>NC_081826.1:197786750-198386750 GCF_030867095.1 Alligator mississippiensis | reverse complement strand
TGGATCTTTACATTTGCTCCCACCTGTTTGGTGTCTTCAACCTTTGATGTGCCCACTTCTGTTTCCCAATATGAACTCCACTTTCATTATTGATATTAAATTGTTATAAAAACTAAATTTGATATACGGAATGTTAAAAATGCTCTAGCTTTGGGAAATACATGTATTCCCTATTTCTCATCCAGCAATACAGATCTAGAAGACCTTCACTGGTATAGGGCTAGGATATATTCTACTTTACCCTTCTTACATACTCATCTTTGTGTTCCTTCCAAGACTGATCTTAGAATTATAGAAAGGATATACTTGCTTCAGGACATAAAGAATTGTATTTCTGGCATTCTAGCATGCAACTGGAAAGAACAAAAGTAAATCTTTTCCCTACTGTTCTGAAATGTATTTATTTTCTTATGTTGGCCTCCACCTTGTCTCCAGCATTTAACATCCCCAAACTCCTGAACCTATTTATTTTCCATCTGTTGTCTGTCTGCCTGCCTGTAACAGTGCTAATGCAATGCAGAAGGATTTCGCCTGTCAATTACAGAAAGTGAAGCAGTCAAAGCTTTTAGGCTACATGAAAACTCTTGCTAACAGGCATGACAAAAGAACAAGTACAGGAATTGGAAGAAATTAGGGGTGGTAGGCAAGTCTATAAGAAAGAATGGCAGCATGTTTGTTCAGACAGAGAGACAGAGAAAGGTTTAGGGGCAGAGAGGTAATTTAAAATAGCAGCCTGTGAGGGGGAGAAGAGAGTTAATCCAGAGTCTAGTTTATTTTTTGACATGGTTGGAAGTAGGTAACTGTCGTCTTTTTTCTTCTCATGTAGTTATTGGCCTTACCCTATTGTAGTTCTAGGTGTTACTGATTGCTGTGTCTCAACATTAAGCTGTCTTTTTTAAACTGCAATGTTTGCCAGCTTCCAGATTCTACTGTGTAAATGACAGGAGGATATGAAACGGACCAGTGCAGAAATCCAAGTGGCCCCTCATAAAGAAAAGTCATCTTCCTCTGCCTCCAATTATCAAGAATGTTATTTGAATGATACTGCAAGAGAGACTACATTAGACTGTCCAATATTTGGTCAGAGATTAAGTGTTTTTGGTAGATAGCAAAGATTTCATTACCAGAAAGATAATGCAATGGAGAAGCTTTGCGTTGTGTTTGGGTAGAAGTAATATTTATTTCATTGACATGTAAGGTTAGGAAGTGATTGGTCACCACATAGCTCCCAACTTTTCAGTTACACAGTTCTAACAAACAGCAGCTGTTTTAAATGATAAGGTACAATTTAAAACAAGCAGTGACTTTGGTGGGAGACAAATGACCCCACATCAAGACAAAATCTTCTAAGTGTTGCTTCCATCTAGATGCTCCTCTGTGACCTCCTGCTTTGAATGCCTATTGGAATAAACCTTGATCTCTCAAAAATATTCAAAGGGGTACTGCTAAATCTAAGGGTGGTGTTCCAAGTTACCTTTAAACTATTCTAAAAGCACTTAAAAAGGGAGGGTCCACTCATTTAAAGGATGTTAAACTGTGCTAAGTACCTCTAAGTGTCTTAGAGTTCTGCCACTTGGAGTGAGGGTTATCTCTCAGCTGCTCCATAGGATTAAAGCAACCAATCTGCAGTCATCCAACACCTCAGCATTCACAGCTCCCAGCCCCTCTACCCTGACAAACTTTCCATCCTTCTAAGCTTTACTGCCAAGGAGGTGGTACTAGCCCCAAGTCAGCACCCCTACCTGCCCTCAGTGGGTATGACCCCAGCCACATGGCACCATGCTGCTGGTTCCATGGACTCAGACCTGATCCAGGCCATTGAACTGGAGGCCATTCACACAGTCTTCCACTCAAGGGCTAAGGCTTCTCCCCATATTCAGGGAGCTCTCCCCTAGGCAGGTGAATTTGGGTGGGGAGGGGGGGCATGGGTGGGGAGTCCCTCCCCAGCTCTCCATATTCCCAGGTGGGAAGGAGAGACAACTGTTTAGTAATGAGTTTGCCAAAAGCATGCTTCCTTGGGGTCCATGTTGTCACCATGGCTAATCCTCAGTGGCTGTATGCTGGGAACAGAGCCACCAGGTGGTGATAGCAAGGAGCCCAGGGTAGCATGTTTCCTTGAGCTCCATGCTCTTGCTGTGCTGAAACCCTGAGGCTCTGCCCCCCGAGAAGGAAGAAAGTCCTGGCTCCTAGCAACTTCCCTGCTTGCCAGGCCCTTTGGTAGTAAGTCACAGTTGTGCAGGAAAGAGAGAGCCTTAACCTGCGACTGCTCTCATGCTTTTCTAACTTTAACAGTGCCTAACAGTCCTCAGGTTGAGAATGGTTTAAAGGTAACCTGTAACTGCACCCTAATAGGCAACTGTTTTGAAAAGGGGATACTGCTCCACGTTGGACTTCAGTGCAATCATTTTAACTCAGCCTCATCCTTAGCCCAGCCAGCACTCTGGGCCTGTATTTTCCCCTGTTGCAGTACATCCAAAGGTAATCATGTTTAGTACTTTCCAAACAACAAAGCAGATGTTCCCTGTAATGCAGCTTTTGAAGAATGCACAAAAGGCTGAAGCCAGTGACAATGTAATACACCAAAAGCCTGTGAAGGAATCCACAGCACCTCTGACTAACGAGTTTTCTTACTGAAGTCACTTTAGGGGATGCCAATATTAAGTTTAAAATATGCAGAAAAAAAGCCAGATATTGCCGGTGGGACCTACTCATCAATGCAACAGAATCTGCATCATGACTCTTCTTGAACTGGAGGATAAAAACTACACATTTAAAATATACCGTAGCACTTTAAAATGTTTCACCAGCAAACTGTTTCAAATTAAACCCAGATGAGTAATGGTAAAGCAATGAGGTTTTCACTGGGTTCAGTAAAAACAGCTGGTATTGCTGCTATTAATCAAGTACGTGTGCATCTAAAGGTCTTGTATGTCTGAGAAAAGCATCTTCAGGTAGTAGCAGTGTACAGCAGCCTCTGGGATCTCTGCCTGTGGAACAAACCCCTAATAATTTGCTTCCAAAGCTTCCTTGCATTACCCTTGCATCTGCATATATTTATTCTGGCATACCTATGACCAGTATGTAAAATCTCTTTAAAAGTGTTTTTTTGTTTTGTTTAAAAGCAGACTCATACAGTTGTTATATTGAATAATAATAATAATAATAATAAAAAAAAACTTTGTGTTGGCAAAATAGCACCCAAAAATACGCATCAAATCCAACATCTACAGACGTAATAATCAGTGTCACCAGACTGTTGGATTTATTTTCAGCTTTAGTCAAAACAAAACAAGACAAGCGTAGCAATAATCTTCAACTTTAGACCTACTCTAAGGAAGGGATCACTAAGGCTATAGTTTCTTTGCCAGTCTTGTCTTCCTCGAAATACAAATATTCCTTGTTGATAGAATCCTAGAGCTATAAACTGATGTCAGATGAATCTGACAAGCTAGTATACTTCTAAACTTTGCGTTGGAAAAAAAATGTTGATTTGTCTGTGTGTGTGTCTTAGCTCTTTCATGAATAATTTGTTTCTGGAAAAGGGCAAAACATTAAAAGGCCATTCAGATTCTTTGTTTCTGGGTAGCATTCTGATAACAGTACAGGATATGAAGCAGTCTAATGTCTCCAAATCCATAACATACAGATATATCTTCTGTTATTTTGTATTCACTTGCAAGCACAGAAAAATGATTGCCTTTTACGAAGCATGGGTTACAAACAGGCTGATTACATTAAACTTTGTACCTTTTCCACAGACGATCAGCACAAGAGGTGAGCTGTGAACACTGGAATGTTTTTATCTCCCACTGGCAGTGAGTCAGCAGCAACACATGAAAGGCTAGATCTTGAAGCAAGCTGTATTAAAACCCTTGGATTTATACTAACATGGATTTTTGGATATTTATTTGGACCGCTTTTAGATTTTTCATTTGGAAGCTTTCATGAAAAAAAACTGCAGCAAAAAGCAGGACAAGAGTAAAGAAAATCTCAGAAATAAAACCCCAAGTCACAAATATTTAGATTGGAGGTCAGATCTGGCCCCCGGAACTGGAGGGCTTTGCCTGTGCCCACACTTATGCCTGCACTGGGTCTGGGCAGTGAGAAGCTGGGCTGGCGCCAGACAACTTCCATTTGTGCCTATGCTGCTGCTGCTTATCCCCACCTCCTGGCTCTGATGTGACATGGGTTTCAGCAGCATGTCAACTATGGAGGGGAGAAGGGGAGGGAGGCTTTACCTGCACCCTAACCAGGGATAGGAAGCTGGGAGTTGTGCCTGAGCTGCTGCTGCTTCCAGCAGCACCCTGCTTCCCAGTTGTGGCATGGGTGCAGCTTCCAGCTGATGGGATGCTGTGCCAGGGTAGGCACCTGCAAACTTCATCCACACCACCGCCACTTCTCTCCGCTCTTCCACAACCCAGCTACAGTGTTGGCACAGCTTCCAGATGTTGGGGAGCTACACTGGGACAGGGCAGCTTTCAGCTGTACCTACACTGTAGCTGGGGGGAAGGGAAGAGGAGAGAAGAAGGGAATTGGTGAAGTGGTAACAGCACAGATACAGTTTGCAGGTACCCAGTCCCAGAGCAGCTCCCTATGGGCTGGAAGCTGTGTTCATACTGCAGTTGGGAAATGGGGACTGAAGGAAGCAGCAGTGGAGTTGCACAGCACCCAGCTGCCTGGTCCCATTGTGGGTGCAGGGAAAGCCCCCTGCAGCTGACGTGATGCTGAAGCCACATGGCCTGAGTTGGACTGAAGCTAGGTTGTACCAGCCAGCAGCTTGAAAAATGTTGCTAGCCCTTGCTTTAGATGGTGACAATCTGTTCCTGGACTGGCAAAAGAAAGATGCAGTTTTTCTGTATAGTACACAGAGATAGAGCTATGCTCTTGCTAGTGAAGCACCCAAACGAATTTTGAAGAAGGCATGGAATTCAGAGCAAATGACAATTTCTCTCTCTCCGTTCCATGTATGAATGTATGTTTGCAGGATATAAAAAAATGTTTACAGGCATAATTTCTGGGAAAGAGTTTAATGAGAAGGTCAGTTTTACATTTTGTCTGAGCAGGTGGGCTCAGTCTGTCTCTTCTAATGAGTTCTACAGCTAAAGTCCTGCCATGGAGGGCACTCTGCCATCCATGTCTGATAGTTGGATCTATACAGCTGCATCATCCTGGTGTAGCTCTGCAGTTTTGGAGTATCAGGAGGATGATGCAGCTTCTAAATGAGGCACTTCAATTTGTTAACAAGCTTGAAGACAAGGATTAGGCACTTAATTTTTTGTTCTGAAATGAAGAGGGAACCAAGATAATTCACAGAGCACAGGTCTAGTGTGCCAGTGTCAGCTTGTGTTTGCTGCTTTAGCTTTAACCGTTGTGTTTTCAACCCTATGGAGAATGGCAGTAGCCTTGAGTGGCAGGACATCAAGAGAAAAGGATTGATCATAACAGGTCCATTTCTTCCCGAAAGGAAATGTCACAGTGTACTGGTTAGTTGGAAATGTAAGTCAGCACTCCTTGCCACTGTGGCTATGGCATGTTTGGGAACAGCAAGGAGTTTGAGGAGGACCTTGAAGCTTCTCACCAGTTTGACAGTCGGTGGTTGGATGAGAATTTATGGCCCTTCATCACTGACTACTGGTTACAGTTTTGATGAAGACAGAGTGCTGGCAGGTTCCTCAAGGATTTTTCCCTTCCTACCAACAGTATTGTTGTTTTTTTCATTCTACCTGTGCCAACTGCTCTTTCATCAGTTGGTGGATGCTGAGAGTAGATAATAATGCTTTGCATCACTTCTGGAATTGGGACATACCTATGCTGGAGGCTTTGCTTTCAGAGAAAGATACTCAGCTGAGTCTGATCTGGATAAATGCAGCACATCTCCCATCCTCTCCAAGCAGGGGGAGGGTGGGAGGGAGAAAAAAGGAGAGAACACTAAACCTTGCCAGTCTCTGATGATGGGGGCCTTGAGACAAACAGCAGGTTTCTATCACAACCACAGGATCTGTGAGTGGGTCTGCCTCATAACTGCCTATTAGAAAATATCATGAGTGTCAACATTGCCTTAAAATCAATACTGCATTCTTGCCCTTAACAAACCAAAATGTATTCCTTTTTATCCTGTCCAGAACCTTTCCTGGCTGGAGGACATTACTTTTACATCTGACAAAAAAGAAAAAATATAAGGGTACCTGTTGATGAAAATAATTACAGAGGAATTAGGCTATTCCATATCAGTTCTGTTAAGGAAAAAGTGTTGAGAACAGGGGAAGCTGGAAAGAGAAAGTATTAATTGTCTATGGAGTCTTTTTTCCATTCAGCTGCCCTTTTATAACACTCAGCCCGTCATCTTTTCATTTGTATCCCTTGCTGATCTCAGGGCTGAGGGGGTGACAGAAGGGATTCTCTCAAAATCTACTGCTGCTTCTTTTAAAGATGATAGTTTTCCAACAGCTTTACTCTTGCCCTCTCCAGATACCGATAATGATTGCAATCCTCAAGGCTAATTTCTAGTTCATTTTCCATCCTCTCTCCTAGAAAAATAATTAGGTGGCTGTGACTGTTAACACACCTGCTGTGATGGCTTGACTCCTCTTTAAGCTGTAATCTCACTCCAGGCTCTTGGCTCTGACTTGATTGCAAAGCTGCTCAGTGTTACTGTACCTGTTAGCCAATAGCTGCGACCTTGTTCCAGATGGAGATGTTAAATAGATTGCCAAGTCTCCACGGCGAGGATGGGTAATAGTGATGCGCACAACCACATGCTCTAGATATATCACATGATGATTGGGGTTATCTGCACAGCCGGTGGCTTTGTAGATTGAGCGGACATGATGTTCAGGCCGTATTGTTCTATAACATAAACACATAAAAGCAATATATTTATTTCAGGTTCAGCCCTTGAAGAATTTCTGCCAGACTGTCATTGTGCAGCCTTTGTACTCCAGTGTCAGAACACTGTTCTTGAGATATCACTAACCTACATCAGTAGGTTTGATCATTGTCTTAAAGCATTTGTAGTTTTAACAATGAACCATAGTTAGCTGTTTTATTGCAATCATTAGAATTCGTATGGCTAACCAGTCAGAGCAACAATGATACTGGCACATGTTCAAGAACAAAGGAAAACCTATAGCATTAAGTACCTGGAACACAGCATTTCTTGTGGCCTAATGGCTAGCTGAGACTTGATAGTACAACAGACCTCAGCTTAATTCCCAGGAAATGTCTGGCATCTCTACTGTGGTAGTAACTATTATATATTAAATGTAACAAAGAGTAAACCACATCCTGAAATGGTCTAAACTAGTACAGCTCTCCTAAACATGTTGGATCCTACTTAGCAATCCAGCACATTAATTACCTATATCAATTAAAACTTTTTGGTAGTGCATTTAATGCTTGGAAACGTGACTCGAGATTGATGTCCTCTTTGTATTCAGAGAACAGACTGGGCACATAGAGCAAACTTCTCCCTGCACTGCTCTGCCAATGTGCTTGAATGCTGTTCTGTAGAGATTACATTGTTGTTTGGATAAAGTAGTTTAATTTTCATGCCCATTTAGTTAAATTCTCTTCTGAGACTGCCAGTGAAGAAAGATTATGATATGGGATTACGATGAGGACATCCATTTACTAGATACAGAACTGAAACCAGAAACCATGTTATATAAGTGACTGTGTAAATTCTGCAACCAGTTTTCTGATTAAAACATTAAGTCACTCTTCACCTGTACTGAACACCAGAAGCTCTTTTCCACATTCCCAACAGCTTGAGACAAGCCATCTGCCCCAAATGCAAGGTATTAAGTGCAGTAGAGCTTTCTAATGGTCAAATCCAACATAGTACAAGGAAAGGATTACAGCAACTCCTTTACATGTAATTATGCCAGCAAGTGCCTGCAACATGTATTACTTGATTTGTCGATCTATGTTCTCCACACACACGTGCTGCTGGGGGACTCTTGTCCACTTTTCTGCTTCTATCACCATAGCTTCTGCATCCATCAGTCCAAATCCATACAGGTGACTCACTGTCAGATGCAAACAAAAGGGTTACAATCACAGCACAGGACATTACAGCTTCAGAGTGGAATGGTAGCATCAGTCATTACTACTATCTTCTAAATTGCCACTGTTTCTTTTTTTCTTAATTCCCTTTGCACAGGGACACAAAAGATCTGTCAGGGTTACACTTTATGTACACAAAACCTGGCACTCCAGCTGTCCACCTCTGTATAGATGTGGTCAATGGTGACTATATATTCTAGCATGCACTGCTATATCATAAGCAGGAGTACTCCAGGGTTGCTTTTTGGCCACCTGCTTTAATTCAGCCTAGAACTCTGCCAGGAATCTGAAGATGTATGCTAGAAAGTGTATGGACTCAGAGGTGATGATCAGGAATCCTGGATCTGGGTTTTCCGTTTGCCCTGGAAAAACACGGTAAAACCTGGATTTTCTCATTTTAAGGAGAAAAACCCTAATCATCTTATTTTAAGGAGAAAAACACAGGAAATGGTGGGTTTCCCTTTGCATGCTAGCAAAGTTCTAGCCTGCAGAGCACTGTGGGGAGTGGAAGGTGGGCGTTCAGGACTTGAGTGCCATGTGCATTTGCTCATTAACATATGCACATAGCCACCAGGAAGCCTGGTGAGCAGCGCCCTGTAGGTAAGTCTGGTGTGGGGGCTGGCGGGGGGGGGGGGGGGGGCAGGGAAGGGAAATGAGGTCCCTACAGTAAGGGATGGAGTTGGGCAGGGCTGGGGCTGCTGCTCAGTCCTGGCAGTGCATGGGCCTTGGGGGCTGGGGCTAGAACGCGCAGCCCCAGGGCCCGGGCAGGGAGTGGGATGGGGCCACGAGTGGCTCGCCCAGGAGGTAGAGGAGGGGGCTTGCTCCCTGCAGCTGCATGCACTCCCAGAGGGCATGGGAGGCACATGCTCCCCAGATTAGTGTGCAGGGTAGGGGTGGGCTGCCCACTGTGAGCTTGGGCTCTCCGCCCCATTGCTCTCCCCCCCTGGGCCTCTGCAATCCAGTGCATGGGACCAAGCATGGCAGGGCAGAATCAGGGAGTAGGGCCAGACAGGGAAGCTTGATACTGCTGCTGCAAGCCCTGTACCACTATGACAAAGTGCCTCCTGCCTACCTGGCAGCAGCAGAGGTAGTGGTACAGAGCTGTGCACCTTGCTGCTGCCAGGAAGGCAGGGGATGCCTTGCCATGGTGGTGCAGGGCTCATGGTAGTGACATCAAACTTTCCTGTCCAGTCTTGCTGTGCTGGACCCCTGCTTAGCTGTGGAGGTCCTGGGGGGAGGGCAGAAGGGTGGGGAGCCTGCAGTGAGCAGCCCATTCCCACCTATTCCACAGGCTCTTCTCCAGCTGTGCCACCCATAGGGGAGGGGGAGCCAGGCTCCACACTGTGCCACAGCAGCCACCACCTCCCATGGGTGGCAGCTGGGGATTGGGCACTGCTGTGGAGGGGCAGGGGGCTGCAGACCTTGGTCCCTGGCCCCATAACCCTGACAGCTGGGGGCCTTCTCTGGCAGGGCTGGGGGGTGGGGGGCTACGGGTGGAAAGTGAAGGGCACCGGCAGGGCCCAGAAGCCTGTGGGTGAGGAGTGAGAGGCACTGGCAGGGGTGGGAGGCTGTGGGTTGGGAGTGAGGGGCAATAGAGCACTGGCATATCAGGGCTGCTCAGCACCACAAATCGGGGGGTGGGGCGAGAACAGCCACAGCTGGATCCAGATCCTGGTAACCTAAGGGGGCAGGGTGGGCTCTGATTTTTCATGATACAAAACCCAAAATCAAATGCCAAAATCAAACACCAAAATTTATAGATATTTAGAATTTATTTTATTATAGTGAGTGAGGCACTGGTAGGCTTCCAGATTCCTTTAAAAGTGTAAATATATCAATAAAACATTGTGTTCTACTAATAACTATATATATAGTGGTGTTTCATTTTAATAACTGAAAAACACAAATTTTGGGGCTTTTAATTGGAGAATTCATAATTTTTATCAGAGAATTTGCAATTTTTAAATGGAGAAAACCAGGATTCCTGCTGGTGATGCAGATGTCACATACATAAACACTGGCAAAAATGAAGATAATTGAGCCACTGAGTCTTTGGGATTCATACAATGCCAAGAAGCGGAATTCTATACCAGTCCAATCCCTTTCTCATTACCCTGTGTAACTATTGCCCTGTTCTTTGAATAATAAAGTATGCTCTTTATGTGGAGCCAACCAGTTTCTTCCTCCACTCTCAAGGCAGGGGAGAGAGGTCCTTGTACTTCTTCAAACTCAGAATTTACCATTATTATGGCCCATGTGCAGAATGCAAAGTGGAGATTTGGTAAAAGCTCCTTCTTCGATTCTGTCTGCATGTGTGTTCAGGACAAGGCATCATGTCCCATAGAACAGTTTTAACTGTGGACTCATCCTATTTCCGCAAGTAACAGTTTTAAAGATGAAACCCTGCCACACTATATTCACAGTCAACAACACCCTGCTTGTGAACAACTCTGTTTCCTGTCATATCAACTAATTAAGCTCAATGCTTCAGAAGAAGGTTTAAAAACCTTTTCCTTCCTAGCTTATTGATGCATGAAATACATTGAAGGCTGTTAGACATTTATGACAAATTTTCTCCCATGTGCTGTAAGCTTTATTTTATAGGTGATAGGCTTATGAGTTTGACTTTGATACCATTGCCTCAGCTACTTTAATTATTTAAAATATACACACCAAAATGGTAGAAAGAAGATTATTGGTCTTATTTATCCAAAAGACCAATTTGGATAAAATGGCTAATGCTTAAAAGGACTTGGTAATAAGCAACTTCATGGCACAGACAAAAGGTTTTGCTTACTGTCCTAGAAACACCTGTGTATTTTTTTCTTTAGTCCCAATCAAATAGCAAGAGCTTGCAAGTGAATTTTGCTCAATTACATATTTACGCATGTAATATGTGCTGCAAATCTGTCTTTGGTAGGCTTTTAGTGGAGAGTTTTGGAAGGAGGTAGGTAAATTATGTGTAAGACCTGAATCAGTAAATCAGTGTAGGTTGTCACCATAGTGCTACAAACAAACCCTCAGAAAAACATAAACTCTACTTTAATCAATAATATGACATGGCATAGTATACGTCTTTTCAGCAACATGCTGCAAAGGGCTTCTGAAATGAGCTTCTGCTCAATGCCAAGCCAGAACTTGCCAAGTCATACCACTGCCCAACCTTGTCAAACAAATAACCGTTCAAAGCACAGAAGTTACCAGTGCTTAAGGATCACACATCCTCCAAATACAGCAATATGTAATGCAATCTGCAACTGCCAACTGAGCTGGGTTCTTCAATGGAAAATCCTGCAGTTTGTAATGAAATGGATTTCTTCCCATCTCCTTCCCCTTCAGCCCCAAACTCAAGTGCACGTAGCATGGAAATATGCATTCTGAGGGCATAAACAGAAATTTCATTTCTCCAGGGTGGAAGCCTTTTGTTCTGAGATTCTGCAGACTTGCAAGCCCATTGTCCTACTTGAAGTATCTGCGAAGCACTGCTAACACTTTTTTCCTGGGACAATGCTATGTGTATTTTTAGGTTAACTGCAGCTCATTCAAGCTAACTGCCATATATTTTAGGGATAAGCCAGTTACAGAGGCAGCCATGAAGCTTGGAAGGGTTATGTGCATAAAAGGCTCTCCTGCTCCTTTTTTGTCCTAGTTTTTTATTTGGATCAATCGGGACAGCTTCAAATGAGATATCTGTATACAGCCCTAGAGAGCAGTGCAGACAGAAGTGCAGCTCCCAGCTATAATTCGTAACTCAGAATGCCTTGCAGAAATTGTTCTAACATTACCCCAGACCAAACAGAAATTCACTGTTGGTTTCAGGGGAGAGGGGAATCTAGCTGTGGGCTGGGAGCCTGCAGCCAGGTTCCCGTAGAAATGGCCAGGGCTCTCTGACAGTGCTCCTGTTTTCAGAGTGGTGGTGGGAAGAGGAGGGAGCTCATTCTTGGGGCTCTCCAGCTGCTGCTGAAGGGTGGAGTGGGTAAATTGGAGATCTTGGGGGATGGGCTCCAATACACCTGCCCCACCCTCCAGGGGAGCTGAAACCCCCCCCAAGACTGAACACCCTCCACTCCTTTCCCCCCTCCCATTCTAAAAACAGGGACAGACTGGGAGCTGTACAGACACAAGTTACAGAAGATGTTACATTTTGAAACACCTTTATCTGATACCTCATGCAATGAGGGGTTAGATTTTCACCCAATCAGCCATTTTTGAAGCTGTCTGCAGCCAAGTTTGGTCACAGCTATACGCTGTTTCTGTCGCTAGATCGGGCAAAAATTGTCACTTTTGTCTGCACTGAAATTGTGGTTCTTCTACATGATGGGTCATTAACATGTGCAGGATTAAATAAAAAGGTTTTCAGAATGCAGGAAAGTAGTTGTAGTCAGCTCTTTCCCAACTTCTGAATTGTTTTTGCTAAAAATGTGCACTCCAAATGTTAATAGTGTTGCAGTGTTGTAGCTGTGATAGTACACAGAATACTTGAGTAGTAGTTTGTCTTTGGTAATAACTTTTTATTAAACCCACTATTTAACTGAAAGGGATGTTAGACAAGCATTTGGGCACAGAATACCTTTCTTAAGTTAACGATCTGTTTTTATGCTGTGCCCATCACTATGACATCACAAAGCCTTTTAGGAAATGTTGTGCTCTTCACCTACACAAGGATTTCTGAGGACCGAGTATATGGATTAGCTCTAATGCCTATCAGCTGTACAGACCAAATTGCAAAAGAGAAGGATCAGGATCTGTATGGGTGTCCCCATATTTCTCAGTAGAGAAATCTTTGGGATAACTCAGGGAAAGTATAGGGTTCTGCTACTAGAAGCAGTTTGCACTGACCTTAGTGCTATGGGCCAAAAAATTGTGCAGGGGGATGAGCCATATCTGCTCATTTTCCACCCCTGCCCACTCAAACCTGACCCAACGGTGTGGGAGAAGGAGTAGCTAGGTTTCCCCAGGATGGTGTTCAAGGGCATAAAGAAGTTCCTAACAACCCTGCCCAAGTAGACTGGAAGGCTTCTGAGTGATTCCAAAGTGATTTTTCTCCATCATATCTGTACTATATACTGACAAATTCCCTGCACAACCAGAGCCTTAAGATTCATGCAGAAAAAAGACAGTTCAAAACATTTACAGGATAACACCTCCACCCCCCCCTCTAAATCTCCTCCCCCCCAGCATGTCTTTTCAACATTTAAAACCTATTTTTAAAAAGAAAGTTGTGCTCATTTTTTACTCTCAAGAAGAAATTATCACCCAAGGTTATGGTGCTTATGTTAATTGTCCATGACTATTATTTCATTTAATGCTTAAGCTCTGTTGCGTGGACAGAAGAGGTTCGAGTAAGAGAATCTGCACCTGTTTTTTTTAAAAACAGTTTAAACTCAAGTACATTTTTTCTTGAAAAATATTCCCGTCCAAATCAAAACATCCTAACAATCAGTGGTGCTACTAAAGACTTCCATGTGGAAGCCTTCGAGACAGCTGATATTTGGCTGTCTGCAGTGCCTGTACTTCAAAGCCCCTGATCAAGTGGGTTTGGCTAGCAGCTGCAGGTACTGAGACAGGCCCATCATTTTCAGAGACTAAATAATAACAATTCAAGAAACCATTACAGAGTTAACAAATGTAGCTGATCCCCCACATCTGAAGTGAAAAGGGAAAAAAAAAGGATTTTTGTCTCCTTTTGTACCATCTTCAAATCGCACCCCTTCATTTGGACATGAATTGTTGCCACTCTGGATTGCCTCTGCTGCTGCTGTCTGATAGTAACCAACTCTGGCGTCTCTAAAAGAGGTAGGAAATTACTTTGACAGCACATTCAGGGCTAGGCATGCCTGCAGGGGAGTATCTAGAACTATAATTGCCATTGTATCTATTTGGACAAGACACTGGTCTCACTTCTGTTAACAGAAGTGGGAAAACAATATTAGGGAGGGACTGGTGCAATCTCCAAGTGTGGTGCCAAAGCCAAGTACATTACTTATTTTAAATGTGTTATGCATTATTACTGCACATATCACACTGGAGTTTATTGCTCCTAAGTGCCATGTCTAAACGTGCACCTGGGACTGCCCCGGGAGGTCAGCCTGTGAGCCCAGAGCTGCTCCAACCTAGCTCAACAAGCTGTGGAGGGGCTGGCTGGGGCACGAGCACAGGCGACTGGTAGGAGGGACATTGTGGGGCACGTGCCCCCTCCACCCCCCTGAGATTGACCCCTGACTTGGCACCACTCAGGATGAGAGAGTTTTTTTGCCATGCGGGCTGGCAGCGTGTTGGGGGAGGGTGGGGGCACTAAGCCATGGCACAGAAGTATAGGAGTGGATATGGAACTTTTGGGCAGTCCCTGGTCCCGCTCACAAATTCTGCTCCCCCACCAGACTCAGGAGGCACCAGTCACCCCTGGGCATGAAGGTGCTCCAGTGTGGAGCTACCCAGCAGGCAGCCCCTGCACTGAAGCACCCTCATATCCCAGCCATCCATGTCACTGTCTACATGTGTTCTGCTGTGGAGTAAAAAACTCTGCAGCAGGATAGTACTTGTAAATACTAGTTTATTAATTTAATCCAGCCTAATCGCCCTGCTTGTGTAGATGCCAAGACATTTACTGAGGAGCTAATCAGCAGGGATTCTGGTTTTCTCTGTTTAAAAATCACAAATTCTCTGATTTCAAAAAATGCCAATTCTCTTAGTAAAACCCCAAATCCACTTTTTTCCATTATTAAAATGAAACACCACTGTATATAGGTATAAGTTAAACACAATATTTTATTGATATATTTACAATCTTAAAGTAAGTTGGAAGCCTACAGTCGCTATAATAAAATACATTCTAAATACCTATACATTTTGCTGTTTAATATCGGGTTTTTTATCATGGAAAATCAGAGCTCCTCCTGCCCCCTTCACGCACCAGGATGCAGGTCCAGCTGTGGCAGTCCCCCCTCTCCCCCCACGACTTTGTGGTGCTGAGCAGCCCTGATATGCTGGTGCCCTGCCCATGCCATTGCCCTTCACTCCTGACCCACAGCCCCCACAGCCCTGCTGGTGCCTTTCACTCCCCACCCATAGTCCTCCACCCCTGCTGGCACCCCTTACTCCCCAATCTCAGCCCCCCACCCCTCCCAGATTGGGTCCCCAGCTGCCAGGGTAACAGGGCCACAGATCTGGGTCTGCAGTCCCTTGGCCCTCTGCCAGCATTGCCCAAGTCCTGGCTGCTGCCTGTGGGATGCATCCCCTGCTGTGGTGGAGCAGAACACAGAGTGTGGCTCCCCCTCTCCCATGGGCAGCACAGTAGAGTGGAGCCCATGCGGGGGGGGGGGGGGGGTGTGTGAATGCAGGCTGCCTGCTGAGGGCTCGGGGATCCCTGCCCTGCTGTCCTTCCCCTGGGGCACAGAGTGCTTCAGAAAGATTTCTGCTTCATGTGGGCCGATGGGGAGGGTGATGTTGGAGTATGCCCACTGCCTGACCTCTTCAAGTGTGCTCTGTATCCTCCCTGAATGCCTAGTTGGCTCTCTTGATCGGTGCATCAGTGCACAGGGGGACAAGAGTCCAGTCTACTTTGTAAATTAATGTACCTTAGGCTACTGAGAAGAAATAGATATTGTGCTGTGAGGCTAGGAAGAGATGTTGCATTTGTCCCTGGACAAGCTGTGCCTATGTTATTCTGCAACAGAAATATGCCAGGATTGGTATGTGCACACATCAGCCTTCTAATCAGGGTTTAGTAAGAAGCTAAATGCAATTCTGCTTCTCTGCCATTGATTCAGTAATGCAGTCCCAGAATAACTGTTCAGATACACATTGCAACATCCCAGGATAAACTGTTAGTATTTTTTTACCCCCTGAACCTTTCTAGGATTTATCCTGAGATGATAGATGCCTATGCTCGAATAACTGCACTTTGTCTTGGGATACATTGGTTTATCTCAGGACAAATACAATGTCTATTTATAGCCTGAGTTGATGAACTGCAACTGTGATCCACTGGTGCTAAGGGTTGCCAGAGTCGGTAATGATCTAGATTCACTTCTTCCCCCATGCACACGCATGTCATCTGGCTCATTACTTCCCATACAGCATCAAAGGGGTGCAGAGAGCCTTTTAGATGTACAGAAGGACAGCTTCTGGAAAACTGTCTCATGAAGTACAGAGAGCAAAACAAATATTGAATTTTGGCCAGTTGTTTTTAACTCCACTTATCATGGAAAAAATAACATTTCTAGTAGCTAAAGTCTATTTATTTATCCACAGAGCAGTTCCCCCATCTCCCAGCATAAAATCAGGGACAATCCAATAATAATTAAGTGGATATCCTTTCCAGCTCTTCCTCATTTTTTCTATGCAATTATCATTATCTCTTTATTTTGGCTCCAAACTCTCCTTTAGTTTTACAGGACAAGGTTTCTCTTGTTTGTGCCCAAACAGGATACAAATGTCATGCTACCTGCCAGCCCAGAATCTGAAGAGTGGAATCCATAATGAGGGCTTGTTTCTGAAGGCAGAATCATTAATAGCTATTAATTAACATTATATCCATTCCTCAGTACTATATCCTTCTTCAGGTTCTAGACTGATAGAAACAAAAAAGAACAAAAGAGCATGCAGAATGGCTTCTCATTTGATAATAGCCAGCACCTTTTTTATTAATTTTGTCCTGTATTCTTTCAAACCCCCAAAACTGTTTTTGAAAATATGCTGATAATGCATAATATTCACACTGGTACCTGCAATATACTACCAAAGTGAAACCAATGGGTGACACTGGTGACAACATGAGTTTAGTGTGCCTACAGCTCAGAATATGCAAGTGTTTCAAAACTAAACAGAAAGTACACCTATGGCATATCTAAAATTATCATGGTTCCAGTGAAGACCATTTATACCAGCTGAAAATCTCATTCCTACTCTCATTCAAAGCCAATGATATGTATCCAACCAAGTGGAACGTGCAGAATAATTGCCTGAAATGTTACTGTGTATAGCATGGTTCTGTATCCTTAGACGGTGCTTAGCAAGACTGGGAGAAATGAAACCACAGGATTTTTGTTTGGAGTTTTAGATTTGTTTCTCTGGACCATGGCATTGGATATATGCATAGAAACAAAACCCTCCCTGAAAATCAGATGAGGACATAGCCATCTGTACTGAAATGCTTAAAATATACTACTGTGCTAAGTATTTAACTGCATCTGAAATTTATTTCCACAGCTGTATTGGTGCTGTGCATATTTACCAGGCAGAGGTGCAAGTGTAAACTAGCCCGCCAGTCAAAGCAAACAGGAACACTATTACACCTGATTAGGAAATGTTGCAGTACTGCTTTTTACACAAACTTGCTCAATTTGACTGTGTTTCTTCTGATCCTGTCTTTTTGTATGCTGATGCCAGACTATTGTGCTGGCAACTTTGTACTTGACAACAGACATCTGTGTTTGCTTGGCAATAGAAAGCTTCCTCTTTCCACTCTCCTTACTTGCCTCTTGACTGTCTTTCTCATCTACAGGAATGTCTATATTACATAGGAATGCGGTCAATATTTAGAAAAAAGATTTCACAATATTTTAAACATGAGGAATTCCTAGGATCTTCAAATGTACCATCCTGCCTTTCTTAGTCATGTTAGAATTCCTTCCATGCCCCGGTGTTTCTGCAAGATGATATTTAGTTAGATCTTTCCCCTACTCTTTTCCTCCTTTGTAAACAATTTACAGTTCTAATGCTCTTCTTATTAGTTAGTGTGATTAACTGGAAAAAATGTTTTTGGTATGGCAGATTATAAACCCAATTTATTTAAAGGAAAAATTCAGGGATTGTGAAAATTCATCTTTTTGAGCATGATTACTTCAACTTTTTAAAGTTGTTACTCCAGGTAAAAACAGATGTTGGATTTCTCCCAAAACAAAGACTTTTATTCTGGGATCCTATAGACATACAAGCCCATCGTCTCACTTTAAGTACCTATGAAATATCTGTGAAGGACTGATATAGCTACAATTGTCCCAGGGAAAAAGTGTTAATTTGTGTTAGCTGCCATTCAAGCAGTATAACTGACTGTTGTCGCAATCTGTAACCCCCACATCAAAATCAGGGGGTACAAAAAGGGTACAAAGCCTAGTACAATAAGGCCTAGGATAAACCTGGCTTCTGTTTTTTTTTCCTTTGAAGGTGGTTTGGCAGCCTATGAGAGAGAGGTCACTTGCTTTAGGGTGAGTCTACGCTGCAGTCAGTGCCCAGTAACATTCTCAAGTAGCTTTCAGAGCTCATATTATTGAGGTCCCTGCTTGGGGTTAGACTGCTACTGGAACCTGAGCTAGCGAAGGCAGGGTTCACATAGGTCTATGGATGTATTTGCATCCACATTACAGAAGAACACCATGTCAGGTATCTAGGTTGTAGCCGTATTGTTCTAGTGGCAAAAGCAATCAGGACTCATGGTAGAGGTGATATCTTTTATTAGAAGAACACCATTGCATTTGCCAGCTTTGTGGAAAATTTCAGCAAAGTGATCAAGGAACTTGGTCTGGACTTTTATCCCTAGAAAAGTTACTTCTAGGGCAGAGTTGAGAGAGAACCAAAAACCTAATGTGTCCTTACCGGTTACCTGTTATTAGGACAGACACCCAGCATAGGTGGGTGCCTGTTATTAGGACATAGGCAGGCAAGGTTCTTTGAATAGATGTGATACTTTTATTAGACCAACTGAGTACAGTAAAAGCTCTGTTATCCGGCATCCCCCAGGAATGGGGGATGCTGGATAACAAAATAAGCCAGTTAATTGAGCGGCCCCAGCTGCTGCTTCTCCCGCCGCATCTGGGGCGTCCCTCCGCCCGTCCCGTGGCATTGCCATCCCTCCTGCCTCATCGCTGCCCATCCTGCGGCCCCTGCAGGACAGGGAGGCAGGCCCCGCACAGCCCTGCACAGCCTGTTATGCCCCCAGGCCTTGGGGGGCTCATCAGTGCAGGCTGCTTTGCCCCCGGCTGTGGGGGCTCAGAGAAACCGAAAGAGCTGTGGTGGGCACTTCCGGTTTCACTTTATCTTACAAGCCAGCATGCTGGTTAGTAGAGCATGCCAGTTTGTAAGATGCCAGATAGCGCAGCTTTTACTGTGGTTGGAAAAAATTTCTTGGCAATCTTTCGGGCCCAGACACCCTTTTTAGGCATGGGGAGTCTCTGCTGTTCTGAGACTCCAAGAAATGAAAGAAGCTAAAAGTGTGGCAGGATGTCAGTGAAAATGTAAGTAGGTGAAATTAGAAAGACAGAAGGTGAGGCAGAGAGATGAAGCAGTGTGTGGAGAGGGAGGGGTAAGAGAACAGGGGAAAAAAGGCTGAAGGGAGATAGTGCAGAGGTAGAGACAAGGTAGAAAAGAGGCTGTCAGGCAGGTACCTGGTGAATCAGATGTCAGGCAGATTGTAATGTGTCATAAAACCAATGTCTATATTGAGTTCGTGATTTTTTGTATCTAGTAGATTTATGAAGTGAAGCTCGTAGGTTTGTCTACGGAAGGTGTTTTGTAAGTTCCCTTTGAGGATTAGAACTGAGAGATCAGAGAGGGAGTAATTGTCCTGAGACAAGTGTACACTCACAGGTAGTTGGGTATTCTTGTCTTTGAAAGATTTTCAGTGTACGTTCATTCTGGCGCACAGTTGCTGTTTGGTTTCTCCAACATATTTTCCCTCAGGTGCACTGGATGAGATATTTGGTGCACTGGGTCAGATATATATATCATATTTCTGGAGGTTCAGCTGTAAGATCCAGGAATGGTGATGGGTCTATTGTGGGGTATAGTAATTGTGGGGGTATTGGAGATATGTTGGCAGGTTTTGCATTTCTTGTTCTGGCATGGTGTGGATCCATTTGTCAGTGTGGTTTGCGTCATAGGGAGTTTGCTTCTGGTGATAAGGTTAGTGAGGTTCAGTGCTTGTTTGAAGGCTAGGATGGGTGGTTCTGGAAAGATCTCTTTAAGAATAGGGTCTTCTTCTGGTATGGGTTGCAACTGTTTGAGGATTTTTTGTGTAGGTTCCAGGGAAAGGTGATTCATAACTAATGGTGTGTCATTTGTAGGGATTTTGTTTTTATACTGCGGTAAATCTTCACGTGGTATCTGGGTAGCTCTTTCTATCTCTCTGGAAGAGTTGGCTGAAGGCCCTTTTGAGATTAGTGAGGTGGTGGTCATGGGTAGTCTCCTCACTGCTAATATGGTAGTATCAGAGAGCTTGGCTGTATATTACAGCTTTCTTGGTGTGCTTAGGGTGATTACTGGTTGGCTATTACTCACACCTATGCAAGCTATAGTTTTTAAATTCACTGATGGGCATTTTATATTATATGCTTCCAAAAGACCAAAAACACCATTGCAAAATGCGAGAGTGTGTAAATTTTCTTTAAAAAAGAACAAGTCATTTTTGACTAATGCACACAAATGCATGTATCCCCTCACCTCACTCCCCCTCCCACACACACACTCATACATACTTATTTTCTTTATTAATATCAAATTTCCTTTTGGGCATGCATTTGGGGTTGTTTTCATGTTTTAAAGGCAGCCAGATCTAGTCATATTTATTTGATTAAAATGATGAATTATACTTTCAATGAGAATTTTTATAGAATCATAGAAAATTAGAGTTGGAAGGGACCTCAGGGGTATGTCCAGATGAGTCTGGCTGTGCCATATGTGGCACTGCAAACACATCTGCAGTGCCACATACCTTATAGTCCAATGTTCTCCGTGCTGCAAGGGCGCTCTGTCCATGTGTGTACTGCTCCATTTTTTTCCATGTTTTTTTTTTTTTTACCCTTGGATATCCAGGGGTCAAAAAAACCCGCAGGAAAAAAACCCAGAGCAGCGCGCACACAGACAGCATGCGCTGCTGAAAAGCAGAGCTGGGCTGCCTGGAGCTACGCTGTGGCTTCTGGTCCAGCTCTACACAGGAGGACTGTCATAGCTGCAGCTCCAGCAGGCCCCCAGGCCCCCAGGGGTAACTTGCCAAGTGCTACAGCATGCATGGCACAGGTGTTCCCCAGGGATAGAGTTACCATATGTCTGGGTTTTCCTGGAAATGTCCTCGTTTTTGAGCCCTTGGATCTTTGTCTGGGTGGGTTTTTTAAATCTGCCCAAATGTCTGGGATTTTGATCTCCTCTTGGGAGCAGGAGGAGGGCAATTGGAGGCAGCAGGGAGCACAGACATACCTGCCTGCAGCTGCAGCTGTGCACTCAGACCCGTGGTGCTCCCTGCTGTTTCCGATCACCCTCCCCCTGCTCCCAAGCTAAATCCCGGACATTTGGTCAGGGCAGGGGTGTCGGGGGACGGGGCTGTGATAGGGCAGGGGCAGTCAAGTGGAGTGGGGCCTGGCTCAGTGTGGCAGCCCCATCCCAGGGCTGGAGGTGCCACAAGCCTCTCCTCCTCTTCCCTTCAGCCCTTACTGGGGCCCAACACCCTCTACTGCTTCCTGGATGGATTGGAGCCATGATGCTCTAGCCTGGTGAGGACAGGGAAAGCTAGGGCCCTCCAGCAGGGCTGGAGGGGCAGAGGCTGCGGTTCAGGAGTGTGGGGCATGGGGGGGGGAAGGTGGGTTGGGAGCGCAGCGGGCTGTGGATCAGGAGTGAGGGCTACTATCAGGGGGCAGGGTACTGTAGTTTGGGGGTGAGGGGCACTGGCAGGTCTGGGGTGTGTGGGGCAGGAGTGAGGGGTAGCAGCAGGGCTGGAACGTGCTGTGGCTTGGCAGTGAGGGGTAACAGAATGGAACAGGGGCAGGGCACTGACAAGTCACCCCCCCGCCCCCCGCCGCATATCAGGGACCTGGAAATATGGTAATCCTACCCAGGGACAAGTAGCTGTGCAATAAGGTGTGCCGTTGCTACTCGTCTCCAGGGAACCAAATGTCCACACTTGTCTGGATGTGCCCCAGGAGGACATCTAGTCTAAACCCCTGGTCAAAGCGAGACCATCCCCAATTAGATCGTTCCAGCCAAGGCTGTGTAGAGCCAGGCCTTAAAAACCTCCAAGGATGGCGATTCCACCACCTCTCTAGATAGCCTGCTTCAGTGCTTCACTACGCTCCTAGTAAGAGAGTTTTTCCTAATACCGAACCTAAACTTCCCTTGCTTCAACTTGAGACCATTGCTCCTTGTAAGTGTTATCAAGCTGTATCTTGGAGGATTTTATTAAAGGTGAGATAAAGGAATAGAAACTGAAAATGATCTTGACTGAGCACTGTATTTCAGTAACAGAAAGGTAAATGACAATATTGGGATAAATAAGAAGATTAGTGGTAGCTAAGAAATAACAGAAATAACAGTAATAATTCTTTGCACTTAAACTACACCCATATCATTCAAGGATCTTTAAGTACAGCACCCACTAAATACTGTGCTAACAGACTGAGACAGGTCAACTGAGTTGAAGAAGTTAAGCAACTGGCCAAATTCACAAAAATGTCACTGGCAGTATTAGGAGTAGAATACTATAAAGGTTGAAATCCTGGATGCACTTGAGTTAAGGACAAAACGGCCATTGGTGTCCAATGCACAAGATTTTTACACTAAGAACCCTGAAACCATGAAGAACATACTTACATTAATGGCAGAGTATTTGCTAATTTAGGAATTACTGAACATAGGAAGTACATATCAATGATAAAAAGGACTATTAGAAGAAAAAGAACAGAGCGATACACACAAACCTATACACCTAATATTTATGCATATAATTACCAGAAGGGTATGTGCAAGTGACTAATGAGGCAATATATTAACCAGTTACTTGTAGAATTTCCACTTTTGCAGTGCAGTTGTTATAAATGTTCATGTAGATGTAGACCATGTTATCAGCATACAGCTGAAAGCATCTCTTTTTTAAACACATGACCTTCAAAGTCTTAAAAAAAAGCCTGGGGCCCAGTTGTGCAGTTCCACCATAATCCATTCTCACACCTGTTTTAATTCAATTACACTGATTTAATTTACCAAGAATAGTTATTGCTACAAATTGGACGCCTGACATTTTCTGTTTTGTGGCAGTTTGAGTTTGTCTTTTTTTCCCCCCTCAAGGCTTTTGAGAAATGGTTGAGTCAGGATATGCCAAAACATCTAGGTGACATTATTTTTGTCAGGCCAGTTAGCAATGTTTATAACATAGATTCTTGAAAGCTCTGTGTGTACAGTATAGAGTGTGGAATGGCTTTCACCGCTGTAAGCTCTCTAGGGAAAGAACTGCCTTTTTTATTCATTCTCTGCACAGTACAAAGGAACCCTTATTCTTTAATAAAGTTCAAGGTGTTAATGTAATACAAATGAAAAATAAATGTAAGGTCTGGTTTACAGACTTACTGCTGCTTTACTCCAGTTTGAGGCCAATATAAGTCCACTGAAATAATGGAGGTGTAAAACTGGAGTATCAGGATGATTAAACCAGGCTCATAATATTTGAATGCTATAACTGAAGGGGAAGTATAGAACGCACAAGATAACATGGTCAGTCTACTTTTCTTGATATGTCCAGGCATTAACCTCCCCTCAGGCTGCTCTACTTCAGCTCTCCGACCAAAGTCCCGGGTCAGGAAGGAACACAGTGTTTCAAGGCAATGGCATGAGAAGTTTTGACAGTGATGGATTTCAAGTTGGGAGGAGGAAGGGGACTCCTCTCCTGGCCCTTTCCAGACAGCCCTTCTTTTACTCTATCTGAAGCTCCCTAACTATGCTCCTGCTCTCAGAAGGAGCCAGAACCATTTTAATTAAAAAAGGCAATACTAAGAGGCATCTCAGTTTATTTGAAGTAAAAAAAAAAAAAAAAAATCACAGAAATTCCTATGAGCTTTTGGGCTTTGAAAACCTACAAAGGATCTCTTCTTATTATCCATTCTCTCTCCCTACTGTCAACTGACGATTTCTTAGTTCTTGCACAGTTATACAGTTCAGAAAGCAGATAATTTGCTTAATCTGATTTTAAATCATAGAAAAATATGGCTAGAAGGGACCTCATGGGGCAACCCTCTGATCAAGGCAGGATTGTCCCTGACAAAACCATCCTTGTCAAAAGGCTGTTTACTAATGAAAAAGCTTTTACTAATATAAGCTTCCAAGAATGGCGATTCCACAACTTCTCTGGGTAGCCTATTTCAGTGCTTATCCAGCCAGAGAGTGAGAAAGTTCTTTCTAATATCCAACCTAACTTGCTATTTGTCCTGTGGCTACAGAGAAGAGTCTCTCTCCTTCCCCTATACAACCACCCTTTGGGTAGCTGAAAACTGTTATCAAATCCTGTCTCAAGTCTTCTTTTGTCCAAACTAAATAACCCTAGTTCTTTCAGCCTTTCCTCACAAGTCATGTTTCCTGGGCCTCTAGTCACTTTTGTAAATCTCTGCTTGACTCTTTCTAATTTATTCACATCTTTCTTGAAACAATGAACCCAAAACTGTAAACAATAAGTAAGGCCTTACCAGTACTAAATAAAGCAGTAGAATCACCTGCTTTAATTTGCAACTGATGTTCCTATTAATATAGTCCAGTACAGCCTTTTTTGCAACAAGATCAGACTCTTGGTGAATCTTCGGCGTAAGATGCACCCCCAAGTCCCTTTCTGAAGAACTGCAGCAGAGCCAGTCATTCCTAGTCTGTATCTGTGCATGTGATTGTTCTGTCCCAAATGCAGAACTTTGCACTTGTCCTTACTGAATTTCATTTAATTAATTTTGAACCATCTTTCAAAGTCATTCTGAATCCTAGCCTTACCCTGCACAGTGTCTGCAATTCACACAACTTGGTATTATGTGCACTCGATCCCACCTTTGAGACTGTTAATGAAGATAGTTGTTAAACAATACCAAACCCAGGACAGAGCCCTGGGAAACCCCTTTCAGTGCTTCCTCCAAACTAGACACTGAGCCATTGATGGCTGTTAGTCGAGTAGGATGATCCAACCAGTGAGGTACCCATCTTACATCTTTTGTCTAGACTATATTTCCTCAGCTTACTAATGAGAATATAATGGGAGACAGTGCATTGAACAGGTCCTGATATAATTTTACTATTATGTTGAAAATTATTATTCAGAGTTGTCAGCTGAGGGAAATAAATCAGCCATCTTGAAAGGTTGCAGTAACTGAAATCATTCACGGGCATCACTTAAATCTCAGCTCTCAAACATCCAAGAGTTATGCTTCATATTTCTAATTATTTACATCCTTTCTCTACTGCTCTACATGTTCTGCAATAATAACTGTATAACTTCAGATAAATGAAATGATAAAGGTGCCTGTGTCACCCCTGTGACTGCTGTGATATTTAAACACAATTGTGACATTTCTGAAAGGGCACTATTATCATTGGACACTCTTCTCTTCCCAAGCTGCTCACCTAGACCGCATACTTTGCCAGTGTGATTCTTTAGGTAGGTGCCTACATCTCTCCTTCTCATAGACAGTATCCCACTCACAGGATCCTTATTTTAGCCACTTTGTCTGTTTCTCCTAGTGCCCTCAGAACAACGCCAAACCCTGGTGCTTTAAGCAAAGGTTACAAAATGAGAGCTCTGAGATAAAATTACCCAGATTAAACAATACAGTAACAATGCTGAAGCTCTGGCTTCTGTTTGGCTCTTGTTGGAAAATGTACATTCTGATTGTTATTTCTGCCCCTTGACAAATATAATGCAAATAGTATTAGCAGAGTGGGACATGAGAGGAATTTGAATGGGAACTCCATGGTCCTCCGTTTTGTTTCCCTAAACTTTTTGGTCTAGTCCAGTGGTTCTCAACCTTTTTTGTACCAGGACCCATTTGTAAACATCAATAACCAGTCCTGACCCAGTGCCCTTCATTCCTGCCCCCAACCCCCAGGCCCCAGCACCCAGTGTGTGAGGTAGGGGGTGGGTGTGTGGGGCACGGAGGGCCCCAAGCAGCCTCTTGCAGGCTGGAACTCTGTTAGCCTGCAAGAGAAAAGCCATGGTTTCCCAAGCTCCCTTAAAGGAGAATCCATTTCTAAAGTTTGTTCACAGCCCTTTCATATATTTTTGCAACTCACTTTTGAGTCATGGCCCACAGGTTGAGAAATGCTGGTCTAGACCATGCTCAGCTACAGGCTTTTTTATGCTGATCTGATGCTGTAAAGGGACAGTATTGCTTGCAGAGCCCATACCTAACTTAAAGAGGTTTATTTGGCATATGGTGCTGTTGAAATTGTTCAGTAGCAGCCCCTGTGTCAATGAGGAATGGAGGAACAAGGTGTGACCAAACAGCACTAAACTTTGGGTTTATTCAGTCTCTTTGAAATGAAGATATTGTTGCTCAGATGCTGCTGTTGGTCCTTGATTCCATATTTGAATACTTACCTTTCAGAGCAGTTTTAACTGACCTGTTACCCAAATACAAAGTACTGTCTTCTACTCTTTCTAAATTTTCCCTCTGATCTGCATGCAGTGTGTGTGTCCAGATGAGCGTGCAAGAGTGTTTTGCCAGGGAGAAACAGCAGTAGCATATAGTTGTGCCACTGCTACTTGTCCCTGGGGAACACCTGTGCATGCACCCTCTGGCACCCAGCAAGTTGCCCCAGGTGAGGTAGAGGAGGCAGGCATCAGCACCTGGGATGGTCCCAGCAGCCCTACCTGGGATACTGGGGGCCTCCCAGGGCTCCAGTGGTGGTGATCTTGTATGTGGAGCCTGGCTGGCAGCTGGAGCATGGCTTGGGCTGGCCAGGCTCCAATTTGAGACAGTGCACACTGCCTCCATGTGTGCCACCTCACTTTTTTCAGGTGTGGGTTTTTTTGACACTGGGTTCTTCCGATGTGAAAAAACCCACCATGCTGCAAATTAGCAGTGCAGCAAACACCTGCATGTGTGGTGCATGTGGTTTGTGATGCCCCGTCCCCATCTCCAGCAGCGCATACTGCATATGCACGCTTGTCTGGATGTGCCCAGTGAGAACATTCATGGTAATACAGCAGTTTACATATTCAACAGCTTACACCACTGAGCGTTGGCTTCCATTTCTAATGATGTCTATCAAAATACATCAACTGACATCAGTGGGGCAGGATTAGGGCTTGTGTGCTTTGACATTGTTTTACAAACCACAGTTGGGGGTACAAAAATCTCCATATTACTTGTAGTTTCCATAGGAAGTGGAGGCCAGTTTCTACAGGGCTCCATGTGCTGTAGAGATGATCAAACAATGGAAATGCACTGTTAAATGTTTGATGACAGTCCCCTGTATTTTTAATGGAAATTTGATTTTGCTCTAGGGCAGGGGTTGTGTGCAGGTGGGCAAGGATGGAGCACCACCACACACCATCCTGCGCTGCTGCGCACCCGCCTGTCCAGACGCAGGGGAAGCTTGCACACGGCGGCTGCTGCCACTTCACATTCAGCCGCACCCCCTTCTCTCCCCCCCCCGCTCCCCCCATATCTGACTGCACGTCCCTTCCCCCACCACTTAAGAGTCTGGCCATGTACCACCCCTCCCTTCGTTCGGCGGCTGGGGGTACACTGCCCTGCGTCTGGCCGCTGGGGGGTACAATGATCCAAAAAGGCTGAAAACCTCTAGGGAAAAGAGTTCCTCATTTCTAATGCTGTGTATAATACAGCACACAGTTGGAGTTACAGTAGCATGTAAAAACTTTTTCAGAAATTTCAGTTTTTCCTAAAATTAATATGTTTTATTCTGTTTTTTAGGGTTTTAACGAGTCTTTGCTAATGCCGTACTCTTCTATCACTTCATTGTGAACTTTTACTCTTGATAAGACACTTGAAAGAATGTGAAACCTTTCCATAGCACTTTACTGTAGTAGATAAGATCAATAGTTTTGATACTTTTAAGTGAAGAAAAGTGTGCTCTAGTCTAATCTAGAGTATGTGTCTGCATTAATTAAAAAATAAACCATTTGAGGTAGGATAACAAGTAGAATCTAGTTATGCAGAGCTTGATATTGTCTTCCTTTTTATAATCATCATAGATGCATTGTAGCCACATCAGATCTGTTTGTGACCTTGAATGCCGGTAAAACAAATTTTCAAAACTATTTTTGAGGCTGCTTGTTGATATACCAAAATGTAAAGATACCGGTTGGTTGACAATGAAATAATATAAAGCTTAAAAAGGACTCATTGCCATCCTGGGGGTTCATTCATTTGATGTGTATTTAATGAGTCTTGTTTACTTGCCAGAAAGAAGAGGGAGTAAAAAATGTGTCACTACAGTTGTAAAGCATAGGACAGCTTGTGCGCTTTTCATTAATTAATCTTTTTCATTAATATAAAGAACAAAACAGAGATGTTGTAGCCAATAACTACATTTACAAGCTCCTTCGATCTGTTTCCCAACAGACGAATAGTACAGGTCGTTGTGATGAGGGACAGTGTTGCCATGCAGCCCAGCAAAACGGTCCACTGAAAAGGCATGCTGACCCACTTTCAAGTACCAGCTTTTGCCGACCCTTTGTTGAGTGAGAGGTTCTTCCAAGTTTTTGTTGTTTTCACCCTTTCAATTCCCATTTCTAAAGAAGCAAGCCTCTCTCATTAGTCCCCTCCCCTCTTCTAGCATTCATGGAAGAAAGGCAGATTGTTTTTTGTGCTTCATTTTGCTTTAGTCAGTTATAAAAAACCTTTTCCCCCTTGTTATGAACATGCCTTGGAAGAAATATGGGTCTTGCCATCAACAAAATTAGGATACAATTCCACAAGGAACTCAGCCTGATCAGAGTAATTCATCTATGAAAAACTGTACTTTAATTGTTACTCTTGGCAGCAGGGAAGGATAATAGTGAAATATTATACTAAATATTGCCACGTGCAATAGTAAAATACTGTTTTATTCTTGCCAACAGTGGTGTGCAAGCACCCCTTTGAGTTCAGGTTTGGATGTTATGATTTAATCTAAATCTTTTGCCTCTCCTCCTTCCAAAACCAACAGAGGTTTAAAGAGAGCTGGATTTTTATTGGAACCATTTGCTCAGACTAAGTTGCCAACATAATTTAGTTAAAACTAGTGCTTTTATTTGGGTTAAAGTTGATTCCTTAGCTCCACAGAGGTCAAGATACTTAGTTTGTCTTCCTTCTTTTCAATTCTATCATGAAGTCTACAGCAGAGTTTTGCCAGGTCAAACTGTATTTCCTGACTCCCAGTCTTCACAGTCAACCTTGTCCACATTCATGATTTTATAAAAGAGGGGGAGAAAGCCCCTTTACCTCTCTGATCCTTTTACATCTGTAAATACTTGCTATCATAAATGAGGCATGGCACATACATGGCTCTTAGAGGGTAGGAGGTTAAGCCAGATACAGAATTATTATAAATACACGAACTCCACTAGTGCTGCTGATTATGCTACTGGTGCTACCTAGTCTACCATGCGTTTGTGGAATTTTTAATTTCCTAATGAGTGACAGCTGCTGTAAAACACATCCTAGTGTGGACACTGGGTGTGTCTACACTTGTGCCTGGTTGCACAGTTGTTACTGAAGCTAACTTAAGCTGTGGTGTTCACGTGGTGTAAAATAAAGTCAGTTCTAGCTAATTTCCAGAATTCTATCCTTCGTATTTTCTCACCTGTTTCTCAAGGGAAGCAATAACACTGTTACACTGGGTGCATCTACACAAGACACAATGTTGCCGTAGCGATGAGCTGCAGCTATAGTTTGTCGTTACAGCAATGTACAGTCAGCAGGCACAAACCACGACACCGCCACTACTGCGCAGTAGCAATGAGTTGTTAATACACAGTCATTTAGTACTTGCTTTAGCACTGCATGGGTCATTTTCAACCCTACTGCACTGTATTAATAAGCTATGGTACAGTACCTCGTTGCTACTGTGCAGTAGCAGTGGTATCACGGTTTGTGCCTGCCGACACTCGTGTAGACATGTCCAGTACAACAGTGTGATTGGTTCCCTTCAGAAACAGGTGAGAAAATGCAAAGGATAGAATTATGGAAATTAGCTAGAACTGCAAAGCTTTATTTTACACGACGTGAAAACCATAGCTTCAGATAGCTGCCCAGTGATAAGATATCATTACCTTTTTCCTGCCAATATACTTTTAATCCCACTGTACTGGCATCATCCTCAAGGAAATATCATTAAGGAAATTATTTTCCTCACACTTTCTATTTTTGCCTGTACAAGCATCCTCATACATCTGTCTTTCTCTCTCTTCATAAGAATTGTAAAGGAGACTAAACAGGACCCCTAAAATCATTTTAATTTCTGAGGGGCCTCGAAGCTAAATCTGTGTGTCCAAAGTCATCTTTTATAGTTCAGTTCTGGTTTGGATTCAAGAATAAAATTTCTATTTCTAATTCACTTTCAGAAATGTCACAGAGCTGTTTCTTATACATTTTTCTAAGATATTATATTCTTTATATAGTAGAGTCCTATGACTGAAGTGGAATGGGTTAAAGCTATGGGCCAGATTCAGGGCTGAATCAAGATGAGAATCTGTGTTCAGATTTAGTGGCTCTAATATTTTATGAACTGTACTCAGGAGGTTTTGACACGCATTTCAGGAAAATGGTCATCTTCCAACAGGGTTGTAATCCTGGGAACAAACCTCATGAGAAAGGAGCCAGAAACATGTCATTCTGTTTCTGACTCCTACCCAGTATTACAGCCATAATATTATCTTTCATTGAAAAGTATTGCAAACTACCTCAAATGCAAATTACCTTGAAATTCAAAGGTATTTTATTTCAAGGACCAATTTTAGCTGATCTCTAAAACAGAACATAGTCTCCTTTCATGATCATAGAACTGCTTGCCAATGACAAATCTTAGTCAAACACAGTAAAATATTTGATGAGAGGTTTTAAACAATGGTCCATTTTTAGCTAAATTTTGAAAAATGTTTACATTGCAGTTAATTGATAAATGGAATTTCTTTCCTATGCAAAATTATAATATCTCAAAACTTGCTGTCCTTCCAAATCAGAGGAAAAAAGCTCAATATCAAACGTTGGATATTTAGAAAGAATCAAAGTTCAGAAATATTTCATTTGAGAAATGTCAAGTGTTTTGCTTTACTATTTTTGGTCCCAATCCTCAGCATTCTCAAACCAAAATATTTTGCTTTAACTTTTGCCAAAATTAACTATTATGGCCTCTTCACCAGGTTATACCAGTAACTGATCTGTGCCTTGGAAATCTACATACACCAAGTTAAGTCAGCTTTCTGTCTACCCTCTTTGGGGTTGACTAGGAACTACCCCATAATATTCACAAGCTTTCATTTTCTCAGTTATTTCATATCCTGATCCTTTAAGGATAAGGAACATTGTTATTTTGTTAGTGGAAAGCCAATTAAGATGTACAAGGCATAGGTGCCGAAAAAAGTATTTGAGGGTCTTGTTTAGCCAGGATAGACTTCTATCCCTGCTCTAGGTGGGGGTGGAGGGTGAGAAATGGGTTGGTGGCAGGTAGGAATATGAAGTGTGGAGGTACAGAGTTAATGGTATGGGTGTAGGTAATGAAATGGGAGATGGAAAGGAAATGGGAGCGGGGGAAGTGTGTTGAAAAGAAGGAAGTCAGCCACTAAAGGACAAAATAAAAACAAGTTAAAAAAAGAATATAAAGAAGAAGTGAAGTAAAGAAGGTTTCATGTTTTAAGAAATTATGATTTAGGATCTTGGATTGGGGTGTGGGGGGTGCTGATCATGCTTGCTGGGGTGACTGGAAGGTGGGAATGGTAGGAGAAGCTGCTTTTGGAGGAGCTACTGCCCCTGCCCCAGGAAGGAAGCCCCAGCTCATGAGGACCTGACTGGCCCCCTACCTTGTTCCCCTCCTCACCCCGCCCCCAACTCTTGACTCCACTCCAGGGCCCATTTGTGCCCTGTGACTTGGCTACCTGGCATGAGCTCTGTAGGCTATTTGTATGGGGTTGTACCCCTGCGGGTAGGAAGGTCATAACCCTGGGAATGAAAGGGGGAGTTGTCTTGGTGCCAGAGCTGCCCCCTGGGCAGTAGAATTCAGGGACTGGAAAGTTTGTCCACATCAAACAGGAGGGTGGGGGAGGGACAGTACTGCATCCTGGGATACTCAAGGACTGAAACTTGGCTATCTCATGTGTGGGGAGTGGCCACAGTTATGAACTGGGTAACACAGAAGAGAGAGAACTGCCTTGGAGTGGCATAACTTTAAGCTGCCTAAAGGACACTTTAAGCTGAACCTTTAAGGCAACTTTAAGCTGCCTAAAGGACACTTAAAACTACAGTTTCAGGTGCTAAATGTGTGGACAATCCAGGGGTTACGAGGTCCAGGAGCTGCTGAAAATTAATATGCAATAAGGCCCTAAAATGATCTCTCTCAAATACAAAAAAAATCATTTTGCCTATACTAGTGAATAAGAAAGAAAGCTCTTACCCTTATAACCAGCAGCATTGGTTTTCCAGTCATTAGCATTTAGATGTCCTGCACGTGAAGTCCTTACAATGATATGCTGTACATCTCGCCAGGTCAGAAATGGACTAAGGAAAAAGGAAAAGACAAAGTACAAATTAGATTATTTCTACCAAAAAGGGAAAAACAACACTCACAGGCAAAAAACAACTGAAGCAAAACCTAAATCTTCAGCAACCCCACTGATGGTCAAAATTACCCAGCCTAAATTTACAGGGTAATGCTCCAAATTAGTTCTACCTCAGCCACTCATTTCCAGTTGAGAAAAGTTCATTTATTCATAAGCAGCGGGTAAAATATACAATATTGTATACACATGAAACTGTCATGCTTTTTTAAAGAGGGAAGGATAAAAACTGATTTCACCTACAGATAAGTAATATAACACCAGCTGCTTCATGTTACATGTGTATGTGATTTCCTATGCTTATATTAGAGATGCACAAGGGAAAAAGCTTCACTGAAATGCTTCCCTAAATCACAATCATCAGGACCCCATTCCAGCAATACCTTTCATACTTAGAATGCCCATTCTACCCACTATGGAAGCACAAACCAATGTTGTCACTGTCCCTCATTCATTATCACTACTGGAAATCATGGAGAGCTCAATCTTGAATTCTTTATGCAGCTAAAATTGAAAAGTGTGGTTTTTGCCATTAATGGGAAAGTGTAATATAGGTGTAAATTTTGATAATGGGTAAATGATGACTCCATCTGCCAGGAAGACAAAGAGGCTCTTGTTAGGGTTCTCAGTTTGAAATTAGCTACTTATGCTCTCAGAATAGAGGAAAATATCAGAAAACATAACCTTTCTGGTGCTCTTTGACAATTATATGGTTTTGAAGCAGGCTTCCTTTTGAAAACCACAGCTGAAAACAACATAGTTATGGTAGTTTTCTCATTTGTTCTGTTATTGGTAAGGGGAATGTTCTTGCAAAACTGCAGTTAGTGGGGGCAGGATGAGCTGCAGAATGGAAATTTTTTCATCATATTTGACAACAAGTAAATGAAAAAAGAGGAATTGAGGAGCCAAGCTCATGGTCACTACCAAACATTCTCCTCTGAATGCTCACACGGCCACAGAAATGAATGGTAAAACTTTCATTAATTTGAATGTTGCAGGGCCAGGCCTAATACTGGTTGTCTATACTCTCCAGTGAAGTCAGGAAGGCCAAAGCTCAACTGGAGTTGCAGCTAGCAAGGGATGTGAAGGGTAACAAGAAGGGTTTTTACAAGTATGTCGGTAGCAAGAGGAGGATCAGAGGAAGTGTGGGTCCCTTACTGAATGGGGGAGTCAACCTTGTGACAGAGGATGCAGAAAAGGCTGAAGTGTTCAACACCTTCTTTGCCTCAATCTTCACAGGCAAGGTCAGCTCCCAGACTACTGCACCAAGCAGCACAATTTGGGGAGATGGTGAGAGGCCAACAGTGGTGGAAGAAGTTTAGGGACTGTTTAGAAAAGCTGGACATCTACAAGTTCATGTGGCCAGATGCGATGCACTTGAGGGTGCTGAGGGAGTTGACTGATGAGATTGCAGAACCACTGACCATCATCTTTGAAAACTCATGGCGATCAGGAGAGTTCTTGGATGATTGGAAAAGGGCAAACATAGTGCCCATATTTAAGAAAGGGGAAAAGAAGGATCTAGGGAATTACAAACCAGTCTTCCTCTCCTCAGTCCCTGGAAATATCATGGAGCAGATCCTCAGGGAACCTATATCTAAGCACTTGGAGGAGAAAGTAATTAGGAATAGTCAGCATGGATTCACCAAGGGCAAGTCTAGCCTGGCCAACATGATTGCTTTCTGTGATGAGATGACTGGCTCTGTGGATGTGGGGAGACTAATGGATGTGGTGTACCTTGATTTTAGCAAGGCTTTTGATATGGTGTCCCACAACATTCTCACAGGCAAGCTAAGGGGATTTAATAGCAACATTCATCTGCCTGAAGGGAGGTTCGAAAGAGAATGGAGCTAAACTGTTCTCAGTGGTGACAGATGAGAGAACAAGAAGCAATGGTTTCAAGTTACAGCAAGGGAAGTTTAGGTTAGATATTAGGAAAAAAGTTTCTGACTAGGAGGGTAGTAAAATAAGATGTCGAGTGGGTAAGGTAACTAGTAGGGTGAAAGTGCTAGACTTTAGGAAAGCTGATTTCAATAAACTCAGGCGATTAGTCAAGGATGCACTGCAGAGTAGGAGTTTTGAAGAGATGGGAGCCCAGGAAGGGTGGCTGTACCTTAAGGAAATGATCCTTTGGGCACAGAGGGAGATGATCCCGATGCAAGGAAAAAGAGGGGAAGGGGCCAGAAAGCTTCCCTGGCTGACCAGAGAAATCCAGAGCAGCCTACGGGCTAAAAGGGGAGCATATAAAAAGTGGAAACAGGGAAAGAGGAGTATACCTCCTCTGCTCGCGCTTGTAGGGAGGCAGTTAGACGGGCCAAAGCTACCATGGAGCTGAGGATGGCATCCCAAGTTAAGGATAACAAGAAATTGTTTTTCAGCTATATAGGGAGTAAAAGGAAGGCCCAGGGTGGAATAGGACCCCTACTAAATGGGCAGAAGCAATTGGTGATGGACAGGGGTGACAAGGCTGAACTTCTCAATGAGTTCTTTGCCTCAGTGTTCCTAAGTGAGGGGCAAGACAAAGCTCTCACTGGGATTGTAGAGAGGCAGCAGCAAGGCGCCAGACTACCAAGCGTAGACCCTGAGATGGTGCAGAGTCACGTGGAGGAACTGGATGCATTTAAGTCAGCAGGCCCGGATGAGCTCCATCCGAGGGTACTGAAGGCACTGGCTGACGTCACTGCACAGCCACTGGTGGGAATATTTGAACACTCGTGGCGCACGGGCCAGGTCCCGGAGGACTGGAAAAGGGCCAATGTGGTCCCCATTTTCAAGAAGGGGAGGAAGGAGGACCCAGGCAACTATAGGCCACTCAGTCTCACCTCCATCCTTGGCAAAGTCTTTGAAAAAATTATCAAGGCTCACATTTGCGAGAGCTCGGCAGGAAAAATTATGCTGAGGGGAAACCAGCACGGGTTCTTGCAGGTAGATCATGCCTGACTAATCTAGTCTCTTTTTATGACCAGGTTACAAAATGCCTGGATGCAGGAGTAGGGGTTGACGTCATATACTTAGACTTCAGGAAGGCCTTCGATACGGTATCCCACACCATACTGGTGAACAAGTTAAGAGGCTGTGACTTGGATGACTACACAGTCCGATGGGTGGCGAATTGGCTAGAGGGTTGCACCCAGAGAGTCGTAGTGGATGGGTTGGTATTGACCTGGAAGGGTGTGGGCAGTGGAGTCCCGCAGGGCTCGGTCCTAGGACTGATACTCTTCAATGTCTTCATCGGCGACTTGGACGAGGGAGTGAAGTGTACTCTGTCCAAGTTTGCGGATGACACAAAACTGTGGGGAGAAGTGGACACGCCGGAGGGCAGGGAACAACTACAAGCAGACCTAGACAGGTTGGACATATGGGCGGAAAACAACAGAATGCAATTCAACAAGGAGAAATGCAAAGTGCTGCACCTAGGGAGGAAAAATGTCCAGCATACCTACTGCCTAGGAAATGACCTACTTGGTGGAATGGAAGTGGAAAGGGATCTTGGAGTCCTACTGGACTCCAAGATGAGCATGAGTCATCAGTGTGACGAAGCCGTCAGAAAAGCTAATGGCACTTTACCGTGCATCAGCAGATGCATGACGAACAGAACCAAGGAGGTGATACTTCCCCTCTATCGGGTGCTGGTCAGACCACAGTTGGAATACTGTGTGCAGTTTTGGGCACCGCACTTCAAGAGGGATGTGGATAACCTGGAGAGGGTCCAGAGAAGAGCCACTCATATGGTTAAGGGCTTGCAGGCCAAGCCCTATGAGGAGTGACTGGGGCACCTGGACCTCTTCAGCCTCCGCAAGAGAAGGTTGAGAGGCGACCTTGTGGCTGCCTATAAGTTCATCACGGGGGCACAGAAGGGAATTGGTGAGGTTTTATTCACCGAGGCGCCCCCGGGGGTTACAAGAAACAATGGCCACAAGCTAGCAGAGAGCAGATTTAGACTGGACATTAGGAGGAACTTCTTCACAGTTCGAGTGGCCAAGGTCTGGAACGGGCTCCCAAGGGAGGTGGTGCTGTCCTCTACACTGGGGGTCTTCAAGAGGAGGTTAGATAAGCATCTAGCTGGGGTCATCTAGACTTAGCACTCTTTCCTGCCTATGCAGGGGGTCGGACTCGATGATCTATTGAGGTCCCTTCCGACCCTAGAATCTATGAATCTATAAAACACTGGAAGAGGTTACCCAGAGAGGTTTTGGAATCTCCATCCTTGGAGGTTTTCAAGACCCAGCTAGACCTTAGCTGGGATGATCTAGTTCGGGATGGTCCTACTTTGAGCAGGGGGTTGGACTAGATGAACTCTAGAGGTCCCTTCTAACCCTAGTTTTCTATGATTCACTGATTTTAATGTTGCAGGACTATGCCCAATACTGGCTGTCTATACTTTTCGGTAGTTAGGATGCTAACCTAAAACTTGAGACACCAGGGTCAATCCCCTGCTCCAGAACAAATTTTTTGTGTGACCTTGTACCAATCACTTAAAGCATGGACACACACACATTTGGAGCCATTTTGAAAGTGAAACACTTCCAAAGTGCAGCAGCTGTTGCATTCTAATTGTTACGTCTGGATGAGCCAGGAATGATTCACTGTACCAAAATCATTTTGACTTTAACCCTGGATGAGGCAGTATTAAAGCTGGAGTAGTTTTGCTCCATTGTTATCATTCACAGCTTCTCCAAATGCAACAATCAAAACAATTAGAATCCATATGCAACAATCAGAGTCAAATGTTCCCCTTCTGAAATGGCTCGAAATGTATGTGTGCATACCCTTAGCCTCTCCATGCCTTACTTCTGCCATTTAAAAACTCAGGGCAAAACTTCCCTGATTCAACAGTTACTGTAAGGAATGAAAAAATGAAAATTATGAAATGCTCATATTCTCCATAGGTGGGTGGATCCAGAAAGTGTTCCATGGATGGAGTATTTAATAGTTTCAATGAGAAATTTTCTTAGGTAAAATACAGAGAGTAAAAGGAATAATCCAAACAGGTTGATTCTTCTGTGAGCATTTCTTGTCCCAGGAAGACACAAAAGAAATTCCCTGCCCCGTGGCGTTTGGTGTACAGAATGCTTTTCAATATTTTTCTAATCCCTTTTCAAATCTGCCAGAACATCTTTTTTTCATGAATTTAACCTTTTGATAGACTTTGGTGGATGCAATATGGTATTTTGCTTGTTTTGTTATAGAAGTGTCTAAAATCAAGCTGCAATGAAACCATCTATGAAAATGCATATGCATATGTATATATAGCTTGGTCTGAAGAAATGAATGTATTCTTTTCTTGCTGAACTGCATACACGGGGGTTTCTAAGCAATACACAATTAATATCACAAACTTTTGTTTCAGGAAATTGGAACTCCCTAAGGAAGCAGTAGGTACATAGAAACAACTGCAAACACTCAAGACTTCTATGGAAAAATCCTGATGCTTTCTCATGTAGTGCAACGACTGAAATGTACTGATGGGAATTAGCAAGTTTGTCATCAAAGGAATATCATCTGTCTGAATGAGATTAAAGCAAATTAAAACTGATTACACTTGAGCAACGCAATTCACAATTTCATGTAATGGAGTTTAGCCAGGGGAGTGCAGAAACTACACAGATATATAAGTCTTATATCCTTCAATGTCCTTACAATCTAAATGTTTGAAATAGGACCAGAGGTTTTCTTAATTCTTTTGACCAAGTAGGTATTGCCTAGAGTAGCTCTTATATACTGTCATGGAGTTGTGAGTCACATATGCAAGGGACTGAGTCATTTATGCAGATGACAACTCCACAGTTTTGCCTCATTTTCTCTTGTTAATGTTTACCTGGTTGGTTGGCTGGTTGGTTTTGTATTTTGGGTGCATTCTATTTTTGCGTAGACCCTTGTTTCTTTGCAGCAAGTCATCCTTCAAGTTGTGTGGGGCCAATTGCACTCTGATACAGTCTAACACCAAGATCCCTTTCTAACTACCAATGGAATCATGGAAAGCATTCTGCATTTCCTTGGTACCAACACAAAAAAGTGTTCCTTATAGCAGAGGCCTGGAGAAACTGATATATAAAGTTCAGCTGAAGAAGAAAGACTTAAGTGTACTCATTTTAGTTGTTTTTAGAACTTTGTATATGTCCTTCTTAGCAGGGTCAGTTTAACTGACCATTTAATTTCTCACATGTGCATAATGGGTGGTAAGGAAGTTTACTGTTACATTATTGCATTATTTTAAAAATATACTGGTACCTTTTGGTGATAGACACAATAAAAATATATATGTACATAATTAAAAGAATGCCTTTTCCAAAAGGGAGGGATCTCTTCAAACTAGACAGAGTGGTAGAATAAAAAGCATCTATCCAGCTAAAAATTGGTTAAAAAAAACAACTGCAAAAGTGAATGTCATGGAATGTAATGGGCATTAAGGGCTTGTAAGATATGGTATGTCTGGAAAGGCACGTAACATGCTTCAGAAAAGAATCAATAAAATTTTATACCAGCTCAGGAATTTCATTGGAAGCTCACGTAAAATCTTAGGAAAACACAGCACTGGTGCAGGCGTTCAAGGCTACCTCTGAGAATCCCACGAATTTTTTATAAATTAAATTCTGTATAATCTACAGCTCAAGTGTTTTTTTCTTACAACTGGTTAAAAAAAGGCACTAAAATATTCATATCAGTTTTAAAAACAGGACTGTCAAGACTGCCTGATTATTTTAAATGGACCAGTGGGCATGGTCGAATCTCCCCACAATGACTACTGAATTCTTATTAACGGGAATTACGCATAAGGTTCCAAGAGGAGAATGCATCCTTCAATTTGGTTTAATAATAGATAAAATCAAAACATTTTCAGGCTTAGCATGAAAACTGAGCTACCCTGAAAGCTAAGCTATCCTGCCAGCTCACAGGCAGCACCTGCTGGATCCAATTATTCCCTGAACCTGCACTGGAAGCAGCTCCTGGTGGGCTTCCAGCACGTGGGCTCGGGGAAGAGTTGGATCTGGTGGGTGCTGCCTGTGAGCTGGGGCAGCACCTGTGCAGCTAGGACCCTGTCTGGACAGCCCCGGAGGCTACCACCACCACGGACGGAAGGACCGGGCACTCCTGCAGCTCAGGGGCTGCATGGCCTGGCAGCAGTTTGCACAAACATGCTCCACTAAGGAAAAAAAAAAGCAGCAAAGGGCCTGATCCTTTTTCTTTTGAGTAGCTTGCCTTCCTCTTCCACAGCTGGGGGTGTGAACTGCTGGTGGGCCCTGAGCTGCAGGGGGCCCTAGACCTTCCATCTACAGCAGCAGTGCCCCCCAGGGCCACCCAGGCAGGCGACTGGTGAGTGGGTGATGCCCCAGCTTGCAGGCAGCACCCAGCCCATTCCAACTGTTCCCTGAGCACGAGCCGGGGTAGCACTTGCCCACTAGCATCCTGGCCAGGTGGCCCCAGGGGGGTGCTGCCATCATGGAAGAAAGGACTGGGGCTCTCAGTAGCTCAGTGGCAGCTCAGCTTACTGGCAACCTACCCCCAGCCATGGGAGATGTGGGTAGGCTCCAGGAAACAAAAAGAAAAGGATCAGGCCCCTCACTGCTTCTGCCTTCAGCCCACCTCTCCTGTAGCAGTGGGGTGAGGGCTGTCAAAGGATGCAATGTTACAAATAGCTACATAGCAAACTAAACTACATGTGGATGTGGTTTAGCTAGCACCATAGCAAACTCATTTAACTTGTAGAAAAACTCTGCACATATACAGCGTTATGCAATTAAACAGCAAAAATAAGCAATTTTGGCACATGTACAAGTGCCCAAAGACAGTAGAGAGATATGACAGCATAAGATATTTAGCACATTTCTGTAGCTTACAATAGGACCTTCACTGTACTATGAAAAGAGCTAATGCCAGACTGAAATTTCCTCTCAACAGTAGACACCTCATTTGAAACCAAATTGGACTCTGTTTGCCTAAAAACTTATATTTTTGTCAAAGCTCCTCAAAAAAACAAAGAAACTGGAAAGGAGTCAAACTAGCAGTTCATTTGGAGAAAGAATAGTATTTTTCAAATAAAGAAGTCAGAGCAGCCAATTTTAAAGCATCTGGAACAATCACAGAAGTAGTCAATCATTTGTAAAACATGTCAAAATTGGACCCTAAGTAAGTAAACAGTTGTTCACTAGCCATGTGGACCACAGATCCAGGCAAGATCTCACTGATCATAACTGATTTACCACTTGATTAATCTTGGTAGAGTTAATAGCTAAATATTGTGAAATGAAAGTATGTATTAACAAGAGGACTAACACTGCTAGATAATGGGGTCAGTTTAAAAAGTGGATAATTTCCTTCAAAGAAGAAAGATCCTTGAATTGTCTCATCTGAAACTCCCTTGGGATTATGCATACCAGACAATGCTCAAAATTACACCAGGATGAGCAGAAGTGAGAACAACTAGATACAAAATTATCTGTCCAAGGACCCTGCTACCAGAAAACAGCTATAGAGTTATTTCACATTTTCAAGCACTAACTTTATAGCTGATTGGCTCTTTTTAGAACTGGATAGTCATTTTATCATGTGACAATTAGTTTGCACATGTGGCCGGTCTAAATTTATTGCGTGATTAACCAGTTAATTGTTTGATAGTTACTTTGTATTTGTAGCTAGTCTTACTCTGCATGTGCAGATAGTCTAAATTTATTGCACAAATAATCAGGGGCATAGCAGACAATCAGTAATGAAATTTAAGTCCTCAGGTTTCATCTAATACTCCAAAGTATGGTCCCTTTTCTTTCCTTTTTTCAAAATGTTTATGAAAGTGGTAAATAAAAAATGTGGATACTGAACAAAATTAGAATAATGGATTATTATTGGATAATAATAACAGACAGAAGTTCTGCTTTGTTAAGAAAATGGTAGTCGGCAGGCTCAGGGGTGATCTGATGGCCGCCTAGAAGTTTATCAGGGGTGACCACCAGTATCTGGGGGACCGTTTGTTCACCAGAGCACCCTAACAGATGACGAAGTTGAATGGTTATAAACTACTGCAAGACCGTTTCAGGCTGGACATAAGGAAGAATTTCTTTACTGTCCAAGCCCCCAAGGTCTGGAATAGCCTGCCACCGGAGGTGGTTCAAGCACCTACATTGAACACCTTCAAGAGATATTTGGATGCTTATCTTGCTGGGATCCTATGACCCCAGCTGACTTCCTGCCCCTTGGGCAGGGGGCTGGACTCGATGATCTTCCAAGGTCCCTTCCAGCCCTAATGTCTATGAAATCTATGAATTATGGTACAATTAATCAATCTGAAGTTTAATCACATTCTTCAGCAAGAACTAATGGCATTATCCTAACTACCTAGAAATAACACAATAACGAAATGATCAGAGTCAAATTTTGAGTCTTTTACTCATACTGAGCAGCTTCTTTCTCAACAAGCAGTCCTACTGACAACTTTGGAGCAAGTTGCTATTAAATACGAGTACAGGGATCAGAATCTGTCCCTTTGTGTAATATTTAGGGCATAAACAGAAGTCAAATGGAACAAAAAGGTGATCAGTGAAAGAAAGACGAGAAATTCATTGATTGTGATATATGACACTTGTAGGAACACATTGAGAGGGAGTAGAAAGAGACAGAAGTTCTGCTTTGTTAAGAAAATGGTAAGTCAGTTAGAATGAACAATAATTATTATATCAGGATGGACAATTAATACTTCATCCTTACAACCGGGAGTTTGATCAGTCTATCTAAAAGAAATTTCTCACTAAAATGGCAGAAGAGTCCTTGAGCCTAATTGTGAAAAAGGGTATAAGAAAATATCTTTTAAATAAGCCAAAATAAAACACAATTTCTCAAGATTTACAAAGAGGAAACGCATGCAATCCAAAGGTGTCAGTTGGCCTTTTTTGAAAATCTCAGCAATGACCAGATAGGCATGGATTATTTGTGCTATGAGTCATTTAAACAAATGGTATCTTTGGATGCCTCCATATCTGCTCTGGAATATTTTGTCAGACGATCATTTATTGAGGATTTAACAGGTTCTGATGAATGCTAAAATTCAACTCTTAGCTCAGCAAAAGCATTTTCAGCACTCTTTCCATATGACTCCACCTCAAGAGGTCACACAATATATTTTTTAAAACAAAACACAACAAACAGCTGCCTGGCTTCTCCATAAATTCCCTGTCACTCACAGATTAGCAAAACTCTTCTAGTGTTTTCTGCAGCCGTAAGGCAAACCCAACTCCAATGATTCATCCAAATTCTTATGCACATTTTCTGAATGATGAATTATAATATTATGAACAATGAACTGACAAGTTTCTCTCACTGCAAACAGAATAAAATATTCTTGGCTTCCTTTAACTCCCTAAGATCTCCAAAAAATTCTCCACTAGTAGTCAGGGTTGTTGGTAGAATTGGCAATGAAAAGCATTATGTTTGCAGCCTTTCGTTTTGCACCTTTTCTCCCCTTATCAGTGTCTGAGCTTTAACACCAGAACACCACTTCCAGGTTTAGCAAACCTGTTGATGCCCAGAACATTGGGGAAGGATGCTGAGAGTTGCTGCAAATTTAACTAGGAATGTCCAATAAGAAACAGCACAGGCATAAGTAAAGCTCTATTCAGCACAGCACAGCCTTAATTTGGCAGTTGCTTCTCTGATACGTGTACAGTCCCTGCCCCTGTTTTACTTTGGTAGTACTTACAAAATGAGTCATGTAAACAGAGATTGTGGGATGCGCTTCTCTGTGATAAAGGGTCATTCTTACCCAGTCCCAGAACAGAAACCAGAAAAAATTCTTTGCCCTTGTGTCAGAAATCAAAGTGAGCCAGGTGACAGGAGATCACTGTCCTCTTCTCTGTTTCTCTCAACAAAAGGGAGATATGTTGCCTTTTGTGATATGCTGTGATGACTTGTTGTCAGTGCACCTTGACCCTGTGTACAATGATATTCTGTGCTAATAAGATCCAGACCTTCCCTGTCTGGCCCTCAGAGAGAATAATTTTGAAGATCTTCATGGCTTTTGTCACGAAACCATTGTCTTTCAAGACACCATTGTCTTTCAAGGCAGGTGAAGAGAGTACCTTGGGAAGATGCAGCCAAGTATGTAGATATCAAAACTGTAACCCACATATGTCTGAAAAACTGCAGATACAAAAATGGAGCCCAGCATTTAAAAGTCTAGACATGAAAACACCACACACTTTTGGTACATTTTGAATGACTTCACTTGTGTTGAATAGCATCTTCCTCAGCAGGCAATACTGCTTGTTTTAATGCAGTAAAATACATCATGAACACATCTATTAAAATCTAGCCCTTTTATTATATATGGAAATATCTATCCTGACTCCTGAGGCCTCCTGTGCTGATACAGTAATGGGGTCCCTAGTTGTTATCCCAGTAGGATCAGAACTTCTATCATTCTTCTTTTCTATAGTTATTTGTTTCTGCCCATTTCCCTCTACTTCCTTTGCCTATATCTTATTCCAGGATCAGGCAAACAGGTAAGGAGAAACTGTGCAAAAACTCTGCAAACAAAGACCTCACTGGGAGTGAAACTGATTAGGATTGTACAATTTAAGTTCATTTCATTCAGAGCTACCTCTGCAGGTGGCTTGCTCAGTTGGCTTTTCTATACAAGAACAGAACACTCCTTATGTAGAAGTACTGATATTGGTCAGTAAACATCTGTTGCGAGCAGGCCAGAGAAAGTGGACTGTAATCTAGCCAGGTGCACTGTGGGAAGATACTTTTGTGGATTTGTTCAAGCCTTTGGGGCAGCAGTACTGGAAGCACTAACATAATCCTTACACTAATACACCTTGTCACCCGGAAGGATAAAGAGGGGGTTGCTCAGGAGTTGTACAGCTTTGTCTGGCCTCTCCGAGTTTGCCCTGAAGCCAGCCTAGGTGGCTTCTATAGTGGGGGGAAGCCCTGACTGTTTCTGACTCTAAGACCTTGGCCTTTCGGTCTCTGTTTCTCCCTGGCTATCTGTGGCCCTGTCTCAGAGACCTACCTTCTAGTTCAGCTCCCAAGGAAGGGTCATTACTTCTTGACACAGAGAGAGAAGTATACCCCAAAGTTCCTAGCAGCAAGACAGCTCCTCTTAAGTAAAGGCATTTTCTGGGGTAAAGGCCATCTAGCCAGAGATTTTCTGCTCCTTCCAAAGGGTTAAGTAGTCTTGCTGTCCTCAGTCCAGCCCGCAGAGCCCCGAACACTAAAGTTAACTCAGTTCTCCTCTTTCCAGCCCATGTGGTCCTGAGCCCAAAAGCTGCTTGGCTATTTATTCTCTTTAGACTCTTCCCTTCACAAGATGACACCTTCCTTTTTCAGGCTGTTCTATCCATTGTGATGCTTATCTCAGACTGCTTTCCTTGAGACCCCCAGGACCTCACCTTTAATTCCACCTTTTTGAAGAGTCAAAAAAGTGTCAAATCTGTTAATATGCAAGGTCCATTTTGTCTTATACACAATAAGCTCTGGGACCTCCCAGGGACTCTAAGTATTGTTTTCCATGTACAAGACAGTCAGGGAAACAGAAGCACCATTGTTAAAACATGAACGCATTTAAAACAGAAATAATACAATAAAATACATAGTCCATCACACACTCCACATACTTTGTGATACTATCACAAAATAATAAAGCACAAATCTCCTAAAGGTTTGAATGTTTTCAATTCAAAATTATGTTCTTAAATTCCTGTTAGAGCTTCTACTAGTTTGTGCCTTTGGTAATACCATTTTTTCCACCAGTTTACAACTCAATTTACATAATTTACTTTATACTTTCTAACTTATGTGCTTCAATATCTCCACTGTAAACCCCTGCATTCTAATGTTTTAGGATGCATTTTATACCACCAGGAATTTAAAGTTTCCTGATTAGCTACAATCGCCTTTAATCCTTTGGATTGTATTTAGGGCCTGGTTTAAATCACGGGGCCAGCTCACATCACAGCAGCTCCTTTATCTTGGAGTTCCCCCCATGTACCCTCCTGCTGCTTATTGGCGGAGGGGCCCTGACAGCCCCACTGCTTGGTCTTGATGGTCAGGAGGCAAAAAACTGTGCTTTTAAATATGCCACGGTTTTTACCACCCACGGCTTGCTGCTGACCGGACAGGAGGCAAAAAATGCAGCATAAAGCTGTGGTTTTCACCTCCTAGCCATCAGGAGGAAGTAGTGGGGCCAGCGGGGCCCCTCCACCAATCAGTAGCCGAGGGCGTGTGTGGGAAACTCCAAATTAAAGGAGCACCCATTCTGCAAGCTGGGTCCGCAATTTCAAATAGGCCCTAATTATAGTCTTCTAGGGCTCATGTACATGTATTTCTGCCCTTTCATGTGCTGCAACTGCATGTGTTTGCATGAGCAGGATTTCTTGTGCAATAAACTAAAACTCTTTGGGCATAGTTTAGTTTGGCTCATTGGGAATTAAAGTGTCGCATCCATTGATCCATTGCATATAAACACAAAGGCACTCAAAGATGTGTAATGAGCGGCTTTGTCCACCAGATGGCGCTGCAACTTTTCTATAGTTCACCCCTTCAAATTGCTTTGGCTTTTGAACTGCTTCCACTTTTTTTTTTTTCTTGTGTGGCTTTTTCTTTTTCTTGTTTGCCAGTTCCCTGCTTCCACAGCTGTATGGCAAGGCATGGGCATGGGGTGGGTGGAGGGCCCCGGGCCAGGGGGGCAGTGCTGGACTGTCCCGCTCTCCTGCAGCTCTGGCCAGGGACTAGACTTAATTCATTTGAAAACCTAGTGTGTGTAAACACAGATGTGACGCGCCAAAATAAACAAGTTTAAATTTTATAAACGCATTTAATTTAATGCAGATTAAAACCTGTGGTGTGCACAGGTACCCCTATTCTCCATGGCCAAAGGAGAAAGGACAAGGGCCAATGGTCTCAAATTACAGCAAAGGAAAATTAGGTAGGAAGAACTTTCTCACATGCATTGGAACAGGCTTGGAAAGGCTTTCCAAAGAGATTGTGGAATCTCCATCCTTAGTTTTTGAGTGTAGGTTAGATAACACTAGTCTAGGATAGTTTAGACAGAGCGTTGAAACAGATGACCTCCTGAAGTCCCTTCCAGTCATACTTTTCTATTATTCAATGATCTATTTATGTTTATTATGAAGACACAATCTTAATTATATGCACACAGAAGATGATCTATCATCCTAATTAGCATTCATTATTAATAATGATCTGGGGTTATGCTCAGTCCTATACAAACATGTAGAGATCCTGTCCTAATTTAAACAATTCATAATCTAGTAGGAAGATAAAGTCCTTCATACAGATGAACTGGGAGCTGGATATGGAGGTGTGGTTGGAGGGCTATTTTTCGAGATTTCCCAGGAGTACATTTTAGAGGAGCTGAAAAAGGCACACAAGAAGAAACAGACTGTTCAAAAGCTAGTGGGTGGGATGGGGGAGAAACATGAAGGTGAGAGAAAAACCACAAGTCCCTAAAAGGGAGGATTTAATGAGAGCAAAGGCATGAACTTGTGTTGAATGGGCAGAAAGAACTGCCATAAAGAGATGGACACTTTTTTTCAATTGAATTTTTTATTTTGTGAAGAAAAGATTTAGTGAAACCAAAATGTTCTCTGATTTTACCAAACCGTTCATTTTGAAAAACAAAAGAATGCAGGAATTTTTAAAAAAGTTTTCAAACTAAAGAATTTAGATTTTTATAAGAAATATTTTGTTTTTCCTGCCACAAATAATTTTATTTTATTTTAAAATGAAAAGATGTTTAAAATATTCCTTAATTTGATTTGAAATATTTAGATAGGTTTACAATGGCTCAAAATTAAAAAGAAAAGGTTATATTTCATTCAACATAATTTTTTTTTTACTTTCAACTCACTAAAAATTTCTAAGCAACACCGTTTTGATTTAACCTGAAATAATCATTTTTAATTCTTCAGAATTGTCAGAGAAGTGAGAAATCTGTTATTAACCCAGCTCTATTGTGACATTGGAACTTCCATGGGTATAACCAGTCATAAAACAAGAAGTCAGTGAGGCTGTACTCACTTTCATATACTATAAACCTCATTCTCTTTAATGAGGAATGAATATTACTCAATAGCTTCATGATTTCTTACCACAATAGTTCACTATGTTTTGGAAAGTCATTCTACTTCCAAGACAGACAGGTAATTTAATCTTGCCAGGGGCATTAGTACCAGCTATTGAAGCCTCAAACACTTTGCTGAGTTCACCAATGTTATGTTACCAGATATCAAACACACCCAACATCTGTTTTACAGAGCATCAGGATCTTTATAATGATTACTGAACCAGGGCCAACATTTTTAACTTTTTTTTCACCTGTGTAAGTGCTAAGCAACTTCAGTTCACACTGAGGTCAATAAGACAAACTGGTACTGAGCACCATGAAAACCAGACAACTTTTATTGTGGCTTCTAAATATGAATTTAGGGGCTTAATTTGGGTATCCACATTTGAAAACAGTACCTGCACTAGAATGGATGGTTAGGTACTAACATACAATTTGGTGCTTATGATCAGAACAGATCAAAAGTTGGCTGTATAATAAATAGTCTGAATCATATGTAAAAGGTAGGATGATCATTAGGAACACAAAAAGAAGGCATTTTCCATGATAAAGGTAATAAATTTAATGATGAATACTTTCCCTTCCAAATTGTGGTATTCTGCTTTATGTCATATAGCATCTAAATACATGGAGATGTTAAACATGAGAATGCATTGTTAGTCAAAATTAGCACTGTATGAAGAACAAGCCAGTAGATCCTCTAGTTTCAGTCATATCTGATATTGAAACAAAAATGCTTTTATGAACTAATTTGGCTCAAAAATTGTGATTACTTGAGCAGAAAAGCAACAACACATATATAGAACATGATCTGCTACCTTGCTACCTTGAATTGTGATCTCATCAATTTTCTTAAACTAAGGAGCAACCATAAATCTCCACTCCAATTTATGTGAATTTATGGGAATTTAAATATTTCCCAAAGGAAATATTCCGCCAGTACTGAAGTGATATTGGTAAACATCATGTGATATCTTTTCTTTTTAGCAATCAGCACAAAATAAATGCATCTACATAGTACTTGAAGCTAGATTCAGTTCTTATGGGCAAGGTAAAGCCTTATAGGTACTTGAGATACCATAGCACTTTTTCACAAATGTAACAGTGCCTGTTCCCATATTTTGGCCAAATTCCAAAATGAGTTATTAACTGCCTTTTGCCTCCCTAATATTAAACATCTATATATTCATTCTTTTTAAATATTTCTTAAGCAAGGGCCAATTACATGTCATAAGGTTGCAGGTGTATATTAAATATGGCACATTCCCCCTGAATAGGAGGAAAAAACAGACATTCCAAAGTAATTTTGCTAAATAAATTATTCATTACGAATTATTCACACATTCGTAATTGACAGCCCTCCACTTAAAAAAGTGAGTCTGCCTATGCCCAGATTGCAAAATTCAACACTCTATTTTACTTCAGTTGCTGTGGTGACTCACAAGCAAAGATGATTTTTTAGCTCTTTTGAAGAGCTTTGTATGTCAAAGTTGGAACCTTGAGTTGCACCTGGAAGGAAACAGGTAGAAAGTACAGTTGCCAGAGGGCAAATCTTAGTAGGTTCCTTGAGATGGGTGATACATTTGCATGGCTAGATGGGTGATATATTTGCACCAGCTGTAGTCTTCAAGTCCGTCCCCCCCAGCCCAGGACCAGAATGCAATAAAATGACTAAAAGAGGTCACATACCCACCAGACGCATATGATGGTAAATTCTGATGAAAAAGAAACAACCTGAAGATCATTTGCTTTGATGTTGATATCCCTGCTGCTCATATGTTGTGGTTCAGGCATACACAAACATACATGTGTAGAACAGGAGTGGTGATAAAACAGTACCTCAAGGACAAAAATCTCAGACAGCTTTCTCAAGAAGAAAAGAGAACTACTGAAGAAACACATAGTCTACCCAAGCTGTGGACTATAGCCTAAAAGCCAAAGCAACAAGAACCTGGGATGGATTTAGATTTTTAGCATCAGCAGCTATATGCATTTGGGTGAGCCTAAATCACCCTACATTCAGGGACAGAGCCAGATTTCCCAAAGTGAGGTGCAGGAGCAGCATTGCACTCTGCACAGAGCTTTACCTCTCTGCTCCCAGCCAAATCCCACCCCACATTGGCGCAGGTGCCATGGGCTCCTCTGGGAACTTTTTAAAAGTCCGTACAGCAAGTGAAAATCCTCTCTTCATGCTCAAAGGTACATCCTCTTCTCAACCTCACCTACTGCTGCAGCTTTCCCCCCTGTCCCAGGGGGCACGAGAAGCTCCAGCTGCCTGTCCCAGCCAGGGTGAATAGGAGCTGGGCTCAGTTGGGGGTGGTACTGAAAAACAGTGGCAGGGATGGGAGGGCAGTTTCCCCTCCTCAAATCTGCTGCTGGGGACTGGGCAGGGAGGGGAAAATGACTTTCCCACCATGCTGTTGCTACTGCCTCTGTCCTGGGTTGAGCCCAACCCCCTGAGCCGCCCAGCTGGGGTGGGCTGAAGTGGCGCTGGAGCTCCCTTTGCCTGTAGGACAGCCAGAAAAGCAGGAGCAGATGGTGTAGGAGAGGTGGGGAAGGAATGTGCTTCTGAGCACCCAGGGTAAGGGAGGAGGGATTTTCTCCTGCTTTAGAGACCTAAAAAGGCTCCCACAGTTTGCTTCAATCTACAAAGGGAGACGGGGGGTGGGAGGCGGGGTGCAGCTGCATCATTGCACTCTCTCTGGATCCACTCCTGTCTACATTAATAAAAATATAGGCAGCAATGGCATAATGCTCAAGATGTAATTTTGACTGAAATCTGAAAATTCTCAGAATGTAGCCCCATTTAATATGTTACTTCCAATAAATAATATTAAAACAATGTTAAATTTGCACAGTCAAGCATTTGTAATGTTGTCTCTAAAACTAAGAACTTAAAAGATGAACTACTGGAATCCTGCTACCCTCTCTGCCTGCAAGTCAGGCTCTTCCATCTCATCTGGTTATATGTAATAGGAATGCTGATAGAACAAGAGAGACAATCTGGTGTCTACTAGATCAGTGAATAGTAGTATCTAAGAAGAATAACTTCAGAGAAATTCCTATTCAGTCCCTGCAACCCAGGCTGAAGAATGCTCCATGAAGGCAAAATTTTCATAGAATGAGCATATGCAAACTGAAAGTTTTCCAAGGGTCATAACTTGGACAAACATCATTGATAAAGTAAAATGGACAGACCTGACATGTGAGTAACTCCTACCCACTCAGCTGCTAGAATGGAGTCTTTAGAGCTTCGCAATGAAAAGGTTGTGCATTTTTTTAACAAGGAAAAATACAATATAACTTCAGTGAACCACTTTTCCTGATGTTTTCTGACACCAGCCAGGGAAAACAATTACAATTTGGCAATGTTTTATATCTGAAAACACAGTCTTTATAATGGGAATTACTGAGTCACCTTAATTGAAGGCATTGTTCCTGGCTTTGCCTAAATACAATATTTAAACTATTATCAATAGAATATTAAAATTCAGTTATAGCTCAAGATGAACTGGGTCCAAACCTGCTGATATATGCTTACACTTGTCAAATATATAATTTGTTAATAAAACTATTTATAAATTGATTCAGACACATAAATTTATAAATGATAAACAGAAACTATTTAAGCCCAAAGTATGTTTTACTACCTTGTATATCAAAGGTCCCCTCAAGAGTAACAGCCCATAAGTCTAGCATGGTCGAGACACACCAGTTTCTGTCACTAACAACATACAAGGAATGATGTCTGTTATCATGTGTGAGTACTTTGGTCTCCCCAGCCCAAGTGGCCAGGTACCCATTTAGAGCGGGGTCACTTGGGGAGAGCCTTTAGCATAGTGTGACAGAGTACCTTTGGTGCCTGCCACTTTAAGTCTTGAAAGCAAGCAGCAGGGCAGCCTGCAGGTGTAGGCTAGCCTTAATCAGGGTCACATGACCCTGGGAGGGCCCTGGGATTGGAGGAGGGGGTGGAACAGCCTTCATTTTAACCCAGGCCCTCAGAGCTGAGGCAGCAGGTTGCTGCTAGGAGCTGAGGAGGTAACATTTGATTGAGCTGATGCTCAGAACATCTTGGAGGTAAGGGCAGGAGCTATGGGGATGGCAGGAGGCTCTTGGTCCTGGGTATGACTGCAAACTGCACCCTGCCAGGGAAGGGTGGTCTGGTAGGACTGTCTGTGGTGGAAATCAGTCCACCACAAATGCCGGGCCCGTTGCCTCCCTGGTGAAAGGCAGGTAGGGGCATCTTAAAACCCCATCTCCCACATCCTGGTGGGTTACCCTGAGGTAGGGACAGGTTTGGGGCCAGGCACAAACTAGAGAGAGGCATCTGATGCCATAGGGTGAAAGAACCTGATGGCATGAGGCCAGGCATGCCTAGGAAAAGACGCCTAAACCCGCAGGGTAAAAGACCCCAGTGTTAGCAGAGGCTGGGCATACTTAGGAGAAGCACCTGAAACCCACAGGGTGAAAGACCCTGGTGGCCCCAGTGAAGGGGGCAGAGAGAGTGTGGCCCCAGTGAAGGGACAGAAGTATGTAGAGGCCTGCATAGAGTAGGGTGCATGATGGCAGCCCAAAGTGCTGTGCATGAGAGAGGCCAGCAGCGAAGTTCAGCCCAGAGTACAGCATAAGCCACGTAGAGTAAGTTCTGCAAGAGGATGGCCCGAAGTGATGACTGCACCCTGGCTGGAGATTGAGTAGGGAGGCCCAAAGTGCTGAGTAGAGTAGGGCCCAAGGGGAGTCCAAAGTGCTGTGTGGAATAAAGCAGGTTGAGCATGGCCTGTGAAGCAGGCAGTATGTGAGAGGCCTGGTGAGAGCAGGCAGAGTACAAGAGGCCCTGTGAGAAAGGGTTGTGTGAAAGAGTGCCAGTGGAGGACAGAGTGTGTGCGCTGACTGTTACAGGCCTACAAGGGGCAGAGTTTGGCCCGGCCTCAGGCTGGAGCTATTCCTCAACTTAGGTTGTCATCTGTGAGGCGTGGGAGGTCGGAGTCGTGTGTAATGCCCTTGTCACCAGGGCGAGCAATGGGCAGCCTCTTGCCTTAGTGACATCTCTCAGAATTACTGCTATTAAGGCATGGCAGGTAAGGAAGGCGGGTGGTTAGCCCAGAGACAGGCAGGTGGGCCGACATTACGACATGGCCCTGAGATGGCTCCCTGTCACATATGGTCTGGAGATGGACTCAAACTCATGCTTTTGGAACCATTGGGAGAGGCTACTCTGGTAGCATAAAAATTAGTGGATAAAAAATAAAGGGGAAAGAGTACTTTAGGTACTCTTCCATGGCTTCCCCACCTCATATGTGGCTTTCTTAAATTTGCTTTCTCTTATCTGCGGCAATCAGGCATGATGGGTTTAAGGGCCTGCTACATCTTGTTTCATAGACTTGTGTGTGTGGGTATCAAAAAATAAAAGATTTAAACTGTGCATTTGGCTACAGATGGGGACAAAGTCTAGGTGGTATAGACTTCTTTACATCTCAGTTTTTTATGTTATACTACGAACACATCTACATGTGTCGCTATGGCAACATTGTTACTGCACCATGATTTAGTACTTCCTTTTGTTGCGTATGGTTATTTTTAGCAGCCACTTTATTGTAGTGGCACACTATAATGGGGGAGCACATTGCTACAGCGAAGTAGCTGCTGGTCAAATGTAGATCCTTGTGGACTCTACATCACTGTAGCACGTTACTATGGTGTCATAGCGTCATGTGTAGATGTGCCCTAGGTTGATCTTTCTTGAACAATTCAAGGTAATTTCACTTCTACTTTCTTGAGTGGATCAGTGCTATCAGCACATTAGTTCTTTATCCCTTTCTAACTTGTTCTAATCATGACTTCATATTAGCAAATAAAAGTGTAGAAAGTAAGTCATATAAGGGGAATCAGGGAAGGAAACATGGTTGCTATATGTGGCATACTGCAGCATTAGATAAAAAATAGCAAGTTAATGCTGCCTGATTTCAGGTGCTATTTCTAAGTAATATAATTATAGTTTGTCAAATCATAGAGAGAAACACTGGTTCTTGTTAATAGAGGAATGTGAATTTTTTCCCTTGGAGGTAAGTAGCTTATTTTCTCCTAAGTGTAGGAACCACCTCGAAGGTAATTTTGAGACATTCCTTACTTGAACTTTCTTTAAGAAGATGACACAATGCTCACTGGAAAGAATCTTCTTTCATATAGGCTCTCCCCTAATTCTGATTTATGCAAATCCTGAGTTAAAACCCTCCCTCAATTGGAAAGCTTTTTTGATCTGGCAGTAGAATGGTATTAAGCAAGTTGAACATTTTGTATTTAAAGATAAGAGTGCTACCCAAGCCAAATTAATAGAATATTACAAATTTACCTCCTCCTGAGGTGGTTTACAGTGAGGAAAATTTTGCGTTATGCAAAGATGATGAAGGAATGGAATACAATTAAACATCTATTTACAGAGCTGAAGCAGGATACTAACTCTAATAGGAACTGACTGTATGGCGTAAATGACTATTTGTATATTATAAGACAAACTGAAACATGAAAGACCAGGAGTCTGGCTTTTTGTGTGGCACTGTTTCCTTAGTTATTTCAAAGCAACAAACTTCTATGTATCAAAGCAATAAACTTCTCAATTCTGTGCTTATGTTCTATGGTACAAACATTTGAGAAACTTGAATATTGGCAGCTCAATTAGGCTCCCTTGGTGTCTGCATCTGGACATGTAGTATTTTTTTTATATAAAAATACTAGTGAGCAGTTCTTGTTTGCAAGAAAAGCTTGTGAATATTATAGGTTAAAATATTGAAATGAATTCAGCAAATCCCCCCAAATTTCCAATCATCAGTGTTCTAGCTGGACAAGTCAACAGAGAAGTCCCATTGCAGGGGAAGCAAAGCTGCTCAGGTGGTACAGCTGTATTCTGTAACAGGTGTCCCACCACGTTTTGCTGCAGGAAAGGGACATGGCAGGCTGAGGATGATCAAAGAGAATGTTATAAGTGCAGTAGAGATTCAGTATATCCACTTTGCATTGATTTAAGGTTCATTGGGGTGTAAGTTGCTTTTGAACACCTGAAACAAGTCTTCACCAGCACAATAGTCCTGGCCCACTTGAACACAGTCCTCCCATTCACAGGAGAGGTATCTAATTTTGTCATCAGGGCAGTACTGTCCCAACACAAGGGGGCTCAGGAGCAGCTACATCCCTGTGTCTACTACTCCAAGAACATGATGCCTGCATAATACAACTATGATACCTAGGACAAATTGCTTCTGGCCATCAAGGTGGCCTTTACAGAATGGTGCGCCCTCTTGTAAGGAACCTGCTATCCCATAGAGGTCTTGACTGATCATAAAAAACTGGAGCATAAATCTTAGAACTAGTGAAGTTATAGCATGATCCTAGAACTTCACAAGTGGAGCTAGGGAGAGTGTCACAAACCAAGGTGTAGGCACTTTGACCGGTAATTCTCATAAGCCATTAGCCAAAGATCCGAGGGGCAGCTGGGTTCAAAGCTAGAGGGTTAGAGTCTGAGCCAGGGCCAAAACGCTAGGCTGAGCAAGGTCAGGGAGCCAGCTGGGTCAGATACCTGTAGGAGCCAAGTTACAGCAAGGGAGGTTTCGGTTAGATATTAGGAAAAACTCTCACTAGGAGAGTAGTGAAGCACTGGAACAGGTTACCTAGAGAGGTGGTGGAATCTCCATCCTTGGAGGGTTTTAAGGCCTGGCTCAACAAAGCCCTGGCTAGAATGATATAGATAGGCATGGTCTTGCTTTGAGGAAGGGGTTGGACTAGACCTCATGAATTCCTTTCAACTCTAATTTCTATGATTCTAAGTTAGAGTAGCCTCTGGGGCTGACTGTTTTGAGTTCTCTTCAAAATCACAGATCCACCAACAGAGACCAGTCTTCAGCAGCAACTAGGGTTTCAACTTTTGGTAAAGCAGGAAGGGGAGGGTAAGAAAACTGAAGATTAGGTTCTATCCTTATTCTATGCAACTGTAACACCTTTTCCCCCTTCACTATGCCTTCCCAAAACCAAAGTGCATGTCTTTTTTGTGGGTGTATGTTATGCAGGAAAATATGGTATTATATTATGCTCTCATTGGTCTATTAAAAAGCCTTATTCCATTGTGAAGGAGCTATTCTTTGTTTTTAATGGTATACAGTTCCAATTTCTAGCTCTCAAGAAAAATGAAATACTGGATCATAAATCTATCACTTTACGGGAATGAATATTCCATGTTCTTGGTATCAGGTCAAGTCAATTTTGTAATATTGGTGGAAAATTCCAATGGGGAGTAAAAAGAAGACAGAAGACCTTTCTTCTGCCAGTTTTACTTTAAATGACAGTTGCCTTTAGACATATCATTATAAATAAACCCAGTGGATAATAATTAGGGGGGAAGAGTACAGGTAAAAATTCAAGAAAAGCACATTTATTACATAGCACAGCATTTATCACATTTGTAATAACATTTTTCATCTATCCCTGTACACACACACACACATAGCCATATCCAGTTTTGGAAAGGAAATGAAGAATTCTTTATCCACTGAAACTGCCTGGGGAGGTTAGGAATGAAGAATGTCACTGGAATTTGGACACTACTAGGGTTATAATCCTGACTCTGCTGTAAAGTCCTGCAGAACAGTTAAAGACACAAAAATAGTTGGGGTCTTGGTCTGTATCTCATCTGCATTCAGCAGTTATCTACATTACTATTTTAGTATAGTTTATTTTTTTTATTTCTACAGTGTCTGTTCTCATAGCATAACTTGGAAGAAGCTCCTTTATCACCAGTACTGCCTTCAGTTCCCATCAAATAACTCAACAGGTCCAGTCCTGCTGAGCAAAAGGGAGCCATGGAAAGTGTAACCAGTCAGCATGTTATAAAATTGTAACCAGAAATAGTAAGGCTGCAGATATTGTGCATCTGCTACTGTACTTTGAAAGTTTCCGTTCTAACAATGAATTGTCTGAAAATACACTTAAAATACCATAAAAAGAGACGCAAATTAAAATTACAGGAAACATCAATTTGTTAAAAAGTAATTATAGAAAAAACCTCCGGCAGCATGAAATTTTGGTGAGCACAAATGTAGTGTTATCTGTATATGTGAGTTCTTTAAAAAGTGATGTACACATTTTTACAACTGAGATTAAGAAGTGATTGAAAGAATACCTTCTTGAAATAATAGTGCTATATTAATTTTTCAAAGTAATTTTTGTCACTAACCATTGCATTAAGAAAATCTAATTATAATGACAACACGTGCTTCTCTATTTAAGATTATATCAGCTTTTTCACTACAATCTCTTACTTTCCTGGTTATGTAACAGAGTGGTAAAAAAAAATGTGTCCTGCATTGAATCCTGGTGAAAAGATTCTCTATAAAAAAAGCAACATTCCTAAAACATGGAAATAGAAATCTGTTTGTTGTTACAAATTACATAGCTGAAATAGGTACCATGCACACATTTTTTGCTCCATTCAAAGCAGGGTCTTGTAACGTACTGGGGATACCCTCAATAGTTAATCTCAATGTAGTTAAATGCCCTCTGACCCTTAGAAAATACATTCTATAACTTGGAAACATTTGATAGTAGATCATTAACCTACATAATGGACACTTTATACACAGATAATCTAACACAATATATAGGGAAATAATCTGAAATGTGAATTTATGTGTGAATGTATAAATTTGTAATAAATTCCCAACAGTTCGTCCTGGTCTAAAACACGCATTAAAATATGTTCTAATATAAATGACAAAATACTGCAGTTAGAGAAGTTAATAGGATTTTTTCTTGACTAGGCACTAGTCTATGTTTTAAAAATCTGTAATGTAGATACTTACATGATGGAAAAGTTGAATTTAACAGCAGTGGTGCCTGCTGCCCACCTCCCTGGTGCACCATGCCACTCTACCTCCCCGACAGACTGTGCCCCATGCCCCTGCAATTCCAGTCAAAGTGGGATGTATGTTCAACCTAACCATGAAAGTTCCTTAAGCCCTTCAATAGAACTGCTGGTGCACTAGTCAAAGTATTATGTGTATTATGTCAAAGTTTTAAGCATCCACCACTGAATATTTTGCCTTCATCTCTGTATCTCAATTTTCCCATGAGTTAAATACAGATGATAATGTTTCCTTACTTTTCAAGTATATTGTGAATTTTTACTAGGGAATCTCTCTAAAGCACTTTGAGATCACTGGGTGAAAGCTGCTAATTACTTATTACATTTTTTTTTTCAGAGTAAAGCTCAAATCTTACTTTGCTTCCAGTGCCAGTGCAATGATACCTGCAGCCATAGGTGCAGAGGCTGAGGTTCCAGTATGGCTGTCTGTGCAACGATGCCTCAGGTCTGTGGTGATCTGGAAGAAAGGGAATGTATGAAATTTAGAACACAGTGTCAGAAATTAGAACAGATTTAATTTGTTCTAGTGAGTCGCATGCAGATGGACAGATTTTTTTTTCTCAACTGAGGGATGAATAAGAGAGGCTTCTGAATATGTTGACTTGGAGCTCTCTTATTCCACTTGGAGCTGAAAGATATTTGTGAATTTAAAAGTGTTCACTTGATTGGATAGCACTGAAAATATAATTTTCAGTGCTATCTATTTTCATGGCAAAAAACTTGCCAACTGGGCAAACAGATATAGCAAAAATGAGTTAGACTTTCACTTTGACATTACTTTGTACTTATACAGCACTTTCCCTCAATGAATCTCAAAGTGCTTTACAAATCTGATGCGTTATACCTCACTACATTCTCATAGTGCAAGCTGGTATCAGTTATGTCCATTTTGCAGATGAGAAAAGTGAGACATGGAGGGGTTAGCTGATTTGCTGGAGGTCACAAAGGAAGTGTGTGGTGGAGTTTGGAAAAAAAAACGGATCTGTTGACCCTACGTGATATGGTTTAACTGAAAGAGCTTCCTTCCTTATATAATAATTCATCTGAAATTAAGCAATAATTCATGAAAAAACTTTGACTTGCACAAATAACTTACTTCAATCATCTTCAAAGAATTTTGTAACAGTCAGACTACCCATCTTCATATGTAATACACAGTCTTATCTTGTAATAAGTTACTTACAAAATAAAAACATTTTACCAATCATTTAAAATATAGCCAAAGTGGAGGTACAAAATGCCCAGTACTATATTAACTCATGAGACAAGACAGGATCATGCACTCAGCATTAAGACATGAACATCTTGGAGAGTACTTATAGGCAGGTATTTCTATGAGAGTTCAAGACAGCTGTAAAAATGTATTCAAACTGGTTTTGATACTGCTTATTTTAAGGGATTAGCACAGAGCTTCCCTCCCTAGATTTCTGATTCAAATACAAGAGATTTTTTGGGCTGATACCAATTCGATTTCTGATACAGCTGCGTGCAGCTGCTAAGTCCATTGTGGTGAAAGTGGAGCGGAGGGGGGGGGGCGGGGCAGATCAACACCCCCTGCAGTGAGGGAGGGGGCAGAGACAGGTGCTACCCAACCAGGGTGGTGCAGCGCACAGTGTGGGATAAAGCCAGAGCTCCTGGCAGGGGCATCTCCTGCCTGTTTGCACCCCAGCAGTGGGCACGGGGGTGGCATGTGCCCCTGGATCTGTGCAGAGTGGGGCGGGGCAGGTGGGCTGCAGCTGCAGGCTGGAGCCGGGGCTGCATTAGGCTCTTTTTGGAGGGGGGCTGGGCTCAGGCAGGGGGCTATGGAGGGGGCCGCAACCACCCCAAATTTTGCCATAGCTCCCAGTGCCACCACCATGCTTCCGGTGCAGCCCCGGCTCTTCCTGGCACATGGGTGGAGGCAGGATGTTGGGACAGGGCTGCACCAGGTGCGCAATAGCAGCAGTGCTGGAGCAGGACTATGTGGGGTGCGGGGGCTAAGGTCAAATCTGAGGTGGCTGCAGCCCCCTCCATAGCCCCTGCCCCAAGCCAAGCCCCCACTGAGAAGAGCCCAGCGCAGCCCCAGCTCTAACCTGCAGCTGCAGCCTGCCCCGTTATTATCTGGAGGGGCACACCCCCCCATGCCATCCTGTGGTGCAAGCAGTGGTAGGAGTCATGCCCCCGCATGAGCCATGGCTCTGCCCTGTGCCCCACTCCAGCCTGCCTTGGTTGGGCAGCATCTGCCCCGTCTCTGCCCCCTCCCTCACTGCAGGGGGTGTTGATCTGCCCCCATTTACCTCCCCTTCTACCACAATGGACTTACCAGCTGCATGCAGCTCTGCTCCTTGTTGCCTGAGTGCTGCGCTGTGGTGGCGCGAACACACAAGCATTTATTGGCCAAATGATCGGTCGTATCGGGCCGATTTCTGATACAGCCAATTTTCTTTATATCGGTACCAATCCGATATCAGACTAATATATCAGTGCACCTCTAGAAATAAAGTTACTGCCACCTGATAATTCTTCAAAAGTGCAGTTGAAATGAATGGGAGGTATAAGTGTACTTCCTTCGAGACAAAGAGCTTGGTTATAGAGTAGATTGGCTACAGAGGCAAAACTGTTTCTTCAGATCTTTAGGCTAAGGACAGAAAGTACACATTAAACTGGTTCAAATCTATAACACAACAGAAGTGCAGTAAACATAAACTGCTTCCAAAATGGCCAAGACCAGTTTAAGGTAAACCTAGATAAATGTAGTATCAGACTTAAAATGATTTAGGTTAAATTGGTTTATTGACTTTTTTTTTTTTTTTGTCTCCGATCCCCTCCAGATTCAAATCAACTCAGTCCCCCAGCATCCCAGGATGCTTTCCACCTCCCCCTCACCCCCCACCCTTGGTACGGTGGGCAGGGTACCCTTGGCCCAAGCTGTCTACTCCAGCCAAACAGAGAGGTGTGCTCTAGGGCCCCCTGGCGCCTGGCCTGGGCCACTGCAGGCATGTGGCTGCATTTCCAGAGTCAAAAGTGAATGTTTGTTCACTTGGTTCTTGGTTCAATCTACACATCTTAGACTAACCTGCAAAGATTGAATCAATTCAGCCTTGGGCTTTTTGACTGTCTGTATTTAGCCTTAAAGTGTATCCTTTAGGTTAAGTCCGCTGGTGTGTGTGTGTGTGTGTGTGTGTGTGCGTGCGTGCAACGCTGGCACGCACTGTGGGGTTGGGGTGGGGTTGCGGTGTTGCTGCCTGCAGTATACCTCTTCCCTGGCTGTACTGTGTGTTGAGTCACTTGTGCTCTCAACCATGTACTTTTCACTGACATTATATTTTGTTTGTCAGAACATTAGGAGAAGGGAAAATCTGGTAAATAAACACCAAAAATACAAATATGTCTGGCTACCATTGGACTTGTAACCAGCTACAATATGCACTGACAACAAGTTACTTTTTCATCCAGTTATGTAAAATGTAACTAGGAAGTGAAAGTGCCACTCATACTTTTTCCAGTAGACATTTGTGCATCTGTTATAGATTTTGATAAAAAGTGTTAAGAGCTTTAGTAATATAAATATGTGATCATGTCAACACAGAACACTATTCAAGGGAGTAAAGTTAACATGGTACAATGAGGTGACAGGCATAAGATGAGCTAATTTTGAGACGAAGTGTAAAGTTCTGGAAAATGGAAAAAATATACTTGAGGCATTTACTAGGTCGTGTTTCTAAGCTACCAGACCAAATACCTATCTGACTCCACTTCAAAACTCACAAAAGTTCATAGAGAACCACTTAGGTCTATTACTGATTTCCCATCATATAAAAGTATAAATTCTTGATATATCATTTTCTTTTATCTATGACCTTTAAATAAAATTTTCATACTGTCTTTCTAATTTTCTCTCTCATCAATTGTGCAACAATTTAGTTAATGTAAATTAATGACATTGAGTGTGTGTACAAGTTCAAATCTTCTAATGAAAACCATTTATATAGAGCATGCATTGCACCCCCTCTAATATAATTTAACTTTATATTATAATTGTTGTTCCCATAGTAACTAATGTATTTCAAAGGCAAGGGAAAGCAGAGAAAATCTTAAAAAGCTAAATTGGAAGAAACAGCCAGAGCCCTGTACAGACTTGTGTGAATGCAAATTAAATCTAATATTTGCAGGAATAATGCAACACTATGTGAAGAAAAGGAGCTATATGGGCTTTGGACATGCCTTTCTGAAAATTTGGTCCAAAACTATGGAAAAAAATAGCGTGATGAATAATGTGCTCATCCCCTTCACACACTGACTAGCGCAGCTAGTGCATGCTCCTCTTTGACAAAGAGTACTGCACTATTGAAGTAGTTGTACTGTCACTGAACTGCAAGATGCTTTGCATTTGACTGAGGTACAACAATGTATTCAGGAGCTCCAGCAGGGAAAAGATGCTGAGTGATCTCTCCCCTAAAGTAGCTTTGTCTTAAATGCAGTTTAGCTCTCTATATCTAATGCCTATTGCATTATGTTATCTATGTTACCTATCTATCAGAAGAAAGAGAGTGACTTTCTGTACTTCCTATGACTATCAAGGATAACAAAGCCATTATACTGTTGTGCTTTATGGTCCCATGTAGTAAGTAGGCATTGTGGCAACATTTTTGAACTATAGCCCCTTCTCTCTCGTTTGCACTCAGCAAATCTTGCAGGAGAAAGCATGTTTAATAAAAAGAGAGAGACGGAGACAGAGAGAAAGCAAGCAAGCAAACAGCCTTCCTAAGGTGGAAATCCCATCTGGGCTGAGCCACTGAAAAGGGAAATCAGTTGACAGCAGCTGAGATGTTTACTATGGAGATCAAAGGCATGTTTTTCAGCATTAAAGGTGCACTGTCAAAGAAGTCGTGTGTGTAGCTATAGAAACAAAGGTGACAGCAGAACCACCAACAGGCAAGCAAGCTTCAAAACGAAAAATTATGTTTGAAATACCACAAACACATGAGGAAAATGCCATAATCATAATAAAAAGAAGCAAGACTGATGGGGATATGAAGTTGACATTAGTATATGAAAGATGAAACTCTGTTTAGTAGGGTGAGCAAAGGTGGCCACCGATTTTTGCATCCTTCACCTGGAGTACAATATGTCCATGCTGTAGTATTGTTTTAATGACTGCAGATCTAAAAAGTACTGATCACACTGCCTGAGGTCAAGCTCTGTGATATTTCTAATGCTCTGGGCTGCAATCTACCCTTGCCTCTTGTTTAACAACAAAAGGAAGGAACAATTGGATTTGACTGATAATTACAATGTGGTTGGTAAAAGGGTAGGTTAATCAATAAGAAATTAACAGCCTAGGACACTGTGATGAAAGTTAGATACAAATTATTAGCCACTACAATGTACTTCATCCTGACCACAGATGGGAGCCAGGTGGCATTCAGGCTAGGCACAGTTTTGTTACAGAAAAAGCCTAAATGCAAGGTCTGTAATGTTTCTGTATGAGCAACTTGCTCAGAAGATTTAAGAAGTGTAATTTCGTTACAGTTATTATTAAGGTTATATCATCACTATTTTGCTAGTTTAATCCGTTGGAAGGTTAGTTATTCAAGTCATAAATAGGATCTTTCTTTGCAGAGAATAATATCACTTTTCCCATCCCCTAAGCCTCTGATTTTCAGATATTTCATATTTTATAAATTGAGCCATTAGCAATAGGCCTGTGCGTAGTGGCTTGTATTCACTTCGGATTAAGATTCAGCTGATTCGGGGGACAGTGATTTGATTCAGTGATTTGAATCACTGTCCCATATTGAATCAGCTGAATCTCCAAATGGAACAGGCTCCATCTCCCACCTGCTCTTCCAGCCCCGTCAGTAGCTGCCCCACCTGGACCTGGCTGCCCCAGCGTCCCGGCACTTTAAAAAAAAGCCCTGCACTCACCAGCTCTTAGCAGGCGGGGGGGCAATCCCTGCTGCCCCCCACTGCCCCGTGCTGCATGGCGGGGCTCTGCCATGAGCCCCCAGAGGCCCCAACAGCCACTGCAGAGGGACTGCCTGAATCTCCCAATCTTGTCTGAATCTTTTCTGAATCGATTTGGAGGCTTCGAATCAATTTGGACCTTTTAATTGGTCTCCCAATTCAATTCAGATTTGGAGATTCGGCCACCGAATCAGGCCAAATCATCTCTGAATCAAATCAGCAACTGAAGCTTCACACAGCCCTATTTAGCAATGACTGAAATATTTTTACCTGCTGCTGTAATGCCCCGTGGTATGTCTGCTTGAACCAACTTGTGACCTAAAATGACAAGTGTTTAACAAAAACCTGGAGTAGCCATTTCTTCCCTCTAATCCAAAAAACCGCTGCGTGTTCCACAACCACTCTATGTTGGAAGTGGTATATTGAATCACATTTGTGCAACTGAGGCATTTGAACAAAGAGAGATTTGTGTATTTAGTTGACAAGAAATTATATTGCCTTTAACTGTTAGTATCAAGGTCTACTATAAAATAACCAGGGAAAGACAAGGCAGAATCTTAAAAGAGAAACAAAAATCAGAAATTACATCGACCTGCTCCATTAAGCAAGAAATTGTGAAATAATATAATGAGTTGTCCTTATTTTTTCAGAAGCAATTGTGCATGATAGAGTTTGGAATTTTATCACATAGTGGTGTATTTGGTAGCTGTATTGGTCTGAGACAAAACAAATGCAAAAAATCTGTAACCCTTGGTTCAGAAATGATACTTTTTATTAGACCAACCGGGAAATCGCAGAAGATTTTTTTTTTTGCAATTTCCCTGTTGGTCTAATGAAAGGTATAATTTCTGAACCAAAAGTTCTAGACTTTTTTGTATCACACAGTGGGGGATTTTCACACACAACCCAGTACAGCTGTTAAGAGAAATTATTTAAGTAAAACTGTAATAGGCCAAAAGTATTGTTATTTGTGTAGTACCTTTGATGACCTAAAAACAATACAGACCTATAGAGGTAGATAGTACCATTAACGGATAGCCTAATACCATGGGGTATTGGACAGAGCTGTGTGGCTGTAGAAGGAGTACCAGGAAGCATTCTGCCTTGAGGGGTAGAATACCTTTCAAAACTGTCCAAAGCTGAGTTATATTCCTACAGATGTGCGGGTATAACTGGTATTGTTATATCACTTCTGAGATGTTTACAATCTCATTCTCAGTATGTTCCCCAAATGACGATCCATGTGAAAAGGTACATTTTTCACTACACTTCTACCTTCCTCCACTTGAGCATATCCTAAATTCTGCATTTATATACCTGTGTCTATACTTTGCAGCTGGTCCTGTAAATACCTGAATAACAATTCTAGCCCCTGATTCTTATGATATTAAAAAAAATGAGTGCAACTGAACTTCTGAAGTACAGATGCACTCCGCATGCTTCATGGGAGACAAAAGTGAAGCAAGGATTTCTGGCAGATGCAAACATATCAAGTTGTAGTGTTTCACCCTTAAGTCTTAATGCCAGTAGGCATTTTGTCTGTGTCATAACTACTGGCTCAAATGCTACAAGGCAAATTCTCACTCAAACATCTCATCCTAGTATAACTCCAAAGTCAATGAACACACTTTGTATTTGCATGAACTTGCACAAGATCAGAATATCATTTACATAGCTAAATAAAGTTATTATTATAAAGTCTGAAATGAACAAAAATGGAACCGGGCATATTTGGGAACTGGACAAAACCTCTGATAAGAAACATTCTGTGTACATTTAAAAAAAATCATATTATGCTCAGTCCAGGATGGAATCGAAAATTTTGTAACAGCTTTCACTTACTCTCAGTGTTACCCAACTACGAATCTTTCATGAGATCTGAATCAGACTTAGTGTACTGCACTAGTGCTTATTTTCTGTTTTCATAAATTCACACACAGCATACCAACCTGAACTACCACCTCTAGCTAAAGACCTCTGGAAAATCACCCAATTTGAAAAGATTGATGCAGTTTCATATGAGGAAGCCATCAAGCTCTTTGTATGGATTTGTTTTGATGTATGTGTGTCTGTATGCATGCGCGCATGCATGCATAGATGCATGTCCATAAGCACAAAACAATATTTAAGAAAGTTTAAATTTAACCTGTAATAGAAAAAACATAGATTAAACATGTTAGACACATTTTTTGTAGAACCTGTTTTAATATAGAACAGGATTTTTTTTTTCATTTTGTGGAAGAGGAAGAAAATAAAATCTCTTCCTCACAGGTTTCTCCATCTAAATGGTCAGCATAAAAAGACAAGTGGTCTGTGTGAATTGATCATGCATTTTTTTTAGCTCCAGAGTTTTGCTTTTTATAGATGTTTGTTCTGTTTTGATTTTTAGCTGTATATGTCAGTCAAAGCTTCTTAGTAAGTGACATTTTGCAAAAGCCATGTTTTGGTGACCAAGTTGGAGAATACAGTGCAGATACTAGTTTTACCATTATACTCATTCCTAGAAAATGGCAGGTTTGTTCAGAGACTGCGAGAGAGAAGGAAGGGGGGGGGGGAAGTTATCACTATCTGTACATGCTGGGGGAACATTAATTACAGTTGTTAAATTATTTCAGTTTAAAGGGTTGGTTCTACAAAATTCACCTGACTTCTGAGTTCTCACCTTACCATAGTATAAGAACACATTTTTTTCCATTTAAAATGTAACTGGTTTGAATGTAACACTGAGGGAGAAAGCTACTTCATGTCTGAGAGTGTTATAGGAGATTAGTCTTGTTTAACCAGCTCCAAGCAGTAAAATATCTTGAGATGAAGCCTTGTATCTCATAGGTCAACTGGTAACTTGCAGGACAAAGTAAAAGGGAAGAGCTTTAAATGGGAAACCTAGCACTTAGAGACCTTTAGAAGTAATATATTATACAAGTGCAAGTTATTATCAACATTAGAAATGTGACATTGCCATAAATTATGAAAGCTGTGAAGGATAACATCTCTATAGACAATACAATATTTTCTTTAACTTTGTTCTCTTGGTTTCAACAAGTCGCAACTACAGTTAAAAATGAGATAACTACAAAAATGCATGAACAGAAACAGGAGAGGGACATCTTAAAATGAGCACTGCAAATGTCCTGGTGTAGTGAAACTGTTTAAAAGTAAATACATGCAGTAAGGCTTACCTAAAAGAATGGAAGACTGATTAAGGAAACTATGACTGAAGAAGCATGGGAAGATTGCATAAGACATAACAAATCAGCTGGGATAAAAATATCATTCATATTTTTCCTGTTTCAATCTAAGAATTGTTTAAGAATATGGTGACAAAGAAGATAAGTAAAAAGCCACAACTGAAAAAGATGGTTGTGCTGGCTAACTAACCAGCCTGGTATACAGGGAATGGGAAAGCAGTAAGTAACCAAATAATAGTAATAATATATAACACAAGATTAAAAGGGGAAGTTGATAGCAACGAACATAAATATAAACTAGAAAGGAAGCCAAAAAACACAAAAAAATCCATGTTTAGCAGAGTAAAGGAGAATAAAGAAACAGAAATAACCAATAATGGTAGTGGTCTATTACTAGATGGAAAGGATAGACTTGCATAAAATAATACAGAGGCAGCAGATAGATTCAATAAATATTTATATTCTGTGTGTGGAAAAAGTCAAAAAAGTTTTCATATCATAAAATGATAATGAAATACTTTCCAGTTCAACTCTAAGGAACATGTTATAACAACTGCTCAAGTTAGCTATCTTTAAATAACAAGTGTGGATACATGAGTTTCACAGGACCTGGCCAAGGAACAATCCAAATCATTACTACAATATTACAATATTTTTAATTTTAATAAGTCTTGGAGCATTGAGGAAATTTCAGTGATGCTGGAAAAAAACAGATATAATTCCAATATTTTAAAATGTAAATGGTATAACACAGATTGAAGGAAAGTACCACATTTACCAGAATCAAAGATGACTGCAAATTTAAGACAACCCTCCAATAATTAGATTCTAGACATGGACAATTATTATTTTATCATTTTCCATGTTTAGAGTCTAATTATTTGAGTGTCATCTTCAATCCCCCCCCCCACTGCAGAAGGAAAGTAGAAGCAGTGAGGGTGGGTGGTGTGGAAAGTGTGTGGGGAAGAAGAAAGCAGGCAGTGGGGAGGCAATCAGCAGGGGGAGCAGGCTACCTTACTCCCACTCCTTGCCCCTTAAGGCTACATTCAGATGTACAGGGCATGCACTCAGACTGGCACAAATCACAGTGGCACAAATTCATGCCACTACTTTGTGCCTCAGTGCACACCCTTGTACATGTACTTTGGTGAGGGACAAATTGTCCTGCTTTGGGAAAACTGCCCTTTCCCCACTCCTCCTGTCCCCTAGTATGCTGGAACAGCCCCAGGGCACAAACAAAATAGTAGAGATGCTCACTGGAGGACCGAGCCTCTGTTTTTCCTGCACATGCTATTGTAGCGTGTGCCACACCATTTCTTTTCTTGGAGTTTTTTTTTTTTCTACTGGGAAATACCGGTAGCAATTTTTGCCCCCATGCTGCAAATTTGCAGTGCAGGACACATTTTAACATTCCAAGAGTGAGTTATGTAGTGCCATAAACCGAACATGCCTGCATGTCTCCACACAGCCCAAATGTCTTTCCTAATCCAAAATTCTAGGTACCTTTCCAGGTGCTTCCTCTTTAAACATGGTTTTCATGTTAGCTTCTTTCTAGTCCCTACTAGATGCCTTCCATTTTGCCAGCGAGGAGTTAAATGTTTCTCCAGCTATTTTTTTTTCATATTGCCTGCCTTGTCCTTGCAGGATTCTGGGATGCTGGCCATCCCCTCTTGGAACCTTCCCTCTTTGCAGATGATCTAATTTTTGTTTTAAACTTGTTCTGAGGTAACTCGTCGTTCCAGTAATTTTTTTCTTCTTTCCTAGCTGTTTTCCACAGAAATCGTATCTCTGTTTCTGGCATGTTTCTCATTCTGTCTGATAATTAATAATAAGGAAAAGAAATTATTCAGTTTCCTAATAATACTCAATCTGGTGATGAAATTTCTATACTGTTGTTTAAATTACCTTTGCTAACCTCCTTCTTATATTTAAATATGATTAATAGATTTTAAGGCCAAAAGAGACCATTATGGCCATCTAGTCTGATCTCTTGAATAACACATACCACAGGACTTTCCTGAATTAATACTGCTTTAAGCCAATAGCCACGTTTGACCAAGAACTTTTTTTTTTCAGAAAAAACATCCAATCTTGCTTTAAAAATTTCCAGTGATGGAGAATACACTATGGCTCTGAGTAAGTTGATTAAATACTTAATTACTATCACTGCTAAAAAAATATATTTTATTAGTAGTCTGAATTTCTTTAGCTTCAACTTCCAGGAACTGGATCCATATTTGTCTGTTAGACTAAAGATCACTTTATTCTTTGCTGTCTTTTCCCTGCAAGCTATAGATTATGATCAAGTCAGCCCACAATCCTTTTGATTGTGTCCCTTAATATAGTGTGTATTTTTTTTTAACCTCCAGTTTTTAAACATCTTTCTCAAAGTTTGGACACCAGAATGGGACACAGTATTATAGTTGCAGTTGCATGAATGTCAAACACCAAGGCAATTTAACCTCCCTACTCCCACTCAGCATTGTGATGTTAATACATCCAAAATATATTAGCCCTTTTAGCCACAGTGTCATATTACAAGCTCATGTTCAGCTGATTATGCAGAGACCAATGGCTTTTTCATCATGCTTTCCAGGATGGAGCCACTTATTTTGTACGTGTTATCTATGCATTCTTTGTTCCTAGATCTATGCATACAGTACAAAATGTATATTGTCTGGGTAGACACAGCCTAAGACTTATTTTGACTTTAGGAAAGAACTCCACTTAAAAAACAGATATACTATATTAGATCAGTAATGATTACATCAATAACAAAATTCTCAAATGGAGTAAAAAGAATGGGCTTTGCACTTCAGATCAAAATATAATGGAAAACAGCAATAGCCTGGATAGGAATGAGATAAATTACACAGAGAAAGGATGAGCACTCAACTTAATCTTGCTTACCATCATCAGCACCCTGAAATAGGCATCGATATGAATAACTATTGAGTGTGAATGAATGCAAAAGTGAAAGTAAGCTGAATACAAATATACCTGAGGAAATGGGGATGTGGGCTGGAAAACTGCATTAGTAAATGTCCACTTAAAATATGGAAAATAGTGAGGTCTGGATGAAAAAAAAACCCAATCCCAGAAGGAGATTTGCTCTGAGTACTGCTGACATACTAAAAGAAGTTAGTCAGGAAACAAATCTGTATAGGTGACAGTGGACTGACTCTTTGAAAACACTGCTCAGATATTTTCAGCAATGAGGAAAGCAGCAAGAATATAAGGCGCAACACAAGTGAGAGCAGAAACTGGCAGCAACCACATTGGCTCTGTCACCAGTAAGACCTCATCAGGAGTATTCTGCACAATTACAGGTATCATAATACAAGAAGGATGTTGATAGAGAAGGATTCTGGTGGCAACATTTTACATTTAAATATAAGCTAAATATACAGATTTATTTTTTTCAGTTGTTGAAGTTTTTAAACAAGCCCATTCAATAAGACAGAGCTAGTGGTCAACTTACCTTCACCTAAAATATTAAACAAAATACAGAAATGCATAAATTAAAAAACAACAACACATACTATTTTCCTGTCGTACGATTCCCCACTGCTGTAAGTCGTAGCTAGCGTTGATGCACATTCTTCCAGATACCAAGGTTTTTTCCCACTTTCAGCTGTGCTGCTTATGGAGATAGTGTAGATGCTATTAGTGTAGCCATCACAGGAGCAGTGATCTCTACTCCTTCCACCATTTCCAGATGCCCAGACATAAATGGAACCTAAGCCTCTTCGTCCCTGTTTATAAACAAATGGAAAAGTATGATTAATGTTGTTTTTTTTCACTTAACAAATGGGCTCTTCCCAACCTACAGCTTCCTCCCCTCCCCCAAAAGACAAAAAAGGCTCATTGCAGAACAATGAGAAGTAACAACAGATTGTAGAAGGCCAAAATGTTATTCTGTCAAGCCCCAAAAAGAGATGCTGAAGACATACAGCATGCATTACAAGTATTATACAGGGTTTAAACTGTAAAAGAAAAGAGCATGTTTGTAACTAAAACCATTCCTAATATACAGTGCCATCTGTTTATAAAGGTCTCTTGCCTGTTACTTCCTGGAATTACGAAATGATGCTATGTTCTGGTTGTATTAAATACCATGGACCACAAGGGAGTCATTCCAGAAATATTATAAATGGTAAATGTAAAACACTTTATAAAAACAAAACATGGACAAGTCGAGAAGGTCCTTATAAATATATCAGTATTAAATGCTAAAGCTTTGATTAGCAAGACAGTTGAAACACATGGGCAGCTTCACTGAAGTTAAGAACATGCTTAAGTAATTTGCTAAATGAAGGCTTAAAACAGATAATACAGATGAAGGAGATTTAAAGTTTTGGCCTAAATTCATTACACTGTCTGATGATTAGCAGGGAATTGTGGTCTTCATGATTTATGTTTTGAGCACTTAATGCAGGTCCAACTATCATTCCTATTCACACACAAGTCTCCTATAACTTATGTCATCTAACCATCTTCATTCATTATCAGGAAGCAAAATTATATTAATTAGGTAAGGCGGGAATGGCTACCCTGTGGCACAAATGACACAGGTGTCATGGACAGTCTTTGTGTGTGGCATGCAGCATATTGGGGAGGGGACAGGCAGTACAGTGGGAGACACTGCAAGGAGCGGAAAGCAGAGCAGCAGATCAGGCAGGGGTAGGGGATCAGAGTAGCACTTGGGGAGGGTGGGGGCTTAAATTTGTGGCACAGCTGCTAAAACGGCTGACCCTTACTGAGGTAAGACATTTTATCAATAGGATGATATAATTGGGGGTTGTCCTGCTTTGAGCAGGGGAGTTCTTTTCTAACCCTAATTTTCTATGATACTATGATCAAAGGAGTAATCTTGTCTTAATTCTTCAAAATTAAACCACCTCATTTACTATTTTTAAGGCAAAGAAAGAGCCCCTGTTACAATTAACAGTCTAATTTATCTCTCATTTGTTTGTAGCCCACCATGAAATATGTTTTGTGTAAATGGTAGGAACTTTCTATGTGTGATAAAGTAATATCATACTGTATCACACTCTGTGATCATGGATTACTTGCATATGTGTTGTGTTGTTCGTTATTTATAAACTGCATGGATTTATGTACTGCAAATGACATAAGGACAGCTGTTGGATATCTACTAGGTCAATCTTAAACAATTAGCAGTTCAAAGATTCATTTAATCCAGATGCACAGGGGGGTTTCGGTAGTGTATTTTGTGCCAAGTGTAATAGAAACTAAATCAATTTCAGGGAAAGATCCACACAGTTCACAATAGAGGCAGATACGTGTGCTTGAGTTCTGAAATGTTGATGAATTTCATTCTCTGAGTTTTAAAAAAATATAGCACCTGGAGAGACTTTTCTCTCCAGCACAATAAGTTAAATATCCAATTCTCCTGGCTAGTGTTTACATAAGGTTATGCCTCTAAAGTGCAATTTCTCATTAAAAAAAATTTCAAGCAGAGGAGAAAAAATTCCCAGGGTTCCAAGTTAAATGTATTTTGAAATTCACACACCAGACAAGATCAGTCTGACCAGCCAGGAAGTATAATTTTTTCAATTTCTTTTCCTCTCTTTGGCTGATCTTAGCTGCTCCAATGATAAAGAGGAGTATAACAATAAACTTTTTTTAAAAACCTAACAGTCTCTTTTTTTCTCTCTCATTTGGGTTTTCCTTTATTTGTTTTCCCTCCAACTCCAATAAAAATATAAATGTGAAATGAAAAATTAAATATGTGCCGCTATGAAATGCCCCTGTGACATCTCTTAAGACGTGGTTCTCTTACTTTCCTTTGTGAGTCTTTCTCCAAGAGTAGACTTTATCCATTAACACGAAGACAGCTACAAGACCCTGGTGCCTTCTACGAAATGTACTCATCAATGAACCCAAACTAGAGAAGAGATTGGGAACAGATGGCACGCAAACCCCAGCTCCTATGAAGGAGTACTTTGGAATCAATAATTTGCTAAAAAGCCAACTTTTTCTTTTACATTTTTATAGAATTTTTTCACACTTTCTCCACAAAAGGAAAAAAAGAAATCTAACTATCTCTAGTTCTTCATGCCCTCCCTTTTTCCAGTTATCCTCTTTTATCATCATTAGCTGCATTTGGCTAATTTGTGAACTAGTCCTACAACCCTTACTCAAATTATTCACATCCATTACTACAGTTAGTGCAATGTGATTTCTTAGTCTACTAAGACTGCCTTGAATTTATAGCTTGTTTTCCCTGGAAGCAGGTCTTATTTTTATAAAGCACTATCACAGCCCATGGTGCTATCATCATAATGAAAAATGAGAATTATGCAAGCAGAAACTGATATGCAAGCATATTTTGTTCATGCGCAGAATAGCAGGCTTCTAGAAACATGGCCCAGGTGTTAGAAATGCTTCAGTACAGTATATAAAATAATAAACACAACTTACATTTTGTTTATTCATAAGTCTTTCTAAAGAACTGTTAACTTCCTTATGCGCAGGGTTATTTTGTAAACAATCTATTAGGGATATAAATACATTTCTCCAAAATTAAAGTCTCCTGCAAAGAAAAGTTTAATAATCTGTCTTTTCCATAAAAACTAGATACCAAGTACACTGACTAATGGAAAACAATACTCTTTACTCCACATAAAGTAAAGAATTCCAGTTCCTCTAATGTACTGCACTATAGTACATTTACAAACTCAGCATTTCACAGAAAACAACAGAATTTAACCTTCAGTCTAGACAATATGCTAAAGCTCTTGTCCAAAAAACTATTTGGCAAAGCAAATGACAGTCCTAAAAAAAACAAAAATTCAACCTGCCCAAAATAACACATCAAGTAAATATGCTCTGGTTTTCATTTACTGCCTTTTGTTTGATTACCATTTGGTTTTCTCTTCTCCCTTCTACCCTCACACCCTACTTTAATTCAATGGACTCAGTCATGCTCAGGAAATTATAAACTTGTCAGTAACTTTTTTATACCAAACAAGTAACTAGAGCTATAGCATCGCCTGTCCTACTGTATGTGAACCCCTTTTACAATTGGTCTCCTTTCAGTACATGAAGTTAAATAGCAGACATTTGGACTATATTATAACCTTCAGGTAAACATGTATACTATGCACTCTATAGCTTTTTCAGTTTGCCTAAATCTGGCATCCATCATGTTCCAGATGTCCAAGGGTGTCAGGATGAAAAGTCAGTTTGTGGGATGCCAGGAAGTTTTGTATTTTTTTTATTACTCAAAAGCAAAATCTGTATTTACTGACCATATGGGTACAAGCTCTTAGACAAAAGCAAAATGCATAGTCAGTGATGTGAATTGTAGTGGAGAAATGGCAAGGCCTGGAATGTGTGTGTAGTGGAACATCCTCGGAGTTCATGCCAATGATGTCACACACAAATTCATTAACCATCCCCTGTGGGCACAGTGCTGTGCTGCCTTATGTCTTGCATTTGCAATGGTACTACTGACTCACTCTTCCAAACATTATAAAGCATTCCACAACTGCACTTGTGCTTGACTGTATTTTGTACCCTTATAAGATATTTTCCTATTGTTTTGTCTTTTCTGATACGTAAACATTAAAAAAACCAAAAAAAAAAAAAAGACTCCACTCCCAATACCAATCTAACTATATGAAAAATTCACTAGGACATTTCACAGGTATTGCTGATTTGCGCAAAGCACAGTTCATAACAATGGGTGCGTCTAAACGAGATGCTTCTGCGCAATCACTACTGTGCATTTATTTATTACTTGTATTAGCAGGTATGAAATAAAGGCACAGTAACCAGAGATACTGTGCAGTAGGCACCAGTGAACATCTTTTAAATGACACTACTGCACAGTAGTGTATTGACACTGTCTGTGCTGTGACACACTACTGTGCAGTATTATTCAGCTACTATGCAGTCAGCATCTTATGAAGATGAGCCCAGTGTGTGTGAATGCTATTCTAAATTAAGCAAGCTGCAAAAGGCCGCAGGGACCTGTAATTGCATCTGAAAAACTGCAACATGAAAGTGTAAGGCATGACCCTGTCCTTCTGGCCATGCCTCCTTTTCCTTGCTCTGCTAGCTGCAGATAGTGTAAATGTTATAAAAGACCTTGCTGAATCTCAACATCAAAGGAGGATCATTTCTACACAGGGGTGATCTTTCCTAGGCAACCCAATCCAGTTTTAGTGACATTACATGAGGAATCGGAGTCAATATGAACATTCTAATAATGATTTTTTCCAACAATACTGAGGGAACATCCAATGTTCCAGGGGTTTATAATTTTATTAATAGATCATGATTGACTGTGGTAGATATCATTATAGCGTAATGGTCTTCACACCATGCTCCATGAACCGAAGTGGTTCAACATGCCAAACTGTCTCTGGAACACCTTCCATCAAACAAGTGAAGCATGTGCAAGTGCTTCACTTCTGTTTGGTGACCTGAGATGCTGGAAAGAAACTGTCAAGAATGCTCTTTCTTTACTGGGAATTTCTGTGATGCCAAATGAGCAGTGATCAAATCTATTGAAGGACAGGAAACTAAATATGGAGGAGCAAGAAACGTGGAGGGGGGCCAGAACCAGTGACCTGGAGAGATTAGAGCAGTGGGGGCTGCAGCAATGAGAGGCAACTGGGTACTATACTACTAAATATGAACTCCTGCTTCCAGGAGGAAACAAATCAGACAGAAAATAGAAAGGAAGGAGGGGGCATCCTATGCACACCCAGAATTTTAAAGTTTCCTCTCATTGACTTAATACTGTATATTCCACAATTATTATTACTACAAAAAAAGTGGGGACAGTCCTGATTGGGAAGTTGGAAAAAAAGTCCATGAGGGATCAATCTCTTTCATAAGAATTGATACACAAGGTGAAAAGTTTGGTAGTTAGTGTCCCAGAGTTTCCAGCCCAGTACACATACTATAGGTCCAGCAGACCTCCAATTCAGCTAATGATAAGCAAAGTGCTATAGGCGCTATAGAACTAAAATAAAAAGAAAGAAAAAGAAGATGGATTTACCAAAGCACTTCATTTCCTGAGAATCAAATGTAAAATTATAAAAAAGGCAATATTTTCAATGAAGATATATATGCTTTCCAAGATTGGTGAGCTCAAGAACATGGACACTCATGTGCATAAATTCAGCAAAACTGTGTGTCTAATAGATCTGAGTAAAAAACGTACACAAAGGCTCTGCACATACAATCCACTGATGTAATTTTAGAGACAACTTTAAAAATTGTGTCCAAAATGTTTTAACACCTGAAATTACTTTTTCAAAATTATATTTTTAGAAAAATTAGAAATATTATACATGGGGATTCAGTAAGTGCTGTAGCGAATGTATGCACTCAATATCTGCAGTACACAAAATCAACTGTGTATGTTGTGTACTGTTTAAAGCCTGTCATATATTACTTGAAAATATCAGCGGTGTTACCATGTATTTGCTTAATTAACTGGTAACAGAGTGATACCACTTCTACAATAGAAATGCTGATAAATTGTAGGAAGTAAAATATATCAATTGTTCTTAAGTGCACCAATTTCTTTATTTTACAGGATAAAGAAAATCTAAATAAGAAAAAAACCTCCAAAAAGCACAGATTCTTTAAAAAAAACCCCATAGAATTTGCTACCTTCTAAATCATTATGGAATGAAAATATTTTATGTATACATAAAATCATAATGTATTAAATAACCAAAGTAGATTATGCAATAACATAGTGATTACTGTGTTATTATATATATTTTATATATAAAATGAAGTGTATGCCTGTATGTATGTTCACTTATAACTCGAGAATGGCTGGTCCTATGTACTCTAAACCAGAGGTTGTCAACTGAGGGTATTCATACTGCCAGAGGTACTTGAGAAGGCCCTAGGGGGTACGCACGGGTGGGTGGGGATGGAACGCTGCCATGCATCATCTCATGCTGCCGTGCAGGCACTGCCTACCCAGCTGATGGAGAGGTCCAGTGAAGTTTGCTTGTGGGAGCAGCTGCCTCTCCACGTTCAGCCACATGCCATCCCCCCCTCCCCCCCATCTGGGTACATCCCCACCCCCCCTGGGTACACTGATCCAAAAATGTTGAAAAACCCTGCTCTAAACTTTCCAAAATCATTGAATACCACCCGAAGAAAATTATAGGTGGGTTATTTTTCACTTGACTCATTTTGGGGCTCCCACTAACTGGGATTACTTCTTTTTTCAAATAACAGACTGGTACCACTCCATTTTGGATGCAGTGAATTCAGCTCAATTGTCATTATTATATTGATACTTGCCTTTTTTTCAACTCAGCTGTCATTATTATATTGACGCTTGTCTTTTTTTTCAACTCAAATGCCATTATTATATTGACGCTTGCCTTTTTTCACTTCACGCTAAATATTAAATGTTAAATATGTTGTACTATGTTCTTTAAAAATAAACAATATTGTTGACCTAAATATGTTGTATTAAGTTTTTTGAAAATAAGCAAACACTGCAATTACAAAAATAACAACCCGGGCAAAGAATGGGTACTTCAGCTAGTATATATATAAAACATTTCAACATGTATCTTTGTGTGTAGTTTATTTTTTACTTTTCTCTAGAACAACAGCTTAAACAGCTTCAAGCTATTCCCCACAGAGCTATAATTAGTGCTTAAAGTGCAACCAAAAAAAAAGTGTTGGCTGAAACCTGAAATCTGAACTGGTGGAATGCTGGAATTAATTTCTACTTTTCCTAAATAAAATGTAGCCAGCTACAGAGCTCCACGTATCCCAGATTCTGGTTTTGGCTGTCTGTTGTATTCATATCATGTTCATTATCTCCATCATAATCATTATGAACTAGCATATAGTACGCTATACAAGTGCATGACTATATAGGTGTGTGTAGACATGTATGCATGTCTCTGCTTAAGGATAAGTAAAATTCACTCTTTACACAAAGCCAAAGGTATTGTGAGAAAACTATGTTATGTTTAAGGAAATTCACCTGCCTTATCTACAAAGAAAACACTGGCAAAACTTACAGTCCCTGTCTGTAACCGCTCTAAGACCTCTTGAAAAGGATTTGGGGGCTGACACAGTTCTGACTATATCCTCTGATTCTTACCAGCCATTCACAAGTAGAGTGGTGCTTAGTTACATGGCACATAGAGGCTACATCCAGAAGAGTGTGGCCGTGCAGTATGTGGCACCGCAACTATGTCTCCAGTGCCACATACTGCACACCAGAGATCCTGGGGTAAAAAAAACCCCTGTGTAAAAAATAAAAAAAGCAATGCAGTGCATGTGGGGGCACTAAGCCACCCAAAACAAGAGCCTGACCAACCAGAGCCACACTCCAGCTTTCAGCCAGGCTCTGAGTGGCAGGACCACTGCTGCTGCAGCCTCAGGAGGCCCCCAAAACCCCAGATAAGGCTGCTCTGGTCAGCCCAATCTCCAGCCTGCCCTACCTTGCCAGGGTTAATCTGCTGCTTTCCAGAGGGGACATAGCACAGGCATTCCCCAGGGACAAGCAGAAGTGGCACAAGGTGTTCCTGGGGAAACAAATGTCCAGACACAAGTGGATGCGGCCAGAGAGTGCAAATTCTGAAGCTGCCCATCTGCATAGCAGTAGCACCATGAGATGACCTGCAGCCCTGGTGCCATGAGTGGATGAGAAATAAGCCCTCAGTTTTAAGGTATGTAAATAGGAAAGGCACAGAATGTTTCCACAAGGATTGGAGGAAGAAATTCTCCTCTCAAGGAAAGGAGCAATATTGACCTGTAAGAGTCCCGGGGCATGATTTACCCCTTACTTCTGAGTGCACCTTTTATGTTCAGATCCCTGCAATTCTGCAGGGAAGAGGGATGAAAGACTTCTCCCTACAAGTTAACTGGATTCTTTTATTTTGTGAATGCTTCCTTACTGAAATGAGTTTGACACTTTGAAGCTGAAATGAGTTTCTACAAAGTTACATTTTAAGGTTGGCCCTTTCCTGAGTTGAGCTGATGTGTTTTTTACATTCAAGTGTTTCACCTGTTTCAAGCTGGGTACCCAGATTCCACTTTTGGAAAGCTAGCCCTCAAGCAGTAACACCCCTCTGGCTTGTTACAAGTTTCCACAAACGTGTGAGAAATGGGATGAGGTAATCAGTATAGCCTCCATTTCCAGTATATTCTGTGACATTATAAAGGAACTGTGGACATTTTGAGATACATTTTCCTGTAACTTTCTTTCCAAGCTTTCCTGCCTTTTGGATTTATATATCCCATTGAATTGAATGAAAGAATATTTCTGTTACATTATTTTATTTTTTGTAAGTTTTTGCTTTGCACTACATACTAATCATCTGTGAAAAATAGCACTTACCAAATAATATTGCTGGAAAGGAATCTCTTGGTTTGATGTGTTGGTATGTTTCCAAAACAAAATAGCATAGATAGTATTATAGCCCATCCAGGTATTGCAGATCCTTAACTCTGCTACTTCACTTATTGGAAGATAATATTTGTAATTGAGAGTACTTGGACTGAACACTTGCTAACAGTTGCTAAATACATAGACAAACTGGAGAACAGGGAAGGACTGTTCATTTTGTGGCACATGTCAAATGGTATTAGCCATCCTAATTTTTGCTAGGCAGTCTTAGTTTGGAGAGGGCTACATCACATCAGTATATATTTTTCTTGCAAAACTGTTCCAAATGCCCTGAAACATGTTCTCTACTACAGCCAAATGCAAGATCAGACATTTTGTAATAAAGAGTAGAAGTGATCTTTAGAGGGGCCAGGGGGTTGTTTACTTATTTTTCCTAGAAATCAATGGCTCTGGAGGGAACTTAAGAGTAATGGTGGAAAACCCACTGAAAAGAAGCTATAATGCCATTCAGTGGCTAACAGAAAAAACCTTGGGTGCCTATACATATGCTCTGACATATTCTAATTAGAACGTGCCAGAGCAGACTCAATTAACTGAGTCTGGATTAACTGAGTCTGCTCCACATTGTAATTTGAATGCTCTAGCATTGCCGCAGCATCATGTGTATAAGCCCCATGGGTTTAAAAATGGTTGCTGGGGCGCTTTAACTAAAGCTCATCAAATGAGCTTTAGTTAAAGCACCCCATGGGGGCTTAATACACGTGATGCTGCAGCATTTTAATCAGAGAAGCTTTCCAGGGACCACTCTAATTAAAACATCCCTCGCCCTCACCCTTCAGCATGTGCATAGGTACCCTTTGATTCTAGAATATGTAAGTGGGGGATTTATTACCACTACTTAAGCATTAATGATACCATTAAAGAAATACTGTGTCCTGTTCTAGTGTTGGGGCAAGGATTTGTTAGAGTGATAACTTTTACGCCTTCATGGTGTAGGATGTTAGTGTACAGGTTAGTGGCATCTGTGGGTGCAAGTATAGCCTTCTCATGGAGGTAGTTGATGTTCTGGTTGAGGAAGTCTGTGTGAGCTTGTAGAAAACTTTAAGTGACAACTGCCAAGCTATCAAGATGCATAGAAACTATCCTGAAACCACTTGTCCAAGGACAAGTGCATAACTAGGTCCCTACCAATTTTACAGAGGATGTGGGCCGCACTGTGGCTCCTTAGATCTCACAGGTTCCCCCTCATGCCCCCCTGCCACTGAGTGGTGGAGGGGCCCCACTGCTTGCGGCTCACTCCTGATCAGCGAAGTGAAAACCATTGTTTTAAACATGGCACCATTTTTGCCTCCTGCTGCTGATTGGCTGAGGGGCCCTGGAGGGCTGGTGACTGGCAGGGAGGGAAAAATGGTGCCATATTTAAAACCATGATTTTTGCTTCCCTGTTGAGTAGGAGTGAACTGCAAGTGGGGCCCCTCCACCAATCAATGGTGGGGCGGGGGGGTGGCATGCAGGGGAACCTGCAAGCTTAAAGGAACTGCAGCACAGGCCACCTCTACTGTGAATTTAGTGAGGCTCTACACATAACCAACTACTTAACACTAATGTTACACTATAATCTACTTGACTCTTGAATTCTTTCCACACATGAAATGTAAGAATGACTCTGCCTTTTGATAGGCTTTGATCTCCCAATATCAGAGTCTTTTCTTTTCTTCTGCTAATTGTTTGTATGCCATCCCTGACAATTTATTTCTCCCCCCACCCCACAAATGTTTTTTCTATGATGTGCTTGTCTTGTACTGGTCAGGCCTTGTGAAGAATGTCTTGCATTCAAAAGTTGTCTAACTCAATTGCAACTATGCAATTGATCCAATAAAACATATCACCTTAAGAAATCCTTGTCTCTTGCATAATTTCTGGATCATCATGGCTACAAATTCACTCTTACACTACCTGTTCTAGTGTCTACACTTTGAAAATGGAGGCTTGTGAAATGAAATTTTTTTCAAAAGCCTGGAAGACTAAGCTAGAGGGAGAGACAAAAGTAGCTCATTTATAGTATATAATGCTTCAGAACAATTATGAAGGCAAGAATAATAAAAGATACTGAAGTAATTGAAGTCAATGAGATAAAATTCAGTATACCAAACAAGATCATGACAGATTAATGTAATATTTTGTTTTGATAATGGAACTGATCTTTTAGACAATATGATAAATCTAATCATCTTGGACTTAAGTAAAGCATTTGATATGGTAGTTCATGGAAATTAATAATTAAGCTGGAGGAGATGAAGATTAATACAAGAATTGTACAATGGTTAAAGACCTATGTATAGTGGAGATGACTGTGATTGGTTGGTAGAAGAAGCTGGAGCTGGAGGATAGTTTGACTGGAAGATAATTTGAGGACTGAGGTTATTTAATATTTTCAATAATGACTGTCACACACAAAGTTGGGAGGTAACATCAATAGAGAAGATCAGAATGTTATATATTAAGACATAGATAATTTTGAGGATTGGAGAAATAGAAATGAGATGACATTTACTAGTACAAAATAAAAGGTCATGCATTTAGGGATCACTGACAAGAATCTATGCTCTAACCCAAGGGCTCATCAGATGGAAACAGCATAGGAGGAAAAACACCTGGATGAACTAGTTGACTGACCATGAATCATCAGTATGGTGAGGCCATTAAACAAATGTGATCCTAGGAAATATGAAGCGAGGTATTTCTAGCAGACATGTACAGGGCTGTGGTAAGACCACATCTGGAATACAGGATATAATTCTGGCATCTCATACGTAAGGAAAATTCGTTTAAACTGAAACAGGTACTGAGAAGGGCAAGTAGGATAATCATGGAAGAGAGTGCCTGTCTTATGAGAAGAAACTTAAGGAATGTCTGTCTGGTACATATCAGCTCTGTGCTAAAACATGTTTTGTCTGCTCTGTGTGAGCTTGTTCCTCAACCAGGACCAGTGCAGCCACATTACTGCTATGCATGTGCCAACAGGCTCTGATGAGGACTGAGCAGTGTTTGCCTCTTTAATTCAGCATACAAAGGAATCAAAACAGCTAATGTGTGGAAACAAACTGAACAAATTAGGATGAACAGCAATAACAATGACATTTTTAATAAGTGAAGGTAATGATTCATTTTAATAACTAGCTTAGTTATTAATATAGTATTAATACTAGGCTAGTTCATTGCCTCATGGAGAGGCCCTTAAGATTAGATTTTCCAAAAGATACACTGCTGTTCAACCAGAAGTTGTGAGTTTGATGCAGGAACTACTGGGTGAAGTGTTATAACTTATTATATGCTGTATGTTGGACTAGATAGTAAGAATGGTCTCTTCTAGCCTTTAAATGAGGAATCTGTGAAAATTATTAAGGAACAATGATGTTGTATCTCATGGTATCCAGAAGCAGCATTATGAGAATAAAATACAGATAGCACTGTGCTGTGATAATAAGTCTATCTTTCAGGAAGAACTATTAGAAATATGTAAACTATACACATGATCAGTTATAATACAGGAACTTCCAATTTTTCACACACAATGTTGAAGTGCCTGTATGCCTAGACAAGCCTGTGGTATTTTACATGCCACAGGCTAAAGTAAGGGAGAACATAAAGATCTGTAAGAGATGCAATTTTCATGGCTAGTCTAATGGCTAATGCTGGCGGGCTAGAAATCATGCACATACAATTTGGGATTTACATGCATGTAAGTATGCATTCATGCAAATCTTAAATTGTGTGTTCACTTTTGTATGTCCTTATTCTGATGCCTACAATTTAGAAGATCTAGCCTTGACCTCCCTGGGCTTTGGTTTCCTCATGTACAAAAAGAGATAATTGTCATTTTTGTGAAGTGCTTTTGAAACACTCAATTGAAAGGTTCTTTCAAAGTGCAAAATATTATTAGTAATTATTATTATTATTATAGTATTATTAGTAATATTATTAATTACAGTTTCCATACAGCTTTGCAACAATGTTAAAAAATAAAGGTTCATTTTATGTAGACAATGTTAACAGGCTTCATCTGAAGGTAATTATGCAAATTATCATGCAAATGTTGATTATTGAAGATGCTAAAAAAAAAATTCTTCAATGGATTTAAAACCAGCGTATTATTTTCCAAACATAAGTGGCAACCCTGCTACCTGAACGTTAACAAATTAAAAACACCCCCCCCCACCTGCCTTTGGAATCTAATAGCACATATTTATAAAATTAATAAATATGCATGTAGTTCTCTCTTCCACCTTCCAAATCCTCACCCTTCGTTGTGAGGTTTGTTTGGAGATTGTAAGAGAGCCTTCTGCTCCAAACAAATATTTGAAACATAGACTCCGCAGTCAAAGCTGGTGAAGCGAGAGAGATGGAAAGGGGCAGTGAGGATGGGAGGGGAGGCACCAAGCAGAGTTCTCACAAGAGGTTCAGCAGCACAACATCTGATCATTAATGGCCATCAAACATTCTGGCTTGTGTTCAGCTCGCTAAATAGAATGATGCAGTGGGAACAAGATGAAGGCCCCTGTGCCGACACCTAGGCAAAAAGCCAAAATTTCTGATTTAGATTTCACTGCCTGTCCTCATCTTGTATGTTACATTAAGGCTGATCTGTCCTGTCACATCTTTGGATTAGCTCATGGTTATGCAGAATAGGTAATGCAAAACAAAAAATTGAAAAAGTGTGTCTTTGTCAAGCACCATTTAACAGCAACAGCAGAATACTTGAAAGCCATGGTTATTTAAAGAGATTTTAACTGCCTTTCATCAATTGCTTTTGTGGACAGAAAAAAAAAATGTCAAAGAGCCATAATGCAGATCTCTAGCATGGTTATAACATACGGACTATGATATATGGGCAATGAGATTAGATAATCTAATGGTTCCTCTAGGAAATATTTGGGGTTCTTGACACCCTACCAAAGAAAGAGTACATTCTTATTACTTGATTTGGTCACAAGCATGTTTTACAACAAAAAGTCTGTTTTGTTTTTGTAGAGTCAATAGGGCTTAACATGACATATTTCAAAACCAATTTTTTCAGCACAACTGTTGCAATTGGATATGCTCCAATATACTTGGTTTTCCAGGTTTTCTATTGTTTGTACAATTATAATGGATTTTGGTGGTTACTAAAACAAGTACTTTTTATGCACAAGTATTTAAAACTCAGGCCTTCTGTTATTTCCATACATACTAGCTAGTGCTTTAGCAATAGTACTTCTAGGAACAGACATTTTCCACTTGAGGTTATGATGAAAACATACTTTTGCCAATAAATACTGTTTGAAAGCAAACCTTTCAGAAGCAAAAATACACCTTAAATGCAAATACTTAGGTCTAATAAAATTAAACAAATTAATCCAGGCTGACACAAAAAATAATGGTATTTGAGAATGGTTTACAAAGCTTCCTGTCATTGTTCTTTGTCCTGATGTTGCATAGCATTTGTATACCATGTTTCATTTATGTTTTAGGGTTTTGTTTCATAAACTTTTGCTGCTACATATTGTCCTTTTAAAATAGATTTCGTCTTTTCCAATTCATGGCATGCTTTTCTGTTTCTATGGAACTCTGAAAATGTACAGCCATTTATCTTTGTTATTTAGTGCAGGATTTAGAAGTGGTAATCGTATTAGAGCAGCAGTTTAAAAAAAAAGTCATAGACACCCTAGATGAGCTTATTAAATGGAACAATACAAACTAAAGATAAATTAGGCATATTTTCAAGAATCCCATTCTCAGAGTGGCCTGAGGAAGAAACTGTGACTCTCAAGAAGTACCCATTTCATTTTTACTTTGTTAGTCCATAAAAAGGGATCACTGAGTTTAATTATATTTTAATCAAAGTAATTATTCAGCACCTCCTGTAAATTTCTTAATTAAACATACTGGGCATAATTTTTCCTCCCAGACTTGTTTAAAGGATCTTGGCTCAATGTTCTTGTCTCCCTTCACCTGCATTAACATCAAGGACAAAACTGCATTTGTAGGGTGAAAGAAAAATATCAAATGGAAGATCTTCTGTGTGGTTCCAAAAGGGAATCCTGCAAAGTATGCCACTTTTATTTGGATTGAAGATGCTAAATTTAATACTATGTTTGCTATTTAGTACCAATATTTTTCAAGGAAAGGCCAGGTTCTGTGTGCAAACTGCATGCCCTTTAGACTGCCTACTTGTGTTTGCAGCTATTATAACTTCTTGTGCAACTCAAAGAGTATTTGGAATGGCACCTAACCATTTGTTCATGAAATAATCTGGTTTTAGGAACCCAAACACTTGCACAAAGAGTCCAAGGTAACCTTTTTCAAAATCTGTCTCAATCTTGTAAACATGTAAAGGGAATGTAAAGGCAAATAATAACTTTATTCTAACTTCAAAGAAGAAACTTTATTGGATACAATTAGGAAAATGGTTCTACCTTTAAAGGTTTCCATGCTCTCTTGCTAATCCATGGGAGAGCTTTGTCAAAGAGCACTTTTTAATCTTATCATGAGTTGCCTCCTTCTATAATTCAAACAGACAATACTTATATTTTCAGATCAACTTTTAATGAAACATATTTATTTCTCTTATTGAGACAAATCTTCTAACTTTAGGAACAAAATGAGGCATTTTTTACTCTAAATCAAGAAGGCTATGGGCGACTTAACTGTATTCTGTTCCTCTGTTTGCCAAATTAAGAAGTTATGCTTCTATAATTGAAGGGATGCAAGTGACTTACAGCATTACTGAAAACAATGGATTTTTGCTGGTGCCAGTGGGCACATCTCCACATGCATTAATGCACAATACTTGTGGTGCATTAAGTTTAGTAGCTGTAATAACAGGTACAAGTTCAATGGATAGTAACCAGCACTACTGCACAGTAGTGCCAGTGCATGCCTTTTTAGTGACACCGATGCTCAGTAGACTAATTCTACTAAGCATTAGCACATGAGCTTGTGTAGACGCACCCAATGAGGACCTTATTTGATCTGTATGACCTTTACTACTGGTAATAATGTGGAAGAAGATAGGAAAAGCACCATTTTATTTTTAGAGGGCAGGCTGTAAATTAGAGGCAGTATATTTTAGCTGTAAATTAAGCCTATTTGGTACAAAAGACACATAAGCAAAACCCTATAATGTCACTATTTAGAACCAATTTTCAGAGTAGAACTTCCATTTACCATTTTTTTCTTTCCCAGTACAGTGGTCCAGTGTTCAGATACTTTAAAAATATTTCAAATTTTATTGATTAATTCTTGAGTAAAAAAAACACATTGGCAGAAATGTTAGTGTGTAACTTACATTATTTTTTCCACTAATGTAGAAGACTGATGTGAGTAATTTAAACAGGCATTTGGAATAGACGGATGACCAAGCTTCCCAAAATAGCTGCCTGCGGCCTGTGCTATTACTGTGCCTCTCCGCTAAGGGGTGAAGCACTGGTAATAGCCTGTTTGCACTGAGCAAATGCTGCCCCAAAAAACTATGGGCATGCCACCCATATGATGACTTAACTTACTCTAGTGTATAGTTTCACCTAACATTTCAAAAGATACCTCTGTTTCGGAGTAGAGAGTAGGGTTGTACATATTGTACCCATTCCGCAATGACTGAACTAAATAAGAGCTTCATTTTCTGAATCTGAACCAAAATGTTGCTGCATTTGAATTAAATGGTTAAATGCTCCCTTCATTCCGCTCATGAATAAGTATTCTGTGCTAATCTTATTTTTTCAGTCATGTAGCTAGTCAACTTTTTTACTAGAAAGCATCTCATGGCATTCGAAATAGCACTTATATCTTCAGAAACAAAATTTTAAAATGGTTTCCATCTAACTCCATGTAGTGGAAAGTGATTTAAGTATGGGAAGACCAGGAATTACTTAATCTATTTAAGAGACAGGAGGAGAAGGGAAGGACTAAAAACTCAGCATCAAAAGGTTGTCAGCAAAAGGCATGTTACAAATTAACTAGTTCACAGAGGTATAAACCTTCATATATAGCCTACTTCATCAGACACTATGAATGGAGTGGAAATAGGCTGTAGCCTACAAAAGCTCACCCCTCTCTGAACAAGCTCACTTATAAGGTGCCATCCTTCCTGCCTTTTGCCTGTTAATATGTGACTGAAAAAGTTGGAAAGATCTTAAAAGTTATTTTCATGCAGCAGTTTTTAGAATTTTTTGTACTGTGCTGTCTGTACAAAATAAGCAACTGAATTAGTATAGACTAGAACAGAAGTGAATAATTATATTGTAAAGAGGGTATGTGTTTTCTGAAGACACATATAATTTTTCTAAATGAATGTGGATATAGCCTTTTCATGCTCCTTCTTCACCATTAAATAGGTTAAGCTTAAATTTAGAAATTAAACAATTCAAAACAAGAGAGAGAAAAAAGGAAAAACAAAGGCTTTTGCTTATTATTTCATAGCAGTCTGGATGTGATGACTCGGTCCTATCCTTCAGAGTACAATTCCTTAATTTTAGTGTTCACTAGTAGATGACAACATTATCTCAAGGCAAAGTTTTAAAGGACACTGAGGATGATGTATTCCAAATGACAATGCAGAAAGTTTGCTTATTTAGATAGGATTTAATATGCACTAGCTATACAAATTATTTTTCCTCTTACAGTAAAGAGTGTCTTTTTGTTAATAATGTGTTTTAAGAACTTCAGTTTTCTTAGTCTCTTGCCTTTGCATACATATAGAACAGGTCCATGACATACGTTGTTATGTAAACATACCGCTCTGATGCCATTCTCGAAGGCCTGACGTGCTAAAGAAGCAGGTCCATCCACAGTCTTGCCATCATCATCTGGACCCCAGCTGGCACTGTAGATGTGGATATATTGTGGATTAAGGCTAAGAGACTTTGCTTCTACCATGTCTGTAACATCACCATCCAACATCCGTACCCCTTCAAAACAAGAAAGGCAAAGAATGAGACTACTTACACAAAATTTGTTTTCAAGGAAACAATGTTACGTAGGAGATCAGTTAATATAATCATAATGGTCTCTCTCATCTTTAAAATCTATGCATTAAGGATAGTATTTTTTCTAAAATGGGGAAAAAATACCTTTGCAACCAAAATACAGAAAATTACAGAGGAGATACAGGGAACTATGTGTTTTAAGACTGTAGCCTACAAGTTTCTTTCTTTCTGAATGGATCTTGAAGGTATCACCCTGACCTGGCTCTCTCTGTAGACTGTACTGCTTTTGTTCCTTTCATTATGGCATTTAGATTGTGTGTTCTGTAAATATCTGTGTTCAAATTTCTTTACCCAATACACAATTTTTCAACTTCAAAGAGAAATGTTCATGGTAGGGATATTTAAATAAAAATCAACCTTAATATATTTATATTTATCATTTAAAAATAAAGATTACGTTTTTCTTTCCTTCTCTGTGAAACTCCCAGTATTTAATTTGAGATATCAATTTAATAACTTTGTTGACAGAGAGAAACAAAGGACCCATATCAACAGATAAAAAGAGGATTATGACTTTATTTAGGATTGTGCAAAAGGGAAGCCACTGAGAAAGTTATTGTGTACACACAAATCATTCTAAGCATTAGTTAAAAGGATTCTATATACAGAGCAGACAGAAGTTACAGAAGATGCTATGTTTTGAAAAGTCTTCATCTGACCCCTTATGCAATGAGGATCTTTATTTTCACCCAATCAGTCATTTTTGAAGCAGTCTGCAGCTGTGCACTTACATTTGGTCATGGCTATAGACTGTTTTCTGTGGCCAAATCAGATGAAAACTATCACTTCTGTCTGTGCCCGTAGCTACTGGCAAAATAACCATCTGTATAACCATTACTCTGCCCCAGTTCACCAAAATGTGAACATCCTTCTTCACTAAAGAAGAATTCTTAAATTTAAATTCTGAAACACATTTCTTGTGTGCAGGACTCACACGCATGTCATCTGGACAGCAAACAATGTTATTTAACAAGCTAATGTGCCAGTACTGGCAAAAAAAAAATACAGAGGTGGCATTGTGTTTTTTTAGGACCAAGGTAACAAGAAAGAATAAAGGCTATACACTTAGAACATCTTGGAATTTAAATATGTACATACTTTCAGGTCCATCACAATATTTCAATCTAATTTAATTCTGAATTTGATGTCTTTTAAAAACTTCTCATAAATGGGAGCAATACATAGAAGACCTCCCTACAGCCTATGTGGGATTTGATTGTAGGGATTTTATATTGTAAAAAGCAATTAGCATGTAATTGTGTGAACTGGTATATGATGATGCTAACTTCCACAATTAACAAATCCAAAGTCTTTCCCCTTTAAAAGGACCATTGGTATTTATAAGCCCAATCTGCATATTTTAATTATAAAAACATTTAGCTTTGCTCATGAGTTTAGACTGAATTAACTTGAGTGTTTACCAAGGCCTTAACTTCCAATTAACACAAGGTGTATGGATTGGTAGGCTGATAGAGGGTCTATTTTTCTCATTCTAATTGACCTGAAACTGAGAAGTGATCATATTAATGAGTTCACATAAAAACTGCTCATGTTCTGTAAGATAATAAACTTGTACAAACAGTGATCTCACTATGAACTTTACTTTATAAAAAAGGCCATTAAAGCAACTTTGGGAATCTCAGGTTTTATTTTTCTTCCTCAGCATAATCTTGGAAAGTTAATGAGGAGTGACAGTTATGTTCTCATTTCTTTCAAGCATATACATATATATGGTATTTGACAAGCTAATGTGCTAGTTCTGACAAAAAGAATACAGAGGTGGTACTGTGTTTTTTAGGATCAGGGTAGCAAGAAAGAATAAAGGCTATAAACTTGGAACATCTTGGATCAATGGATATTTGACTCCAGATTAAGACAACAAAGGATGAACCATATTTAAATGAAGCAAGATTAAAAAATCATGGGAAGAAAGTTTTCATTTGTGTGTTAAGAACTGTATGACAGTCTTTAAAGATTTAACATTTACTATAGTCAATAGTAATTTCAGGTTTTGTCCCTGGCATCTGAAATAATCTATACCAGAGTTTACATTAACAACTGGTACAATCCAAAGCAACCCAGCTAAGACTACAAAATTTGTGCTGTTCTGTTCTGCCAACAACTGGTTAATGTACTTCAGCCAGGTACAAGACATAGGCAGACAAGGTTCCTTGGGTGAATTTGATATCTTTTATTAGACCAACCCAAATGGTTGGAGAATAGTTATTAAGCAAGCTTTCGGGTTCAAAAACCCTTCGTCAGGCAGGACGCTGCAGCAGTTGCTGCGTGCTCTTCCTGGATGGAATGAAAAGTAAACAAGCCAGGGGCTGGGCTGGGCTGGGCTGGGCTGGGCTGGGCTGGGGAGTCAGTTGCCAGGCAGATTGTAACATATCAAAAATCCAATGTCTATGTTTAGTCCCTGATCTCTAGTATCCAGCAGGTTGATGAAATGGAGCTCATAGGCTCGTCTCTGGGATGTGTTGTGTAAATTTCCCTTGAGGATCAGGACTGAGAGATTGGAGAGAGAGTGGCCCTCCTGTGAGAAATGTGCCCCCACCGGTAATTGGGTGTTTCTGTCTTTGATGGATTTCCGGTGTGCGTTCATTCTGGTGCGCAGTTGTTGTCTGGTCTCTCCTACATATCTTCCATCAAGGCATTTGGTGCATTGGATGAGGTATACTACATTCCTGGAGGTGCAGCTGTAAGATCCTGGGATGCTGATGGCTCTGTTGTGGGGTGTAGTAATAGTGGAGGTGGTGGAGATGTGGGGGCAGGTTTTGCATTTCTTGTCATGGCACGGTCTGGATCCTTTTGGTGTGTTCTGGGGCTGAGGAAGTTTGCTTCTTGTGATGAGGTTGGCTTGTTTACTTTTCATTCCATCCAGGAAGAGCACGCAGCAACTGCTGCAGCGTCCTTAGCCTGACGAAGGGTTTTTGAACCCGAAAGCTTGCTTAATAACTATTCTCCAACCATTTGGTTTGGTCTAATAAAAGATATCAAATTCACCCAAGGAACCTTGTCTGCCTATATCCTTAGACCAACACGGCTACAACCTAAACCCAGGTACAAGACATTACACTTTTACTGGTACAAGCGATCAGAAACTGGTCTATACCTCTAACAGAACAGAGGTTTAGTGCACATCCACTGATTTTAAAATGCTGGAACCTGGTGTAACATTTGCGCCCCACCCTGACAAAAAGGGCAAATGTGTATTCTGTTTGCTATCTATCTGAACCCCACCACTTACAGAAGACCACATACCTTTGATTCTGCCTTGGATTTTTTGAATGTCTGTACCTAGCCTTCAAGTGTATCTTTGATCAGTGGATACTGCATTGGCTATTTCAAATAACCTCTAATTTCTTTTTTTTAATTGCAATAGTTGTTAATTTTGCTTTGCCACAGAATATACAAACTGCTTTTGGCAAGCGGTGAGAGCACAATAGTGACTGTCCAGAAGACAATTAGCAGGCTTGCTTTCCAGACTATCCCACCTAAAATTTCAGAACTCTTTAAACTTTTCCAAATATTCACAATAACGTAGGTGGAGTTATAATTAACGTGAACTTCTAACAAATCAAAATAAGGCATTCAGAAACTAAGTGAAAATTTTTCCTTTCAAATGTTTTTTTTTAATCAGTCTCTTTCTCAAGCATAAAGAAACAGCTGAAAAAAATCCTTTCAGTTAAAGACAATCTACAGCTGTTCTGCCGTAATTCAGTGTAACTGTTTTCCCGTCAGGACTCAAGCTCAGCCAAGTAACTAAGCACCCAAATCCCCACAGATGCTCTGCAACTTCCACAATAAGGCTGAAACAATAACAAGCTACCCATCCTGTCCTATGAAAAGTCTAACAAATTCGAAGCCCTGTAGGTGGTAATTGCTATGTATAAGCGCTGTAAAGAGAGACACTGGCAAATATTCAAATAATCAAACTCCCTTTGTTTGGCTAGGGGGACAATAGCTGTGATCTGAAAGAACTGGCTAGGGGAAGCACGGATATGAATTTTTAAAAATGTATCTCACAACCAGCAAAAAACCCGAAACAAACAAATCCCTCCCCCTCTAAGATCCAGATTAATACTGTCCCACATCATCAGATTTATTCTTGTTTTACTCTGTTGTGAGAGAAGATTCGGACTTTCTACAAAATTGTTCCACGATCTGTTTTATGGCCATTGCTTCTGATATAAGTGGAAATGAGACAGAGAGGACAAAGCATTTAGAAAAAAAAGTGAGCATTACTGGTGGATATCTTCTTAACGACTCTCCATCACAAAGATCATTAATCATGTTTGTTCTGCTTCTAACATTTGATGAAATATTGATGGAAAGGATTGTCTTCCTATTCTCTTTATCTTTTCACTAACCCTTCATGGACTGAGAGATGAAGTAACCCAGATTTTGGCTGAAGTGAAAGAAGTATTAGTTTCTGTGAAGAGGGAACTTCAGTGGAAACAAGTACACTTTTTTGGAGGAGGTTATACTACTCTACTTTATCGCTACGCTTTCTACACAGGCTCTTTAAATCGTATTATACTAGGAATTAGCTGCTTCACTTCAACATGGTTTAAAATTTATAGTTTATCTAGTCCGTGGAGAGGAAATGGTACCCTTTTCAAACATATTCCTGATAGTAGTGCCATTCCTGATAGCATTCCTGTAGCACCCCACTGCCTTTTTTTAAACATGTGGCTAAAAATCTTCATTTAAGTCAGTGGAGTTGCTTGACCAGAGCTGCTTACTTTGGTGCAATAACTTTCTGCAGTTCCATCTCTTGTACCCCCTCCCCCCATCTTTTCATGCACATGTACACATCCACTGTTTCACGCTTCCACTTTCCCAGATGGCTTCTCTGTTACTAGACAAGGAATCACTAGTTCATGAGCCTGAATTACAGGGTTTCCCAGTTTTAAACTCCCTTCCCCTGCCTCTCCTCCCTTCTCTCTCTGACAGTCCTCAGATGACGGGGAGGGGTAGTGCTGGGGAGGGGGCACTCCAGCAGCCTCCTAGGAGGTGTGTGGTAGTGTCCCCCACCTGCTGGCTTTGGCCAAATCAGTCAGACAGTTCCCCCACACTGAACAGCACAAGTCTGTTCAGCTGGAACGTGCTCTAACTTACAGCACTTTACGTAAGGTGTGGTAGACAACTTTCTGCCAGGGGCTTTTTGAACATCTGTACTTAGCCTTAATCTATAATAATAATAAGAAGAATAACAGTAGTCTGGTGTAACCATTAATATCAGCATCATCTATACCCATCTCTTCCCACTTTCCCTTAAGAAAGCCTCCATCGCTCTCATAGACCTTTACTGCTACTTGCAGTAAATCTTGAATGTCCTTGGTGCACATCTCTGTCACCCTTCCTCTCAACTTTCTAATTTTCAAACACAACTGAGAATCCCCGTTAAATTCTACACTGTATCACTCTGGCTAGAAAATCCACAATCCTTCCTCTGAGGCAGTACGAGTTCCAGGACCTTCCATTCCTGATCAGCAAGACTCTGAGAGATAAGAATATTCTGGTGCACACCTCCATCACAATGGGACATAATCTGAGTACAGTCAAGACACCATATTTTAGCCTATCCAAAGATAGCTGGGCAGACAAACTCTTTTCTTTGTAAAGTGGCCTGGGGATCTGGCTAGATACATACTTGCCCTCTCCGCCAAACCCACAGGGAACTTTGTGCATGTGTCTGCCATTAAGAATGCAGGGGTGGATGTTTTGGGGTCATAGGTACTCTATCAAAATTGTTTTCATCCTTACTTTTAAACTCTTTTAAAAAAAATCTATACTAGTAACATGATGATAATTTCTAAAATGAAAAGTGCCTTTAAAATATAAATACAAGAATGCTGGACCTTTGTGACAAACAAACATAAAAGATCACAGATTCCTTTCCAGATCTCCTGAGAGTTGAAAATAATTTCTTTTGTAGACACATTTGTGAATTTTTCATTATTGGTGATATGGTACACCAAACGGACAAAAATAAGTTTTACACACTAGCCACACAGATTCCATAAGAGAAGATTTAAATATTTTGGGCTCCTACACAAGTATGCAGAGCCTGATCCAACGCACTGGAAATTCACATGGTGGATCATGGAAGCGGGAACATGGAAACTGACACACTAGAGCTCCAATGTGCTGAAGCACAAAAACTGACATGCTCTGGCAGCCTTCCACATCATGTGCATCAGTGTCACCGTGCATCTGAGACATTGCGGAGAAGATCCCTAAACTCCTCCAGCCCACTGACCACTATCCCGTGCTCCTCATCCATATAGGCACTAATGACACGGCTTGTAGCGCTCCCAGCCAAGTCATGAGACACTACAGGGATTTGGGAGCAGGGCTAAAGGGTCTGGGGGACAGGTGGTGTTCTCTTAGATCTTCCCAGTCTCGGGCTACAGGCTGAGGAGGAAGAGGAGGATCCAGTTAGTGAACCAAAGACTGCGGCGCTGGTGTCATTGGGAAGGCTTTGGCTTTGACCACAGTCAGCTCTTTGGTGAGAGAGGCAGAGAGCTGCTGGGAAGGGACAGCCTCCACTTTTCTCTGTTGGGGAGGAGGCTCTTCTCAGCCAGACTGGCAGACCTGCTCCACTGGGCTTTAAACTAAGCCCGCTGGGAGATGGGGAGACTACTGCCACTGATAGCCCGCTAAGCAACCCTTGCAAAGCCAGCAGGCTCAGGCACTTAAGGGAGCCCATCCATGCCCCAGCCCTGGAACAACCGGTAGGCAAGGCAAGGGCCCCCAAAGGGACACTTGCCTGCCTGTACACAACTGCCAGGAGCTTGGGGAATAAACAGGAGGAACTTGTCCTCCTGCTTAGAGCAAAAAATTACCAAGTCATAGGGATAACTGGACTCCACCCATGACTGGACCATGGGTATAAATGGCTATGCCCTGTACAGGAGAGATAGAGTAGACAAAAGGGGCGGGGGCGTAGCTCTCTATGTCAAGGAGAGCTATGCATCCCTGCAAGCCAGCATTGGCAACCAGGGTGGATAGCTGGAGACCCTCTGGGGTAAAATCCATGGGGAACACGATACAGGGGACACAATGGTGGGAGTCTACTACAGACCTCCCACCCCAAGTCAAGAGCTTGACCAGGAGTTTGCCAGGGAATTGGCTGAGGCTGCATGCTCCAGGTCCATGGTTGTCATGGAAGACTTCAGCTACCTGGACATCTCATGGGAAGAGCGCTCGGCTAAATCCAAGTGGTCATAAAGCTTCCTCTCCTGCATGGATGACCTCTATCTGACACGACGTCTATGGGCCAATGAGAGGTAAAGCGCTGCTCGACCTGGTACTGGCAACCAGGGACAACCTAATCAGCGACCTAATGATTGAAGGGAAGCTGGGTGACAGCGACCATGAGCTGATCACCTTCACCATCTGCTGTAAAGCTGGCAAGTCAGTCAGTAATACAGAAGTCTTTGACTTCAGGAAAGCTCGACTTTGACAAGCTCAGGAGGCTTGTCGGTGAGGCCCTAAGGGATCACAACCCCAAGGGGAAGGGAGCTTAGGAAGAGTGGTTGCTCCTCAAGGGAGCGATCCTCGATGCACAAGCTAATGCTATTCCGTCTCGGAGGAAAGGCAGCAAAAGGGCACAGCAGCCCCACTTGGCTCTTCAGGGGACTAGCTGACCTCCTGCGGCTAAAACAAAAGGCCTACAAAGGATGGAGGACAGGATCCACCTCCAAGGATGAATATTTCGCACTAGTCTGGTCCTGCAGGGAGCAAATCAGGAAAGCCAAGGCTACGACGGAACTCCAACTAGCTACAAGTATCAAGGACAATAAAAAGTCCTTTTTTAAATATGTAGGGAGCCAGGGGATAAGCAAGGGCAACATTGGAAACCTGCTAAACCAGATGGGACAACTGACAACTGATGTCCAGGAAAAAGCCAACCTATTAAATGAGTACTTTGCGTCGGTTTTTTACCAGTCCCAAGGGACACCCCTGCCCACTATGGGACAGGGGGGCCTGGGTGAGGGAGATTCCCTGCCCTCCATCAATGCTGACCTCAAGAAGGAACACCTTGACAGGCTGGACATCTTCAAGTCAGCTGGCCCTGACAATCTACACCCCAGGGTACTCAAGGAGCTGGCGAGCATCATAGCCCAGCCCCTGGCACGGATCTTCAAGAACTCTTAGTGCTCTGGTGAAGTGCCTGAAGATTGGAAGGCCAACGTGGTGCCTATCTTCAAGAAAGGGAGGAAAGTGAATCCAGCAAACTACAGGCCCATCACCCTGACCTCTATCCCAGGGAAGGTCTTAGAAAAGATTATTAAAGAGGCCATTCTCAACAGACTGGCTGATGGCAACAACCTGAGGGATAGCCAGCATGGGTTTGTTGTGGGTAGGTCTTGCTTGACCAATCTTATCTCCTTTTACAACCAAGTGACCTATCACCTGGACAAGGGAGAGGAGATTGACGTCATATATCTTGACTTCAGAAAAGCCTTCGATCTGGTATCCCATGATCACCTCTTGGCAAAACTGGCCAACGTGGACTCAGGTCCACCACGATCCATTGGCTGGGGAATTGGCTCTGCGGTCAGACCCAGAGGGTGGTGGTTGATGGAAGTCAATCATCGTGGTGCCCTGTGACCAGCAGGGTCCCCCAAGGCTGTGTCCTTGGACCTATATTGTTCAACATCTTCATTAATGATGTGGACACTGAAGTCAGAAGAGGACTGGCCAAGTTTGTCGCTGATACCAAACTCTGGGGTAAAGCATCCACACCTGAGGACAGGAGGGTGATCCAGGCTGACCTTGACAGGCTTAAGAAATGGGCAGATGAGAACCTGATGGCATTTAACACTGAATAATGCAAGGTTCTCCACCTTGGGAGGAAAATCCTGCAGCACAGCCTTATAGGCTCGGCAGTGCTATGCTAGTTACCACTATGGATGAAAGGGACTTGGGGGTCATGACTGACCACAAGATGAACATGAGCCTTCAATGTGATGCTGTGGGCAGTAAAGCAAGCAAAATACTGACTTGCATCCACAGATGCTTCTCAAGCAAATCCCAGGACATCATTCTCCCATTTTATTCTCATTAAAAAACTAGGGGACTGTGGCGTCGACACCTACACAGTCAAATGGGTCGCTAACTGGCTGGAGGGCTGCACCCAGAGAGTGGTGGTGGATGCGTCATTTTTGACCTGGAAGGATATGGGCAGTGGGGTCCCCCAGGGCTCGGTCCTAGGACCCGTGCTGTTCAACATCTTCATCAGTGACTTGGGCAAGGGGGTAAAAAGCACCCTATTCAAATTTCCTGATGACACTAAGATGTGGGGGGATGTGGGCATGCTAGAAGGGAGGAATAGGCTGCAATCAGACCTAGACAGGTTACAGGGGTGGGCAGATGCAAACAGGGTGGTTTTCAACACTGACAAGTGCAAGGTGCTACACCTGGGGAGAAAGAACCAGCAGCATACCTACAGGCTGGGGAACTCCCTTCTTGTCAGTACAGAGGCAGAAAAGGATCTTGGAATCATTATTGATGCCAAAATGAACACGGGATGACAGTGTGAGTACGTGGTCATGAAGGCCAACCACACCTTGTCATGCATCCACAGATGCACCTCAAGCAGGTCCAAGGAGGTGATCCTCCCCCTCTATGCGGCACTGGTCAGGCTGTAGTTGGAGTACTGTATCCAGTTCTGGGCACCGCACTTCAGGAGGGATGTGGACAGCATTGAGAGGGTTCAGAGGAGGGACACCCGCATGATCAGGGGGCAGCAGGGCAGGCCGTATGAGGAGAGGCTAAGGGACCTAAACCTGTTCAGCCTCCACAAGAGAAGGTTGTGGGGGGATCTAGTGGCCTGTTACAAACTAGTCAGAGGAGACCAGCAGGCATTGGGGGAGTCCCTGTTCCCCTGAGCACTACCAGGAGTGACTAGAAATAATGGCCACAAGCTGGCAGAGGGTAGATTCAGACTAGACATCAGGAGGCGCTACTTCACAGTCAGGGCGACTAAGACCTGGAACCAACTTCCAGGAGAAGTGGTGCTGGCTCCTACCCTGGGGGCCTTTAAGAGGAGGTTAGACGAACACCTTGCTGGGGTCGTTTAACCCCAGTACTTTTTCCTGCCATGGCAGGGAGTTGGACTTGATGATCTGCTCAGGTCCCTTCCAAACCTACCAACTATGAAACATTGTACTCGGCCTTGGTGAGGCTGCAGCTGGAGTACTGCGTCCAGTTTTGGGCTCCTCAATTCAAAGAGGATGTGGAGAAGCTTGAGAGAGTCCAGAGAAGAGCCACGTGCATGATCAGAGGTCAGGAAAACAGACATTACGATGACGGGCTGAGAGCTACTGGACTCTTTAGCCTGGAAAAGCGCAGGCTCAGGGGCGATCTGATGGCCACCTATAAGTTTATCGGGGTGTTCACCAGGACCTGGGGGAATGATTGTTCACCAGAGCACCCCAATGGATGACAAGGTCAAACAGTTATAAACTCCAGCAAGACTGTTTAAGGTTGGACATAAGGAAGAACTTCTTTACTGTCTGAGCCCCCAAGGTCTGGAATAGCCTGCCACCGGAGGTGGTTCATGCACCTACACTGAATGCCTTTAAGAGAAATTTGGCTGCTTATCTTGCTGGGATCCTATGACCCCAGCTGATTTCCTGCCCCTTGAGCTGGGGGCTGGACTCAACGATCTTCCAAGGTCCCTTCCAGCCCTAATGTCTATGAAATCTATGAAGAAATGATGGTAGCGTGTTTCGAAATAAAACATGTTTGATGAGATTGAGTTCAAAGCGCCCCACTGCCATTTTTTCAGTGCAGGGATGCATGGGAACACTGATGCACGTGACGTGCAGGTGCTTTGAATTAGCGTGGCTTGCTAATTAAAGCATCCAACATCGCGTCCCACAGCACATGATAAAATGCTCTTTAATGTAGTCTATATTATCTAAGGATTTCAAGCCACTGTGCAGGCATTAATAAACTCATCTTTACACACAAATGCACAGTTTCCTGTGAGGACTGTAATTATTATCCCAGTATCAATTGGGCAAATGATTTACAGAGAAGGTAAGAAGGAGAGTTGAGAATGTAACTCAGATGTTCTCACTCTAGGTTCTGTGTTTTAAGAAAATTTTCTGTGTCTTTGTGGTGTTCTAAAGAGCACTGATGAAACATCACAACAAAAGTCTTTGCTTCAGTAACTTCATTCAACTACCTCTGTATCACAGACATTTCTTTGACTTAGTTAACATTGTTTGGCAAACAAATTTCGACAACTTGTTCAGAAAGGTTCATGTGAGTTATTTTTTTAATAGTATCAAACTGTTTCACATACCTCCAATTTTGGCAGTATAGGCAATTCCTACTATGCAGTGTGAGTTGTTTGCAGTGGCTGCCACTTCTCCAGCACAACGGGTTCCATGCCTGCAGGCAGACAGAATTTTTTTAAGTAAGTAAAATTATCCACCAAAATGCAGATTGGGAGTGTTCAGAGTCTTTGATCTTGCTCATCCTTGAATGTTTAAAATGTATCTGGATGCCTATGCAAGATGGTACTAGATGATCCCTCCCCATAGCTCATGTTGGACACAAAACTATCACATATATGTTTAATCATTTCTTAGACTATTTGCTCTGTCACAGCAGTTTATGAATAAATTCCATCTCTTCCACTAAGGTCTATTTGATAATCATACCATGAGTATCCTTTTAAATTTCTCAGTGCAAATTTTTTAGCAATAGGCAATCCACACAGCATGTTACAAAGACATAGTCAACTAATGCATAATCCATAGTGTCAGGTATCATGTCGGTACAGTATACATGTCAAAAAGGAGGCTACAGGGTCTATAAACAGAACTTGGACAAATCTGATTTGGACAGTTTTTTCCATTTGGTGCAAGACCCAGATAAGAACAGGATTTTGTACTTCATTCTCCTGAAAGAACTGGCAAGCATACAATACAACTAGAACTCTCCTCTCCCCGTTGCTTCCATTGCATATTTTTAGCAAACAGTAAGCCAGGAAGGCTCTGTCTGAATCACCGCCCTACAGTGCCTGCTAAAGTTTACTCTTGGGCTAGGGACAGACATTACGCATAAAGCAGCTTAAGTAATCAGAAACTGCTTAAACCTGTAACAGAACAGATATTCAGTGCACATAAAGCAGTTTGAAAATAGCTGAAACCAGTTTGAGATAAACCTGGTTGAATGTAGTATCACTTAACTGATTTGGGTCAAACCGGTTTATGCAATGTCAGTCCCTGACCCCTTCCTGGTTTAAGTTAAACCAGAGTCCCCCAGCATCCTGGCATGCTCTCTGGGCTGGGCAGGGCTCTCAGCTCCAGAGAACTGGGCTGGCCCCTCCCCTCTGCTCCCTGGCTGCAAAGACTGTAGGCACAACAGGGTCTGCCTGGCTTCCACCTGCCCTACCCCTCACCCTGCTCACTGCTCAAGCAGGGATCCACCCCACTCCCTCCCATCTCCCACAGCACAGCACAGCACAGCCCCAGCCCCAGCCCCAGCCCCATGGACACTAGGCATGTGGTATGCTAATTAATGCTGAGAGGTGTCTGTGTGTTCATGTCTCCAATATCACTGAGACAGGCAGACAGAACAGTGACCGCTTAGAGCTTTTTGGAGCTAATCAACAGGTCAACTGGTAAACTGTTTAAGAAGAGTTTGAAGTAATGGAGAGAGGCTATTGTTTTGTTGATGGGGTGATAAACACTAGTAACAGCCCCCCCGGCTGTTTGCCTGTCAGTTTGCTGCAGACTGTATAAAAAAGCAGGGAGGGAGATTGAGAAGCTCTGTATCATCAACAGATGCATGCACTGCACACCCCACCTTACCTCAGAGTGATGCCAGACCCCATCCCCCTGCTAACACTCCTGCTCATGAGCAGCGAGTGGGGAAAAGCCGGGGATGGTGCAAGCAGACCTCACTAATCAGACAGGGCCTGACAGGGCCTAGCCATGCCCCGCTCAACTCAGCGCTGTGGAAGGAAGGGAGGGCTGCTCTAGTGCCCCTAGCTTCCAGCCTGAGCCACTGCAGGCATGTGCCTGCATGTCTGGGATCTCTGTGTAGTTACAAACTGATTTAGCCTAGCAAGGCTAGACTAACCTGCAAAGATTGAATCAATTCAGGCTCAGGCTTTTTGAATGTCTGTCCCTAGCCTTGAGGACACTGAGGTACATGGTGACTTTTATATGCAATATATTTTAATGTTGCTTCACTTCATAGGGTTGCTTTCATACATAAACTTTATCCTAATCCTTTGCAGAGTTAAATAAAACATTCAGAGGCCATGTCCAGATGAGTAGCAGCATATGTTTGCAATAGCACAAACACCAGTTGCACAAATTAGCGCTGCTACTTTATGCTGCAGCACATTCCCCTTTATGTGCCCTTTGTTGTGAGATGCATTGTCCCACTGTGGTCAAACTTCCCATGGCCAGTTTCAGTTTCTGGTCAGGCTCCATGTGCTGTGGGTGAGAAGGGGGACATGGTAGAGCTGGAGCACAAGGTTAGCTGGAGCACATGGCTAGCCAGTAGGCAGCCCCCACGCTGAGGCACCCTGTGCCACAGCAAGCAGGGGAGTGTCCGGGGGCTCCACAGCACATGGAAATGGAGAAGCAGGCACCCCTGGGTTTCCTGCTCCCCCATCTCCATGTTTGTCCTGAAGTCCTGACACATGCTATTTTTGTGTGCTTTGTGCCACATTTTTTCAGAGGGGTTTTTTGCTACCAGGAAAACCTGGTGGCAAATTTTGCCTCCATGCTAGAAATTTTCAGTGCTGCACATGGTTTAACATGCAATACATGTGGTTTGTGGTGCCACAAAGAGGTTTGTGGTGCCAAAAACCACATGCACCTGCATGTGTGGACACAGCTAGAGTCACAAAGAGCCAAAAAATGGAGCAGATGCACAGAGAGATAGATATAGATAAGAGAAAAAACAGGATTTCAGATGAGATTAAGAATGAGTTGGCTTATTGACAACCTGGTGCATTCAAATGAGCGCACATGTGCCTATTGCCCCATCTCAAACCCCTTTGAGATGGGGCAAGAGGCATGTGCGGGAATGAAAAAATGTTCCTCCCTGCTGCAAGTTTGGGGAGAATATTAGACTCCTATCCACTCCCCCAGTCCCCCCAGACCTGCCCAGCCTCAACCCCTGCCTTCCCCTCAAACCCCCCCAATCCCTGCCCTGCCTGGCCCCATCCCCCCCATCCCCCATGAGGCCCCTGATCCCTGCCCTCCCACCCTAGCATCCTCCTAGGATAAGAAAAACAACCCCCCCAGCACTTACCAGAAGTCCAGCTGCTATCTGTATTACTGGGGCACTGCCTGCACAGTGTGGGGCAGAAGGACAGCCCCAGCCCAAGCCCTCCTGCCCCCCGCTGCCCTCTGCTGCCTGGGGGCCTCTGCCAGGAGGCCCCAGAGCACCCCCAGCCCCTGCTTCTAGAGTAAGTAGAGGCTTTATTTTCTTTTCTTTTTTTTTTATAAAGTGATAGTGCCTGGGGTTGGGGGTGCAGCCATGGGAGTCTGGGGGTGCAAGTGGGGAATGGGGCTGGGCCGGGCAGTCATTGGGGGTCTGGGGGAACGGGGTGGTAGGTCTGGGTGGGGCAGCCATTGGAGAGGTTTCAGCAGCTGGTGGGCGATGGGGCCAGGTGGGGCAGCAGTTGGGCATGTAGGCCTTGCAGTGGGGGTGGTAGCTCCTGTGGGGGCCATTTGGCCCCTGTGGGGGGGCCATAACCCCTACTGAGGAGTGATAGACCTTGTGGGGGGACTGCAAACCCCGTTGGGGGGCTGTAGCCCTTGTGTGGGGGCTGAACACCCTAGTGGGCGGCCATAACCCCTGTGTGGGGGCCGGCCATAGCCCCTGTGGGAGGGCAGCAAAATATATATTCATGTATTCATGAAACATGTATTTAGAGTTCACTTTATTATTATGATAAGAGACACCGGTAGGCTTCCACATTGCTTTAACACTATAGATATATTAATAAAATATTGCCTAACTGATCACTGCCTCCGTTTCACTTTCTCTCTCTCTTTATAGTGGCCTTTTGTTTTAACTGTGGAGGAACATGGATTTTGGGGTATTTTACAGAGTGACTTTGGTATTTTTTTTATCAGGGATTTTTCAGTTTTCCAATAGGGAGCATGAGAATTCTTGCTAGGGAGGCCAGTGGCAGGAACCTGCCTGCTCAGAGCTGGCACGTTGGACCCAGCTGGCTGTGGCTGACCTCCTGGCCAAATGGGGCCAGGAGGATATGCTTTGACAGTTCAAAGCAGGCCACCATACCCGGAACATCTTATGGGCAATAGCTGCTCAGATGGCCGGGCAGGAGACACATGGTGGTAGTGCCCTACAGAGGCCAACTCTGCAGCCACAGCCCACTGGCAGCTGGGCAGATGCCTCTACTGGCTGTGCAGTCCCCATCTGGGTCTGGCAGGTGCACAGCAGGTCACAGCCAGGCAGCAGCCTCCACTGCCACACTGCTGCAGTGGGTAAAGGGTGCAGAGTCCAGCTGGCACAAGGGGTAGTGTCCCCAGGTACCACTTCATAGATTCATAGATGTTAGGGTTGGAAGGCACCTCAATAGATCATCGAGTCCAACCCCCTGCATAGGCAGGAAAGTGTGCTGGGTTCAGATGACCCCAGCCAGATGCCTATCTAACCTCCTCTTGAAGACCCCCAGGGTAGGGGAGAGCACCACCTCCCTTGGCAGCCCATTCCAGATTTTGGCCACTCTAACTGTGAAGAAGTTCCTCCTAATGTCCAGTCAATTGGCTGGGCCCCAGAAGCTCCTGAGGGCGAGTAGCCTTGAGCTCCTTGCCAGGGCAGCTTTTTGTACTGATGGGGCCAGGACAGGGTGGCTTTTTATACTGCAGGGGACAGCACAGGTGTTGGCCCCGGTCTCTAGCACCCCCTGGCTGCAGATCCACGAGGAGCTAGGCAGGGTTATTTTGCCCCAAGTGGCACAATTTGCTCCACAACGAAGTGCATGTCCAAGCACGTGCACTGAGGCAAAAAGCCCCAGCTCAAATTTGCACTGCTTCTACTTGAGCTGCTACAAGCGCATGTGCTTGCATGTGTGGACACATCCCATGGAGGTATATATAAACCTGGGGCTTGGAAGTTATAAAAGTCAAGATAAAATTAGGTGGCAGGAGGGATGAGCTTAGGTGCTTGTGTACACAGGCCATATTATACAGGGACTATTAGACAGATCTGAAGACACAGGGCATTTAGGTGAAGAATTGATTCTTGGGATCAAGAATGATGTGATGCTACACACAACAGCCATAGTTCCTGTTTTTCACACTGAAGTAACCAATTTGACTTCACTAGATTCAGTCCTGATTTATGGGGCAGTAAGAAGTAAAGCATGTTTGAAGATGCTTTTCTTACTCAAGATTTATACCTCTGAGACATTCAGCTGAGGGGAACTGAGACAAAGCAACTGACTTGCTTGGTCAAGAAAGATAGAATGAGTAGACAGGTATGAGATAGTAACAGTGGCAAAAACACGCACATTTCAGTAGTATCACTGTGAAAATCCAGGCTAACTGGTAACTTTTTGTTAATGTGATTATGCATATTTCTGAATATCTAAAACCTAAGACAAAACTCAGAGCATGTGATATTATTTTCAAGTCTATATTTTAACAACAATCTATTTGACTACTTTTATTTTCACATTTGAGAATTCATTCTTTAATATTCTTTCCCATAATTTACATAAAAGCAAAAGAAGTATCACAAATACTTCAGTGGGCATTTCTACATGAAACGCTTTCTGCACAGTAACCTAATAACACTGCACAGTAGCGTGCTGGTCAAGAACCATGCTAATACATTATTGTGCAGTGTTATAAGGCAAGTGCACAGTAAGTGTCAGAAAAAAATGTGCTGGCACTACTGTGCAATAACTGTAGTTACTGAGCATTTAGTTAGTACTTCATAATAGCAAGTAGCAAACTAAATGCACAGTAACTACTGCTCATTAATAAATGTGTAGATACGCCCAGTATGAACCAGTTTGATATACAAAATCATCTGAGAATTTTAAAACATCTGAAAAACCTCTAGCAATCAAGTGGAATAGCCTAGAACTTTTAAGGAAGTACCTATAAGATAGAAGTAATTAAAATATAATTAGTATATACATGTAAACAAAAGAGCTAAATAAAAAAAAGATAAGACTAGGGAAGAAAACTAGATGTGGACAAAAACAAAAAATCATAATAAGTTACAAATTAAGAATTTCAGAGGACATCTTTTAATTTGTCAGGCAAATGACAAACTATACTTGGCTGAAAAAAGCTTCATTGTTAAGCCAGAGATCAACTTAATAAAATAAATGCTAATTAATCAGAATGCTGGATTACGGTATCAGAATGATATGCTTCTCAATAAGTCTCCTCTTTATTAATTTGTTCATAAATCAGCCAGATCACAGCATCCCTCTATGCCTAATTTTGAAGCTCATTCCTCATTAATAGTCTAATTTTCAACTTCACTTGAACCAAGCCAATCTACCTTACATTTCACATGCCACATCTCATTCTAAGGTATAATTATTTTGGAAAGTCTTGAGTAATTCATGGAAGGAGTTACAGAAGTAAAGAGCTTTAAACGTTTGCTGTTTTTCTCTTTTCAAATATTTTCCCAACACTGTTTTATTTCTGTATATCTTTGAAAATACTTTTGGGAATTTCTACCTATCTTTGAAAATCCTCTGGATATCCTTTTGGGGGTGTACTGTATTTACCTGAATATAAGATTAGGTTTTTTACCTCATTCAGCATGGGGAAAAAATGTTCCTTGTCTTACAATCACATACAGCAAACTCACATTAAATATGCTATCTATCATTAAACTGTTGCCAAAAGCAGCATGTGCTCAGTAAGGGAAACCAACTATGAAGTTGATTAAATACAGCCAACACTGACCACAGCTGTAAAACACATAGCCCATTATGGGCCAACATACTGATGGGAACCTATCACAAAGTTACATTAGTGAAGCTTATCTGAAGAAGCTCATTGTGCTCCGTTCCCTGCAGCATCAACTCTTTTTCAAGTCACGGTGAGCCACCAAACTGCATGCATTTCCACTTCTTCTTCACTCCCACAGCTGAGCTGTGCCTTTATTTCTCCTTTCCAATGATTCCTGTTTCTTCACCAGCCTTAAATTTCTAGCAAACATTGCCAAATGGGGCTCCAAAAAGTTTACCCAGAATCCCTCTGCCACCCCCTCTCTCAGCCTGTCATATATTAGTGTGGTCCCACTCTCCATAAGATAGAATTGGACCAGGTTGCACTGCACCTCGTCTGCATATAATTTTTTGGAGGATCCTAGGACTCATTCTAGTCATGAGTGGGGGGCTGATTAGCATATGAATCCTTTGGCAGGGGGTTATCTGGAGTAAACACACATACTGAGCTGTGCTGAGCTTTGCGGCCACCATGGCTTGAGAAGGTGTTAACTCTGCTGGAGCCCAGCCTAATGAACAATATGTTAAATCATGAGCCTTTGGACCTTGGACTAATATCATACATAGTTTGTATTCTATATACAGGTACTACAGTGCTGCTTAAAAGTATGTTTGTGGAATACCTCTGCTAAAACTTGCATTGGTTTTTTAAAAAGTAAGATGTATCATGTCATGCATAATTGTTTTCAGATTTTCCCCTCACTTCCATGTGCTCAGCAAGGGCAGGGTTTCATAGTAAGGGGGGGGGAGGGGATGAAGGGTGAAGAAGAGGGCAAGCAGGCCACCTGGTGCCCCAGATTTATTTTTCCTGCTGTAGCAATGGAAAAGGCACAAAATCAAAGCAAACCTCCAAAAATTAGATTCTATACCTGAAAAATTATAACAAACTTACAAATTTTCCATATATAGAATCTAATTACAGGGCAAGCAAATGTGGTATTTCAACTTGTAGCAAAACCATTTATCTTTAGAACTACTTACAAACTTGATTCTTAAACTTTACATTGTTTTTCTCATTTTGATGAGGCTTGGTTAGGTGTCATTTAGATATTTTGTTTTGTCATTTAAACATCGAAGCACAGATGGCTATAATCTTAACAATGTAAATTTAATTTACCTAATCGCATCACCTTGGTGTATCCATTGTATCAGCCCATTATTACCAGCTTTGCTCCTGGTCCAGGTGCAGATGGGCTTTAATAGGGAGAAAGAAGAGAAAGGATATGCGACTTTGGTCAGGCCGCAGTTGGAGTACTGCATCCAGTACTGGGTGCTGCACTTCAAAAAGGCTGTGGCCAGCCTGGAGAGGGATCAGAGGAGGGCCACCTGCTTGGTGAGAGGGCAGCAGGACAGGCTCTACGAGGAGAAACTGAAGTTCCTGAGCCTGTTCAGCTCAGCAAGAGGAGGCTGAGGGGAGACCTAGTAGCTGCCTACAAGCTCATCAGGGGAGATCAACAGCAAATAGGTAGAGCCCTTTTCTCCCCAGCACCACCTGGGGTGATGGGGAACAATGGTAATAAGCTGATGGAGAATAGGTTTAGGTTAGAGATCAGAAGGCAATATTTTACAGTTAGGGTGGCCAAAATCTGGAAGTGGTCCTCACCCCTACCTTGGGCAAATTCAAAAGGAGGTTGGATGATCACCTGTCTGGGGTCTTGTGAACCCAGCATTCATTCCTGCCTATGGCAGGGGGTCAGGCTAGATGATCTGTTCAGGTCCCTCCTGACCCTAGCTACATGAAACTATGATAACAGCTGGGGGGAAGGAGCAGCATAGGAGAAATGAAAAGGCCATAAAAGGATTCCAGTATAGAAAGAGGGACAGAGGAAACTAGAGAGAGATGTGGATAAAGTAGATTTCCTGAGAAGGAACAGATCCATTACCACAAAGTTTGTGAAGTCCAATATAGTTCCTACATAGCTTGTAAGTTTTTCTGGGATTCCTGCTATCTGTTTGAAATCTATGCTTCTGAACTTGCTGCACATTCTCTACTTCCAGTAGTCAAGAGTTATTGCAAGTGTTTAGTACTTTGTGAGATTGGGCAAAGGGTTAAACCACTTATGTTTGCTGAATCAAATTGTCATATGAACAGTTTTGAAGCACTATACTTACCCCCAAAAGTATTACAGCTCTTGTATAGTCCTGTATCATATGAACTAAACTTACTCTGCTGAATGCTTCAGTAATTTTCACCTTTTAGAGGATTCATCTTTTTCAAAAGCTTTATTTTTAAATCTTTATTTGAAATCTAACAAACATAAACATTTATATTGTAGACGGATGTTTATTTTAGACCCAATAATGTTTTGCCAACATAAATGATAATTATGATACAACTGTATAATGGAAATTTACACCATTTAAAGTTGTTTCACTCATTTCTAGATATACAAACATATATTCTTAACAATCAACTCCTCAGTGTGTGAATTAATCATATTATTTTAAGCTATTTTTCTCCTTTGCATATAATACATTTTATTGACTCATTTTATTTTAATTATTGTTTTGAAAGGACAGACTTTCTAAAGAATCAATATTCCTTCTAATAATCCTTTTTCTACAGAATTTCAGAAGATGTTTGAATAATAGGAATTTAGCAACAGACTCTGAATTAGATGACTACAGATAGAAAGAGACCCCTAATTCAACAATGCATTCATTCCAGCTTGGCTAGACAACTTAAATAATGAAACTGATCCCTGAAATGTGGTTATGCTTGTTTTAAAAAATTGTAAAAACAATTTTACTTGATCTTGAATTTAGGAAAATTTAAAATGACATATACTGAATGGAGGTAGTACAGTACAATAGTAACTATCTACAGTGTATGCACCAAATAAGCTGATATTTAGTGTAATATTTATGTGAATAAGCATACTGCAAATGGCAACACACCTTTTATAAGGTGTTTGTATTACACAAGACCACCTACCATAACACTAGCAAGCTGCTAGAATCCCAGAAGTAATTTTGCTTGACTTCTTACAGAGGCTGGTCTTGATGAACTTACAGAAATGAGTTCCCAACCGTTCAAATTACACTATAAAGAGAGGCTTAGCTAAAAGGCTTTGCAGTTGTCCTTTGCATTAATAGCAAGATAATGTAGAATAAAAGAATGAAGGAACCATTATTTATTAGGGGTGTATGAAATGGACCCTATTTGATTTGGATTCAGCCTGAAATGGTGACAGTTATTTGATTTGTTGATTCATATCACTGCCCCCAATTCGATTCGGCTGAATCCAAATCTGGAGATTCGATGCTGATTCAGACACAGACACAGCTTTAAATGTTTTTTCTACATACCTTGAGGTACTAGGCTCAGCTCATGAATGCTGCAATGCTGGGGCAGATGGAGCGTCCCACAGAAGTGCGGGGGGGGGTTCCCCCCCCGCATGCTCAGCGGTGAACCTGGAAGTGGACTGAAAGTACTTCTGGGTCCACCAGGGAGTGCACTGGCCCTCCCCCCCCACACCTCCCCAGCCCAGCAATCAGCTGTGGGGGGACCCCAGGTGCCCCCCCCCGACCCAGGAGGCACCAGTTGCTGAGCCAGGAGGGTGCAGGGGGCGCCCTGCATGCTCTCCCACAGATCCAGACGTGGACTGGAAGTGCTTCTGGTCCACTTCTGGGTCTGCTGCCGAGCGTGTTGGGGAGCACCCTCGCGCTTTTGTGGGACACTCCATGCACCCCAGCATCACGAGCCACCATGAGGCATGTAGAAAAAACATTTAAAGCTGTGTCTATGTCTGAATCGCCAGATCTTTCTGAATCTCTCCGATTCAATTCAGAGAGATTAAAGGGTCCTCTGATTCAATTCAGATTCAGAGATTCAGTCACCAAATCAAGCTGAATTTCTGCCAAATCGAATCAGAGACTGAAGCTTTGCACAGCCCTATTATTTATTATATATTTTGCCCATCTACAATTTATGGGTATGCTACCTGAAAATAAAAAGAGCATTTTTTTTTGGTCTTTAGAAACTAAAACTTGAGGAAAGTATTCAAAGTTGATATAAGCTCAGCAGCATTCTGTATAAAAGAAGCTGTCATATTTTCAAAGAATCTTTCCTATAAGCTTATAATTGCAGTTAAAATTTTACAGTTAAAATTGTTAAACACTGTACATTATAAGAATCCTGTTTTCTTGAAAGAATTTTTTTGCTGCCAAACTAACTGTTTTGGCTTGGATTTTTCATGCCAGGTATCTGTGTCCAGTTGAATTTTTCTTCAACTTCATCATTACATGTCGAATATAAAATGGAGACAGCCTAAAAGTAACAGCTAATTTGCTGCTTTCTTTTTTCATGTGGAGAAGTTTCTCTGGCTGTCATTAATAACAAGCAGAAATGTGTCAAAAAAACCCAACCCACTCAGGAAGTTCTTAATTAAAATTGGATTTACTGCCTTGAGAACTCAAAATTAAGCTTCAGTTATCACTGCTATGCATTATTTCTCTGTGTGAGTTCACTGGTTACCGGCATAGGGAACATCTCCATATCAATGCTGAGTAAAATCAGTGGAAGATCAGAAAGCTAATGTATACTTCTACACTGAGGCACACCTCTGTGTCCTTAACTCATATATAAGAATGGATAACAGTGTTCTTTCTTCTCTGCCCTCCTCTTACCCACACACATTATTACTGTTCTTATGAAGCCTCTTTCTACTTTAATTAAGTTTGTGGCAACATTTTGCTGATTTGATCTTGTTGTGATTTGATATGTTGCACAGGAAGCAGTTAATATGATGATTTTATAGACACAGGTGATTATCAAAGTTAGCCAAATCTCGTAATCATATAATGAGCTAACCTAATTACAATTTCAAAGCCAAGAGAGTAAGCTAGAAGTCGTATTTTCAGGATACACATACAGTATCTCCAGAATTGTTTAGAAGACAAGCCTTCTTTGAACCTACTTTTAAAAACTTTTCTATCATGTGTCCTCTAAACCGGGGTGCCCAACCTCTGGCCCATGAGCCAAGTCCAGCCCATGGAGCCATAGGTATTTGGCCCCCATGGCACCCCATGGATTGGGAAATTTGGTGGAAGAGGAGCTGTGGCAATAAATATGGCTACCCTCCCCTACTGCCAAATTCCCAAACTCCAAGCCCCTCACAGCAGGTTGGGGCTTGTTCATGCCCCTTCCCCCCATCCCGCGGCTGGATGAAGCTGGGTCATGACCCTCCCCACCTCTCCTTCAACAGGCTGGATGGGGCTAAGCCAGGCATCCTCTACCTTGTGGAACCCAGTTAGGACCTGTTCAAGTCCCCTTTCGCCCTCATGAGGGACTGGGTCAACTCCCTTTCCCCCATGGGCCACACTATGCCTATCATGGACTGGGTTGGGACTCGGCCATGCATCCTTTCCCTCACAGAGTCAGGCCATGCCCTCCCAGGTACATGCCCTCCCTGTGTGGCTGTGCCATGTACCTTTCCCCCACAGGGCTGGGCCACAGCCCTCCCCTCCTCCTGCAGGGCCAAGTTGAAGCCAGGATGCACACTGCCCTCTTCCGCGCAGCTCAATGTGGTCCTGCAGTGTCTGCCCCGTGTTGGATTGGGACCACCAGCCACAGCTGGCCTGCAGATAGCCTGGGCACTGCCTATCCTTCCCACTAGCCAAAAAGGTTGAGCACCATTGCTTAAAACTACCTAAATAAGATTAATACTCAGTTTCCCAATGAACATATCTCATAGCAGTTATGACTAATTACTGTATCATTATCACCTTCCATCTGTGTGCTGATCACATGCCCCACACAAGGGTCCCATCAAATTTTCTGAATCAAAAGATTAGATAATTCTTACCAGAGATATCATACCTGAAATTGTCTATTATTTTATGTTTATACTTTTCACTTTTCACTCTCAGTGACAACCTCTTCTGTCTGTGACAAGTTTCTCTCATAGGCAGACAAAACTCTTGGGGTAGAGACATGGCTAGAGTCTCAAAGAGCCAAAAAATGGAGCAGATGCACAGAGAGAGATCAATATAGATAAGAAACAATACTAAGTAGTTGCAAAAACATTTTTTTGCAAGCTTTCAGGCCCAAATGCTCTTTTTCAGGCAGGCAAGGTTCTTTGAATAGATGTCATATTTTTTATTAGACCAACTGAGTAGTTGGGGAAAAGTTCTTAGCAAGCTTTCGGGTGCAAACACCCTTCTTCAGGCATAGGGAGTCTCTGCAAAGATTGTACAATTTCTCCCAGGTAGAAAAGAAACTTCATCTTGCACAGGGGAGCTGAGAGATGGTAGTGTTCCCCTGGGTGGAAAAGTCTGTTTGTAAAAAAGCTGATCTGTGAGTATGAAAATTAAGTGTAGACAAAGTTTCTCTCATGACATTCAGCCACATGGCCAGAAAAGGATTATCACCAACCAGACTATTCACTACAGAGATCTCATGCTGTGAGACCCATTCCTGGGATCATTTACACTAGTTCCTGTTTTTAGGTCTGTTTTCTTCCTTCCCTTTCCACTTCCAATTCTAAAAGTACCATTGGGTTGTAGATAGTTATGCATTTTTTTAAAACTAGGACACGCAGGAGCAAGAGAGCCAAGCAGAACTGCACATGGATATGTTTCTTGTTTTAAACATACCAATCAGCTAACTGGATTCTGGGTTACCTTAGGATATCTACTGTCAACTGCTTTATTGAATGACTACTTCTTGGTTTACAAATGTGATACCTCAAATAGGAAAAGGCTTAATATCACAGCCATGTCAAATTTGGAAATGCCTTCTAGATAACTATTCAGAACCAATAGCTTGGTTCACAGATATAAATGTGTTGTAAAGATCTTTGACCAAAGAAATGCTCACACCACCAATATATGAGACCTACACAAGTGATCTAAGGAAAAATGTTAAAAATAGCAAAATGTTAAAATCCCTCTCCATGGAATTCACCGTACCATAAAAAACTACATTTAAGATCAGAAAAACTGGCATTCAGAATAACAGCTAAAAAACAATAGTGATTTTTATTCAATAGTCTATTAATACCTTAGAGCTGAGTAACTGCTGCAGAATGGTATTTTCATTCAAGTAAAATAAAAACAAACCAAATTTACCTCTGTAGTATTTAAAGTATTTTTATTCACTATTCCTATGCATTCAATAATCAAACTTTTGCACAAATTAATGTTGGCCAGAAAAAGTGTTACAAATACTCATGTTACAATGTATTTTCCTGAATACTCACATCAACAAAGATCATGTAGTCATTTTGAAAGCTTTTTATGGATCTGGAAGTAATCCAGTCAGCCAGCCCCAGAAGCAGAAGGTGAATTAGGTGGCCAATCACTCAATTCAAGTAATGACTTGGGAATACTGATCACTCAAAACAACAGTTGCAGTGAATAGTTTGGAAACATTTGATACTTAAGGTTGAGCTAGGTTTGTACCAAGCATTTGAATCAATACTTATGAATCAAATAATGAATCAATACTTTCAAATTAATACCTAGTTAATAAGTAGCTAGAAAGAAGAGAAGAAAGCTACCTTTGTCAAAATATGTTGTTTGCTATGACTACTTTATCTAACCCTACTGGTGAGGAAATGATAAATAAGCACAAATATTTCAAAGGTCCTTACATCTTCATAGTGAATTTTTCTCAGCCATTGACATTTTGCTTTCCTAGCCTTCCATGCTCTCATATAAAAATCAAATGGGGGTAAAAAAGTCTCCAAGCTATCAGAGTGTTATCTTTGCTTAATCCCTATTTTCTCTGCCAAAAGACAGCAGAATCTCCTAATATAAGGGCAGTCTTGCAATGAAAACATTAACCTGGGACTTAGAATCCTGAGGTTCAAGTTCCTGCTCTACCCTAGAATTACATTAAGACCTTGTGCAAGTCAATCTGTCTTCAGTTTTCTGTCTATAAAACTTGGATAAATGACACCTCTCTACCTCCTGTGGTGACGTAACTGCAAATTAATTAATGTATATATAATGTTCAGAACTGAGGGCAGTGACTGCCAGAGAAGTATCTAGGTAGATCAAAAAGAGATTGCCCAGAGATCCAGGTCTGTCAATCATGAGGCAATAAGGCAGCAAAAATAATCCCATCATGTTTCCTATCATTAGGTCTTTCTATGGAGTGAGACATGCAGGCATTTTGGAAACTTCACTTCTGGCAAGGTCTGTCTTTTCTGCCTTATTTAACAATGTGTGTTCTTCGATTTGGCCTCCATTTTCTAAGGTTCATCTACTTCTTGAACAAATGTTTTATCTTGCTTTTTAAGATTTTCTCCAACATAGAATGCTTTTCCTTCATTAAAAGTAAAATGATAAAGAAGAGAGGGAAGCTGAGGTCCAATTTCTACCACTGCAGCTATTGTTTCTTTACTGACCACTAAGCGGGGAAGCTATGTTTCTTTTGCATCGTTTTCCTAGAAGAGCCCAATGATTTATCAGAATCTTATGAGGGAGTGAACCTAGAAGCCTCTCACAATAGCAGTCTAGACTCTAATAAGCAGTTGCAACATGTCAGATTTGTATCATTATAATGTGGCACTTTTAGTTCTGTGCTGGATAGTGGCACCTGTAAAAGAAGAAAGGGTAAATCTTGTCACTCATTCTTTCTAAATGCCTTGGATGGATTTTGTATGAGAAGAGCCAGTCTGCTGTTATGAAGAGCAGTTCTATGACAAGTAAATGAGTGAAGATGCTGAAAAAGTTGCAAAGAATTCCTTTGTTCTCCCAATTTCAGTAAGGAAGAGAGAATTTAAAAAATAGAGAGGAGAAAACAAAAATCAGAAGAGCAGATTCAATTTAAAACATTCTTCAGTGCCTCCTTCTTGTCTGTGTCAGAAGGTCAACTGTGGGTTCCAGACACTCAACATTGATTCAAGACATGCTGTTTCACTTGAAAATTTCAGAGAATGAGGGGGAAAAGAGTAAAGTCAACTCTCTGACTTTAGAGAAAGAGAGCAAAGAGGTTAAAGCTTATCTGGAAAATACTTCCAGATGTATAAAACAAAAAGATATCTTAACTATTTCAATTCTTCAAGTTGTGATAGAAATATAAAAGGTACTGCCTATAAATGGAGAAACTTAACTATTTCCATGCTGTGTTACATATCTGACGTTTCCAGGTGTTTTATTTGATGTTGTATACAGTAGTTGCAAGTGCAGACAGTAGCTGAGGGGGTTAATAGGTAGTACCTACTTTTCACAAATGTCAGGAGTACAAGCCAGCCTAGATATAGATCTCTAAATGTTGCAATACAGTCAGCTTTGCATACAAGGCATCAAAGGTCATTCCTGTGTATCCCGAGAAGACCTTTTTTTCGTTTGAGACAGTAAAGACCTTAGAGAGAATAATTATATTCATGTTCCACAGCTTGCTGGAGTTTATGCTCTCATATATTTATTATATTGAGGTGCATATCGTATGTGAGCCAGTTTCTACTGAAAAAAAGTGAAGGAGATATTCCTATTAGGGCTGTGCAAAACATCACCATTTCATTTCAACTTCCATTTCACCAGGACAATGTTTCATTTCGAGTTTTGTTTAGTTTTGAAGCACAGTTACATTTTGTCAAAACTGTTTCAACACTGTTTGGACATTCCACCCATAGGCTATAATGGGGAATCATGAAACTGTCTATAACTTTGTCATTTTTTGGCAGATTTGGATGAAAACAGCAGAACTGGTAGCTACTTCTGAGTCTATGAAGCCTGCCAAGTTTCAGGGAGATGGTGCAAGGGGGGTTGGGAAACAGCACCTCAAAGTCTTGAAAGAAAAACCTGTGTCACTTGTAAGTGCGAAGGCACATGGGAGTGAAAACAGCAGGCATGGTAGCCCCTGCTGAGGCCATAAAGCCTGTCAGGTTTCAAGGATGTAGGTGCAGGGGTTTCTGGGAAACCGCACCTTAAGCTGCTGACAAGCAAAATTCATGACGTGTGACTGTGTGTGTGTGTGTGTGTGTGTGTGTGTGTGTGTGTGTGTTTGTGTGTTAAGGTGCGCCCTCACCAGTGATGGAGCCTCTACATGACATGGTAGTGTTCCCCAATGAGAACTCCTCCTGCCCTACAGCCTCAGTCTGGTCCATCACTTTAAATAACAACAGGTAATAATAACTTAGTAAGACGCACAATAGCACTAGCAGCATCTCAGGTAGCCAAACTGTCACAGAGCCTTTCTTTCCTCTCTTGAAGGAGCTTCTTCTCCAGCAGCTGCTGGAGAACTCTCCCTGCCAGTCCCAGCCCTGGAGCTTAGATATGCCCAGGGCCCTGCATCCTTCCAGTCAGCTGAATGGGGACTGGTGCTAGGGGTGTTGGTCTAAGGACATGGCACTGATAGACAAGGTTCTTTGGGTCAATCTAATCTGGTATCTTTTAATAGACCAACTGAATAGTTACAGAAATATATCTTAGCAAGATTTCAGGCTGAAAAACTCTACATGAGGCTGAGGAAGCACCTGCAGTTGGTGAGTCTGCTGGTCCTGGATGGAAGGAATAGTAAAGAAGCTAGAGGTTGGCATGCAATGCAGACAAGAAAGTCAGTCAGTGAAAATGGAAATGGAGGCATCCAGGGGTGAGAGAGAGGCTGGGGTGGCAGGGGGGGAGAGGAGGGAGGGGGGATGTGGCAGCGCAGGTAAAGGTAGAGAGGTACCTGGGGAGTCAGATGTCTGGCAGGCTGTAGCATGTCAGAATGTGGGGGAGGAATAAATTGAAAGGAATCAATCAACAAATATAATAATAAAATAAAAGGGTATAGAAAGAAAGCAAAAGGTATTGTGGAATCCCACTTCCTAGGCTAGCAAGTAGGAAATCAATGGTAGTAGCCTTTGTTGTCTAAAGCTGCTGAGCTTCTGGAAGAAAGCTCAATAACTGATCCCAAGGCAGAAAGCAGGCCTGTTTAAACAATGCTGCTTTTTATGCTGTTTTTCCATCCTTCCCCCACAGCACTGGGATTGGAAGGGACCTCAGGGAAGGATCATAGTCACTGGCCAGCTACACAGTCAATATCAGAGCAGTCCTTCCCTGCTCCCTCACCTTACTTTCTGTTTCCCTGCAGGCAAGCCCAGTTTCCATTTCAAAACTCAAACTCTATTAAAACTTTTGAAATGTTTTAACTGTCCTTGTTTCATTTCGAGGCTGTTTCAAAGCCCTACATTTCATTTCAATTTCACTGTTTCGAGCTCAAAACAAGTTGAAATGAAATAGCCGGCAAAATTTTCACAGCCCTAATTTCTATCATGCAGGGCTGTTCAAGTGGTAGCCTGTGGATTGGGAAGTTACCTTGCAGCCCCTGGGCTCCTAAATCAGGTGGCTATTCCTAAATTCAGGCTCCCACTCCCTTCCCCAGCTTCTTCATTCTGCCCCATCCCTGATGGCAACACAGGGCAGTGCAACACTGTCTGCAGGACCCAGGAAATCCATGGCTAGAGAGGGGATGTGGAGGGAGGCTAGAACTTTCACATGGCATGGGAATGCCAGTACAGCACAGCACAGCACAGTGTGGGAGGGGAAGGTGTACAGCCCATGCACACAACATTCAGCATGGACGTAGGCAGCCCCTGGCCATTCAGAAGCTAAACAGCCATGATAAAGTACATGCAAGACTTCAAAATTAGGGGGATGATGCACTTCAGGGAAAAGCATCAAGAACCATGAACTGATGGGTATCAATTTGTCTAAGCTGAGCACTATTGTTAGCACTCTGTCGGCATTTATGGGAACAATGGGTATTTGGAAAATTCTGACAATGCCATAATAGTATTGCAAGTGAACAAAATGGAAGCTTGGAGGGGGAAGAAGAATCACTTTGTGTCTTGGGGCAAAGCTACTATTTCAGTGTACTCTGTCTTCAAGCCATTCCTTTAATGGGCAGCTGATAAATCTAAATGCTACTAGAATTTGCCACTACTTTGCAAAAGTATGGGCAATGGTAGGGTCAAAGAGGTGGATAATTAGACCTTAACTTTGCAAGTCTTTTATTAGAATACTGTAACAAAGCTACAAGCAGCAGCTTTCCACTGAATACTACTAATAATGCTTCTGAAAAAAATGCAAGTATCTTAATGAGTACTCAAGAGTTATCACATTATATAGCTATTGTTTAAATATTTGTTTCTCAAAGCAGAAGACTGTCTTTATGTTTAAGACAAACCGTAGCTAAAACAATTTTGTCTTATTACATTTCTCAGAAGAGGACAGTCAATCTTGAAAGAGCAAGAATTCTGCCATTATTCAAAACCAACAAATCAACAATTACAAAACCTCACTAGAAGATTATCAGCTTCTACAGTGGCAATTACATTGGATGAGTCATAATTTAAGTTTTGTCAAATACCAAGGCTTCTATTTTCTTTCTAAAAGAAAAGGGGGATCCATTTTGATGGCTGATAAAAAGTAAGAGAGCGAAAGAGAAATTTAAGGTATAACAATATTATGTAAAATATCTTTTTTCAGCCCTGGGTTTTCTTTGGAATGAGAAATTAATATTACAGATTAAAGATGCGAAAAAATCATGGCAATCTGGGCATCTGTTCTATCATTCTTTCTCCCTGTTTAATGCTAGAGTTATAACTTAAACATAAGACGTGAATCTTGTCAGTCAGCACAAGTTAATTTGCCTTCTCATTAGAAGATAAAGTTGGTACACGGGACCTAGAATATCTCTGACCTGAAGGTTAAATAATTCTGAATTCTCTTTTGAATATTCACAGTAAGGAAATATTCCTTATTTCTTGTAAGGAACACACATGCAGGTAGTTTGCAAAGCTCTTTCCATATAAATTGGTCCTCCATTCTGGAGCCCCAAATACAGCTACAAACAATTTAAGAATGCATTTCTTTATCATCCTTTTTTTTTTCATAGTCTGTCAAGTCTTTTAGAATATAAACAATTGTAGAGACCAGAGGGCTTAAAGCCCTCCAGCTTTTCATGTCACTAACACTATATTCCAATCCACTTTAAGTTGTCACTACTGAGTCTCTTCAGAGAACGACGTTCAGGAGAAAAGGATTACAGAACATTTCAATGCATGTCCATCACAAACATCTCAGGAAATACCATTACCTTAATATTTAAGCACTCTAAACTAGATATTCAAGTCAGGAAACAGTTTGTATACGAAATAAACAAAACAAATATTTATTGATTTTATCTGTGGAAAAGTTTTCCATCAGGAATAAAACTGAAGACAGGTTTTACAGCCCTTTACAAATCCCACAGTGCCTATCACTGTGGTGATATAAAGTAGGCATTCTCAAATTTTTCACAGGACATGGCACTTCTTATTAGACTATTATTAACAACTATCCATCTTATTTCTGATCAACCTCCCCACTCAGCTACAATTGTATGATGTACCAGTGCCAACTACCTAAATTGCCCACTTGGAAAACTAATACTGCCTTTAATGCAAATTGTCAATTGGGAAGAAAGATGAGGATCCATCACTATGTGACAAACCTACTCCCCACTAGCTACTAGCAAGGTTTCCTGGAACACCAAGAATACACAGAAACCCTTGGAAACTTGTTATTAATAATGTTCTACTTCAGCTGTGTACCACTTCCATTTTATTAGGGGTGTTTGTTGTAGCCGTCTTGATCTAAGGACATAGGTAGACAAGGTTCTTTGGGTAGATGTGATATATTTTATTAGATCAACTAAATAGTTGGAAAAATTGACTTCTATTTCATAGAACTTACTGGATAAAAGAAATGTAAAAGATATACATTCTCAACCAGATCTTCAGCCAGTATACAGCAGCATTATTCTAGTAAATTTTGATTCCTTCATTTGAGCAAGATATCATGAAAATACACATGGGCGACTGGTGCCATCTGAGTCGGGGGTGGGGGAGCATATGCCCCCCCCCCCTCCCAGCAGCCAGTTAGTGACCAGGGAAGTCCCCCCACAGCCGATCGTGCCAACCGTTCCCCATAGCCAATCTCGTCAACCGGGGAGGGGGTCCCCCATGGCTAAATCGTGCTGACTGGGAAGCACCAGTGGCACTTCACCTGGCGCCCCCACTCCCTGTTCGGTGCTTCTGCCTGGTCCCTCTGCCCATCACCTAAGTGGGGAGCGCTGTCTGTCAGGGAGTGCACCAGCACTCTCAGGGGGTGCATGTGCACCCCTGTGCCCCCCTACACATTGCCACTGAAAATACAGATAAACTAACTCAAATTGGAATGGCTATGAATACCCCCACATGGATGTGGATGGAAAACTGGCCAAAAGCTAGCATGTAAAACAAACACTTGTTTGCCATGGCTGTTTTCACTACTGACAAGCAGGTGATCCATAGGTTTCTGAAGGCCAAATGATAGTTATATTGTCATCGCTTAATATCCAGTAATAAATTACCATAATTTTCAAAATTTCCTTGGGGAAGTCATTTTAAGCATTTATATTTAACCAGATTTTATGTGAAAACTGAAATTCTTTTATGTATCGTACTTATTCAGTTAAGGTTTTAGATGACTCCCAGGATCTCTGTTATACAGGGAACCCTCACTATTCACGAGTTCGGCATTCGCAGTTTCAAATATTCGCAAATGCCGAACCCATATTTTAAATATGCTTTATACACTTACAGGAGCTCCTCGGGAGCTCCACGATTGTGGCCTCCGTGCTCCTGCAGCCGCTGCCATGCTCCCGCCATCACCACCAGAGCCGTGCCACCTCCCCTCCAGCTGCTGGGGGCACTGCGTTCACGAACACAGTGCCTTATTCACAGATTTCACCATTTGCAGGGGATACAACAACGTATCCCCAGCGAATGGTGAGGATCACATGTATTTATCTATAAATCAGAAAATGATGATATTATAGGTGTCACAACATGGTAACTCTTCAAAATGGTAATATTATTAAAACAGCAACCATTGGAAATATACTTAGTGAATACTGAGGCAAAATGCATCTTTAGAGGTTTTTACTAATAAGTATTTAATGATCTAGAACATGTTAAAGATATTCCCATGTAGCTCTAAACTGCAAATCTATTGAAATTAAAAATGTGGGTAACAAAGAAAAATGAGATTCAGCCCTTTAAAATGTAGTTTAATTAATATAATGTAAAATAATCAATGTGAAGATGTTTAATTGGAAGGAGATAGTAAAGAACCAGCAATGAAGAGAGCAGCTGTGGAGAGCAAATCAAACTTGATTATCATTTAAAGTTAGTAATATGGTTTCTTACAACAACAAAAATGATATAATAGTATGGAAACAAATGCATAATCATAGTTGTCACTATGTTTCACTTAATAGGTTCTTAGATCTTTATGATGAGAGCAGTGGGAAAATTCAGATTCTCATATTCCACGAAGATGCAACTAAATACAGAACCCCCATTACAGTAAAGACCAATGTTACACAGGTGTGAAACTGTGATACCACCTCAGTAGAATATCAGCTAATGCACTGTAGTTACACAGCTGTATGTGTGTGTATATATACTGCATATGTGAATACACACACACACACAAATAATAACTTAAAGGTTTCAGATTAATTAGACTCTAGGTCCTTTGTGCAGGAAATTGATTCTTAGTTCATGCTCACTGGTGAATGTCAGGAGTAAGAAAAATGAAGCCAATGGCTTTAAACCTAGTATACCACTAATATCAGATTCAAACTCAATGGTTTTCCTCACAGTGCAATGCCTACTTCTACTGCTGTGCAGGAATATAATAATTCTTCCCTGATACCCCCTTGGCCAAAGAAGTACAGGTAGGAAACAGCTCTGGTTATTACATATATGAAACTCAGCCATGTAAGCAGAAAAATCTCCTCTTCTCCCAATCCCCAGCTTGCTTGAGCAACTGTGGATAGGATGGGAGTCACAAACTATGGAGGATCCTATAATTATATGCTTGGGAAAATTGTTCCTTGATTCTCTCTTTTAATGTGTAGCCAACACAAAAGACTGGCATAAATGCAATAAGAAAGTATTTCCTATGCCAGGGGTTAGCAATATTTTGCAGTGGGGGGGCTGCTTTAATTGAACATAGCTCTAACAGCAAGCTGCTTCAACACATCCCACAATGCTGCTGCCACAACCAGAGCCACTGCTCCACCCTCCCTCCATCACAGTGCTGCTGCCACCACTTCTGTCTAAAGCCCCTGTCCCACTGACAAACCTCAGAAACCCCCCAGCTCTGAGGGCTAGAAAAAATGGCTCCATGGGCCACAGATTGACAAGCCCTGTAATATATAGTTATGCTTTCACCTTTCCCCACTCCAAATCTGCAGAGACAGGACAGTTTTGTTACACTCATGATACACAGCAAAGAGCATAAATACAGGCCCCACAGGCTGGCAGGAGGTGCTGGGGTCAGGCCTGGTCTCCAGGGAATGGGAGCAAGTGAGATGTCTTAGAATGCGGGACAGCTTCCATCTATGCAGAGCTTGGGATCTCAGCCTGGCTCAGTGGTGCTGGCTTGGAGCAATGCCAGGTACCTGAGAAGAGGGGTAAGCAGCACCAGGATTGGAGGGGAGATGTGAGGAGGAAGTAGTGCTAGCACCAGGGGGAAAAGATGTGAGGGTGAAGCAACACTGGCCCCTGGTTCAGGCACTCCTGGCTTCCCCCAGGCATGGGCAGGGAGTAGGAGCTGGCTAGGGCATGTGCTACATGAGCAGCAGCAGGACTGAGTGGAAAGGAGAGCCCTCTGACCCCTCAGCCCTGCCACGGCCTGTGCAGCACATGCCCCAGTCAGCTCCTGCACCCTGCTCATGCCTGGGAGGAGCCGGGAGTTGAGCAGTGCTGGGACTGGAGACAGGGAGCTCCCCAGTCCCAGTGCTGCTCAGCTCCTGGCTCCTGAGGAGAGTCAGGCTGAGCAGTGCTGGAGCCATGGACAGCTCCACCTCATGCATCCTCACTCCCTTTGGCACCTCGATGCCTAGGCTGACCAAGAGCAAATTGCTCTTGGTAAGCATCTACACGTGTGCTATTGCAGAGTAGCTAATGCATCATTAATCTACTACTTGTATTTGTTGGTACTAGCAAATGGTGCATTAGCCTAATTTACTGCACAGTAAATCCCATGTACGTGTAGACACTGACACTTTACTACACATTAGATGAATCTAATGCACAGTAAAATGTCTTGTATAGATGCAACCTTCATATCTGCAACTGGTTCTAACTTACAGAAAAGAGTAGTGGGTGGAGTCCATGGGTACAGTTGTAGAAAAGTACCATTCCATTTAGAGCTAGACGCTTGGCTCAGTCCCACAAATGGGTTTCTGTACTGGGTTATGCAGGACTGGCACGTGTGTCATGTGGTATGTTGGGAAGAGTTGCTCTGCCAGTGCAGATATGACGTGGGGCTAATATGATGCATGGAGCCTTGCAGTGGTTCTCTGTACAACAAATACTTTTCATCTGTTAGGCAAGTAGTTCTCAACTGGGGTGCCACAGCATTAGGTATGCCACCAGTCCCTTTCAGGAGTGCCATGGGGTGGGCACTGCTGTTGGAACCAGCTAAAATTGTCCTGTGTGCCAGATGCACAGCCAGACCAGAAAGGGCTGTAGCCTGTGTGCATGTTCCTGCCTCCATTGAGGTTATCTGTTAAGCCTAAGGCAGGCAGAGAACCTCCTCTTGCCACAAACCTACCCAGTCTGGCCCCTCCCTATACTCCTTAGGGAAACAAAGGTGGATGAGACAGTCCCTCCTATCCCACCTATTTTTGCTTTCAGGAGACACCATGAGGGATACTTTTCAGGAGCATGTGCACATGCCCAAGCCTTTCCTGCCTAGCTGTGCATGAGGCTCGTGGGGCAATTTTACTTGGCAGTAGTGATGGCAGCTGCATCCCAGCTGAGAACAAGTGGAGTAAGCTGAGGCAGCACAAGAGTGGATCTCATTCAGGGTGCAACCAAATTCAAAAAAGTTGTGGAGAGGAACCCTGAATCTAAAAAAATAATAAGAAGAAGAACCACTGATATGGGCATTTCAAGGTACATGTTTGTAGTAGCACAGTCATAAATTAACCCAAGGAATTTTTTTGTTGACCCCAAGGGAAAAAGAGAAGGAAACTTTTGAGGAAAGAACACAACACTTCCAGGAGCAATGCAAGATGCTGATCACAATTTTTAACACAGTTTCAGTGCCAGCCCACTCACTGTGCCACATTAAAATGAATTCATCACCACCAAATAACCCCAATTTTTGTTAAATGTTTTCCAGCTAGGGAATGTCTCTCCAGTCTTTAGAAACATAGAATTATAGAAAAGTAGGCCTGGAAGGACCTCCAGAAGTCATTTAGGCCAACCATCTGCTCAAAGCAGGATCACCCTAGCCAAATCATCCCAAACAAGTCATTGTCTACCCTATTCCTACAAAATAATCCTGTTGCACAACAACAAGGCATATTGCCCAAAGAGACCAAAAGCATCCTAAATGGCCACAGGTACAACAAGAGGCTGCCAGTATCCTGCCACTGCAAGGGACATAAGACATCCAAGGAAGAGAGCCAGGCTCTCTGCTACAAAGGAAGGGAAAAATCCCCACAGTCCATACCAATCTGCCTATATTTTTATTGTGGAAGTCGTGACAGATTGCTTCCCTTCTGTTCCAGTTAGTGTTATAAACAGCGGACATACCCTTTAGGAATTAATGAAACATGTCTAAACACTCTCACACTAGTACAACTATTGAAATCAAATGGATTAGACTCTGGGTGGCAAGTGCAAAGTGAATACTATAGTTGCAATCTGGGGTAATGGGAGGAGTCAAAAGCATGAGCTTGGTGTCAACAGCTTCCTTCCCTGCTGTTTTTCTTTTGTCTATACCAGAGCACCTCACAAGGATACTGTGACCTCTGAGCTTCTGGTATTGCCACTGCTAGAGAAGAAATCTGGACAGTGACAAAGGATCTCAGTGGGCTGCATGTGAAAATAGGCACAGGATAAATGCTGAATAAATCTGCAGAATAAAAATGTCTCTGAAAACGCTCTTATTCCCACGCCACATTCACTGTACTGTTCTCCAGAGTCTGCAATAGTACTCAACCATTTGTCTGCAAAATGACCCTTCCCCACTCATGATAAGTACTGACTGGATGTTGAGATGTCCCAATTTGCCAGATAATAATTTCAGCTGCTTTAACTTTTTTATTTCTCTCACTCCTCATCTCCTGTCTGCACTGAGTGCCTGTTTTAAGTTCGGTATAACAAGAAGGCAATCAGATTGTGATTTCCTTGGTCATTGACAGCATTCCAGTTTAAAAAAGGAAATTCCCTCCCCCCAAAAAATGCCATTATATTTTAGGACAGTGATTGTCAATTAAGGTGATGTGGCACCCTGGGATGCTGGAGGACCCTTTAAAGGGTATTCGGCATTGTGTAATATTTGCAGTTAGGTATGCAAACAACAAGGAATCTCCTTCCTTGGAAACTTTCAAGGAAAGGGGCTAGGGACAGAAATTTCACATAAACGAATTTAACTGATCAGAAACTGGTTTAAACCTGTAACACAATAGAAGTTCAGTGCACATAAACCAGTTTAAAACTGGCTGAAACTAGTTTAAGATAAACCTAGTTGAATGTAGTATCAGACTTAACTGATTTGGGTCAAACTGGTTTGTGAAACTTCTGTCCCAAGCCCCTTTCTGGTTCAAGTTAAATCACAGTCCCCCAGCATCCCAGCATAGTTTCCAGCCCTGGGCTAGGCTGTGCTGTGTTGTCTGCTCCAGAGAGCAGGGCTGGCCCCACCCTTCTGCTCCCTAGCCAGAGCAGTGAGGACTCGCTGACAAGGGTGTGGGGGGACAAGCCCAGCTGGGGATGCAGCCCAGTCTACAGGAGAGGTACTGTCCTCCCCAAGCAAACCCTGTCTGGGCCTGGGGCCATGGAAGGGGGTTAAACACCCAACACCTCCTCCCCTGGTCAAATTTATTGCTGGCTGCAACTGTGGACTATAAATCCCAGAGGCACATGGAAGCAGGAAGAGCATCAATGCTCTCAGGGGGTGCATGAGCACCCCTGTGCACCCCTTATGCATCACCACTGGGTGATCCTGTCTTGATCAGGGGGCTGGACTAGATAAATTTGTGAGGTCACTTCAAGTCCTAGTTTCCTATGAACCTATGACACTAAGAGAAAGAAGGATTAGAGTAACAGTAATACAAGACAACATTGGAAATCTATGGCACATTAATTACATTTTCCAAGTAATTTAACTTATATTTAGGAGATACTATGAAAGCAGTATCTATTTGGTATAAAAACAATCCCACCCACAGTAATAAATGTACTCACACCTACTTTCTTCATTTGGAAGATAAAGGGATAGCCCAAAGTTTTATCTTAAAATTATCTTAGAAAAGCAATTCTTGGCTAATGAAACTGTATTTCTTTAGGCTAGGTTTATACAGTTCCACTTGTGGTTAAATTTTTTTACTTTAAAAACAAGTTTCACTCACCACCTTTTAACTATAACAAAACAGGGGCACTTATCGAACTTGTAGTTGAAGATCTGCTTTTACTGCTATATCAAGAGGAAATGAATATTTATATATGTATTTCAGATGCACAGCACACAAAATTCTGTGTCAAATTTTTCACTCTATTGTACTTGTGTAACTAAACAGTAATCTGCAAAAGCTAGTTACTCAAGCACAAAAACAGAAAGAGAATGAGGCCTACACTCTTCAGCTACCTTTAAGGTCTGTAGTATGTGGAAAACAAGGTCATAAGGAAACACATTTTTGCAACTCATTAATCCACAACTCATTATTTGTCTATAAGTAGTACACAAGAACTAGGAGAAGTGTTACAGAACTCAAAAATACCATTTCATCCATGAGTTCACATTTTTCATACTTGAAGTAATTAGAACTGTAGGGCCAGTTTTCCTAATATCTCTTAGTGAACTACAGGAAAAGCTAAAATATGAAAATATGTTTTTACACATTTTAAAAGTGAAAACAGCTTTTCCTCATTCAGCTGTTATTCAAGTGAGTTATACTGCTCATTAAGCCACAGCAAGGCAAGAAAAATGTGTGTGTGTGGGGGGGGGGGGTGTTACTTTACTAACAAACAGGACTGTATTTAATTTATGTAGCATTTTGTAGATCATTCTCAATCATCCAAAAATACTACTATATACTTCCTTTGACCTTAGATCCATAATCACTCAAGCCAGATCTGCAATTCAGAGATGTTATAATATAGTATGTTAGCATAGCACACTAATTTCCCAATGAAACATTTTTTTTCCTGTTGACAAAAGTTTTGTCAACTAAAGTTTCTCAGGTCCAGAAGGGTATCTGGGGTCAAAACCAGAGAAAAAGATCCAAAGTAATCAGTAGGTAATTAAGTCTTTTTCCTTCTTGCACAGGAAGTAGTCAGTAGTTTAGATCAAATAAAGCAGCTCCAACAGGTTCTCTAGCCAAGTGATTAGACAAATGCCTAGGATAAGTGAATCAAGTAAGCAAGGACTTAGCATGCCCTCACTTCTGGATTATTGGCTACCTGGGTTTGCCCTCTGGGGAAAAATGGCAAGGTCTAATTTTCATTCTGATGTAGAATGAAAACAATTTTCAATACTTTGACATTTTTCATGAAAGAGAATTCTTGTTTTCAGGCCAGCCTGAACTGCAAACCTAGATCTATACTTCAAACATTGGTTATAATATCATTTTAGAATAAAAGTAATATTTTGACCATTTTACACTGGCATATCTAATACATTGTAAGATCATTAGTAGTAAGCATGCAGTATGTTTCAAAGGATTCTGCAAACATTCATCACTGAAATGCAGCCATCTGATATAAATGCACAGAGACTCTATGTAACATTTTGGCTGGTGACAAAAATGAGGAAAAAAGCAAAAAAAAATGGCTCTTTACTGGAAAAGGAAATATGTCAGTTTGACCCTGCTCTGCAGTATCTGTATACATTGTGCGCTTCAGTGGGGCTTTTTGGTGCTTTTATGTAATAGCTTTTATCTGACTGAATCAGCAATTAGATATAAGTGCCAAAAAGCCCTGGTGAAGTTCACGTTCTATATAGACAATGGGCAACCTAGGTCAAACTGACGTGGTTCCTCTTCTGGGCATGTGCTGTGTTTGGTGTCGGGGTGCACCAAGCTGAAAGTAAAGGGCTGTTTACCTGCCCTTCACCCCTCTGTCAGTGGCCTTTAAGACAAGAAATGAGAAGACTTTTCTAAATTAATATGCAAGGAGAAACTAGTTACACATAATGATATTACTGATGCTCTTATAAGCAGTACAATGGGATATTAAAAAATGGTAAAAAAACCCCCCTCAAGATAACACCATTTTCTATTTTACAGTGCCTTTCAACATGTTATTAGACCAATATTAATTCAGAGGCTAGCTGCTGAATGACCACCAGCTTTCCGTGAAAAACTGTAATAAGCAACATGGCCTAAACTGTTTAGTTATTAACAACTGTTACAATTAGAGCATAAATTTGCATGGCCATAGGAGCAGTACATTTAGGAAAGCCCCAAACTTAAATGATGGGAATGTTGTGACTAAGGTTGGCATGCACTTATTGTAGCTTTCAGGGCATGTATTTCAGGGTATTTTAGCTGGCTTGCCAATGTGCCAAGCCCCTCATCCTCATAAAGCAGCAATTCACTCATAAATGTGTAGAACAACAAGAGGGATATCTGCAGTTTCCTAACAATCTCTCATAGTGGCCAGCTAAACTTGCAAGAAGCTATGGGTGCCTGTAGATGTGCAGGATGTCTGCTCCGATGCACTATAATTACAGCGTGTTGGAGAAGACCTGATTAATTGAGTCTGCTGGAGCATGCTAATTAGCATACTTCAGCAACCTCGGCATCTTGTATATTCAGCATCCCCACACCTCAGAATGGCAGTGGGATCACTTTAAGTACGTTGAACAACCCCCACACACTCCTGAAGCACACGTAAAGACACCCTATGTTAGATGCTGGGCATCTGGAACTTGGGGCTGACTGAAGCTAAAACTGATGGCATACTGCCCCACTATAAGTTCAAACTCTGTCTCTCTAAAGATACATACATACCGTTCAGTTAGTTTCCTTCTCTATATTATTGTGTCCTCATAAATCCTGGCAGGTAGGAGGGAGGGGTGTTACTAGAGCACCTTTGACAGCATCTACACATTTATGGCATCTAGCCACTCATGTGGTTGTTGTCAGGGGCCCAAACAACGAATCTATGTTTCTGGAATCTGAACAAGGGCCAGACACACCCCCTGTGTCTTGGGATCTGTAGGCACGCTCTAGAGCACAGATCTGCAATCTAGCACCCCTTCCTGGAAGCTCAGACCCATGCTCAACTTCTTGTCACCGGTCCAGACTCAAAATTTCCTAGTTAGTTCAACAGGCCCTTTAACTGAATTCACTGGAGGGAGGCCTTCCAGTTTCCAGTTTAACTCTTTGGAAGCCACAAGAGGTCTAAGAGAATGGATATGAACATAGCACGGTTCTTTATTTAAGAGACAGCGCCCAAGATAATATAGCTAATTAATGAACAGCTTTAGTTCCTGAAGGTAATGTACTTTCATCAAGTTCACTCTTCCTGCCCTTCAGACAGGCTACTTATGGTTTGTCTTCTCCAACTCTTGACTAATGTTGAACCTAAATGCACACTCCTCCCACCACAGTAAACCTGTCCATCTCTTCCCTCTCCTGCTCACAACTTTGTTTTTCTCTCCCTGTCCTTCCTCTGTTAATTGTATTAAAATTCCTTCTTTTCACCCCTGTCTCTGCCTTGCTGTCGGTAATTTTCCACACACACACACCCTTTCTTCCATTCTTCTAAGGCCCAGGACAAGAAGTCTCTTCCAGTACCATCCACATTTTTAGCATATTCATTGCTGGTCCAAATGCACCCTTCAAGTTAAGTGCTCTCCATTGTCTCTAGTCTGGTGGATTTGTGCTGTAGGCCTTTCAGCAAAGTGAAAACACACTAACAAAGATAATCATGATACAGCCATTTTCACATGAACCTTGCATTATACTTATACAACTTGTATCAGAATTCAAAAGTTGTAGAGACAGGTTCCCCAAATGGTCACAGGTCCATTTTATCATTAAATAAGAAATTATTTAATTTCACGGGTGCCCCTGTGATGAACTTATAGGCAGCCACAAGGTCGCCTCTCAACCTTCTTTTGTGGAGCCTGAAGAGGTCTAGGTGCCCCAGTCTCTCCTCATAGGGCTTGGCCTGCAAGCCCTTAACCATACGAGTGGCCCTTCTCTGGACCCTCTCCAGGTTATCCACATCCCTCTTGAAGTGTGGTGCCCAAAACTGTATGCAGTAGTCCAACTGCGGTCTGACCAGCGCCCGATAGAGGGGAAGTATCACCTCCTTGGATCTGTTCGTCATGCATCTGCTGATGCACGGTAAAGTGCCATTAGCTTTTCTGATGGCTTCGTCACTGAGTGATGCTATAAAGTCAATGGAATCTTCTACTTTCACTTTATTGACTATCCAGGATGCAGGAGAAGCTAATTCACCTGTCAAATATCTAGTATCCGTCTGATCAACTAACTTAAAATGGAGGGGGGGGGAGAGGAAGGGAACGGGTTGCCATTATTTTAGACCAACTAGAAACAAAAACTCAGTGATCTGATAACTCTCCTTCCTTTTTGAGAGTGCATATAAAGTTGCTGGACATTGTACTATCTCACTATTAGGAAGTCAACGTAATCTCGTTATATCCTTTATGATTTTAGACCAGCAAAAATTCGTGATGTCAAGATATTGTATCAGGCAGTTAACATGGAAATACTTTCTGGTGAAAAATACAAATTCATTTATTGAAAAAGAAAAACATTTACTGGGTTACCAAAATAAAGATAATTAATTTTATCAAATGTAAAGCTGCAAAATTTGGAACTCTATTCTAGTAGGATATAGGAACACAGAAACTATGAGTCCTTATTGGACTTCTTCACACCTGTATAAGGAAGTTAGTGGGTCTTATTTGGAAGAGAATAGGTCCTGTATTTTTAAAAGATTGTAACTGGTGGAGGAAAAAAAAGCTAGGTTCTGAAACATCAAAGTAAAATCTTAGTATGAAACAAACACCATTTGCGTTCCAAAACAAAACTCTTTTACCATCACGAACATTCATTTTCATTTCTTTATTTTCTGAGTTTATGCCCAGCAAGCCTGTTTGCTTTGTATCCAGTAAGCTCAGATGAATACATGATACAGGTGTTTTAATATGATGTTTACAGCTAAATAACAGACAAAGAAAAAAGAAGCAGCACTCAGCATTTAACCAAAACAAGATGCCTTGCATAGCAGGAATGACTTCATCCACAGCTGACTGCTGTCTTTAGCTGAGCAAAGGGAAGTTCTAGTATAGGCCTGTACGGTTTACAAGCTTCATGATTCACTGCCCATTTGTAGAAACCAAAGTAAACTTTTGGCAGGACTCTTACATACCATAGTAGTTAAAGAAACTATCGTCCCACCCTGGTTTTGACTACAAGGCTCAAATGATTGATTTAAGGTTTCTTTCTTCCCCCACATTCTCTTCACCTACTTGAAGACTTTGTTTTTAAATATAATTTTAAAAGAGATCATTCCTTTATCTACAGCCTGTAATTACTTCTCATAAATTTATATTTGCTAATAAGCCTGACCAACAGAAAACCTTCACTACTAATTAAAAGTGAAAAGCTAGCAAATAGATCCAATACCCTGATGATTCCCAGCTGTGTCCTAGTAGAGCTGTACAAAGGCACCTGCTTATTTTTGCACTATTTCTTTTTTTTTTTTTCCTTTTTATCACTCTGTTCCCTCAATAATGATTTATGAAATGGGGTAAAATAAATTAGCTTACATAGTTGGCTGATAGGTCATTTGTATTTTGCAGTTGTTAGAGCAAGAGCTAGGGGTCAGTTTGGTAATTTGGGATTCATTCCTATTTCTGTATGTGCTGTTAGATACATCAAAAGTGTGTGCTAGTTTTCCACACCTATCTAGTGACACTGAAAGCCAATTTATCAGACATCCTGAACATCCAAGTCAGTGGGGACCACCCCCCTAAATATTTTTAGAGGCATGAAATGCAGATAGGCACCTGTGGGTTTTTTCTTTTTTTTAAAAAAGTGTTCAGCTCTTATCGATCGATTCTAAGAGTTAGGCATGAAAGGACTAGAACTACAAAAGGTATAGGATGTCTTAGTGCTGCCCACTGCGGTGGTTTTCAACTTGCGGTCCACAGATCCCTAGGGATCTGCAGACCAGAGCTAAGGGGTCCATCAAAGATGACTATGATCAATCAAAAGTATGTGAATACCCACACTTACAATTCAAAGGGCTCTGCAACTCCATTTGAAATTTCCAAAGGGGTCTGCACCTTTGTGTGAAAATTTTTAGGGGTCTGCAAATACAAAAAAGTTGAAAACCACTGGCCTAAGGGCCACTGTAGACACCTAAATCAATATTTAGACCTTCAAAAGTGCCACCCAGCTATTATCTAACCCTGGTGATATTTAAAGTCCCAAGCACTGAAGTTTCCACAAGTAAAATTCTCTAGACACATCAAAGTGTATTTCTGGGCAGAACCAGAATTGCCAGAGTCTTGACATTGCTGAGTCATCTCAGCTCTATGCACTATTTGGGAGAAAACCTACATTACCTGAGCGGCCTGACCTGGGAAGGAGGAGGTATGGGACATTTAATACATTTTTAACTCCTCTTTTCTGTTTTAATTAACATATGTCCTTGGAACATCTCCTAAGAACATCCATCCGTTAGCATTTTTCTCCTTGACATGCAGTCTATAAACTTCCGTTTGCTGCTGCCTTCACCAAGTTAGTACAGCTTGTTCCTTACAAACCCTTTGGTTTAAAGTTACCATAAACTATAAATGTAGCATGTTTACCCATTTCAGAGCTAAATGGTTTTACTGGAAGCTACTGTCTTTTTGTAGTGATATTTTAGAAAATATTCCAGTAAAGAAAGGCAGACATGATTCACTAAACTGAGCTTCTGTACAAAAATAAGACAAGAAAGTTATGCCGGGGGGGGGGGGGGGGAGGGGAAGAGAAGACATAGTTCTTGAATGTACTTGTTTCTAGACAAAAATGTTCAGAAGCACATAAACAACAAGAAATGAATTCGACTGAATTAGGACATGTGCTGTTACTGGAACCCCAAATAAACTATTATGATTTTTGTTATCATTGGTGGCAGTATTGCTGTATTAATATACTATACTAATGTATTATGTGTACATTATACACGTATATAACATTCTAATATTATAAAAGCCTTAGTCTGTCTGTCTGTCTGTAATGCTTTATTCGCACTTTGATTGGTTGTCTTGGCAGTCAGTCAGAGTACTCCAACAGAGACACATGGTAGAGTGTCACCATGACAGTGGGGACTGAGGGGCCAGAGCAGCGGGTCTGGCCTTGCTCCCCTGGTCCTGCTCCTTGCAGCCAGGGGCCGGAGCAGGCCCCCACACCAACAACAGCCAGCAGGGAGGGGGAGGCAGCAGGGAAGAGGGGAGGAAAGGAGAGGAGTGGGAAAGGGACTGACTGGTAGCAGCGCAGGCTGCCTGCCACCACTGCTGCCACTGCCCGCTGCCCACCACCATGTGCAAGCTCCCCTCCTCTCCCCTCCCCGGTCCTGGTAGGCAGGGAGTGGGGGGGAGTGCACAGGCACACACCTGAAGCAGCGGGGGGGACCAGACCTGAAACAATGGTGGGGAGGGGAGGGAATGAGCCTGGGCCCAAAGTGGTGGGTGGGGAAGGGAAGGAGCGGGCCTGGTCCTGGGGTGGCAGGCAGGGAAGAAGGGGAAGCCAGACCCCAATCTGAGGCGGTGGGGGAAGCGGGAAGGCCTCTATTTCCGCCACCAACCCCCTCCCCCATCATACTTGATGAGCAATTTGCTAGTACATTAATATACATCAATGTATCTTACACCTATGCTGAACAAACTTCCTGGTCACTTACAGCCTGCTCTATCACTCATATTTAATGGTGACGATCTCCTTTCATTCCCATCCAGATCTTAAATCATACAAATGTGCAAATGCAAGCCCAGCACTCATCCCAACTAGACAAGCTGGGTACATAGCCGTATATTGTGGCCATGGCAGTCCTTTGCCACCCAATGCCAGGAATAGCTACCAGCTTATGCAGTTCATCCAGAGAAAAGGGGAAAGGCAAGTGGCTATGGGTAATCTGGCTCAGTACCATTACTTCCTTCCTCTGCCCATACTTCATTCTTGCACTTGCACAAGTCTCCCTAACCAGCAGAGCTCTTGGACAGGTCAGGAGATACATACACCTGCATACACCTGTTATGCAGTAATCTCAGTCCTGCAGCAGTGGCAAGGTTCATCCACTCAAGTTAGTGAACGCTTTGCTACTAAATCCAAGGAGAGCTAGACAGACCCCTCTGACCACAATGGCTATGACACTGACTGACTGCAGACAAACAAATCCAGCAGGGCTAGTGTAATATGGTTATTATGAGACTGAAGAGAAAAAGAAATAAAAAGCCTGAGACGCTGGAGCAGTAAGAAGGAAAAGGTTTTCTCTGTTGCAGCTTCCCTTCTGTAAATCCATCCTATAGAAGAGTAACTCTACAGTTCTTTCCATGCTAAAAATCATGAGGTCCTGCAGAATATATACAATGAAGCAACAGTCAAGGAAACAGGGCAGTCTAATAGGCCCCTGTCACTTCTGTTTACAGCAGTGATTCTCCACCAGGGTGCCTCAGCACCCTGAGGTGCCTTGAGATCTTTCCAAAGGTGCTACAATGTGGCACAGTTAGCACTGTTAGGTATGCAAGCAAAATTCAAAAGTTAAAACCAGAGATCTCACACAGGAATCCATAATGTCAAAAACATTATGATCTGTAGGGGTCTTTTTGAGTTCTTTTCAACAGAAGAATTGCTCTATTACTTTTCTGGAGTCAAAAAACAAGTGAAACCTAAATGGTGGCATTTTATAAGGAGTGCCTTGAGTCTAGTAGATGGTGCCTTGAGTCTAGTGAGGGGTGTCTAGATCCTAAGCAGGTTGAAAACCATTGGTCTACAGTTTTATAAAAAGAACGCTTCAGCATCATGATATTTAATAGGAAAAATAAATGTTCTCCAGGGACCCAAGGGCATCTCCTGGGTCCTGTAAAAGGTAGTTCAGAGTCCCTTCTAGATAACCTCCTGGGGTGGTATCCCAAGGAAGATGAAACAGCCTCAAGGTTCATGAGCTATGGGCATGTCTACATGCCATCGTACGATGATGTTGTTACAGCACCGTGCTTTAGCACTTCCTTTTGGAAGTACTAAAGCATGGCACAGTAGGGGCAGTTACTGCACCGTGAGTGCGGTGCACAGTTAGATTTCACCACTGTGTCACCATAGCAGCACGCTAAACCGGGGGAGCACGCCAGTACAGTGACGTAGCTGATGTTCATGCACAGACTCAAGTGATCATCACATCACTGTAGTGTCCTGTATGGCACCATAGTACATCATTATGTTGCCATAAAATATATCCTATGAAAGAGGAACCCATCACTCAAACAAAAATATCTGACCATTGGCAGCAAGGGGCATATTATTACAATCAGAATGGACTGAGGTTTCTTGGTGTTTTCTCTAAACGGTCTCTAGTAAAATGCCCACCCAAAAGGCTCCATTAACTCATAACTGAGGCTTCTGAAGTATTTTTCATCATCACACCAAAACTAAAAAGTGCAATGAAATAAGCTAAAGCACTGTTTGCTCACAACATGTTATCAGACTTCAATAGTAACCTCAGAAACATCATCTGAAAAAAAATCTTACACTCACCAAATATAAGTTTAGACTCACCATCTTCTTGCTTTTAAACTCTTAAAGTAATTAGCATTTTTACTTACAAATTTTCCAATAATTCCAGTGTGGTCAAATAATATTCTTGTGTGTGAGGGAAATACATTAGAGAGAGACAGAGAGAGAAAGAGATCAGAGAGGTAAATGTAAATCATCCCAGTGCCTGACAGACACATTAGGGTGCATCTGTGATGTATTAGCAGAACTGATATGTCTTACATGAAGAATTGCATATAAAATGTCACACGTCACAGCAAATAGGCCTTACTTGTTTTCATTGCTGGCATCATACCGAGGCATCGGGTCAAAATCGTTGCCATTGACATCAAAGCTGGCATGGGGATCCTGCAGCCAACAGAAGAGAGAGAACCAATTTCTTGTTAATTAGCCATTGACTCATATGGTCCATACATTCTTCAGCAGGTTTCTACAAGGAAGTAATTAGTAATTAGAGGAACATTCCTGTGGTTTTGTGATGACTGCCTGTTTTAGGAAAGGATTTAGATGTTCAATAATTATAGGATTTGCATTTTTTTAATTTTTGTTTTGGAAGAATTGGAAGATAGCAAATGTTCTAGGAAAAAACACTGTTCCAAAAACTATTATGAAATGGGAAGAGCTGCTTGACACATGTGTGTAAGTTTACTAAATGAAATACTGATATTCCTCCCCCGAGACATTATGAAATAAAGACTGTGTGTTCCAAACCAAGACTGCATTAAATTTATCAAGGGTCAACAAACTATCCCAAATAATGTATAATAAAAGAAAAAAAGTCCTATCTTATATTTTGGAAAAATAATATATATTTCCTCCAAGAAAATTTTCTTGCAGGTATTAAGATACATTTCAAACACACAGTGGGAATATGCATCAAATTTGGAAAGGAGTATACTTTTCTAAATTTCCATCACATTTTCAGTGAGCATATTAATTTCTAAGGTATGTGCAATGAATGTTTTTGTGATGTTTCCTGAATTTACGAAGATTCTTCCTGCTGAAAATGGTTTACAGTGCAAACAGCTGTCGGTTTGTGTGGCTTCTGTTAATTGATGTGGTAGCATGTGGTGTGTTGACATAGCAAGTAGTTCTCTTTAATCTCGTCTTTGTTGAAAACCAGTTACCACATCCACCTCAAATGTTCCTCTTTGCAGCAACCGGACATATAGAAGGGATTTGTCATCAAACCAGCAATGTTCATTTCAAAGCAGAATTCCATATGTACGACTGGCGACAGGATACGTCCTTAAGCATGGGTAATTTAAAATAAACAACTTCAGAACTGTGGACACCACAGTAAGTTTTTGATTGACTGTTAATAATGCCACCCTTAACCCCATACCTTAAATGCTCTGTCAACATGAAAATCACCCAACATAAAGCTTGTATACCACTGAAGTCTTACAAAAGGCCCATGGACTTTTTACAGGTTAATATGTGCACAGGCTTTGTGCTGGCCCGCTGCATGTGGGCAAGCTTCACTCCCAACACTTGGTCTGTTTTCTTCATGTCTATGCACATACAGTAGGCAATTCCTATTTCCTAAAAACATTTAATACTCAAGGTTGCACAATTCTAGGTAATGAATATGCCTGTATCATAGAATAGGCACCTCTAGCAATGCATAGTGCTGAGGTTCTATGTAGTTTGAAAGGACACTATCAAACTTATTTGTAAGCCAAACCATAATGTAGCCATAAAGCGGCCTGCTGCATATTAGGAGATCCTTCACATTTATTTGAAACCAATCTTTTAAATACAGTTAAAAACACACAAATGGAAACCCTCCAAGGGCATGTGAAAATAACTGTAAACAATGGGCCTGCTTCTTCTCTCAGTTACTCCAGTGTAAATAGAGAAATAACATTACTGGAGTCACAGCAGTCTTGACCCCCAGGTCAGCCACACTTGCCTATTTACTCATAATGATACATGTCCTTTCCCCACTATGTCATTTCTAGCAAGAGAATACATAGTTTTATGTAAGTGGATAGATATAGTCAAAAAGACATACAAAAAACTAGAACTCTTGGTTCCAAAATGATACCTTTTATTAGACCAACTGGAAAATGGCAAGAAAATTGTCCTTTTCTGCAAGCTTTCAGGATCAAAGTCCCTTCGTTAGGCTCTGGGAAAATTGTAGATGGTACAAGATGGTAAAAAGTCCCCATAGGTAGGAAATAAACTTCATTTTTGCACAGAGGGAGCTGAAGATGGAAGTCTGTCCCTCTGGGTCCATGAGAGTGTCTTTGTGAGCTGCGTTAAGTAGCTCTTTGATGTATTGATCAGGTAGATGTAGTCAAGACCTTCAAGAAAGTCCATCAGCTAAATATTTTTGGCGTATAAAAGTTTACAGCTATATATTGGTAATCCCTCTATATGAGGATAATGCCTGCCTGGGGGAGCAGAGTGTTACTTGTGAGTTTTAAGGTGGATGAGAAGTCCATTCCATGCTCTGCAAGTTTTTTCACAGATATGACAAGTAGTGCCTTGGGGCGGGCACATTGGCCAGGATGTTGTGTGATTTCCTTCCCCTTCTGCCATTTCTCAGCTTCCTAAGCAAGATGGTTCCCTTTGAAGTGGGCTGTAGCTTGATGCACGGTGCAGTCTGTTGATACCTGTTACCAGCCAGCACTTCCCAATTATGGTTGAGGTGACCCTTTTTAAGCTACGCTTTTCAGGGTGTCCTTGTGATGCTTCCTCTGTCCTCCGTGGGTCCTCTTAACGTGACTAAATGAAGAGAAGAGGACTTGCTTTGGGAGATGAGTGTCAGCCATCCACACACAATGGCTAGCCCAGCAGAGTTGATGTTTCATGATCTGTGCCTCAATGCTGGTTATTTTAGCTGCAGAGGATGCTGGCATTGGTGAAGTGGTCTTCCCATCTAATGGAAAGGATCTTCCTGAGGCAATGCTGATGGAAACATTCCAGACACTTAAAATGGCTTTTATATGTTACCCACGTTTCACGTCCATAGAGGTGCATGGGGATAACCACTGCATTATAGACCAAGATTTTAGTTTCTATCTGCAGATCTCAGTCATCAAAGGCACGGCAAAGCAGCTTTCCAAAGGATATTTTGGCACAGCGAATCCTGTTTGATTTCTATATCAAGACCGACTGACTGACTGACTGACTGACCGGGTGAGGTGGCTGCCTAGGTATGGGAAATGCTCAATGTTTTCCAGGGGTTCTCCACCAATGGTAATTTGTGGGGGGAGAGGAGCCGCTTGTGTTGGGGCAGACTGATGGAGCACCTAGGTCTTCCCAATGTCAAGGGAGAATCCCAGGCTGTGATAGGCACCTGAGAAAAGGTCAAGGGTGGACTACAGGACAGTCTCAGTTTGCATGAGGATAACACTGTCATCGGCATACTGAAGGTTGGTAATGCCAGTCTTGGTAACTTTCATTTTGAAGGAAGTTCAAGAAAGACCTTCAAGAAAGTTCCATTAGCTATATATTTTTGGCCTAAAAAGGTTTACAGCTAGATGCTCATGAAATCAGCTGATGTGCACTTTATTTAGTAACTCTAGAATTGGTTGCGGTGAGATGATCTTAGGCCAAAGTAGTTAGAGAAGAGAGAAAGAATAAAAAAACAGATTGTTGAATTCAATGCTTTATAAATTCAGCACTTAGACTCCCTATGGAAGACATATTAATAGTCTTGGCAGGATTCAAATTTTATCGGTAAACATTAATAAATGTTGATTTCACCTCATACTCACAGACTGACAAAAATATTTCCATCGTTAATAAATGAAATGTAGAGAAAGTGGACATAAGAAAAATGATGGGTGATGGAGTATGTGATGGCACGAAAACCAGTCGTACAGAACTGTGCTGACTGTAGTTTGGACTGTAAGTCCAAGAAACGCCAGGGGAGTGGGAACAAAGAAAGAAGTACTACCAAATGAACAAAATCACATTATCATAGAAAATTAGGATTAGAAGTGACCTCAGGACATCTAGTCCAACCCCCTCTTCAGGTCAGGACCATCCCCAATTAGATCATCCCAACCAAAGCTTTGTCAAGTTGGGCGTTAAAAACCTCCAAGGATGGAGGGTCCACAACCTCTCTGGGTAAATTGTTCCAGTGTTTTACTACCCTACTAGTGAGAAAATTCTTCCTAATATCTAACCTAATCTTCCCTTGCTGCAACTTGAGACCGCTGCTCCTTGTTCTGTCATCTGTCAACACTGAGAAGACTCTAGATCCATCCTCTTTCAAACCCTGTTTCAGGTAGTTGAAGGCTGCTATTAAATCCCCTCTCCGTCTTCTCTTCTTTAGACTAAATAAGCCCAGTTCCCTCAGCCTCTCCTCCTAAGTCATGTGCCCCCTCACCATTTTTTGTTGCCCCCTACTGGACTTTCTCCAATTTGTCCACATTCCTTCTGTAGTGGGAGGCCCAAAACTGGACACAGTACTCCAGATATGGCCTGACCAGTGCCAAATAGAGAGGAATAATCACTTCCCTTGACCTGCTGACAACACTCCTACCAATGCAACCCAGTATACCATTTGCCTTCTTTGCAACAAGGACACATTGTTGGCCCATATTCAGCTTATTCTCCACTGTAACCCCCAGGTCCTTTTCTGCAGAGCTACTGCCCAGCCAGTCAGCCTCCAGCCTGTACTGGTGCATGAGATTATTCCGTCCTAAGTCCAGGACTTTGCACTTGTCCATGTTGAACCACATGAGATTTCTTTTGGCCCAATCCTCCAATTTGTCTAGGTCATTTTGAATTGTAGTCCTACCTTCCAGTGTATCTAGTACTCCCCACCAGCTTGGTATCATCTGCAAACTTGCTGAGGGTACACTCTATACCATCCTCTACGTTGCTGATGAAGAGAAAACCGGCCCCAGGACTGACTTGTCGGGCACTCCACTTGATACTGGCTGCCATCTAGACATCGAGACATTGATTACTACCTTCTGAGCCTGATGCTACAGCCAGTTTCTATCCACCTCACAGTCTATTTATCCAGCCTGTACTTCCTTACCTTGCCTGTGAGAATGTTGTGGGAGACCATACCAATGCCTTGCTATAATCAAGCTATATCACATCCACTGGTCTCCCTGCATCCACAGAGCCAATCATCTCAACATAGAAGGCAATTGGGTTGTACAGGCATGACTGGCCCTTGGTGAATCCAAGCAAACTTCCTAATCACCCTTTTACTCTGAGTGCTTACAAATGGATTCCTTGAGCATCTGTTCCATGATTTTTCCAAGGACTGAGGTGAGCCTGACCAGTCTGTAGTTCCCTGGATCCTCCTTTTTACCTTTCTTAAATATGGGCACGATGTTTGCCCTTTTCCAGTCATCTGTCACCTCTCCCAATCACCATGAGTTTTCAAAGATGATGGCCAGAAGCTCTTCAATCACATCATCCAACTCCCTCAGCATCCTCAGGAACATCCTATCTGACCCCATGGACTTGTATAAGTCCACCTTTTCTAAATAGTGCCTAACCTGTTCTTTGGCTACTGTTGGCTGCTTACCTCCTCAAGAGGCAGTGGTGCCAGATGTAATAGTCTGGGAGCTGACCTTGCCTGTGAAGACTGAGGTGAAAAAGGTATTGGGCATGTCTGCATTTATACCCAACTGCACAGTAACCACTGGTACTGCATAGTTCAGGCACTGCATGGGTCATTTCTGACCCTAATGTGCATTAGCAAAGAGCTACTGTGCAGTAGATTTTTGCTACTGCATAGTAGCAGTGGCATCACAGTTTGTGCCCACAAACACTACGTCGCCATAGCAACAAGCTACATCACCATATCTCTTCACTGCAGTGATGTAGTGTCTCATTCAGAAATGCCAATTGAGTACTTCAGCCTCTTCCACATCTGTCACTAGGTTGCCTCCCCCCATTCAGTAAGGGACCCAAACTTCCCCTGACCTTCCTCTTGGTATTGACATACTTACAGAAACCCTTCTTGTTACCCTTCATGTCCCTTGTTAGCTGCAACTCCAACTGCACTTTGGTCTTCCTGACTTCATCTCTGCATACCCGAGAAATATTCTAATACTGATCCCTAGTTGTTTGTCCAAGTTTCCCTAAGCCTGGTCTTCTGGCATGTTTGCTAATCTTTCTGCACATCAGGATGGTTTGTTCCTGCTCTCTCAGTTCAACTTCCTTAAAGTACAGCCAGCTCTCCTGGAGTCCTCTCCCCCTCAGTCTGGCTTCCCAAGAGATCCTGCCCATGAGTTGAATTTTGCTTTTCTGAAGTCCAGGGCTCTTACTGTGCTGCTCTCCATCCTTCCTTTCCTCAGGATCCTGAACTTAATCATCTTATGGTTGCTGCTGCCCAAGTTGCCATCTACTACATTCCTCACTAATTCTTCCCTGTTTGTGAACAGCAAGTCAAGAAGAGCACTACCCCTAGTTGGCTGCTCCAGCACTTGCACTAGGAAGTTGTCCCCAACACTTTCCATAAAACTTTCTGGATTGCCTGTGCACTGCTGTATTGCCCTCCCAGCAGATGTCAGGGTGATTGAAGTCTCCCATGAGAACCAGGGCCTGTGATCGGGAAGCTTCTGATAGCTGCTTGAAGAAAACCTCATCCACCACTTCCTCTTGGTCTGGTGGTCTATAGCATCACTATGACATCACCCTTGTTGCTCTCTCCTCTAACCCTAACCCAGAGACTTTCAACAGGCTATCTCCAGTTTCATACTGCAGCCCTGAGCAATCATATGGCTCTTTTACGTAAAGTACAACTCTTCTTCCTGTCCATTCTGAACTGTTTATACCTATCCATGACAATGCTCCAGTCGTGCAACCTATCCCACCAAGTCTCTGTTATTCCAATGTAAATGTAAGTTTTTGTAATTTCCATCCTTTTGTCATTACTGTTGGGAGATAATACTCACTGCTCTTCTTCCCTCTCTTTTTTCTGCCAACACCCAGAAATCTAAATTCAGGACAATAAAACAGCAATATGAACCATTAGAAAGACTCACATAATTCTGTATCAAGTCCGGGTGATTTCTTTCAATGCCGTCATCCAGGATGGTGACTACAACATTCTTCCCAGTGTAGCCTCTCTTCCAAGCACCTACTATATTCATGTCTGATTGACAGTTATGGGTGTTATCATTGCAGTGCTATAGGGTGAAGAAGAGATAAATTCATTGGATGTTGGAGTTTACTAAACAGTGCCAAGATGGGATATTAGCTTATTCATTAACATAAGCAATTAAATTATAAGGAGATGAGCATAGTGATTTGAATAGCAGATACAGAAGACCAATGTCTTCGTTAAGTAATACTACGATAATTACAAATATGCTAAATAAAATGGACATCGCTGTAATTGTTTATTTCAAGATGAGACTACATTCCAAGCAATAGAAAAGGGCAATTCTTAGCCACAATACAAAACTGGAAGCAGCTTTTTTTGTGACCATTAAGCCATTCATTTGAAACATGCACTTGAATTATTTGAATTTTTCAGCAAAACAAACCATATGTGGATAAAAGTAGACAAATTTCCATAGAGAAACAGTCATGGAAACAAACCCTGCTTTTTGGAGCTTATGTACTGTATAATTTCTTGACAGAATGTCTGGAAACTAATCCAGATTCATTTCTATCTACAAAAGCAGCTTTTGGCAGGTTTTGTGCAATATCAGCAGGAGATGAGCAGCAGTTAAGAACCTGCAACCAAAACAACCCTCTGAAAAACTTGCAGTTTAAGATATCTGATGAATTGAAGATGGCTACATTGTCAATAGTCTGGGGTACAGCTTACAGGGGTACACAGAAATAGAATGACTCTCCTTTTACATGAGTACACCCCAGTTTACTTGAAGGAATTTGACTTGCTATGGAAATGAGATGTGAGATTTGGGTATTCACTCCATTAGCAACTCTGACCCACACACAGAATGATTCCCTATAAAGCCTGTTCCAGTCAGACCCTCAGCATCATTGCTTTTCTCCAGCTTTTCCAGGCTCAGTGAAAAAACAAAAAAAAAAAAGGGTAAAAAAGAAAAAAGAAGGAAATGCTTGGAACGAGTATCATAGCAACAGTAGCCAAATGAGAGCTCTCAGCCTTCACTCTCTCCTCTCCATAGCCTTGCACCCGCACCTCAGTGCAGCATTTTAGCACTTTTGGAAACTGTAAACAGCGCAAGTGAATTAGAAGGTTTGGATCTGCCCTCACAGTGTAACTCCACTGAATGTAACTGTTAGTATTAAATTTGGTGCAATTTAATATAAGATGACTATCAAGCTCTCCTTTCCTACTGCCTTCTTCCATTCACTCCCACACACCTTGATACAATACACAAACCAAAGGATTTAACAGTGTTTATTAGCTGTTACTAAAGCAAGGCTGTGCTATTAAACATTGTATATACAAAGCATCTGCACATTCTTAGGAACATATTCCAAAGAATGTCATTCTGTGTCTTGCCTTAAAAAAACACACAGACTGCTTGTTTTATAAGATTACCTATGCTCTAAACTTTCCTTGTTCATACTTTATGCCATGTTTGTACAAAAGTCTTTGTGATATACAAACTACAAGGTTATAACATTGCTTAGTTCTTGTACATTCTCTGGATATTCAAGAGTATTACTGACCTCAACCAACTAATCCTTAGAAAACAATTGTGAATATTCAGTCATATTTGTGTGCCACTCCTACTAACATGGTGCCATCTGCTTAACTTTAGATAAGTCCAAGAGTGACGTCAGCAAAGTTGATATGAAGCTCTAGGGGTCACTTTTCTTTGTAGTGTACTCATTTAAATGACTGACTGTGGGACAGGGGATACACCTATCCCACCAGTGAAAAAAAAGGAAACTAAACTTTATGTTACTATGCAAAATATTTGGCATGCAAAGCCTTTTTTATAAATGCACCATACTTTGTACAACATAACTATACATTTAAAATATGCAAGATAAGCTAGACATGCTGATAGAATTCCACCTTACAAACTAATTAATTCAGACATTTCCTGCACAGGTACCATGACCAGAGACTCAGAGAGTCATAATAAAACAGCATCATTTCAACATACAGGCTATCAACAGAAGTTACATACATGTACACCAGTATAAGTGAACGGAAACTAATTCCAACCTGTAACATACGTAAGTTCAATAACATAAAAACATCAGTTCAGTACACAGAAACTAATTTCAAAATGGCTGAACCTTGTTTAAGATAAACCTGGTTGAATGTAGTATGGGAGTCAACTGATTCAGTCTACTGAACTTGTGTCCCAGATCCCCTCCCGACTGAAGTTACCTCACAGTTCCCCAGCATCCCAGGGTGCTTTGCAGCTGTGGTCTGTGCTGTCTGCTCTGGTCACAGAGCTGAGGCAGTAAAGACTGCTCCCTAGCCTGCATCCTGCTTGTGCCTGTTGCCCGGTGGGATGTGGGGGCAGGGGAATGGATCCTGGGCTTCTCCTGCCCCGAGCCCAGCAAGCCCCCAAGCTGCAAAAGCCTCAGCCCCACCTCCTCATCAGCAGCCAATCTCTCTGAGAGGTGGAGGAGACAATGCACCTCCCAGCCTGACACCAGCCCCCGTCCCCCCACCGCAGGGGTCTATATGGCACAGGCAGGGAAGCCCCCACATGCAGCCCACTGAGCTGGTTCTCTTCCTCCCTGCAGCTGACACCAAGCATAGGGGCATGTGTCCAGCAGTGAATCAGGCATGGGCTGCTGATCAGCTGCGATCGACAGCTTTCTGCAGTGTCTGTTATGACAGGAAGTGCATGAGTGCCCCTGGCTTCTAGCCTGGGTCAGTGCAAGCTCCTGGCTCCTCTGGCTACCAGAACACTGTATGACAATTCAGTTCATTACTGGTCATGAATGACTGGTGCCTCCCAAGACTGGCAGGAGGGCACAATTTGTGGGCGGCAGCATGGGCGGTGGGGTGGTGAGCGGCGACTGCCTGCAGAAGCCAGCAGCAGCATCGGTGGCAGAGGGGGGCAGGTTGCAATTGGCAGTTGGCAACCACCCGCAGAAGCCAGCAGCATCATCAGCAAGTGGTGATCGGCGACCACCTGCAGAAGCCAGTGTTGGTATGAGCAACTGACCATAAAAGCCGGTGTCAGTGCTACCGGCAGGGGGGTGGAAGGTGGAAAGTGGCAACCACCCGCAGAAGCGTCGGCGGTGGCAGCAGCAGCCAATCTCAGGGGGGGCATGTGCCTCCCCCTATATGTCGCGTATGTTACCTGCCCTATCTACGTAGCTTTGAAAAACCTGTGAAGATGGAGTTGATTCTACCTTAGGCTTTTTGAGCCTTTGTACTTAGCCACATTGTTTTTTGACCACTGGCTGAAGGATACCATAGAAAGGAGTACCCCATCACACAGTGTAATTTGATGACAGTTTTTAAAAGGCAGGTAAAGGACAATATTTTTCTTTGGACTGTTTAATTGGGAAAAATTTAATGACACTGCAGTTAGCATTTAACAAGAACCATCTGCAAGGCTGAGACACGTCTGTATTGGAAAGATGTTTTAGGAAGCAAAAGGAGAGGTATAGAGAGAGAGAGAGAGAAATTTTCTCATTCTTGTAGTTAATATCCGAAAAAGGTACGAAGCCAAAATAATTATTCAGGGGTCTTCTGTATCCTTTCAGTGTCAGATGTGTGCCTACAATTTCTTAGCTATTTTACTAAACCCTCTCAAATGTAGCTGATTGTCATTACCATTATCTTAATGTCTTCTGTCTGGTGTGCTAATTTCAGAGGCCTGAGACTGGTTATATTCAATTAGGAATCAATACCTCAAAGGAAATGCTAGGCTAAGGCATCAGTAATCATTTTAAGGAACAATATCTTATGAAATTCCAAAGCCAGAAATAAATTCAGAGGTAAATTATATAAGGCATTCTATTTTGTATTTCCACCTATAAATATACAATATTGTGATTTCATTCTGTTTTACCCCAACTTGGATTCAAACAATTTTAACAGCCCATGGCTGTGTCTACATGAGACGCTGACTGTGCAGTTACTGTGCAGTCATATATTATGTCCATACACAAGTACTAAATGACAGCGCAGTAACCAGCATTACTGCACAGTAGTGTCCCCAAATGGCCTTTTGGTGAAGCTGACTGTACAGTAGCTTGTTACCACTGTGTAATAGCGTCACATCATGCTTCATGCAACATGACAGTACTGTGCAGCAGTAACGAACTACTGCACAGTAGTAATGAGCTCTTGTGCAGTCAGCATCTCATGCAGATGCAATCAGAGTTTCACAAATGGATAAAATTATGCCCTCTGAGAGCTTTCCCACTGCACAAAACACTGGTTTCTTGTGCTTTTTGACTAATAGTTAAAAGATTATTTCAAAATCCAAGTGAGAAAAGTAAGATAATCAGAAGGATGAGATTTTTAGGTCCAAATCTTTAAGGTGGCAGGTATAAAACTAATTTGGTAGAACAGTTTCAAAGCAGTAAAACTCCCAAGTGCCAGCCCCCAGATAGAGATAAGGGGAAACAAAGATACAACTTTGTTAAAAAGAAAAAAGAGAGACTTTTTAGAATTTCATTACAATGATAGTGAAAAGGGTCTTGGTAAATTGTGATTACTGAGTGATATTCTTTATTAAAATGATGTTTCTTTTTAACAGTATTTTTATATTTTTAGGAGAAATTAATATTGTGAAACTTTAATCAAAGCTGGTGGAAGATGAAAGTGAACTCTTAGAAGTAGGAGGATATTTGCTAGGAATAAACATTTTAGTTTTCTTAAGTACAATATGATATTTACTGAATATTTTCCAGGAACTGTTATCTGAAATGAACTGCTTTCTTCTTAGTTTCACATCTGAATAAGTTTGGAATGCTGTTCCACTCAGCATTTTGAAGGCCTTCAGGAGCTAGAGATAATATAGGAACTGTTTCATCTCATGCATGAATGCTTTGGATTAACTAGTATCTGAGTTCTGAAACCACACAATCTATTCGCTCACTACCTTTTCTGCCAAGGTCTTTTCCCAATGAAACATTTGAAATATGTACTACCTTAAGTATTTTAGCACCAAAATGATCCCTATGTAAAGCTAAAGAGTTCAGTTCATTTACATCAGGGATAAATTTTGTCTTTAATCATTACTGATGCTTCAGGTTATCAAACAATACCAATTTAGAGACCAGTAAGAGGAAATACATATTAAACGTGCACTAGGTTATGCTTATTTAAACAGTAAACCAGAACAAAAACTCAATACAAAGGGATTCTTACAGTTTTAGAAGTATCTGTTGATTGGGACAAGAATATTTCACAAGACAAAGGAGCTTTCTTTTCACCTAATTTCTAAACTATTCCAAAGTAGAACAATTCAAAACATGTTTAGTTCACAAAGACTCACTATTACATCACTTCAGCACCATTGGAAACGTCTGAATCAAGATTGAATAAATCTCTAAAAACTATATAGTAGTCCAAACATAAATTAATTCAGGGAATTCCTATGTTTTGTTTTATATAGAAGGTCAGTCTAAACAGTTACAAGAGCAACCCCCAACACACCTACAGGCTTGGCAGCACCAAACTGACTAGCACCACGAATGTAAGGGACCTGGGGGTAATAATAAACCATAGTATGAATATGAGCCAGCAGTGCAATGTTGTAGGCAGTAGGGCAAATACTACTCTAGCATGCATCAATTGATGCATCTCCAGCAAAACCAAGGAGGTGATTCTTCCACTCTACTCATCACTGGTGAGACTGCAGCTGGAGTACTGCATCTAGTTCTGGGCACCACACTTTAACAAGGACGTGGACAAGCTTGAGAGAGTCCAAAGAAGAGCCACCCATATGATCAGAGTTTTAAAAGGCAAGCCATAGGAAGAAAGGCTGAGGGATCTGGAACTCTTCAGCCTGAGGAAAGAAGGCTGAGAGGGGACCTGGTAGCAGCTTACTGTGACACTAGAGGAGACATCAAGGGTTCGGTGAACAAGTGTTCACCAGGGCACCTGAGGGGAAAACCAGGAGTAATGGCCACAAACTCCTGGAAGATTGATTCAGGCTCAACATTAGGAAAAACTTCTTCACAATCAGGGTGTCCAGACTGGAATAAGCTTCCTCCAGAGGTGGTGCAATGGCCTACCCTGGAAATCTTCAAGAGGAGACTGGACAGGCACCTTGCTGGGGTGACCTGACCCCCAGTTATCTTTCCTGCTTGGTGAAGGGTTGCCGGACCCGATGATCTTGCGAGGTCCCTTCTGGCCTTACAATCTATGAATCCTATGAATATACACTGAGATTTGTGAGGTGTTGAGATGTGCATTGTTATCTCTGTCATACCACTAAATGTGTTTAAATATTAAATAGTTGTGGTTTAATATAAGAACCCTAAGAACAGAAAAATCAGTATGAAGGCAACTATCTAGTATAAACATTCAGTAAATTACTTTCCTTAAAAACAGGAAAAAGTCCGTCACAGAATGTGTGTCCTGTCCTATGTATAAAGCTATACAAGGGATGAATGTAGCAAAATTTCTTGCCAATGCTCTCCTCAGGCAAGATGGTTTAGAGTTAGAAATAAGGTGAGAGACATAACAATATAACTTCCAAATCCTGTGGATCTCAGTAATGAGAAAATCAGACCAAAGTCACATGGGCCCAGAGACCTCCTTTTGGTTTTCTATCAGCATCTTCCCTTGGTGGTGATGGTAGTCTCTCAGGATACTTCAACTGATATATAAACATCCTACTCCCCTCAGCAGAAAGAGAATGGAGTAGATCAGAAGCCAACGCATTTTTTACCTGCTTTAACTATTGTCTAAAAAAATAACAGAAATCTTGTTATTCAGATAGAAGGACCAGGTGTACATAGTGGTTGCTCCTTGCCCTAAGCTGTGCTACTACAACTAATGAGTTGTGGTATTCAGGAAAGATGAGTTATTCCACCTTGTTCTTTCCATTCCGCCATTTGTGTGACCTTTATCTCATTCATTACAAGCATTTTACCTTCTCAAGTTTCAAAAAAAAAGGTGGAAGAGTTGACTTTATTGAGTCTCATGATATATAGAGTGTCAGTTCACAGAATTATATGATTAAGAGAGACTCTCAGCTTTCTAATTTTTAAAAGCTTAATGCAAAATATATTGTGAAAGAAAAAAATAAAACCTTGACATTTCAAATTCAAACTAAAGATTATATTTTAACTCTGACCGTTGATTTTTCAATGTTTGAGTTGGTAATAATATTCTCCTTAATTCATGACAACCTGTTTCATTCCTTGTAGAGGTCTCAAACACAGCTACAATTAGTGCCTGTTAGTGTGTCTGAGACATATGCATGCAATGTTTCAGCAATGGGATGAATTAAAGAAAGCATCCTTTACAAAGTTGAATTTCTTTCTCTTCTATTTCTGGAGCTCCTGATACTCAGCCTAAAATAAATCTAATTCCCCTCATTTGTAACTATAAGATGAACTCCAAATATGGCTTTGGGCCATTGGGATTGCCTATGATTTATAAAAAAGGTCCTAAATTTTTTTTTAAAAATCTGTTGCCAATTTTAGTAAGGTGTTCGACTCTGTTGGACACTATGCTCTCTGGTGCCTTCTTGCAAAGTTCAGCTGCCCAGACAAACTAATTAACCTCATATACTGCTTCCAGGACAACATGCAGGCCCGTGAATCACTGGATGCTGACTCATCTGATGCGTTTCCTGTAGGCCATGGGGTTAAACAGGGATGTGTGCTTGCCCCCAAATTATTTACTCTGTTCTGGCTGAAGTGCTACTGCTACACATGTGCTACTGCTACTGGTATCACCCTAACAACATGATTTGATGGCAGACTTCTAAACCTTCAATGATTCAAGGCCAAAAGCAAATCCCAACAAAGTGAAGTAAAGGACCTACTGCCAACAACTCAGCATTTGTCACCCTTTCTGAGAACGACCTATAACATTTACTGAATTCCTTTGCCCATGCTGCATCCCTTTTTGGCCTCCATAGGTATGTCTACACGTGTCCCTCACTGCGCAGTTGTTACTGCACAGTCATTTAGTACTTGCTAGCAGAGTAATCACCATTACTGCACAGTCCTGGTGGCACACGGATCATTTCCAACCCTACTGCACAGTAGCAATGAGCTGGTGTCCTCTTGTGCCCACCGACGCTGCTTTAACGTTGTTTGTGCCCATCAATGCTATGTTGCCATAGCGACAAGCTACATTAGATGTGCCCTGTGTTATCGTGTAGACACATCCTGTCTCAAAGTAAAGAAAACTGAAATCCTGTACCAACCACTGCCTGGCAGAAACCTATCACCTCCATCACCACCAGAAATAAAATTGAATGGCAGCCAATTAAACAACGTCAAGTCCTTTTGCTACTTATGTAGCACAATTACTGATGACGCCAGCATTGACAAAACTTTCAGCACACTTGAAGTCAGCTGCCCCAGCTTTCAGTTGCCTACAAAAAAGACTATGGATAAGACAGGTCAAAGTGTCTATAAAATGCCAAGTTTACAGAGCTGTTGTGCTCCTTTGTCTTCTATACTCATTAGAGACCTGCCCCTTTAATGTCACCATATCAAAAAAATTAATTGTTTGCAATAACACCGCCTACACAGCATAATACGTGTTAAATGGTCTGACAAAATCAGCAACATTGAAGTACTATGGCTGGCATCCATGCCAAGCATCGAAGTCATGCTAGCATGGAGGCAAATGACCTGGGTGAGCTACATCATATGTATGGACAACAATCGACTGTCTAGGAGAGTTTTGTACAGTCAATTTGAAAAAGCAGTAGGAAGGCTGGCAGTCCCAAACTCTGCTACAAGGACTGCATTAAGCAGCACGCAGTCTCCTGGGCTGGACTTAATATTGTGGGAGGATACAGCCCATGATAGGAGAGTTTGGCACTAGACTATGAAGGAAGCAAAATGAACAGAACATTGTGCCATCTTGGCTGATAGTAGGAGGGAACTTAGACACCAACTTGCCCTGTCACATCTCTTGAACCCTACATATGGAAACTGATTTCAAGTACCAGTAGCAGTCATACTTGATTACAAGAGACATTCATTAATTAATTCATTCATTCATTAAAATAGGCCCTAAAGATTTTTTTTTAAATACCATTGTTTTTTACACTGTAAATTCAAATCGTGTTTGCCTTTTGTAATTTTATGATGTCCAGAAAACTAATAAAATGGTTCACATCACAATATTTGATAATGTGAAAATTGAGCAATTCAGGCGATGTCTACACGTGCCAATTAACATGCAGCAATAAGCTCCGGAGCTTATAGTTGCTGGGTGCGTGTCTGCACGTACACCCAGACCACAGCACATTCAGCCAGGTTGGAGCAACACCAGCTGGCAGGGGACTCAATCAGCCAGCCAGCCCAGGGCTGCTCTGACTGGGCTCAACGTGCTGCAGAGGGGCTGGCTGGGGCACAAGGGTGCTTCAGCACAGAGCTAGCCAGCAGGCAGTCCTAGTACTGAAGTCCCCTCATGCCCCAGCCAGCCAAGTCAGCATCTACACATGCGCTGCTGTGAACAAGAATATGCCACAGCAGGGTAGTACTTATATTTACAAGTACCACTCTGCTGCAGAATTTATTAGTTTCATGCACTTGAATAGGAGCACACGTGTAGATGCTGAGGTGTATACTACACAGTTAATTAGGCAACTGTGCAGTAAATGTCTCATGTACATGTGCCCTCAGCTAAGTAAATTTTACTCCGGTTATTTAAATATCTTTTTTTAAACACCCATTCTGTTACCATGACTAATTTAAACTTTAGATGAATAATGACTCTGTTTAAAATTCAGTGTGCCCCCACCCCCTGTTTAAGTCAAAGTATAATCATTGAAAATTATACTGGGATATTGAAGGCAGTGTGGAGAGAAAACTGCTTCACAGAGTGATGGGGACCTGTCTCCCTGGAAGATGCTGGACTTGTCAGAATGATAAGGCAAATTATGGGGAAATGGGACTAAATGATAAACTAAATACTGATCATTCTTTTTTAATAGAACTACTGCATTCTGGTTTATTGATTCCTCCCTCTCCTATGATGTCATCCTGACTCAGTAGTCAAGGTTTTGATGACACCTGGTGCTAGAAGTGGAATGTCCCTGAGGCAACATAAGGTTTGAGACAGAGATGAGAAATTAGAGAAGGCTGGGTTCAGAAGATTAAGGGGAGGATGGAAAATGCTGACAGTGATTCCAGGCACCAGTGATAACCCCACAAGGAGGAAATCCCAATGAGATGTAAGGATATTTGACTGGCTGACAGGTCTTGACTATACTGATAAAGAAATATGAAACACGAGTTCAAGAGTGGTCACCATAGACCAGCACAGATGTGGTAAGGTTGCCCAAGATACATTTGGAGATGCATCAGGCATTGCCACTACTAGGGACTGTTTTAGTTCCTCTTCTAACTTTGCTAATAAACAGCAAAACTATGACTTGGGTAATGAGAATCACAGTAAGAAAAGGAAAGTTGTCATTTATTTGTTATTATTGTGTAATTACATAGGACACACAACCTATATTATTTATGTACCAATGGAGGAAATCTATTTGCAAAAGGATAGCAACAAAATGTGCTCCTTTACACCAAACAGCAAGATAGTAAAAGTGCTATTGGATATAGGAAGTTCCACTTATCTAAATAGTACATACTCAAAGGATTACTACAGTGGTGCCCAAACCTTTCAGCCTGTGGGCTTCATAAGTGGTGCTAGGGCCATCTGTGAGCTGGATCTAGTGCATGGGCCCAATCCAGCATGATGCTGGCCCACCTCAGGCCCAATGCAGCAGTGTGGAAATGGCCTGGCCAGGGCCTGAAGCAGCCACATTGTGCAGGGGTCCGATATAGCCAAGGGGGACCAGCTGGTGCCCAATCACACATAGCTGTATCAAGGCCTGGTCAGCTGCTCCTGTACGGCTGCATTGAGCCCCAATTGCTCTGTGCAGGGCTGGTGCAGCCAGGGCTGATTCAGGTTTGTGAGGCTTGAAAATTTGGTGGCCGGGTGAGGGGGTTGGTGTTAATTGCCATAGTCCCATTCCCCCACCCCCCCACCAAATTTCCAGATCCATGGGGAGAACCAAGTGCCAGATTACATAACTCAGCAGACTGGATCTTGAGGTTGAACACTCTGCATTATTGGGACAGACTTAACTCAAGAGATAACTAAGAAAACAGACAGTATACCTACAGACTAGAAAGCTATACTTCACTATAGAGATGCTACTTGGTATAAGAACTCATCACAATTTTATGCAAGATGACAGATGGAACAATTATCCCATATGATTTGGTTTTAAGCCAAGTTGGCTGACTTTCTATGTAAGGAACAAATATTTTGTGGGAAGACTATATCAAGCAGGAAGGAGGAATTCCTTCTCTGAACTAATTCAGGATTTTTGGGTATCTTGAGAAGCAGTGGAAAAATAAAATGCAGATGAATAATCACAGGGAAAAATATATATATTTTTCAGGGTAAGGAAAGTTGAGGTTGACTATTTGTGAATTTTATCACTAAACTTGAAGCAACATCAAACTGAAGATCCTCCCTTCAGCCAAAGCAATTAAAACTGATGGAGTACTTGTTGACAGACAGATACAAGATGCAACCACACAAGGATGTATATGCTAAAAGATTTACTTTATGCTCTGAGATCTTAAGGGAGGCAGTTGATGATTCCAAAAATCTGTAAGGAAACAGTTCCAAAACTAGCATGTACCTTTTGTACCCGAAAGCTTGCTTAATAATTGTTTTCCAACTATTTAAGTTGGTCTAATAAAAGATATCAGATTCACCCAAGGAACCTTGTCTGCCTATGGCAAATTAAGACATGCAATAGGATAGCAAGATTTTTCTCGGCTGGTGTCTATTAATAGGCATATGACTATAAGGGTCTCTCTACATATGCAGGTAAAGGAGCAATGGGGTCCAATCCATACAATTGCGCCTCCTGCCCTACCACGTGTACATGATAAGCGGTGCGACTGTGGGATCACAAACCAGATCCGATCGCACCTATCCTGGGCTCCCCCCGCACAAGCAAGGAGCAAGCTTCTGCAGCTGGGAGCCCCCTCATCTGATGAGGCTCCCAGGCCTGGAGGCTCACCCTGCACTCACACAGCTGGGACCTCCAAAGCTGACCCGAGCTCCCAGCCATGGGGGTGCCCCATGAGTCTCCATGGAAGGAAGACTGCAACTGACATGGTGTCCCAGCTGTGGGAGTGCTTGGAGCATCCTGTAGCTGGAACACAGCATTGGTTGTGGTTTCAAAGCCATGAAAGTGCCTGGGGAGCCCCCATGGTTGGAAGCCCTGTCAACTGATAGGGCTCCCAGATACTGAGGATGTGCTCCTGTGGCTGGAAGCCAGCTTCAGCTAAGAGTTCCCAGGCTTGGGGTTGCCCATGACTCCCCCAAGATGGGAGCTCTGATCAGCAGATGGAGCTCCCAGACACAGGCGCCCCTTTCCACACATTCAATCCATGGCGTAACAGGAAGCAGCAACAAAGTTATTATTACGCATATTCTGTGGAATACCTTTGCTGTGTTTTCGGTTGTAGCCATGTTGGTCTAAGGACACAGACAGGCAAGGTTCTTTGAAGAGATCTGACTTCTTTTATTAAACCAGCTGAGCAGCTGGAAAAAAGTTCTTAGCAAGCTTTTGGGTGCAGTCACCCTTCTTCAGGCATAGGGAGTCTCTGCTGTTCTGAGATTCGAAGGAATAAGAGAAGCTAAAAGTGTGGCTGGATGTCAGTGAGAATGTAAATAGGTAAAAATTAGAAAGACAAAAGGTAAAGCAGAAAGGGGAGGGCGGAGAGAACAGGGGAAAAAAGGCTAAAGGTACACATTACAATGATAGAATACAAGGTAGAAAAGAGGCTGTCAGTGAAAAAGAAAATAGTTGTAATCAAGAAAAGAGGGGTGAGAGAAGCTCAAAGTGTAAGAGGATGTAGTAAAAACATAAATTGGTAGAAAGGAGAATCAAAAGGTAAAGCAGGGGAGGGAAGGAAAATAAAGCAGGGGGTGGGAGAAGTCAAGGGAAACATCAGAGGTAATAATACAGGGTTAGAAAGGGGCTCTCAATGAAGAAGGAAATAGTAGAAAATCAGGGAGACAAAGGACAGAGAAATAAGGGAGGGGAGAAAAGGTGGGAGAAAAGAAGAATATAAGAGGTCAGCTCAAGCAGGAACCTGTTGAATCAGATGTCAGGCAGGTTGTAATGTGTCAGAAAACCAATATTTATGAAGTGAAGTTCATAGGCTCATCTATGGAAAGTGTTCTGTAAGTTCCCTTTGAGGATTCAAACTGAGAGATACGAGAGGAAGAGATTGTCCTGTGAGAATTGTGCCCCCACAGGTAATTTGGTATTCTTGTCTATGATAGATTTTTGGTGCGTGTTCATTATGGTGCACAGTTGTTACTTGGTTTCTCCAACATATTTTCCAGAAAGAAAATATGCCTTTTCAGGGCATTTGCTGCACTGGATGAGATATATAACATTTCTGGAGATGCAGCTGTAAGATCCAGGAATGGTGATGGTTCTGTTGTGGGGTATAGTTATAGTGGGGGGGGGGTGATGTGTTGGCAGGTCTTTCATTTCTTGTCCTGGCATAGTATAGATCCATTCGGTGTGGTTTGGGTCATAGGGAGTTTAATACTGGTGATGAAGTTAATGAGGTTCGGTGTTTGTGTGAAGGCTAGGATGGACGGTTCTAGAAAGATCTCTTTAAGAGAGGGGTCTTCTTCTAGTATGGGTCACAATTGTTTGAGGATTCCTGTGGAATAACTTTGTAGCTTATTCTTCTTTTTATCATGCCATTAATTGAGTGAAAGTGTGGCTGGGTGACCATTTAAGACATGATTAAATGTTTATTCATGTCTTAAGGTAACATGTGGATGTGGCCTAAGAGACAACCATGAACATCAAAAAGTAACCATAAGGGAACCCACATTTTATTCCACTATGGACTAAGAGAGGTAGACCTTTCGCAAATTCTTATATACATGTTGAGACTTTTAAAGTGAAGTCTTTTTGGACACTACTATAATTTGGTAGTAAATGGCCATGCTACTTGACATCCAGAAGTATTTCCCCTGCTGACAGGACTTATTGAACCATTAGGTTAAAGGCCTTGGTCCCATTATTAGTGCAAGTTGGAGCACCAGAGGAGATTATAACAATTTACCAGAGGACACAATTTGTCTAAATTAATTAAACAGATTGGGAATTATGCATACGAAGTATGAAAGCCATCCTTACTATCATCTCATAGAAAGATTTAATCAGACTTTGAAATGCATGGTACAAAAATTAATTAGCAGCACAAGATCAGATCAAGACAGCTCTCATCATTTTTCTGTATGGAAGCATTCTGCACACCAATAGGCTTTTCAACCATTCTAATTTCTTTATGGCTGACAAAAGTGAAGCCAACTAGGTATTAAAAGAGAAACCTAACTGGGTAAGACTAAGAGGGAGTGGCTAGTTATATCTTGCTCCCTCTTACTCTTGTGATCACCTGATAGGGACACTGGCTCAGTTTTTTAAATGCCAAGGCCCTTATGAAATACAAAGGAAAGTTGGACATGTGACATGAGATATAACTATACCTAAAAGACAACTCAAAGCAGATATGGTATGTAAGCATATTATGATAATAAAGAGAACCCCAGCATTCAGGAAGTATCAGAAGACATAGGCATTGCAAAAAGTATGTAAAAAGTGAAGAAAGACAGATACTTCAAGAAAAGGGTACTGATTTGGAGACAAGCTGGACATGGGGTAAGGCCTGCTTCATTAGGAGACTTTGGACTTGCTAAACTTATGGACAAGTGGGCCTAAAAGAATTGGGGTATACAATATGAAAGTAAACTCAACAAAGATACATCCCTTTTTAAGGAGTATTACATTTTCTCCATATTTCTCCCTCTTCCCTTCATCTGCAGAGGTGATTAGGTCATTCTTTCCCATCATGCAGTAATTTGGTGACAACAGAGAAGTCACACTTTTTTAAGTACACCAGTATAGTTAAAGCAGTACAACCCCCATAAAAATGAAGGTAGTTACTGCCATATACAGGTGCTTCATAGTTAATATCTTACTATCTGATTCCTGCAGGAAATGAGAAAAAGCTATCACTGTATGAGAAACATATATACCAAGATAAAGGCATCCACAGCAGGAATTAGACTGGTATAATCATGGGTAAGATGAATCATAGCCATAACTGTATTCTTATACTGCTGTAAAATCTGTGTTTTATTTATCAGTAAGAGCCTTTAAAGTTTTCAGAGATCATAAGTATCAGGGAAAGCAGAGGGAGATACTGGATGACAAAAAGGCTTGAAGTAGATGAAGAGAGATCCAAGCACAGTAAAGCAGACACCAAGAAATGCATTAAGTATTAATTCTATGGTCATGGACATTTGTATCATTTATGCATTTCTACAGTGATTTGTTCTGCATTACTGTTGTGATCTTCTCCCTACCCCTTCTTGTAGAACACTAGTGTTCTCTCTGCTAATTGATATCATTTCTTACCCATGGGGGGAGTGGGGCAGAACCTTCACTTTAATAGGTCCTATCTATGGAACTGTTTCTCTGGATCCCCTCTGCCTTCTTTTATTCAGGCATGAAAAAAAATCTTCCTTCTTCACTTTTTTATTATTATTTCCTGGTTTATTGCTGTATTGTGTAACTGTGTACACTGTTTTACAGTACAAATTCAATGAAAAATACTATACAAAGTAAAATGGCATTGTAAATGAAGAAAGTAAACTCTCACAGAAGTGTATCTGTACAATAAAGACAGTTTCAGCATTTTAACTGTTTTACTGTGTCTTGCCATGTTCAAAAATATTTTCTATTTACCCAATATAACATAATAGGATCACTGGAGTCATAGAGAACACAGTATAAATCTGTAAGCAAACAACTTTGAAAATGCTCTTTATTTACTCTATTGCAATCACTGATAAGGAAGTTAATGGAGGCTTTGCCATGTCAGTTTGTACTTTGAAGCTATTATGATAATCAAATAGATAGCTGAATTAACAACATTAATGAAACATTACTAAGCATGCAGAGTCATCAAGTTTTAAACATTAGTAACTTGGCAATTGCTAAATAGAGTAGGCCCTGTGCACTCTGTAGAACAGGACAGTTTAAATTGCACTGCCCTAAACCATCTTCCCAGAGCTGAAAGCAATCATGAGCAAAACTGAGTGCAGTCAAAAATTAAACATTAAGTAAATTACAGTTAGTTACCAAGTAAATACAATTCTGGCAATATGCAAGAATGCTTCTTTGATTAAAAACCTTCTGGTTAAAGAGAGAAGAGAAAACAGCAATTAAATAAACTATAGAGCAAATATAAAAATAAGTTGATATCACTGGGTGTATCTACACATGCAATCAATGTGAAACAATAAACTCCAGAACAGTTGAGCTGGAGAAAACTACACCCTGGGTATGCACGTGCACCTGGGACAGCAGCCAGCAGCAATTTGAGCCAGGGCAGAGCAGTTTACACCAGAGCTGGGGACACAGGGGGTCAGCCCCGGGCTCCAGGAGGTGGTGTCAAGTGGCAGAGAGGCTGGCTGGGGCATGAGGATGTAAAAGTCTCTTGTGTGACTAGGCAGCAGGCAGGAATCTGGCCCTCTGCTCGCTGGGCTGACTGAGTGCAATTTATGTCCATGGTCAGCATCTACACGTACGTTTAATCACAGTTAATTACCCCACTGTAAGACAGTACTGTTCCCAACAGTACTGTCTTATGACACCGTTAATTAGTTTACTGTGGCCTAATTGCATTGCATGTGCATATAGTGATGCTGTACTCTACAGTTAATTAGTCTGCTCTGCAGTTAAGCACATGTGTAGATGCGGCCACTGAGTACAAAACAGGAGCTAGGAAATGCATGTAATTGATTTGGGAGTATATAATTGATATGGGAAACTAAAGGCATAAACAAAAAAATATAGCCAGTAAAGTACCAAAATTAAAGACAAAAAGAAGTAATTTAAAAAAATTAGAATAGAAACAAATTAAATGCCAATTCTGGTAAAGATCCAGTATCTGAAAAATACTGCATAATTCTCAGCGGGGATGCTGAAAAGCAGAAGTGGGTCCAATATTTCTATTCTGTTCTTGGAAAAAAGAAGGATGATAGATTTCTGCCTCACAGTGATAAAGATATGCTTTCTTTTCCATCTGAGAAGATGTTAAACAACAACCATAGCAATTAAACAGCAGGACAAAATAGCTTGCTAGTGTGTTTGATAAATATAACTGTTCATATAACAGACTGCTATAAGACTTAGGGCTTGTCTACACTGAGAAGAGAGAAGGAAGAGCGGGTGAGAATTTACAGCACGCTGGACACACGGCAGTCATTCCCCATATAGACACTCTTAGGCTGGTTACAGAAATTTTAAAAAAGGAAGCAAAAACCATGCTTTACCAGAAGAAACAATGCATTACTTTGACCCAGCTCTTCAGAGTCTGTATGGATTGGGTACTTCAGTGGGGCTTTTTGTAGCTTTTATCCAAAGCTGATTCAATCAGCTAGTAGATAAAAGTGCCAGAAAAGCCCCACTAAAGCACCCAACCTATACAGATGTTGGGTGAGCTGGGTCCAACTAACGTAATACCTCTTCCGGGCATGTGTAGGGTTCAGCACAGGAGCACGCCAAGTTTAAAGTGCTCCTTTTGTGTTTTGTTCTTAAATATCTGTAAGCAGCCTTAGTGCATACTAAGGCTGTGGTAGTTACTTCACCCTGAAAATGTGGCAAGTTGTCTCCCACAAAACATTCTTAATGTGCACTATGGTTCCACATGGAAAGTTTATATATAGTGGCCAGTGAACTGTCAATTCACAGCCTAGCTTAACGCACTTCAGCGTCACTGAGTAGGCAAGCCCTGATTCCTGTGTGACTTTCTAATGAAGAGAGGCACTATAAAAATTATATAGAGGCAATATTATATTAAACACTGATCTATCAATGACAGATATGAGAAAATAATTGTAATTGGTTATCATCATTTCAAAGGGTTATTTCAAGTTGTATCCTGTAAGGATATATTATTGGCATAATGATTACATTTTTCAACATTAAATGATTGCCAAAAAAAGATAAGATAATCATAGCAGATGACACAAAACTAGAAGGGTCAATAAAAGTATTACAAGTTAAATTACACAAAAAAGTATGGATGAACATACTTTTAGCTGCTTTAAAAGGGGAGGGGGAACTGCTGTGTGGTAGCATGCATTACTTATAATCTAAATTACATTTCCATGATCCTTCACTAAATTGCCCTAATTCTAACTGAGGTAACCATGAAACAAGGTTAAAGATAAAATGGTTTTGCTACACTTGTTTCATTACTGAATCATGCAGACAGCTAATGTTTTGTAACAGTATCCTTTGATACAAATAAAATTGTGAAGTGTGTCTGTACCCAGACTGATATGGACCACTTGGTGAAGAATGCCCATTTGAACACCATGTAATTAAGTGTAGTCATACATAAGATCATGCCTCCAGGATCAAAACAATTAAAATGGAAGAGAGTATCCAGAGTGCAGAGAGAATGAAAAGCTTAATCCATTTTGTATCCAAGAAAATTTTAAGAGATGGCTTGATCACTGTCTACAAGTAACTTCAGGGAAAGATGATTCCAGATGGTTCTTCAATCTTACAGAAGAAGGCATTACAAAATATAATGCAAAATGTAATAAATTTCAAGTAAGAGAGGCAGCTTTTTAACAGCAAGAGTAATGAACCTTTAGAATAACTTGCCTAGAGACATTCTTGCCTAGAGACTTGACTAGAGACATTCTTCATCACTCCCAATCTTTACATCTAGACTGGTATCTTTCTAAAAAAATTCCTGTATCTCCATCAGAAATTGTCAGCTTGAGATGGAAACTACTGAATGAGGCTTTGTGCAGGCGGTCAAAGTAAATAACCAAAATTATCCTTCTGGTCTTAGATTCACAGATATTCATAGATTCATAGATACTAGGGTCGGAAGGGACCTCAGCAGTTCTTTGAGTCTGACCCCCTGCCCTGGGCAGGAATAAGCACTGGGGTCAGATGCTTGTCCAGTCTCCTCTTAAAGACCCCCAAGGTAGGGGAGAGCAGCAGTTTCCTTGGAAGCCCATTCCAGATTCTGGCAACCCCTACCATAAAAAGTTCTTCCTGATGTCTTACCTGAAGCTGTTCTCTGTCAGCTTGTGGCCATTATTTCTAGTTACTCCAAGGGTACTCCTATCCCTCCATGATGAGTCCCCCCATGATGAGTTTGTAGGCAGCCACAAGATCACCTCTCAGCCTTCTCTTGTGGAGGCTGAAGAGATTCAGGTCCCTCAATCTCTCCTTGTAGGGCCTTACCTGCAGGCCCCCAACCATACAAGTGGCCCTCCTCTGGACCCTCTCAAGGTTAGCCACATCCCTCTTGAAGTATGGCACCCAAAAATGGACGCAGTACTCCAGCTGTGGTCTCACCAGTGCCGCATAGAGGGGAAGTATCGCTTCCCTGGACCTGTTTGTAATGAACCTACTAATGCATGATAAAGTGTGGTTAGCTTTACTGATCACGTCATCACATTGATGACTCATGTTCATGTTGGAGTCAACTATGTCTCCAAGATCCCTTTCTGCTACAGTGCTGCTGAGAGGGTTATCCTTGAGCCTGTAAGTGTGTTGGTGATTCCTTCTGCCTAGGTGCAGCACCTTGCATTTGTCCTTGTTGAACTGCATCCTATTCTGTTCTGCCCACTTCTCCAACCTGTCCAGATCTGCCTGGATGTGTTCCCTGCCCACTAGTATGTTTACTTTACCCCATAATTTGGTGTCATCTGCATCTTAACATCTGTGAATCTTGACCTGTCATACAGAGAGGGAAATCAAGGGAGGCCAAATACTGATACTAGTTTCTGTCAAAGGAAAGACACTATGGTTAGTACCAAGAGTTTCTCGGGAGGCTCATAAGTAAAGCTTAAATTTGAGATAAGTTAAAATTCTATATCCCCTGGTTGCTCTTCAAATCCTCTTGGGAGATTTTTGCTGCTTGTGATACCTCATTCACTAGGGTTTCTGGATAGACCTCATGATATCTATCATCCCTTATTAAGAACAAACTCACAGCTCAAAAACAGGCCATCCCCACACAGACAAAAAGCAGGAAAGGAGTCAAGAGACACACTTGGCTCAACAGGCATATTAGGATGCTATTAAAAAAGAAAGAAGAAGCATATAAGCAATGGAAGAATGGATCATCTATACCTGTACTGCAGATATGAGACACAGAACATTAAGGCAGGTATGGAAATCAAGCTGGCAACTCATAAAAGACAACAAAAAGTCCTTCTACATATACATAGAGGGCAAGAAAAAAAAAATTGGGATCCACTGTGGGACTCCTACTGAATGCTCAGAGACAGCCCACAGTTGACACCCGTGAAAAGGCAGAACTCCTAAATATATACTTCACATTGATATTCCTGAAATCAAATGGGAGCTGTTCACCTGACCAGGGGGTGGAAAGCTCATTGATTAAGTTTGTGGATGATACCAAGCTGTGGGGAAATGTGAACACACCAGAGGATAGGGCAAAGATTCAGGACAACCTTGACAGACTGGATTCATGGACCAAATGAAATCAGATGAGGTTTAACAAGGAGAAGTGCAAGGTCCTTCACCTGGGTAGGAAGGACCCTCACCATAACTACACAATGGGTGGTAAACCACTGGCTGGCACAGCATTTGAATGAGACCTGGAGGTCACTATCGACCAGAAGATGAACATGAGCCAACAATGTGATGAGGTTGCCAGAAGGGCAAATAGAACTGTGGACTACATCACCTGATGTGTGGCCAATAGATCCAGGGGGGTGCTTCTCCCTCTCTATTCAGCATTGGTGAGGCCTCAGGTGGAGTACTGTGCCCAGTTCTAGGCACTGTGCTTCAAGAAGGATGTGGATAAGCTTGAGAGGGTACAAAGGAGGGCCACCCATATGATTAAGGTCATGGAGGGTAGGCCCTGTAAGGACAGACTCTGGGAACTGGGCCTGTTCAGTTCGAGCAAGAGAAGGTTGAGGGGTGATTTGATAACTGCCTACTAGTACGTCAGGAGTGAGCATCAAGAACTAAGGGAGCAACTCTTTAGGGAAGGCACCTCAAGGGAGGACAAGGACCAATGGGCACAAACTAATAGAGGGTAAATTCAGGCTAGACATAAGAAAAAAACTTTTTCTCTATAAGGGCCACCAGAATTTGGAACACACTCCCAACAGAGGTGGTGCAGTCACCCTTCTTGGAGGTGTTCAAGATGAGGCTGGAGAGGCACCTTGTTGAGCTTGTCCAAGCCCAATAACTTTCTGCCCAAGGCAGGGGCTGGACTTGATGATCTTACAGGTCCCTTTCAGTTCTATGATTCTATTTGCAAATGTTTAATTATGTCAATAACATATACCCGCCTCATTTGAGACAGAGGCAAGTAACAGCTCAAACGAATAGATTTTTTCTTGTGTATGTAAATCTTGAAATAATTATAATAATTTATTGGAAGCTAGTAAATTACTTCTAGAATTTTAATTCTGCAAATCTCTCAGCAGAAGCATGGAATTTTGAAACTAAAGGAACAATAAACGATTCTACTTATCAGTACAGGTGTAACTTTATTGCCCTGACACCTACATTAGAGGAAAATATGTTAAGGGAAAATCAGGCTACTACAGAAAAAAGATTTTTTTTTTGTTTTTGGTGGGTTTTGTTTGTTAAAATTGTGTAAAAGCTAAAACCAAATAACCATTCTGTGTTGTGCTAATCTGAGGTCATTTGGGCATGTAGCTACACTTCTGTTGTGGAAGTCGCCACCACATTTTTCTGTGGCTCTTGACAGAAAAAAACAAAGTAATCAACAAAACTAACCAGTATTCAATCCTAAGATGCCACATACATTCAAGCAATCGTGTTCAAGCCAGTGATCAGTTAACCAAGTTTTAGCTTGTGGGGTGTGAAGCTGAATCCAGGATCCAATTCAACAAGACTTTTAAGGATGCGCTTAAATCCATCCAACTCGACAAACCAGTGAGGCAGATGTGTATATATCACAATGAGGTCAGCAAGATCTAGTCCTGTACTTAACTTCTTGCTAAACTGGGGCTGTCATCCTCACCAGCAGATTTTTCCAGTGACCCAGTCAGTATCCAAACTTTCCCTTTTCTCATTAGAAAGCCAAGCTTGCACTTTCTTTTACTTTATTCAGCCACTTGCCCCCAGTTAACCTAATGCCCTTTGACTTACACTGCTGCAGATGGAAGCATTTAACTAGCAAGGAAAAAGGGATTTAAAAAAAAAAAGGAAACTAGGTGAGAGCTGTTCTATTCACAATGAATGCTTTACTTGACTGCCCTATATTTCCTTTTTTTCCTCCTCCCAAACCAGCACATGAATCAGATGAACAACTTGACCTGCCAGTGGCACAACTATAATCGTAAGTCTGGTACAAAGAAAAGGAAAACTGTACAAGGCTGTCATTTCATGCCTGACAATGCTAATCTGAGCTCCCTTTTCTGAAACAAACAATACAAAAAATCCTAGCCATGACAGTGTGGGAAAACAGAGTATTTGTTTAGCTGCAGGAAAAAATAATATATATACATGGAGTTAATTCATTCCGCTAGTCCTCCCACATAATTGTTTTGGGAGATTTTAGTCAATCTATGTTGCTCATTGTTCTCCTGGAGATAACATGAGTCTTAAACTATTCTTTGCAGAATCTCAGACGCATCACACCCATATGTCTGTTAAGCAGTTCCTGTGGCTTTTCCGAAATGAAATAAACTGCTCAACCTCAGCTGTATTTTTCCTATTAGACTGTGGGATAAATGTTAAGTGTGTGTTTGAGTCTTTCAAATGTGGAGACAATCTGAGACATTACTTAGGGCTGGGCAAAGTAACAAGCCAAGTTTACCAAGCACTGCAGCCACCCTGTAAGCTCCTTCATTGAAAATATCCACTGAATTAATCCTCAGAATGAAAAACCTCATGAATGGATATAGCTTACTTGGCTTGTACCACCTTCCAAGCCTAGTAGCATGCCTTTGACGCATTGTACCTGAGTAATATAATCACAGTTCTTTGACAAGGACCCTACAAATGTTTAAACCTCCAATGTCAGAAGAGAGCAATGACCCAACAATAGTAAACAATAGGCTGCATGTCCAGTCTGAAGGAAAGAGACAAGAGCATTTCAGTTTTTACTTAGTATCTCACTGATCACTAGCATTATTATGGAACCTGTTTCTTGAAGAAAAAGAATGGGCCAATTTATTGGGAACTTGGTAAAATATTTAAAAAGATACATACTTAACAAAAAAAAAAAAGACTGGTACACAACATTTGATCCCTTTGAAATTGTGCAATGGTTCATAATCCTTTTAGAGGTCACACAGTTTATAAGCAATGGGGAAGTACAGAAGTCCAAAAGCAGAGGCTACAGAGTTATAAAAGAGTACACCAGGCCTACAATTTAACAAATATTACTTGATCATGAATACAAAATTTAACAGGGGTAAAGCCCCACTAAGTAGAGAGGACTCAAAAAGCTGAAGTCAATTGCAAATGGTTTTTTTCCTCCCCCAAAGGCATTATAGGTTTTGCATTAGAACACTGAAATACTGTAGTAAGACTAAGAACTTTCATATCATAAAGGTTAACATTTTAATGGCAACCATGTACGTGAATTAAATCCCCCATCTGTTTGTCTAATTCATGTAGCTGGCATTTAGTTAACCAGTGGTATATGAATTTCCAAAAACTCAGCAGTTTGGGTTAGGTTGCTAGCTCAGACTCTGGGTCCGGGAACCTTACAAGGTCATACTGGGATCATTTTTAAAATTTCCTAAATGTTTTGATAATAGCCAGGTCACAGATCTGAAAGAAAAGGCAGCCTCTTTCTCTCCCTCTCCTGGATCCAGCCAAAACCAGGAGGCACAGGAACACATGGAAGCTGAACAAAGACATGCTACCTGATCCTTTCTGAATTTAAGAAACATTTTTTTTTTTTTGCTTCATATTGTTCATTTTTTGCTTTTCTTTTTCTTTCCCCAGACTGGTTTACTGTATCCACATAAAATCTTGTCTTTGGAGGTTTATTGAACAGTTCAATACAAGCTAACCTTCTCTCAGTTAGCAATGTATTCTTATTTATAAATCAACTTGTTCTAAGCACATATTTGTTGTGCCCAGGCAAGTGTAAAATTTGCCTGTACATTGATGTTTGAGTTCCCCTATGTCCCTATGTTTGCATTCTTTGGATTTATAGTCGTTCTGAATTGTTCCAAATTGAGACTTATCTTACCCTCTCCTGAAGAAAATCAGGATGCAGGAAACATCCTTTGCTTTGATGCCATCCCTTGGCCTCTGACAGCAGGACTTTGCAGACTGGGAAGGATTTGTGGCCACTGCATTATCCCAAGATCTGAAAGGACATCCTTTGGATCACTGAGCATCCTCAAGGGATGATCCATCCTGCCACTGACTTTCTATACACATGAGCACCTTGTACTACCCTGCCTCTTAGCTTGCTGAAGAGCAAGAGTTTATGCTGAAATTGTCCACATTACTTCCTGATGGAATTTACAGTTTGCCAAAAGGGAATGCTAAGCAAAGCAGCTTCTTTCCCTTCACTTCTAGACTGAGACACCTAAATCTCCCTTCTTACTCCCCCTTAAACATACTTACGTGAAGAGAATTTGTGGTTTTAGTCTGAGAGGCAGAAAATGTTTGTCACTGCTCTCTCTTTTTTTTTTTAGACTAATCTGACTTGGCTAGTTCTCCTTTACATATAAGAAACCTATATCTAAAAGTTACTGAGGATGGCACAGACCTACTTTTTTCTCTGTAGTATTTCCTTCCAAAGAGCCATTGCCAAAAACCTAGATGTTGGTAGGTTCCCCCAGATCCTGATGAGCAGGATCATGCATGCACTGCTGTGCACTAAAAAACTTGTATTTACAAGTACTACCCTGCTGCGGAGTTTATTAGTTTACTGCAGCCTAATAGGGCTGCATGCGTAGATGGCAAGATATTTACTGTGGAGCTAAATTAGGTAGCTCCGCAGTAAACATCTACTGTAGACGCGCCCTAGGAGGAGCAAATTATGCAGAGGCAATTTAATCCCTTTGTACACTTCGAATCCATTTTGTTCAGTGACACTGAGTAGATTACATTGAAAGATTACCTCTTGGATTTAAATGTGTTCAATTTATTTTAAAAAAGGAGAACACAAATCTTGAAAGGAAAAATTCCTGTGCCACACTTGATTTCAGTGACAACTGCATGACATTTGACAATCATATGGGAAGCACAGGTTTACAGTTAGAGCACAGGGTTAGTAGGCAGGAATTCTGAAGTACCAACTCCACCATTCACTATGAATTCCAGATCACTTGACCTTGGCATTTCAGTGAACAATAGGCATGATGCTATTTAAAGGAATATTATATGGCTATATTCCTTAAGGCTACATTGCGGGTCACCATTATGCCCTGTGAAATAGAATAATGATGCATGAGCTGGGAACATTCAGGAGAAAAACCAAGATTGCTCACTCCATCCCACCTGTACCATGCTTGTTCCTTCCTATGCACCCAAACACAAGGTGAGAGAGGCTGTGCAACAGCACAGAGTGGAGTCTCTTATTCGTCATTACACCCTGGCTGTACAGTTCTGCCCACGATCCAGCCTCTGAGGATTGTATAGGCCTGTCAATCTGCAAAATGCTACATGAACTAGCTATTTAATAGATACTCTGATAAGCAACCATTAACCTATGGCAGGCAAGCCACAGGAAAAGCATTTTGATTGAAAAGCAGATAAGGCTTCTAAGTGAAAATACTATATCCAAAGTTCCTTAGAATTACAAGAGTGATCTTTCCTTTTTCAGTCATTGTGGCAAAGCATATGGTAATCTCCACAAAAGTAAATCTTCCTGTGAATCTGGCACCCTAGGATACTAAAAAAACTGAAAAGACGGTGACATAGATTTTGACTAAACAGCTATCCTGGAAATGTGATGATTGAGAATGACTTCTACTTTTAAAAAATTATGCAATATTTTATATCTGTAAATGCAAGCAATCATTTTTTTTTCTGCTGAAATGACATGGAAGACAAAAACTCAAATATGCTGTGTAGCACCCTAGTAAATACACTGATAGCAAGTTAGCAATTTACAATCAATTTGCACGTGGTGGGCACATCCAAATAAATACGCACGTGCAGTTTGCTGCACCACAGACCCATCCATGGCACCACAAACTGCACATGCCACACATGAAGGTATTCATCATGATACTAATTTGCAGTGTGACATGTTTTTTGACACTGGGAGATCCCAGTGTCAAAAAAAACCTGCACCAAAAAAATGGGGGGTGGCATACATGGCAGCAGCATGCACAACTCAAAACCAAAGCCTAGCCAGCTGGAGCCACATTCCAGCTGCTGGCCAGGTTCTGCACACCCGGAGCCCCAGGAGGCACCCAAGACCCCAGGGAAAGCTGCTGAGGCCAGTTCAGGTGCTGGCCACAGCCTTCCTTACCCCTCCAAGTGCAACTTGCCCCATGCCAGAGCACGCATGTGTGGGAGTTCCACGGGGACAAGTAGCAGCATCACAATTATGTCCCAATGCTATTTGTCCCCGAAGAAACACCCATGTGTGCTCAATTGGATGCACCCTTTAATGCTTATTCTTAGCACTTGTTTCTGAACTAAAATTAAAGAAGGACAGATATTTATTCCATCTTGCTAGAAATATTTTATGGAATTGGCTTTTATTTGCTAATTATCAAAACTACTACAGAAAATGTAGTTTAAAAATACAACATATATAGAGACGAAATTGGAATTCTCAACTTGAATCAGCTGTCTTAAAAACATATAACATAAGTTTTAAAAGATAAAAAGATGTGGATTCTCTGTTTTTGAAAATAAGATCAACAGCAGTAGGCAGGGGATGTGTGTTATTACTATGATTTATTACAAAAAAAGAAATATGTTTTCGGTGGAGATGAAACCATCTCATTTTTGACAAGCAGGAAAATCTATCTGGATAGCTGCTACGCAGATCACTTTAAGATTACCACTTCTTGGTTCAGTGAAAATAATTGCCAGAATACTGTTTGACATCTACTTTGCATTCACTGGGCACTCCCAGCTATGAGCCAATCTTGGCACTTCCAGATATGAAACCTACAATAGTGTAGGTACTGAAGGAAATAAGGGTATAATAACTGCAAGCCTGAAAGAGAATAGTAGTCTCTAGTCTTTTGGTACTCATGCTAAACCATTAAGATCACTAAATTAGTTGCTTCCATAAGCTCTAGCGGTCAGTAACTACATGTTAAATCCAAATGTTAGCTGTTGCTCTGCATAAGGCAGTGAGTATCAACTGACAGCTTGATCTAGTGTTTCCTAAAGTTAGCTTCTATTATCATATCCCACACAGAGCAGGTGTTATGCTTCCACTAGTAAACAGGCAAGGAATGGTTAAAAAAAAAAAATGAAGACATAAAAAAGATGCATGAAAAATAGATTATTGTTGTGTACCCCAATAAAAAAGAACCTGGTTTTGACTGTAAAAAGGGTGTGTGACAATAGAAAGTATGCAAAATAGGGATCTAATAAAGGAGAAACAGCAGCATGTGTTAATAGGCTATCAGATACATATCCTAGCAGCTTTAATTTATTTTGTTTTTCTTAGCTCTTCTTCATAAGCATGAAGACATGAACAGGACAATGTGGACTGATAGCCGGCTTATGAAATCTTGTTCCTGGATTCTCATCTCCTACGTTGCCTGACAAAGAGTGCTCCAGGTGTCTAGTTCTTTGTGTCAGATGTGTGGCCTGCAGGCCAGATGTCAGCCATGGAGACATGTCATCTGGCCTCTGGGAATGAGGTGACCAGGGGTGGGGCTCACCGCCAAAATCTGAGATAGAGAGAGCGTTGGCACCAGAGGACAAAGCAACATCAGTGTTAACCCCCCACTACTGCTCTCCCCACCACATCCAGATATGGCCCAGAGAAAGCCCCACGGTCTGGATCCAGTGCAGGGTGGAATTCGCCACCCCTGGTCCGGAATTGATCATCTCCTCCACTGTCCATAACCTCTATCAATTGTGACTTCTCTGTTTCTCCAGCCTGGTCCATAAAACACAAGTCATTGGTTTCTCCAATCTGGTCCCCATGTAGTTTTCTCTTTTCACAGATATCTAAAACCAAATGAATTTCATTTGGCTTGGGTTTCAGTATAAGTGTTTCAAACAACCTAGCTGTAATGAATGCAAAGCTCATCAATGTGTATGGAGTAGTTTAAATTCCAGGATGCATTACCTTTCACACCATAAATATCATGTTACTAATACAACAGGCTGAATGATAATGCCAGTACCCAAATGAAAATTCTGAACATGCCCAGTATTTTCCAGATATTTCTAGAAACTTGAGCAATCTTACTCTAAACAGTCTACTTGTAAAGTCAAGAAATATGTTGTTGCGCTTAAGCAATTAAGCATTAAGTAATCTGGTTCCTGAGTGCTAACTAACTATTTGTTGCACTGTGGGACAGCTGTTATATAGTTTTGTTGGGCCTTTCTGGAATTCCTAATCATCCTCCCTTTTTCTTGGTTACTCTAAATTAACAATCACACGCTCCCTCCATTCATCTGACGACTCTACACACTGAATACTGGCTCTAGCACTGCTATCTCCTACTATATGCACATCCTTCTATCAATCTATTTGATGCTGATAACAGGCCATTTAACTTCTACATTTTCTTTTCCTGTCCTATAACCAATCAGCTACTAACCAGTTATTCATCCACAGCAGGACTTTATGTCTAATTTTCTTCTAACTCACAACTGTGCAGATCAGGAGTAATGACAACCACTGGGGTTACTTCACAGTAAAACCAGTATGAGAGGTGACAAAACTATACCCTTGGCTTCTGCCTGGATTTACCAAATCCCTGTAACAGTCTCTTGCAAGACAGCTCTTAAAATTTTTAGGGACTTTTCAACAGCCTAAATAAATTAAATTTACTGATTATCCTATCATAGAAAATTAGGGTTGGAAGGAACCTCAGGAGATCAACTACTCCAACCCCCTTCTCAAAGCAGCACCACCCCCAACTAGATCATCACAGCCAAGACTTTGTCTAGCCAGGTCTTAAAAACTACCAAAGATGGAGGGTCCATAAACTCTCTGGGTAACCTGTTCCAGTATTTTACTACCCTCCTTGTGAGAAAAATCTTCCTAATATCTAACCTAAACTTCCCCTGCTGCAACTTGAGACCCCTTCTGTCTTCTCTTAGCTGGATTAAATAAGCCCAGTTCCCTCAGCTTCTCCTCAGAAACCATATCCCCCAGGCCCATCACCATTTCCATTACCCTCCACTGGACTCTCTCCATTTTGTCCACATCCCTTCTGTAGTGGGGGTCCCAAAACTGAACACAGTATTTCAGATGTGGCCTCACCAGTGCTGAATGGAGGGGAGTAATCACTTCCTTTGACCTGCTGGCAACACTCCTATCAATGCAGCCCAGTATGCCATTAGCCTTCTTGGTAACAAGAGCACACTGTTGGCTCATATTCAGCTTATTGTCCACTGTGACCCCCAGATCCTTTTCTGCAGAGCTGCCGCCCAGCCTGTACCAGGTTCATGGGGTTGTTCCGTCCTAAGTGAAGGACTTTGCATATCTACTACTCCATGCAGCTTGGTGTCACCTGCAACTTATTGAACAAAACCAGCCCCAAGATCGACCCCTGGAGTACTCAATTTTTTGAGCCATTAATTACTACTCTCCGAGCCTGATGCTCCAGCCAGTTTTCTATCCACCTTACAGTCTATTCATCCAGCCCATACTTTCTTAACTTGCCTGCAAGAATGTTGTAGGGCACCATATCAAAAGCCTTGCTAAAATCAAGGTATATCACATCCACTGGTCTCCCTGCATCCATAGAGCCAGTCATCTCATCATAGAAGGCAATTAGGTTGGTCAGGCATAACTTGCCCTTGGTGAATCCATGCTAACTATTCCTAATTACCTTCCCCTCCAAGTGCTTAGAAATGGATTTCTTGAGGATCTGCTCCATGATTTTTCCAAGGATTGAGGTGAGGCTGACCAGTCTCTAGTTCCAGGGATCCTTCTTTTTCCCCTTCTTAAATATGGGCAATATGGCTGCCCTTTTTCAATCATCCTGGACCTCTCCCAATTGCCATGAGGTTTCAGAGATGATGGCCAGCAGCTCTGCAATCATATCAGCCTACTTCCTCAGCATCCTTGGGTGCATCCCATAGACTTGTATATATCCCAGCCCTATGGATTTGTATATGTCCAGCTTTTCTAAATAGTCCCTAACCTGTCCTTTTGCCACTGTTGGCTGCTCACCTCCTTCCTAGACTGGCTGCCATGTGCAGTAGTCTGGGAGATTACCTTTCCTATGAAGACTGAGGTGAAAAGGGCATTGGGTACTTCAGCCTCTTCTGCATCCCCTGTCACTAGGTTGCCTCCCCCATTCTGTAAGGAACCAACACTTTCCCTGATCTTCCTCTTGTTACTGACATACTTGTAGAAAACCTTCTTGTTGTCGTGACCCAAAGGGTATGATTTTGTGTGTGCTTCGGCACTGCAGAATTATTTCCCGCCACGAGGAGCTTTCTTTGCACGGTGCAATTCTCAGTTGCATAGAGAAAACCCCGGTGCAAAGGAGTTCCCTCCACCCGTATGTAAATTTGTGTCCCACTATTGGCTGTTTCTAAATTATTCCCATGTGGCGGCTAGCGATTGGCTTGCTAGCCGTATAAGAGGCTTGAGCGGTTTCCGCCCAAGTTGGAGGACTCCACAACCATCTCGTGGAGGAGGAGAAGGAGGACTTCACATCTCGTGAAGAACTCTAAGCGCGCTGTGGAGCTTAACAAACCCAGCGTGTGCCTTAAGAAGGATATAGGGACCTGATCAACCTTTAGCCTCTCCCCGTCACCGCCTGATCCCTCGACGTACCCTTCCCTGCGCACTTTCATGGAGAGTCACCTTTCGGACTCTCATCGTGGTATCCAGAGCTCTTCTTGGGTTATTTCGTCTGGTTGATTCGACGGGCTCGAGGTTCTAGAGCTCTCAGCCGGCCTTGGACCAGAGTTCGCGGTTAGAACTCTTGTCCGCTCTTCTTCTTTTCTATCTGTAACTGCAACACAAGCAAGTTTTCCTGCCTGCACCGCGACCATCTACGGTGTAAGTAAAATAATCTTTAATCAACCGCTACGCGTCTGTGCCTAATTCTAGTCCACCGTGCCAAATTCCCCGACCCACATGCCAGGGCTGCTGGCCACAGCCCACCGCGCACCCCCGAAAGCCTCGGACCGCTCCCAGCCCGCACATGGCGACGAGGATGAGATCTGGGGAAAGCACGTTGGAGCTAGAATTAGTTAAGAACTGCCCTTGGCGCAGTGGAAAACGCCAAGTAGAGAACTTCATGGAACTGGAGGTGCATATCGCTTACCACCAGGCGGGCGGAACGGTTGAGAGGTTTATCAGCGGACGCCCTTCACTGAAGGGAGAAGAGGGAGCTTCCGAGGACGGAGCCCCGAGAGAGAGGGAAGTGTATCTTCACCCCGCGGCATTCAGGTGTATAATGAATGATGAGCGGGTCCTGTTTAGGCCCCTCGACACTGTGTCCCTTGCCAGAGTCAACCCGGCAGGCGCGGTAAACCTGACCCTCACCCAGGAGTGTGCCCGTTGCCTAAGATGTGCTCGGGAGAGTGAAGAACCGGTGCCAATCAACTGGTTCGCCCCCTTTATGGTAGCGTCTAGATTGAGGGGTCGTGAGCTTCCATCCGAGCTCCGCGAAGATCTGGAGACGGAGGGACGTGCCGCAGATGAGAGGGTGGCCCCGAAATACGACAAAGGGGGAGTGTTAACTGCAACTTTTCGCACTGTAACCTATTTAATGCAAAAGAATTTAAGTTTGAAAGCTTAGCTGCGTATGGCCATTCAAGCGGTCAAAGAGGCGGCTGCGAAAGAAAATCTTGAGACGCCACGCTAAGATGGTGCCGAGCAAGAGGGAGACCGCGTGGAAGAACCGGAAGAGAAGGGTGGAGCTTCGGAGGAACCCGCGAGAGTTCAGCCGGCGACCCCGCCCACCAACGCAGCGTCACTTCCGGCGACCACGCCTTCTTGCCGACAGAAGGGAGAATCGAGCGGAGGAGTGCATCCGCCCCTCCTGCCTGAAGCAATAAAAGCAGCAGCAACTCCCAAAGTAACAGATCAGCCTGTAGCAACAACCAGCCAAGTTGCTACTACCTATTACGCTCATACCAGAACTGAACTGCAGGAGTTGTGCAGAGAATCAAGAATCCAACCTGAAGAAACTCTAGCTGTGTGGTTGGGACGTTTGGTCGTGGAATTTGGATCTGACCTGCTGAACCAGGAAGAAGCAAGCTTCTTGGTCAGACAAGCTTCGTGGAGTAGAGGACATGTCACTGACATCGACATGGTGGCATTTAACGTTCACTGGCCTATTCCACTGCCAGCGCTTGTTGCAGGACTGATCGGCCAAAAAGCCCACGCATGGCATGACGGACGGCCAGAACATACCGGCGCAGAGCAACTTACGCTAGCAATTATCAGAGTCTCGTACTGTGCCTGGAACCCCAAAGCATGTGCACTAGGACTGACATCACTCCAGCGAATAAGACCATGGCCTCACCGTCATCTATGAAATCCTGGAACCATTCCAGTGACCATTCACAGCATAGATAGTTGTCTTGAGGTTTATGGGAGAAAGAACATCGCTATCCTCCGGATTCTGCTTAACCCAATGGTGAACCGGCCTGTGAGTAACCTTCTTCATCAGTTGTCACGACTGCGTATCCTGATGGAGCCAAGAATATCTAGTGATCGGGAACGTCGGCTCAAGGTGCAAGACATCGCGAATCCGATCTTCCATCGTTGCCACAGAGAACACCAGAGGAGCGATACATGTTTCCATTTCTCCTACAGCGTTCTGGACTCAATAAGCGGCAACTTTGGATTTTAGGGGATGCAAGCCAATGGCAACTGGCCTATGAGTTAGGTTTTCATTATCGGGAAGAGCTAGATGACGGCTCCTCGATGATTTCATCCAGTTGAGTGTGCAAGAGACAGTTGTCCGGAGTAGCAAACACTTGTATTATATGTTTTAGAAATGATAGTGTGGTTCCATGTGAATTTTGTAAATATTAGTGAAATAACTGTTTTAAGAGAATTCTTTTCACAGATCCAGAATTCAGAGTGCGTGGCGGAGAGAAGCCCCAAGAAGGATAACATCATCGGCAGAAGTGAGGGCTTGACGCGCAATTTCGCCATGATGCCCACTGAAGCCCTGATCGTTCAGTTTTTTGTTATGAATCTGGTTATGTGTGTATGTATTTGTGCCGGCTATTATTTAATTTGATCCCTGGAGGACGAACTTCTTCTGTTAGTTGATTTTGTGTTTACCCGTTTAGTTCAACGACCCGTTATAAGAGCTACTGGCGACCCGAGTGACGAGCATGTGGTATAATTCAGCTGTGCCTTCAGCAAGGGGGGATGTCATGACCCAAAGGGTATGATTTTTTGTGCGCGCGCTTCGGCACTGCAGAATTATTTCCCGCCACGAGGACCTTTCTTTGCACGGTGCAATTCTCAGTTGCATAGAGAAAACCCCGGTGCAAAGGAGTTCCCGCCACCCGTATGTAAATTTGTGTCCCACTATTGGCTGTTTCTAAATTATTCCCATGTGGCGGCTAGCGATTGGCTTGCTAGCCGTATAAGAGGCTTGAGCGGTTTCCGCCCAAGTTGGAGGACTCCACAACCATCTCGTGGAGGAGGAGAAGGAGGACTTCACATCTCGTGAAGAACTCTAAGCGTGCTGTGGAGCTTAACAAACCCAGCGTGTGCCTTAAGAAGGATATAGGGGCCTGATCAACCTCTAGCCTCTCCCTGTCGCCGCCTGATCCCTCGACATACCCTTCCCTGCGCACTTTCGTGGAGAGTCACCTTTCGGGCTCTCATCGTGGTATCCAGAGCTCTTCTCGGGTTATTTCGTCCGGTTGATTCGACGGGCTCACGGCTCTAGAGCTCTCAGCCGGCCTTGGACCAGAGTTCGCGGTTAGAACTCTTGTCCGCTCTTCTTTTCTATCTGTAACTGCAACGCAAGCAAGTTTTCCTGCCTGCACCGCGACCATCTACGGTGTAAGTAAAATAATCTTTAATCAACCGCTACGCATCCATGCCTAATTCTAGTCCGCCGTGCCGAATTCCCCGACCCACGTGCCAGGGGTGCTGGCCACAGCCCGTCGCGCGCCCCCAAAAGCCTCGGACCGCTCCCGGCCCGCACACTTGTTACCTTTCATGTCCCTTGCTAGCTGCAACTCCTTCTGTGCTCTGGCCTTACTGACTTCATCCCTATATGCCTGAGCAATACTTTTCTACTCCTCCCTAGTCATTTGTTCAAGTTTCCACTTCTTATAAGTTTCCTTTCTGTGATTTAGTTTACTGAAAAGTTTCCTGCTAAGCCGAGCTGGTCTTCTGCCGTACTTGCTAGTCTTCCTGTGCACTGGGATGGTTTGTTCTTGCTCTCTCAGTAAGGCTTCTTTAAAGTACAGCCAGCTCTCCTGGACTCCCCTCCCCATAAGACTGGCTTCCTAGGGGATCCTGCCCATTCGTTATCTGAGTGAGTCAAAGTCTGCTTTTCTGAAGTCCAGGGTCCTTACTCTGCTGCTCTCCATCCTTCCTTTCCTCAGGATCATGAACTCAGTCATCTTGTGGTCACTGCTGCCCAAATTGCCATCTATTAGTACATTCCCCACAAATTCTTCCCTGTTTATGAGCAGCAAGTCAAGAAGAACATGGCCCCTAATTGGCCACTCCAGCACTTGCACCAGGAAGCTATCCCCCATACTCTCCAAAAACTTCCTGGATTGCCTGTGCACTGCTGTATTGCCCTCCCAGCAGACGCCAGGGGGATTGATGTCCCCATGAAAACCAGGACCTGTGAGTGGGGAACTTCTGTTAGCTGCTTGAAGAAAGCCTCATTTACTTCTTCCTCCTGCTCTGGTGTTCTATAGCAGACCCCACCACGACATCACTCTTGTTGCTATAACATCACCCTTGTTGCTCTTTCTTATTAATTCTTCCAAAATATTTAGCATTTTAGAGAGGTACAATTTAGCCTTATATAAAGCCATCTTTTTTTGTCCGCCAAAAAGGCCAGGAATCAGAGCCAGCCTTAGGGAAAATGTTGCCATGGGCGAACTTGTATTTTCTCCCCACACCTCCCAAGTCAGCGGCATTGCTGCAGGCAGAGGCAGGTGGGCAGGGGTGCAGAGTACAGTCCAGCGGGGAGGTAGAGTGGCATGGAACACCAAGCAAGCAGGCGGGCAGGTACCAATGCTGGTGTGGAGGAGCAAGGCAGGCAGACTGGAGTAGGCACCAACCCGCCTTTATGTGTCCAGCCTGGCTCCTCCTGAACAGCAGCTGGAGGTAAGGGTTGGGCTGGGTTGGGCACCATTCCTCCTGCCTGGACTGGGGATCGAACATAGGATGGTGCAGGGGGAGAGTACTGCTGTGAGCACAGGCTGATCACGTACGTACGTGTACGTGTGTGTGTGTGTGTGTGTGTGTGTGTTTGGCACCCTCCTGACCACAGCACCTTGGGTGGTTGCCCATGTTGCCCACCCCTAAGGCCGACTCTGCAGGCAACTTATCCATATTTAGCAGATCCCCCAAATTCACTCATATCTCTCATGTCTGGAAAGAATAATGCTGGAGGAGCAGAGGCAGAATGGGAAAGAGAAGACAAATCAAACAGAAAATCTCTCAAACAAAGGAAAGACGTAATTTTGAGAGGTAAAGGTTTCTTAAGGGGGGTATCTTTTATTGGAGCAACTATGTAGCTGGGATACAGGTGGTCAAGCTTTCAAATACAAGCTTTCAAATTCTTCAATTTCAATTTCAAATTCTTCCTCAGGTCTGATCACAAGAAGCCAGGCATAGCATAATTTTGGGATAAACATACTGTGATTTCAGAAAGCAGGGAAATGGAAAAGGACCGAGATTCATAAAAATAAAATATGAATGAAAAATATATGAAAAATAAAATAAAAGTTCAACAGTGGAAAAGAAAGAAAATGCAATGAGAGAAGGGCGGGGGAAAGCAGCTTTACTTCTTCTCTAAAAAGTTTGCTTTGTACAAAGTTTTGACTTTGATTTAATCGTGGGCCTGGACTTTTTACAACATAAATAGTGAAAGGTGGGAAAATCTTCCTGAGCTTTAGACAGGCAAAGGCCGGCATCTACCTCCCTATTCCAAGTCCCCTGGGCATGCTATTGATCACCCCAATACTCTTTTTGAGAAGCCAATGGGTATGCTTTTGTTTTGCACTTACTGCATTGTTTTACAGCTCTAATGGTTTTTGTCACTTATTTCCCCCAGTTCTTAAGAAATGTTCAGTGGTACATACATTTTCAAGATGACCCCCATGCACCCACTTTTAAAATGGCTTTGTATTGGCCACCTTTTTCTTTAAGCATTTTAAAAAGCTGTTATATATATATATTGTAGGTAGTTCCATGATTTTATGCTGCTGTTTCTCAGAGAAATACTATCTTTTCCCCATGAGTTAGTGCAGTTCCAGTTTTCTCCTTTTTTCCTTCTGGAGTCCCACACCTTCATTGGCTATAAAATATAATTGCCGAATCAACATTTCTTCCTCACCTGCTGAGGTGAAGTCCAATGTAGTGCAATCATTTAGCTTTCAGTCAATTCCAAAAAAACATTCTGATTGCACAATTTGCTCTCAGGTGCTTTAATACCCGTTGTCTCTCCCAACAGTGCCTCGCTTCTAGTGTACATTAACATCTTTTCTCATATCTTGGTTCTTTTTATTTTATCATTCCTGCTAAAAGCTCCTATTTATGTTCAAACACTGAATATGGTGCCCAGCTGAGCAAGCTGAAAGCAGGTCTGGGTTAAGAGACTTCAGGCTGCCAGCACCTTCATTTCACTTATTATTACTGGGTGCATCTCCATGAGATGCTTTACTGCATAGTAACATAGTTTATTATACAGTGAGAATATGCAGTATCCTAATAACACTGAACAGTAGCATGTCACAGCATGGACAGTGCTAATACGCTACTGTGCAGTAATATTTGTCTATTGTACAGTTTCATCACTAAAAAGGCATTCATCAGCATTTAGTTAGTACTTCATTAAGCAAGTACTAAATTAGATGTGCAGTAATTACTGCACATTAATGAACTTATAGACATGCCCAGTAAGCGTGTACATCTATATGTGTACATTCCTACTTTGCAGTAAACCTTGCTAATCATGAGTAAATTTGCTACCTGCAAATGCAAGTAGCAAATTTACTTGCAATTACTTACTGTGCAGTAGCGTTCATGTAGACACCTGATCACAAACAAGTCTGCTCCAGGTCAGCTGGCCACCAGGGAGCGGGAGATTTTTCCCTGCCCCCAGGAACTGCCTGCATCCAGGGTGGGCTCTGCCATCGGAGCCTGGTTGGGATTTATGTCCCCCTGCCCTGGCATCAAGGATCTCTGAGCCCCCACCTCCAATATTGCAATCAGGGAGCAGGGGCTGAGAGATCCTTATCTCTCAACTCCCACTTAGCCATCACAGTTTGGGAGCAGGAAACTGGGAGCTCTTTATCTCCCAGCACCAGCTCCATGGCCACGGAGCCGGTCCTGGGGGATCCTTATCTCCCAGTGCCAGCTCTGTAACCATGGGCCCAGCACTGGGAGATCCTTGTCTCCCAGCCCCCAGTTCGCCATCGTGATCAGGGAGTGGGGGGAGGGGGGAGGGGCTGAGAGATCCTTATCTCCCAGTGCCAGCTCTACAACCTGGGTGCCAGCACTGGGAGATCCTTATCTCTCAGCTCGAGCTCCACAACTGTGAGGCTTGGGCTTGGAGATAAGGATCTCCCAGTGCCGGCCCCACAATTGCAGAGCCAGCACTGGGAGCTCCCTGCTGGTGGGGTCTGGGAAGCCTGTTCCCTGCCCAGCTCAGTGATTGCACACCTGGGTAGGGAAGAGGCTGGGGAGCCCATTCTTCACTCAGCTCTATGTTCATGGAGCTGGGTGGGGAACAGGTCCCCACCCCACAATCATGGAGGGGGGGTGGGATCTGTCCCAGTCAGAGCATGTCCCAGCTCCATTACTTGACTAGGTGATCAAGGCACAGGGCTTGAAAAGAGTTGCACAGGTAGGGTAGGTCTCAGCCCCCTCCCCAATCCGCTGGTGGGGTGGCTAGCAGCAAGCTAGCAGCTAGCTGCCCTACCAGTAGATTGCGACAGAGGGCTGGGACCTGCCTCTCCCCTACCACTCTTTCCAAGTCCCCTGCCCCTAACTGGGGAGCCAGGGCTAAGAGCTCCCTGCTGCTGGAGCAGGAGTTCATTGTCCCTGCCTCAGCAGCAGGCAGCCCCCTGGGGCAGGAAGCAATGTTCCAGCCCCAGCCAGGAGACAGCTCTCTCCTGGTCCAGTGCTCCCTGCCAGCCCCTGCTCTAGCACCCAGGGGGAGCCTAGAGCTCCCCCTGGTGGTGGCAGGGGCCCATTGCAGAGCCCCAGGAAGCAGGGGCAGTTTGCTGCCATTAGCAGCAAATCTGTTCCTGCTTCCCTGAACATGTGGAATGCCTACCTGGAAGCGTTTACTTGCAAGTAGTTTACTGGACTCTCAGCTCTACAAACCCCACGATGACAGATTATAGGGAAACAAAGTCTCTAGTTATTCCTTATATGTTTTATGTTGAGTTGAACAAAATCAGTGCCCAGCTGTACAGGCCAGTCTTGATCAAGTTTTGAACAGAAACCATCAAATAAAATTTCATTTGATATTTAGCCAAGGAATTTTCTATTCTATTATGTTAGATACAAACTCCTCAAGTGATATCTAAGGTAATAGAAATATTTTGCTGTCTTTAAGCTTTCATTGTCTGAAAAGTTTTTATATATTTCCTTTTTCCCATCATTAGTAGGCATAAAAAGGAACAATAATACACAAAAGCAGATCCCTCCAATAATGGAACATGGGATGGATCTCACAGATACAGAGGACCTTCTGCGAAGTTCAATACATTTTCATGCCCCTTGCCTTCACTGCAGCTTTATGAGGCTCAATAACTCACAGCCTCAGGCCCCAAATGAAAGCAATAATCAAGATTTCTAAGTTTTACTTTCTAGGAACTTCTTTAGAGTCAACATTGAAGAAGACAGAGATAACATGTTTGTTTGAAGTGTGTCTCTAGAGAAAACCTCATGCAACACACATCTCTGTTTTGTGATGATCCAAAGTCATGCCCCTCATAACTCCTAAGCATGGATGTCACTCAGATAACCTATTCCATGTCTTCATTCCTGATCATTAAAGTCACAGAAGTGGGGGTTGTAAAGAAAAGGAAGGGTGGGAGAGAATGACATTAATCAGAGTGATTGCTTGACAAAGTATATGGATAAAAGACCTTGTATCAACATTTCTCAATGAAATTTACAGCTCTGTTGAAGATTAAACAAATTCAAGGGCCAAAGGTACCAATCTCAACTGGTAACTAAGTTACACATTAATCAAAATCCAAGCCACCACATGATCATACTTTAGTTCCTTCATAACGAATGTGTAACCAGTAACCTAAAATCCTCTCCTTTTGATGCAGCAATGACTGAATGCATTAACTACTCATGAGTTGGCTTTCTTTATATTTTTGCCTCAACTAGAAAAGTTAAGTGAAGTTAACAAATGTAATTATAGTTACAATCACAAATATATTTATATGAGGATATTCTGGGAATGAGCTGAGTCAGTTATAAGATCATTTATTCAAGTAATTTTGAGACCTTTTGAAATATTCGGCCTTTCTCTCTTATTTAATTAATCCCTCTCTCAATAAAGTATTCAACAGCTCCCCATGGCCATCAGAGCTGCAGGAAGTGGCCAGCCAAAATGTCTCATCTCAAAATGAGAGAATGTTTTCCTCTTAAACAATATTCTAGGCCAGTGAGTCTCAACTAGCATGCTGCTGCAGCCAGGAATGCCTTGAGATCCTTTCAAAGATGGTGCAGGGTGCCACACAACATTAATCCTATTCGGTGTGCAAACATGACTGGAATGATAAACCCAGAGATTTCAAATAGGAATTTATAGTGTTAGAAACATTCTGACCTGTGGCTATCTTTTTTAGTTCTTTGGAACAAAAGAAATGCTCTACTATTTTTTGTAGTCAAAAAATTAGTGAAAAGTGGAAACTGGCATGTTTGAGGTATGCCTCAATTCTAACAAGGAGTGCCTCAAGCCAAACAAGGGGTACCTTGAGTCCAAGAGGTTTAGGATCACAGTTCTAGGCAAATAAATTCATTTTTGTTACATCAAAATGCTAATTTAATCAAAAAGTCCTGGTGACACCATAAGCCACAAAGAAATTATATTAGCTATCCAGAACCATTTTAGTTCATTTTCTCTTCTCTTTTATAATTCTGTCTTTGATCATATTAACTGGTACTCTTCACCCCTCTTTACCTGAATCCTTATGGGAATAAGAATCTACTGCCTAGCAATATCCTACTAACATGTTCTGTTTTTAGATAAGAACACTAAGCAAGAACTTTATAACTTCAGTGTCAAATCTGTTAGACCAGGGCGGGCAAAGTCTGGCAGTATCTCGGCCCCAGAGCTGCTCCCCACCAAGCCGCATGCTCTGCCAGTGCTGCTGGGGATGGTCTTGATGGAAACCATGGCCCCACGCTGTCACAGCTCTGCTGCTTCTGGCATTTCCATGGAAACTGGCTGCAGTGACACAGGTAGGGGTTGCTGGGAAATGGAGTCCGGCCACTGTCCAAATCCGCCATTTTGCCCACCCCTGTTCTAGATCCATAGCATCACAAACTTCCTCCATTCACTGGAAGCTGTATGTCACTGTGGGCAGTGGTTGTAGGATAGTTAGAATAAACTTACAAATTAAATAGATCAGATACATACTCTAAAACATTTTTACAATGTCTCGTCATGACCATGTAACTCAAAATAAAATAGCATTCACAGAGAGCTGCCAAAAATATTACAGCTGAGATTAAAATGTACATTAAACGCACTTTGTTACATCAGTGCAGCACCTGAATTTTTATATAAAAATGTGTGTGTGTATATATGTGTGTGTATGTGTGTATGCGTATGTATATGTGTATGCATGTGTGTGTGTATACATACACCCTTTTTTTCTACCTTACCTAGAGGAAACTATTGTCTCAAGGGCTGAAAATTTTGATTTACAGTTGATAACTAGAATTGGTCATACAAACTTCAACTGCATCCTTGTCCACAAGGGAAGGAAAAAACAAGTCCATTTAAACTGAAATGTTTAATGAAGTCATGCTGATTTATTTTTTCAGAGAAAAACTGGAAAGCCAAAATTCTGCAAATGTCAGAAATGCCTGGTTTTGTGGACAACAGAACAATAAAATGCTTTCATCAGTAAGTACAAATCAATCATTGAGCAATGTATGTGATTTACAACAGTCCTTCTTAATGCCAGGAAACAGTGTTAACTGAGGCCAGCACATATCACAGCCAGCACAACATTTGGGTTATTCAATGTTTTTTCATAGATTTGTAGATTATTAGGGGCTAGAAGGGACCTTGTAGATAATCAGGTCCAGTCCCCATGCACTAGGCAGGACACAATGTGATTTGTCACAACGTGAAGCTTTGGAAGGGAAAATCCATGAATAGAAGAGAAGTTATGTTAAAAATAAAAACTATTTATGATAAAAGAGAAAAGATTTCCTGCAAACAAACTTGAAATTTTCCAGGCTCTGCGATAGCCTACACCAAAACATCTATAATTCCCAGTACTTAGAGCCTTTGTCATGTGTTTTCAGTGCAGTACAGTATTTTAGAAATACTGCACCCAGGGAATGTTGTAAGTGTACATAAAAAATATCCAAACAGCCTATCACAAGTAACAAATATCACCCCTTTGAAACCAATTCTACATGCTTTAATTTATTCCTTTAGCAAAAGTCTAGAAGAACAGAGAGGCCTTGCAGCATACCCATTCATTCGCATTCTGTAAGATTTTGAAAAAGAGAAAAGTTCCAAAGTGATGAAGCCATGTTGTATTGATAGAAGCATGGCTTTACTGATCTGAAAGCTGACAGCTCAAGAACCTCAGCTGATATCAAAAGCTGTAATATCATACAGGAAGAGATGTGATCTCATGAGGGCAGGAGCCAAACCACTTAGAAAAGCAGAGCTGAGACAGATGCTATTTACAGTAAAGATTAGCAACAGGGCAGACAAGCAAAGACAAATATAAGCCAAAAAAGGGTGATTTCACATGAAAGCAAGTAATTTTCATTGACAGTTAAAACAGGATTTCTGCATATTGTAACAATTGTTTGACAAACTTATTGAGATTATTTTAAAGTTATGCCAGAAATTCAGTAAACAGAGACTTACCTAAGACAAGTAAACAAGGCGAGATGAAAGATCTTGTAAAGAACAATAAACGGGCACAAGGATGTATAACAAAATTGTCAAATGTGGTGTAGTGACACGAGAAGAAGAACAAGGTATATTTCAGCAGGCCGGTGATATGTCTTTCAGCAGATGAAAGCCCAGCAAAGCTAGAAGATGGGCCATACCAAAGCCACTGTCCATGCCAACTGGTGATGTACCCATAAATAAATACACTTATCTGTACTGGAAGATAGGGACATTCTGAAACTTTGAGTGTTCTAATATAGTAGAACACCAAACAACTGGGCTAACTGGAACCAATGCTTGGATGGTTATAAAACCATGTGATTGATTGGTAGTTGTATGATATAACTGTTAACCCAAGTTTTCCTGTAGCATTATAAATTTAGTAAAACTACTTTAACTGTAACACTATTGCACCCAAGATTAAACTTCCAGCAATTTAGCTCATTTGTACTGCTACAGAATCATGCAGAGTAAAAACATAACCATTAGGCCCCTGCTAGTCGGCAGCTATTCGATCTGGCTTCGGATCCAGCCACTTTGGATGCCAGGGATCCGATCCGGAGCTCCAGACCAGGTTCCTGCTTCGATCTGGCCTCGGAGATCCAGCCATAGAGTATAATAGGGAATCCATGAAATATCTATAACTTTGTTGTTTTTTGTCTGATATTGATTAAACTTGCAGGCGTGGTAGCCTCTGCTGAAAGCATGGAGCTGGCCAAGTTTCATGAAGATAGGTACAGGGATTTGGGGAAACTGAACCCTAAATTCCTGAAAGCAAAACCCATGTCACATGTATGTGTTACAACATGGGGGGGTGAAAACTGCAGGGGTGGTGGCCCCTGCTGAGGCCACGAAGCCTGCCAAGTTTCAAGAAGATTGGTGCAGGGGTTCAGGGGCAACTGCACCCCAAATTCTTGAAAGCAAAACTCATTTTATGTGTACATGTTAAGCCACAGTGGAGTGAAAACTGCACAGGTGGTGACCCCTGGTGAGGCCACAAAGCCTGCCAAGTTTCAAGCTGAAAGGTGCAGGGTTTGGGGGGAGCTGCACCTCAAGCTGCTGACAGGCAAAACTTGTGACATAGATGACCCTGTGTGTGTTAAGGCTCAGCGGGCTGAAAACTGCACCTATCTGCTCAACAGCTGGCAGGCTTCATGGCCTGAGCAGAGGCCACCACCCCTCCAGTTTTCAGCCTGCTGCACCTTAACACACACAGGGTCATCTATGTCACGAATTTTACTTGTCCACAGCTTGAGGTGCAGTTTCCCCCAAACCCCTAAACTGATATTCTTCAAACTTGGCAGGCTTTGTGGCCTCACCAGGGGCTACCACCCCTGCAGTTTTCACCCCCGTGTTGTAACACGTAGATATGACATGAGTTTTGCTTTCAAGGATTTGGGGTGCAGGTCCCTCTGAACCCCTGCACTGAATATCTTGAAACTTGGCAGGCTCCATGCTCTCAGCAGAGGCCACAACCCCTACAAAGTTCATCCAAATCAGACAAAAAACAACAAAGTTATAGCTATTTCATTGTTTCCCCATTATACCCTATGGCCAGATCTCCGAAGTGGCTCTGAAGCTTTTCCGAAGTGCTTTGGAAGCTCCAAACCACTTTGGAAAGCCTAACGAAGCCAGCACTTCAATCCAGACATGCTGCTTCGGATGCTTTGGCTTCGGATGCCAAAGCATCCAAAGCTTCTCCAGATCCAGAGAACAGTCCAAAGCCTCGCACAGCCCTAATAACCAGTGATGCATACACCTATGAAGCATCTCCCTTTTGCCTGTAGGACTAGGGACAGAAATTACACATAAATCAGTATAAGTAATCAGAACCCACTTCAAATCAGTAACACAACAGAAGTTTAGTGCCCGTAAACTGATTTCAAAATGCCTGAAACTGGTTTAAACTGGTGGCTGCATTTCCAGAATCAGAAGTGAATGTCTGTTCACTTGCTTATTGGTTCAATCTACACAGCTTAAACTAACCTGTGAAGATTGAATCAATTCAGTCTCAGGCTTTTTGACTGTCTGTACTTAGCCTAGAATGACTTGAGAGAGATAAGAAGGAGAACATATTTTCTCTCTGGCCACAGAGAGTAGGACAGAACCAATGGCTTGAAGTTGCAGCAAAGCAGGTTTAGATTGGACATCAGGAAAAACTTCTTCCTGGAAGTTGTGGACTGGAAAGGGGAGCTGGACAAGCACTGGAAGTTGTGGACTCGCCATGACTGCAGGTGTTCAAGAAGAGGTTAGACAGCCACTGACTGGGGATGATATAGGTGTAGCTATGACTATGTTCTACTATGGCTATTTCCCACGCTTCTAAGCTTTGCTGGTTCCCCCTTCCCATTTTCTGCTACATTCAGCAGGGTGTTTATAACCCTTCCTCAGAGGCATTGAATGTTGACTGCAAACAAGGCTGGGGACTTTGACTGGGGTGTGCCAGTGGTCCTGCTAGGACTTAAAGCCAGAGGTTCCTGGCTAGAGGGTCTTGCTCCTCCACTCAGGGCCATACTGATTTGCATATATGGGGTCAGGAAGGAATTTTACCACATGGTCAGGTTGGTATGGACTGTGGGAGGTTTTTCCTTCCACTGTTGTGGGAGGCAAGTCCCTCTACCTGAGATCTCTTGAGCATATATTTACAACCTTTTACAGAAGCAGGAAGTTGGCTGCTATGGTTCCCCTGCTTTACCTATGGCAGGTTAGGGTGTTATGTCTTGTGTTGGGTCAGGTTTGAGGGTAGCTTTATGTGGAGATTAGGTTATGGATTTACAAAAGATAGTTTGGATAGGAATGATCCTTCCTCGGGCAGGGGGTCGGACTAGATGACCTCTGGAGGTCTTAATCAGTGGGTATTAGCATATAAGGGAATTCAGAAGGGTATTTTTTCTAGCTCTTACAATTACCGAGATATTTCCTGATCAAAAAGGAGCAAAAAGTCTCTATAGAACCTTAAAAAAAGAAAAGAAAATGTGCTATAGTGGTAACATGTGGTTTATTGGAGTGCAGTTCTTTGATGTTCTAATGTAAAATGATGGCTGGCAAAAAAGAATCAAGACAAAATAAAGAGCTTGAAATACAAATACTTCTTGAAAGGAGAGGTAAAACATAGTCTGTATACAGCAGATTTAGGAACATTTTGCTCATATTCTAAGCATCTGGTTTTGGGTAGAAAGGTCTACATAGCACCCATAAACGAAGTGTCTATTCTAAAATTAAACTCTTCTGTAATAGCACTTACAACATGCTTTTTTCCCTGCTTTCTGAGATAGGGAGAGGGGGCTTCTAATGTGCATAATGGGGTCCCTTTAATCCCCATCATAGGAGAGCAGAGGCAGACCCCTTTAAAGGGAGCCAGACAGGCTGGAGGCCATGCCCCTTAGAAAAATATAAGGGAAGGGCCCCAGCAGTGGAAGGCAGAAAGGCCCTGACCAGGGAGAAGGACAGAGCTCCTGGTGAAGGAGGAGAAAGAGGAGGAGAGACCCAAGGGAAACAACCATGAGTAAAGGTGAAGAAAAACTGAGTGAAGCCTAATAAGCCAGAAGCTTGGCTCTAGGCTTCTCCAGAAGGATTAATAAGCATGAATTGGAGGGGACTGACCGGAGGGGTGGGTGGACACTAGAGGACTTACTAGATGGGGAACAGTCCAACAGAGGTAGACAACAAAAATAAAGGGACACTAGACAGAAGGTCCAAATCAGGAGGCCCAGTAAAATCACATGTCCCATTGACCAGACTCTCCTTCTCTTCACAGACCCACACACTGAATAAGAACAAGACATAGCAGGCAAGATGAGCAGGAATACCTGAGGAGAAGAAAAGGCTAGACCAGCCCGGGTGGTATCATACCTAGAGCAGGAAGGTGTGAGCCAGTACACATGGAAGAACAGCAATCAGGATTCCTAGCAATTATTCCACTGAAGGGTATCAAGTGAAATAATGGTGGACAGTGCATAAACATGAAATCAGCTGGTCTCATAACTAGGGGAATGGTTAATATTCTCACATTTATGTTAACTCAAAGTCCCTGGTATTCATCTCCAGCAGTGTGCGCCATAAACATGTTTCCTTAACTGCCATTTTTCTTTCCCATCCTCACTTATCATAATCATAGAAGCATAGAAATTTAGGGTTGGAAGGGACCTCAGGAGGTCATTTAGTCCAACATCTTACTCAAAACAGGACCATTCCCAGCTAGATCATCCCAGCCAAAGCTTTGTCTAGCCAGGTCTTGCAAACCTCCAAGGATGGAGATTATGAATGTCCTATCCTGGCTAGAAGGGTTTTGCCAGTGGGGGAAGGAAAGTGCCTTTGTTCCCAAGCACAGTGGGGCCAGGGTAGGATTTGGCCCTACATTAAGAAAGCTCTTTCATGCTTTTTGGCAGTCATGTATGACCTAATAAACAAATCTTTGAAGACATGGAGGGATGATGTCATGACAAGCTTTTCAAAACAGTACACAAAGAAATAAACATGAAATTCCTATTATTAAACTTGAGTCATTTGCCTGATTTGTCTCTCCCTTGTTACCAAGTTTTATACCCCAAAACCAAAATATTTTAACTAGGTCTTACTATGCAAATTCAGAACATACTTCGAAACCCTGTTGGGATAGACAAGATGTTCCATCCTAGGTCCTGACTCTATCACAAGTAAAAAAAATTGTTTGCTCTGGAAATATGCACACGCGTCAGGCTTGCAGCAACATGGACAGCAGTCTGTTTCGGCCAATGGAGTTATTCATTATAGCACTGTGTGCCTACAGCTGTCACATAGGTATTGTTCTGAGCTCTTTACTCTTTCTTCAGGATACAAGTAAGGTGCTGTTACATGTTAATTTTCAGCAGCTCTTGGAGTTCTTAACCCCTGGACAATCCACACATTAGCACATGACACTACTTTTAAGCACCTGGTAGGTAGCTTGGGGGGGTTTAGGTTGTAGCCATGTTGGTCTAAGGACATAGGCAGACAAGGTTCCTTGGGTGAATTTGATATCTTTTATTAGACCAACCCAAGTAGTTGGAGAAAAGTTATTAAGCAAGCTTTCGGGTTCAAAAACCCTTTGTCAGGCTAAGGAAGTTTCTCCAGTTGGTATATGCTCTTCCTGGATGGAATGAAAAGTAAAGAAGCCAGAGGCTGGGCTGGGGAGTCAGTTGCCAGGCAGATTATAATGTATCAAAAATCCAATGTCTATGTTTAGTCCATGATCTCTAGTATCCAGCAGGTTGATGAAATGGAGCTCATAGGCTTGTCTCTGGGAAGTGTTGTAGATAGCTTAAAATTATGCCACCCCATGACAGGTTTCTCTCTTATCCATGTTACTCAGCTTGTGCTACATTAATGTGAGGCCACTCCCTAGAGATAAGGCACCCAAGTTTCAGTCCTCCAGCACCCCATGATGCAGTGTCTCCTACCCCAACCTCCTGTTCTGTGTGGACAAACCTTCCATCCCCTGAAATCTACTTGAACTCTAACTGAATTTTTTGCATTGTGCAGAAGCTGGCTGGCCAGCTCTTAGGGCACAGACTGGTCCAGGAGGGGAGGCTAGGGATAGGGTAGGGGGAAATAAGTTAGAGGGCCAGACTGGGTCCCTGTGATCTAGGGATTCCTTCTCAGGGCAGGGGCAGTAGCTCCCCCAAAAGCCCCTTCTCTCACTGCTCCCACCTCCCAGACATCCCTGGAAGCATGACCAGCAACCCTCAATCCCAATTCCAATTTATTAAAACATGAGACCATCTTTAATTTACTTCCTCTTTCTGGTTTTTTTTTTCTTTTTTACTTATTATTTTATCCTTAAGCAGCTGACTGGCTTCATTTCACCACCCTTCTCCCATCCTCACTGCCTCTCCACCTTGCATTTCATTATCTATCACTTTCCCATTAACTCTTTGCTTTCCAGCTTCATGTTCCTGCACCACCAATTCTCCCCCGCTGTCGCCTGCAACCCATCTCTCCAACCCACCCCCGCTTCGAGCAGGGATAAAGTTTATCCTGGCTTGCCAGCCCTCTAGCGGCAACTTATACCTGTAGCTCCTAGTCTCTCCTCTGCTTGCCAGCCCATGCCAGTCACAGCTTTGTAGGTCACGGATAGTCACAGAAGGTTTTTAGCTGTAACATGTGACTGCTCAAAACTTAAGCTAGCACTAACACAGATCAACATTTGAGCAGCTCAAAGTGCAACATGTAACAAGGCCCTCAATTTACCACAAAGGGGATTGTAACAGAGCACCCCGCTCTGTTACTTTCAAGGGGCTGAGCAGCAGCAGCAAGGCAGCCTGCAGCTGCCTGCAATCCCAATTAGGCACCACTGCCTGATTGGGGAACAGGGCCCAGCTGTTGCCTACAAGTGCAGGGCCCTGAACTGCAAAGCAGCAGCAGTTTGCTACCAGCAGCTGAAGGAACAACACCTGGCTGAGCTACTGATCCCAGAACACCCTAGGAGGTAAGAGCTGGGGCTCTGGGAAGGAGGAGGCCCATGGTCCTGGGTATGACTGAAAACTGCACCCTGCCAGGGATGTGTGGCTTGCTGGGACTGTCTGTGGTGGGACAATCCCCCAGAAATGCCAGGACAGTTACCTCCCCGGTGAAAGGCAAGTATGAGGAACCTTCTGACCCCAGCCCCACATCCCTGGTGGGTTGAGTTCAGGCAGGGTGACCCCAGGCTCGCAGGAGTCCTGAGGCAGGGCCCAGGTTGGTTGAGGGACCTGGAACATCCCCTGGAGCCTTGGGGAGCTATTAAGGAAGCTCCTGGAGCCAGAGATAAGGGGATAGCTCAGGGAGGGCAAGGGGACAGGGCTTGGAGCCCCTGTGGAGCCAAGTGCAGGCTTGGAGGTCCAGAGTATTTGAGGCTTTGAGGCCCAGTGTGTGTGCATGTAAAGAAAGAACCCAGGGTGAGCGTGCTGGACCACAAGTTCTGGGGAGTGAGAGTCCTGGTGAGACTCCAATGCTCAGGTCCCAGTGCAAACCACTGGAGGAAACACTGTTGAGGCATGGGACATAATAAGGGGACGTAGAAGTCATGGGTAACGCCTTTAGCATCAGGCAAGTAAATGGGCAGCCTTCTGCCTAAGTAACATTGTAATTGTTATCATCAAGGTATGGCAGGAAAGTCAGGCAGGTGGTTTGCCTGGAAGCAAGGGGATGGGCCAACAATCTGACCAGTCCCAGGATGTCCACTTGTTACAGGGATAAAGGGGGACAGTGCAAGAAATAAGTTTTTCCCTTCTTGTGACTGATTGCAGATATGCCCATTTCCTTTCCCACTGTTGAATTTTTATCATGTATTAAAAGCTCCCACAGAGCTATGAAATGGGAAGCATTCATTTTATTTGTAAGTTTACAAGCCTTCTCTAATTTACATCAAGCAGAGTAGATAGTGTGGTTTTTCTAAACATACTACTTTGCCCCCCTCCAAACAATCATGATTTAGAGCAATGATTAGCATGAATCAGAATCAATGGCGCTTTATGTACTCACCATGTACCACATGCTTTGCCACTTGGGATCATTGAAAAGAATGGTTTGAGTACCACCAGCTTTATAATCCCTCTTTATCCTTCTTTTAACCACCTGCTGTTGTATCCATTCCACCTGCAAACACGAAAAACATTTGGTAAGTGTTAGGGTTCTATGGAGATTATCAGGAAATGTATGAAATCTTGGGAAGTTTCCTATTACTGAAGTCTAAGATATATCACATTAGAGTTAATTTTGGTAGTGGGAATGCACAGCTCACCTTGGCATTTTGTTAATAAATGAATAGATCCAATTTAGGTAGTACTATAGACCTCCATGCACAACTCTATAAATCCCCTGTTTACAGGAATTCATTTTGGATATCTTTTTGAACAAAAACATCACTTATCATCATTAATTAATACATTCCCCTCATTTTGCATTTATACATCTGGCTACATACACAAAGCTTAATAGTCAGTCATAACAGAAATTAATGGGATTTCCAAAGGCTTATCTTTTGTAATTCTGCTTTAAGTCATTTTTTGCCAACAGATATTACTGTAATATGTCTATCCAGTATCTCAATCAACCTTACCACATGGTGTGAAAAGACCAAAACAAAATTGTAGCTCATTGCAGAGTGGTGTTATTCATAAAGACTCATTCCCTTAAGCTTTCAGGAGCTCTGCTTTATTTAAAATCAAAGTGCTTGCATGATCACGATACAGAGCAACTAGTGACATTACAAGAAGAAACTCATAATACAACCAAATTATAAGATTAAGGTCAAAACCAGGCTTCAAAGTTTGTTTTCTATCTGTCAAACACTTCCTCAACTATTGTGAACACATTCAGAAGGGGCACCATAAAAACTGACACCCACAGTATATAGCACAGGGATTTTCAAACTTTTTTAGTTTAAGTACCCCCAGTGGCTGGATGCTGAGCAGGGGGATGCGGGGGAATGCATACAGGCAGGCGGGGATGGAGCATGGCTGCCTCCCAGGAGCAGGGCTGGGGGGGGGGGGGGGGGTGAAAACTCACTGGGCTGGGGTGAGAGCAGCAGCATCCTTCTGCAGGGCGGGGAAGCTCACCAGGCTGGTGTATGGCAGTGGTGGCCACCGCGTGTGAGCTTCCCCACCCTGCAGAGGGGTGCTGCTGCCCTCGCCCCACCCTGGCCCTGCTCCTGAGAGGCAGCAGCACTCTGTCCCTGCCCACCCACGCATATCCCCTAGGACTGGTCCAAGTACCCCCAGGGGTACGCGTGCCCCCGGTTGACAACCCCTGGTATAGCAGATAGGAATCTGGGGTGACTGTGAACAGTGTAAGCTATTCTGAGTGAAACCCAATTAAACTTGCATGCTTGTGGCTCACTAACAGTTCCTGTTGCTGGCAAATTGCTTGTATTCAGTAAAACTGTAAATATTCAATTCACATCTTCCTAAGAAAAGCAGCTATTGCCTGCTTGTCGCGTGCTCTGCACCTTGCATTCCATGCATATGCAGGTGTATGCACATATACACGTAGAGACATGGATATACTGCACTTTCAGAGCACATCTTTATTTTCTGGTACCATCAAAGAGACACTATCTAGAAAAAATATGAATGGCTTCTGGTTGCAGCAGAATATCTTCACCTGTGCATTCTTAACTATTTCAAATCCTGAAATGCTTACCCAGGCAAAATTCCAACTGATTATAACATGAGTTACGCTTGACTGAGAACTGAGTGCCCCATGCTTCTGAAAACAGAGAGACATAAAACCTTTTAGATTCTCATCAGGATGAAAAGAGAGACACAGTCTGGACTATTTGTGATGTGTTTTACAAGATACCATTTCTATAGACTGGCAGGAGACAGTATAAGAACAGGACCACAGTAATGTCATGGTTTCCCCCCGCTGCGCCAAGGAACCTCCCTTCCTTGAGCATTGCTTTACGCTCAGTAATGGTCAGAGAAACCCCAAGGGCCATAGCTCCTGTGCTAGAAACCTGTGATGTCAAGAGGCATCGAGTAGAAGCCTACAAGATCTATTTCATTTTCCGTATTGTTGGGAAGTGATTGAGAAAAGTTGAGCATGTCCTTTTTCTCTTTTCCAATGGGCTTCCTTGCTGGCCTTAAATCCATCTTGTAGCTTACTTTCAGCAAGCCTGGAAATATTTACAGGGTTGGCTACTGCCTTCAGATCTTACACATTCCAGAGCATCATTCATAGAGGGAGGAGAGCTAATCATTATTAGGCACCTCTGACATAGCAAAGTCTTGGATCATGCAAAATGAATAGAGTGTATGTAGCTGGCCAGATGCCAACAGAGAGAGCCAAAGACCTTAGTAAGCACAAAACATAAGGACAGGATAGACTGATTGGCCATGGACGATGGTTTCCCTGGGGACAAGAAACGGTGGCACACCTTGTGTTGGGGCTACTTGCCCCCAGGAAATGCCTGTGCCACTGTGCCCTCTGGCACACAGCCCATTAACCTGGGTGGGGTAGTGGAGGCTGTGGCCAGCACTGACCCCAGTACCCCAACAGCCTTACTTGGGGTCCTGGGGGCCTCCTGGGGCTGCAGCAGTGGTGATCCTGCTGCTTGGAGCCTGGCTGGCAGCTGGAGCATGGCTCGAGCCAGCCAGGCTTTGGTTTTGGGTGGCATGTACTGTGCTTTTTTTTTTTTTTTTTTACAAGGGTTTTTGTTTTTATCCTGGTCAAAACCCCCCTGCATTGCTGCCTTGTGGTGCAGAGAACGGCTGAATGCATGGTAGCGGTGCTGCAGACATGTCTGCAGTGCCACACATTGCATGGCTACGTTCATCTGGATGCAGCCATTGCAACTAAATAATTTGGGCTTTTCCCTATCAAAAAAGTTGATATTCCCCAGATTTCCAGTGAATGTTTCCTCCATGCTGCAGGCTGGAGAGAGTTCTCTCACTCAGACCTCCTTAGTGGAGACCTATTCGTTTCCTACTTTTACTCCCAAGTTTGCAGCCCAGCCCCTCATTACACCTGTAAGGCAACCCATGCAGCCCCTTATCTGCCTTCCATCTCTGACTAACTGGTTGAACTAGGTCCTCTTGTATGAACCTGTTTAAATCTTCCCTTACTATGTTGAGATCAGAAGGAAGAGAGATTTCTGGAGACCTAACTGTGCTTTTCAGGACTTATACAAATACAACCTCCAAATCCTTGTAGATTTGGCTATGATTGCTTACTATTAATCATTTTTAGTAGACCAGGGGGGGTCTCTGCTTTCTGCACTGCAGAAACATTGGCACTCAGCTGCTCACAGCAAAAGGCACTAAGCTGCAGTGACATGGTGAGGAGTTACAAATCGCAGTCCACAAAGTAATTTGGGAGCATGACTCCAGTACTGGTGCCAAAAGAGTTTCACAAAGTGAAAACAATGAGCGAGACTGAACAGAAGCTAAGTCTGCACAAAGGAAATTTCCACCATCACTACAGCTGGTTCAGCCCCCTCAACATTGGAAGACCAATGTAAAATAGTGACAGCTGACATTACTCTTGTAAGTGCCATATGAAACAAAGAGAGCTCTAAGTTGGGTTAGATCGGGGTGAGCAAAATGGTGGATCCAGCCGGCAGCCAGACTCCATTTCCCCAGTAGCCCTTGCCCCCATCACCGCGGCTGGTTTGCATGGAGACCCCAACAGCAGCAGCACCATGATGATGTGGGGAGGGGGTTTCCACGGAGACTGGGCCCAGCAGCACTGGCAGAAAACACAGCTGGGCGGAGAGCTGCTCCGAGGCTGGGGCTGGGATCTTGCAGGGGTGACAATGTGGTCCAGAGTCAGGGTACAGCCGCAATCTGCTGCCTGCACACCCTTGCCCGAGGCATTCAGCAGTGGATCACAGCTCTGCCCTGGCTCCAGACCACTGCTGCAAGATCCCAGCCTTGGAGCAGCTCCCACCCAGCTGCATGCCCTGCCAGCGCTGCTGGAGCTCATCTCCATGGAAAGCCTGGACCCTCCTGTCACAGCATTGCTGCTCCTGGGGTTTCCATGGAGACCAGCTGCAGCATCACGAGCAGATGGCTGCTGGGAAACGGAGTCCGCCATAGACCCAATCTGGCCTGGGGGCCAGTCTTTGCCCACCCCTGCGTTACATGCTTAAAATGGTGGCAGCTATCCTTCTTCAGTCTACAGCTCTCAATAGAGTTAGAACCATTGTAGTGATGGTGGGTATGTTTTTTGGCAACACTTTTCTAGAGTAAATGGGCCCATACAAAGTGAGGGAGACTGGGAGACATGGAAGCAAGTTTAAGCAGAACCACAGTAACCTGGTTCTGTACAGAGAGAGAGAAAGAGAAGAGTTTAGGGTTTCCTCTGACAAGATAAATTGCCAAACGGTTTGTTATTCATTTTAAAAATATGTTCTCTGTATTTGTTTACTGCCTATTCAGCATTAAATATCTGCTGACCGTTAAAAATCTGAACTAAAGGCAAAATAATAATTCTTGTGGAGGTTTGTATCTTCAATAACAAGTGCAGAAACATGGTCTCAGTACATTCCATAAGTTGATGTCTCAAAACATACAATTAATTTCTTTTGTCTTGGTTACTTTTGTCTCAGATCAGATTACTGAAAACACTTATCATACATTCCTTCAGTCCAAACAATCATAATCCTTTTCTTACTGCACCACTTCAGTGTACCTAAAGAGTTACTTAGCTGGAAAATACATTTTTATATATGAAATAGAGCTCATTTGTAAATTCATGTTCTTACTCTTTAGCATTATGTCTATGCACCATAAGCAGAACCTACTCAGGTAAGTTACTGCATTTAACAAAGGAGGTCAGCATTTGCATTTTAAAGAATGTATTTGTCTAAAACTAGGCTTAGACCAGAAAGATATTCTGGTTGTTTCATGCAATGTGAGTACCTTCAAACCTAATGAAGTCAATTAGAGCAAGCTCTCTGCAGGAGTAGCACTGGAATTTGCAAAATCAGACTCAAACCTGGAATGAAGGGTGGTAGAATACACCACCCTACAATAAAATCAAATGGTTTTATATATCATATGTGTCTCTATGTCCATATATGTAGTTGTGTGTGTGTGTGTGTGTGTATACATTTTCTAATGGGTGTGTACATGTATGGGTATATGAAGACTCAACAGCATCAAGCTATCACAATACAGTCTGATTCTCCACTACTTTGCGCTATATGTAGTCATTTACACCTGTGCATTCTGGCTGTGAAATCCTGTGTTTCTGATTTAATGCACTCTACATCTGCTTTGCACAGTTGTAAATGACAATATAAGATGTCAGAGACAGAATAATCTGAACAAATATAGCGTGCCTGCTCACAGTCTTGCTTACACTGTTGCTCTGTGGATTTTTAATGAATACCCTCTGCTGGGATCTGTATAATAGTTTTTATAATTGCATTGAGGATGTACTGACACACACATTTGGAGTGTAATTAAAAGCATCACAGGAGACTCATTTGCTTAGCAGAGAAGTTGGTGCATAGAAACATGACATTTCTTCAGTACACATTCCACGGAGCTATAGGGCTTTTTTCCTACTACGTTAAAAGGAAAAGCTAGCCAGTTGGTCTGAAATCTAAGCAAGAGTGCCTGATCACAAGATTGTAGTACTGAAGAGTAGGTCAAGACTCAGCAGTTATTCTGAGTGTTCTGTTACATATTTCACTTTAGTTTTCTATATATGTGCTTCACTGCCCAACAGCTGATATATCTTGGATTAGTCTGATTCTGTATGAAACTAATTCATTTGTATTAAAAATATTTTCTTTTAGAAAGTGTCCACATTTTCTTACTCAGAACCTTTGAAGGAAAATCTCTGGAGTAATTGATTATACAGATTCCCAGTCCTTGCCAAAAGGAGATTCTATGAAAACAATGAGGTGCATTTTAACGTTTCCATAAAGTCACTTTTAGCTCAGGGGGAATAGTACACATTTTCCCATTGACTTCAGCTGCAAACGTTCCATTTCCTGAATGTCTAGAAATCAAAGCCAAGCCAGATTGGAGACCAAACTGTTTTTAAAAAAATCATCATTTCCAGTCTCACAGGGTGGTTCTGTGGACAATTCGGTTGTTCATAGCTGTGCACATAATCAATGCCATTGAGTAAAACCTGGTCTAAGCTAATCTCGGCTGGCAGGTTTTATTTTAAGGTGCTAAAAAGAATAACTACATTTTATCTTTATGTAAAACAAAGCTATTTTCTCAATTTTTTCTTCTCACTCATTCAATGAGGCCCCCAAAAGTTGTCTTCTATATTAAAATCTTCACCAATAAACAGATAGTGAAAATGAAAAAGACTGAGGAAAAGGTGTTGGCAAGAGAGGAAAAAACTAATTCTTAATTTGTAAAGTACTAACATGCAATGATTAAATGGAAAAAAGAAACCCATATCTTTGTCATCAATGTAGCTTTCTAAGAAGTTTACCAAAACACTGAAGATTTTAATATACATTCTGCATTTTAATTAAACCATTTGCATGAGACACTGTTTTGTCCTTGAAGATTCTGCATTATAATTTTTTTAAATATGGCCAGATAGGGGTGTTTGAAAAATATTTTATAGGTTTCCATTCACATTAGAAATATGTAGTCAACAGGAATTATTTCTTTGAGCAGATACAATACATGTTAATGCAAGAGGCAAAAAGAATAGCTACAGACAAGCTTAAGACAAAACCTTGCCCTCTGCAGGTAAAAAATGAATTTGGAGAAAAAACAGCATAATAACCAGGGATCTGGACTTTCTGTTTTCCATGGGGAACAAAGTGGATTTCTGGAGTTGCATTCTGTGAGCTAGGAGGCAGAGGAGCTCTGATTTTCTATGATAAAAAATCCAAAATCAAGTACCAAAATTTAAAGGTATTGAGAATTTATTAAATTATTATAGTGATTGAGTCATTAATAGGCTTCCACATTGCTTTAAAATTGTAAATATATCAATAAAACATTGTGTTCAAATGATACCTATGTATAGAATGGCTTTTCATTTTAATCACGGATGTGAGATTTTTATCTGAGAATTTGCGATTTGTTTTGGGGGGGGGGTTTCAATCAGGGGAAACTAGTATTCCTGTTAATAACCACAACGAAGGATTATGCTTTACATCAGTGGGCATGTCTATATCTGACTATTAATGCACTGCACATGAAAAAATTCCACCGCAGGCTAGTACAGTAAAAGCTCTGTTATCTGGTATCCCCCAGGAATGGGGGATGCCGGCTAACAAAATATGCCAGTTGAATGGTCCGGGCCACTGCTTCTCCAGCTGCGTCTGGGGCATCCCTCCGCCCCTCCCGCCGCATTGCCACCCCTGCTGCGGGGCATGGGGAATCTTTTAGAAAATTTAAAGTTACATTTTAACCTATATATTTTTGTCATCTTAGGGCCAATATTTTCACCCAAAACTTTTTAATTCCTTCTAACTTCAATAGGAGGTTTGTCCAAGTAAGACTTAAGTTACACACTATAGCATTTGCCACCTACGCTTACTTAAAGATAGAAGTGAGGTTGGAACTAAAGGTGGCAGAAGACTTTTAAGGAAAGAAATAGAGAATGAATATGTGGTGGGACCCCTTCAGGACATTAATAAGTATCCTAGAATTGCTTCAACAGGTCATGCTGAATAGATGTCATATGCTCTTCTAAAGCATTATATAATGGTGTCTACTTTCTATGTCACTGCCCAGAAGCATCCTCAGTTTGTACTTCACATTCTAACAGTACATCAAATATTCAGGACATAATGGTCTATACTCATATCTTATTTCTCAGAGCTACCCATCATCAGTAATTTAGTGTTTTAGAAGGTGTTATGCATACCATACATGATTTTAAAAAATCTTAGTGAGCTCTTCAAGTTATTTTGAAAAAGTAATACTTTAAAAATTTCATAGTTTTAGAAAACAAGCATTTTTTTCTAACCTCTATACAGTAATCCTAGGCTCTCACTGCCAACAGTCAGTCTGCACATAAAAATAGATGAAAATGGTAGGATAAAGTAGCTGTTGACATAGGTCAAAAGCATGGGAAATTATTGCAGATACCATTTCATAAACCGCAGGGGTCTCAAGTTGGATAAAAAGTCAATAAATCCAACAGCGCTAAGTGATGCATTTTCAGTGATTGACAAAGTGCTTCTTCAACAAGGGTCAATGACTATTCACAATCAAAGCAGTTGCCATAATTATGCTACACATGTTCCGAAAAAGCAAGATAAAAAAAACAAATGCATATCAGGACAAGTTGAGGGACAGAGGGGAAAAAAGAAAGAGGTGGAAAATGTTAAAATTACCACTTGTGCCACTCCAAGTATGTCCTATATAACAGAAGGGCAGGTTACAGTAGTTTGACATGTGAAGCAAAGCTGCTGAAAGCTTTATCAAGAATTCAGTGCATATTCTTCAAGTCTGACTGCCATGGAAAAGCCAAGCAGATCTGTTGTGAATGTTTGGGTTCGCAAGTAATCCATCCTTCCATCACTGAAATACACATATCATAGCCTCATACTCACACATGTATTGTTAAATTAGGTCCTTTTATTATTTTCAAATTTACCTAAAAATCCTTTGCACTTGTATAGTACTGTCCCAGCGAGGATCTCAGAGCACTATATAACAATCAATCACTTTGGTGATGTAGTTGAATGTTGTTATCCCTGCTTTACAGATGGGAAGCTGAGGAACAGCAACATGAAAAGGACACAGCTCTGGGGAGAGACCCTGTGCACAGCCACAGCCTGGAAGAGCTCAATGACTTCCAGAAGTACTGGGAAACACCATCACCATGCCACACTTTTAGAAAAACACAGCTTGCTCCCTGCCCCTGCAGTTGGCCAGTGCTGGTGAATGATATGACATGTAAAGTACAGTCCCCAGTGTATGGAGAAGCCCTCATTCTTCAGCTCTGGCACTTATGACTATAACAATGTGGGTAGGGCTAAGAAACAGCAATTAGGCCCTTTGCATCCTCTTCTGTTAAGTGCTAAATAGAGGCCCTTTGCAATGACAAAGTGAAAACTGCATAGCAAATCTGTGGCAGAGGTAAGAATGGGTCCTGATTTTCAGTCTGGTGGCTTTAATATAATGCTAGCCTTTTTCCTTATAACTGCCTTTTTAAAATAAGTATGTTTCAAGAGGTTTATTTTTTCTGTATCATCGTTAAAATCTAGGTCTATGTTCAAATGCTTCTGAAGCAGTTATAGAGATAACTCAGCCTTTGAAAAGTAAGAAAAGATTCTTGCTGGAGCTACTCCAGCTTCCTAACCATACTGAACAAGTTTATAACTGCTCAAAAAATACAAGAACATAGATCTTTGAAATACCTACAGCCAATCACTTTGTTTTTTGTGATACTGAAGGCTAAGTTGACACCATTTGATTAAATACAGCAGGGGTTTTCAACCTTTTTTAACAAGTGTAGCCTGAGGGAGGGAGTGGGGCTGGACCTGGGGCAGAGGTAGGCGCTGCACAGCCGGGATGCAGTGCGGGATGGAGCCACAAGAGCAGTTCATCCAGGGGGTGTTGGAGTGGGGTGGCTGCTGCCGCTGCGCGCACCCCAGCACAGGCCCAGGGAGCATGTGCCCCCAGATCTGTGCGTGGGGCAGAGGCAGCTGCTGCTGCAGGCTGGACTCTGCACCCAGCTGTTGATGGCCCAAGAGCTGCACAATGCCACGTGCCTATTGCCACCGGGCGGGCAGGGGACAGACACACAGTTGCACACAAAGACACAGACACAGACACGCACAAAGACACACACAGAGATGAAGGCACACAGACACACACGCAGATGCAGACACACACACACACACAGATGCAGTTAGACACACATGCACAGATATACACAGATGCAGAAACACAAACAGACACCTCCCCCAGCAAGGAGGTGCTCTGGTGTACTGCCTAGGGCTGGCGGCACCCGGGGCGCCCCTCCCCCTGCCCTGGGTAAGAAGCAAAGTATGGAAACACACAGGGGGAAGATACCACCTCTGTGCCCCAGGGAGTGCTCCATCCCCACCCACCTGCACCCCCTACGGCCTTTCTAAGTACTCCTAGGGGTACACACAACCCCTGAAATACAGTATTAATGTAACTGATATGGAGCTTGCATAATCTCTCAAGTTTCACTGTACCATGAGGGTTAGTATTAATACTGCATTAAACATAAAATGGTATGTCATTACTTTATCAAACATATGCCTAAAGTTGCATCTTCTTATGAATTCTAATCTCAAATACAGAATCAAGTGTCTTTTAGGGAATTATCGTATAAAAAATCCCTAAACCCCAGTATTTTAATTAGATTTGGGTCTAACGTCTAATATCTGAAATATCTTGGGGTTTTATATATTTCTACAGTGATTATCATATTTAAAACAAACATGAAAAAAAAACCCACTACTGAACGATCTAATGGATTTTTGTTCTCTTTTGTCTTGTTCTATAATTGGCCATAAATCATTGAAGTCCTTCAGAAATCTGCATTTGCTCATTTTATATCAGCTCAAATCATTTACTAAATGAGTTGGTTTGCAGACTAATCTCCTACTGGGTCAAATTCTGCTCTAGGTAATACCAGTGTAAATACTATGGCCCAGATTCACTCAAGGGTCTGCAGTAATTTCTATAAGCATAGGTACTCATGGCAGTGCCAAGTCTATTCAGAAGATCCTAAAGTGGCACAGTGATACATGACTGGATGTTTCTCAGGAGTGGCTTCCTTGTTGGCCAGGATGTAACTGAAAACATGTTTTGTACATTATTATCCTTTAAAAAAAAGAACCCAAACACTGTCCCTAACTCCGTGTACTTTTCAGCACTTTAATTATACTTTGTCAATGTGGAAATCTCCACCATACTCCATGATGGAAAAGTTCCATCCCCAAAGTTTCACCCAGGTGATCAACTCATTTTCTGTTTGGAAGCTAAATAAAGGAAGTTTCTCATGATTTCTTATAGAGTTTCTTCTGGGAGGTAGTTAGCTGTGTTACTCTGAAATCCAAAGGCAAGGTAGGCTTGGACCTTACAGATTAACTAAATCAGACATATATAGTATAAGCTTTCATGAGCCATACTTAACACAATCCAGTCTGTGGATGATTTCTTGTTCCACAATTTTCCTGTTCAAGTTTTTAAAGATTTTTTTAAAGGTTTGCTGTCTAAATAGGCTCATTGTAAGGCCTAGCGTCTCAGTGAAAATGGAAGTTGGATAGCCTGCGGCATGAGAGACACCACTGGAAGTTACAGGGCTGCCTGTAAGGCAGGACAAGTTTGTCCCCCGTGGCCACCTTGGCTAGGGACAGACTGTCACGGCAGGGTCCTCGCAGAGGGCCGTGATCTCCTTGAGGCCCTCTCACCGCGCTACTTCGGCCCGAGGGCACCCTCCATTCTCGCCCGCCACGTCTTGATGGAATATGTAATAGGGAGGCTGCCTTGTGTTTCCTCGGGCACGTAAGCTCCTGGACCCCTCGTGGGTCTCCCCGTACAATGGGCGCTACCCAAGCACCCCAGCCTTAGGGGCTATGCGTGGCTCCTACCTCCCCTGATACCTCGCTCCAAGCCTCGCAGATGTAATAGCCGTTGTCCGGTCTGTACGCCCGCTTCCCGGGCCTCCTCTCTAATGTGGCCCACTCTGGGCTCCCTCTCTCGTGCCCAGCCTCTTGCTGGGACTCCCATCTAGCCCACTCTGGGCCTCCCCTGCCGGTGTGGTTCCGCTCAGGGACTCTCTAGCGGGCCTCCGGTCCTATGGGCCAACCGCACGGGCACCCTCTCTGACCCTGGCTCACCGCGCTGCTACTCCCTGTCTTCTCGGGGCAACCGCAGCGCCCTGCCTCAGTCTGAGGGGTGTTACCGCACTAGCCTGCGGCCGGGCTCGCTATGCCTGTCTCGGGCTCCTCGATATGGCCCCGCTCTCTAGGGCTGCTCAGTATGGCGCTCCCCCTCTCTGGGGCTTGCCGTGCCCACATTGGGCTACTCAATAACGTACAATGGCGCTCCCCCTCTTTGGGGCTCGCCGTGCCCACACTGGGCTACTCAATAACGTACAATGGTGCTCCCCCTCTTTGGGGCTCGCCGTGCCCACTCTGGGCTACTCAATAATACCACCCCTTTCTTGGGGCCGGGGTCTATGTTCCCCCCACACGCAATCCGGGGTCTAGGTCCCCGTCCGCAACCTACGGGTTGCGCCCGCGACCCACTGGCCGCGCTCCTCGCCGCCAGTTGCTCACGCACTGGCGTGCGAGCTGCGCCTTCCCTGGCGCTATGCAAATAATGCGCCCTCTTGGCGCTACGGCACCCCACACTCTCTGGGGTCCCTGTGATTGAGGCCTCCTCCAACCCCTACAGCCTCACCCAACCCTCCGGGTGTAATAACACAAACACAAAGCAAAACCACAAGCCCCTAGGCTGTAACATAACCACAAGCCGCATGGCCATAACTCATTATCATAGCTCAAGCCTCCAGGGCTATCATGAGCTGTACTTGCAACTCAGGCTCCTTCCCATATCTTGGCTGAGGGAGCTCCTGCCTCTCTGGCTGCTGGCAGAGAACTGCCAGCCTGGCTTCGGCCCTGGACTTTATAAAGGCCAGGCCCTGCCCCCTTCTGGCCAGCTGGCTCCCCTTAGTTGCTCCAGCAACCCGCAGCTGTGCTCAATTGGCTCTGCCAGGGTTCTCTCCCTGGCAGTTTCTCCTCTCTAGGAGCAGGCACTGAGGTGCCCTGCGACACAGACATTATGCATAATCTGGTTTAAGTGATCAGAAACTGGTTTAAACCTGTAACAGAACAGTGCACTGAAACTGGTTTGAGACAGACCTGATTGAATGTAGTATCAGACTTAAGTGATTTGGGTCAAAGCAAGTTATGCAATGTCTGTCTCAGACCCCTTCCTGGTTTAAGTTAAATCAGAGTCCCCCAGAATCCCAGCTGCTTTGCTGGGCGGGGTTCTGCTCTCTGCTCCAGCCCAGCAGGACTGGCCCCTTCCCTCTGCTCCCTGGCTGCAGCTCCAGCAGAGACTGCAAACACATCAGGGCCTACCTGGCTTCCGCCTGGTCCCCTCACCACTCCCTGTTCAAGAAGGGATTCCCCTCTTCCCTGTAGTTTACACTGACACCTCTCAGCATTAGCTAGCATACCACATGCTGGCTACGGTTCATGCTGTGGGAGATGGGACAAAAGCAGACAGGACTGTGTTGGCTCCCTGCTGGGCTGCTCAAGGAGGGGGGTGGAGCATGGCCCCCCCCCTCAGCTCAGCACCGTGGAAGGAAGGGCGGGCTGCTCTAGCACCCCCCGGCTTCTAGCCTGAGCCACTGCAGGAATGTGCCTACATTTTTTCAGTCCAGAAGGGGATGTCTGTTTGGTTACAAACTGGTTTAGCCTAGCCAGGTTAGACTAACCTGCAAAGATTCAATCAACTCAGGCTTAGGCTTTTTGAATGTCTGTCTCCAGCCCTTGAGACCTTTCTACTTTGCGTACCTCCACTCATTGAAAAAAAAAAAAGACAGAATTCTCAGGTGGACAGTAGACAGTTGGTTTAGAAATCAGAACTGGATCTGAAAACTGCATCTCCTAATTTATTTTTAGTATTAAGATGCTTTCTTTCTTTTGCTTTTTCTGCAAAAGGCATTAGCATCTTTTAATATTACCATTATTCACTATGGGAAACATACGTCTTTGCAACCAAAGTTTAGTTTCTTTCTTTCAAAGTTGATGTCTTTGCTCAATACAAAGCAAAAGGATGAACTCAATATTATCATGCCACTTCAAGAGAAGGGTGCAGAACTGTAAGATGACCCATTGCCCCATGCCCTTTAAAACATTAGTACTGATCACTTCATCCCTTTTTTCTTGGCCTGTGACCTGAGCTCCTGCACACCTCACTGGCTGCATCCAGATGAGTGTGCATGTGTGGTTTACTGTACTGCTAAATTGTGGTGATCCTGATGACAAAAAAAACCATACCAGTAAAAACCAGGGCAACACAAATGGTGGCAGCCAATGTGTGGCAGAAACTGGAGCCTAGCTGGCAAGAGCCATGCTCCAACTAATGGCCAGGCTCCATGCACCTCAATTGCCACCCCTGGAGCCCTGGGAGACCCCCAGGAATCCAGGTAAGGCTGCTGGGGCCAGCTCAGGTTCTGGCCCCAATCTACCCTACCCCACCCAGATTTTTTTTCCCCATGCTAATCCCATGTGCAGGGGCTTGTGCTGGGGCAAAAAGCAGCAGCATGAATTTGTGCTGCTGCTTTTTTCCCTGTGGCAACTGTATGCCCCTGCTTGTGGGGACATGGCCATTCTGTCCTGAACTACAGTGTCCCATCTGTCAGTGAAGTTTGTTGCTACAGAGCTTACACACCAACATCACCCTCTGAAATATTTTACAAATAGCTACCCATGAAAGAGATACCTATCCAGCCATGGGGAAAAAGTATAGGCCGACTCCCTGGGCAAATGAGAAGGGATTGGAGTTTACTTTCTTAAATCCAGTAGACCAAAGCAAACCAAATGTTTTCTCCACTGAAGTACTATTCCACACCTCAAATATTGCTGACATTGTTTCCAGTTAAGTGGTATCTCGATTTCTACAGGTCAGACCACAAATGTTGGAGCAATGTTTGATTAATGAATGTGCTGACTACTGTTTTCTTAAAGCCCTGCATGAGATAAGGGCAGTACCCTAGCTTTCAGCTTCCTGCAAGTTCCTATATGCATTTTGACATAAGAAATGTGCCAAGAAAACAGTCACATTGCTCTGGTGCAGTTTCTCTGAAGTCATAATTCACACCATCCTTCACAATATAAATAATACCAAAAAAGAAAATAAAGAAAGTATTTCCATAGCTCTAATTTTTTTGGACACAGTTTCCAATTGAATATGTTAGAGCTTTAGATTTCCAATTAGATCACTTAAGTGAAGTTAAAATGTGGTCTGGACGTTTTTGCCTGAAATTCCTATTCTTTATATTATGTTGCTCAGCTGGTAATATTTATGTGCTATTTTTGTTGCATCTTTGGTTGTAGTGAAAGGGCCTACTATAACAGTAATTCTATTTGATTAGAGGCTATAAGTACTCTCTTCTCCAATAATTTTTTTTTTTTTCTGCCATGGCAGGCCCCAAACATACAAACTTATCTTCTCAGGCATGAACTTGGCTGATGCCATCTGGGATGTGCTACACAAGATGGTATAATCTCCCTAAAGTGGAGACTTCAGCGCCTCCTAAGAAAAACACATGGGCTTTTGCATACTTTTCTTGTGGTTATTACATCTGGGCCATTTCTTCTTACAACTGTTCACTGAAACACTTGACCTTGAGACACCAGTAGCTAGGACACTGAATTGGATGCCAGGGAGACAAGAAATAAGGATTACAAGCGCTGAATTGCACACTGTCTGCAGGGGCATGTGTACAGCATCAGCAGTCTATGCCACGGGTGCTGCAATGAAGGACAGTGAGCCCACTATATGTGCCCTACACTAGAAAACAGAAATAATGTAGCCACCTTAATATGATGCTAGGCATGAATCAATAAGTTAATCTTGGAAATGCTTGCTGTCATGTGCCCAGTGCTGTACTCAAACAGCTACATTGCATTTTCTTTGAGTAGCATGCACAACAGGAGCACTTTACTGTGGTACATCCTAGCATGGTACTTTGACTGGGCAGACGAGCTTCAGATGCTGAAGGTTTGTGAACACTTCCAGTCCATGCCATTGCAATGTGAAAGCCCATAGATATAGTTACAGGGGTGTAGGTTATAGCTTTGTTGGTCTAAGGACATAGGCAGACAATGTTGTTTGGGTTTAATGCAGTTGGTGTGTGCTCTTCCAAGAATCAACGGTGTCAACTGCAGCTGCTTCCTCAGCCTGATGAAGGGTTTTTAAACCCGAAAACTTGCTGAGATATCAGATTCATCCAAAAAACCTTGTCTGCCATAGATATAGTTAGAAACTCATCTTCAGAAAAGAATGCGATAGTATAGATCTATCCAATTGTTTTCCTCAAGACTGTCTGATGTACAATCAGAGAGATGTCTATCTAGATGGATAAACAGGAGAACAGTGAGTAAGAGGTAAGATGCAGTATTCTTCTGTACGTGCCCCTGAAGCAACATGGTGTCCAGTTCTCAGGGCCAGATCAGTTTGACACCCCTGATTTGTGTGATTTATGAATGCATTAGAATGGCAACAGGTTAAACAGCAGGTACATTTTAAGTTTGCTTATTGTCTTTACAAAGAAGTATTTGATTTGGATGCTTGGCAAAAACAAGTGTAAATAAATGTATTGCCCTGTTACTGTATTTGGAATCTCAGTATCAGTAGGAGGGTTGGAATATATTATCACTTGAAGGAAGGGAAAAAAAAATCAATATCAAATCATAAATCAAAATTAAACATGGCTTATGTAAGTGACAGTTAACATGCTGATACAGATAACTGGTTTTAAGTGGATTATTTGGATGCAATTTAGGATGACAGTTTTTATTTTATTACGAAATTAATTGTGCTTATTCATAAATGCTGGAGCAATGCAAATACATGAAAGACACTAAAAGTAGCACGATTGAAAGGACTAAATAAGTAAAAATGCATGCTTTGCATTTTTCAACTGTGCATCTGAGACAGTCTACCACTGTGGGAAAGCAGCATTAATCTGATTTTGTAGGTAGCATATCTGAAGTAAAAAGAGGTGGTTACACTGAAAGTCAGTAGCATACTGAAAAGAGACTAGCCCCATGACAACAAATCTTGGTCACTTAGCCTTGATGATTATAAAATGGTAAGAGAATTATGTATTGAATCAGGTAGCTACCCAATGGGAATGAGACAGACCTTCCTACTTTCACTGATGCTGGCTTTCTCTGAATCGATCCTAAAATTAAAAAAAGAAGTCCTGACACAATGCCTAGGTTTCTTTTCACCAGCTCCCTGTCTTTTACTATCTTTTTTTTTTCTTTCTAGATGAGCCCAATTACCTCTGCACACCGTGGACAATTTCTGTTTGCTCTACTTCAAACTATCTGGGCAAGAAAGTTGCCAGCAGAAAAGCGACTTCCCAGCCTGTCAGAAGCAGGCAGTGAGGTACATAACAAAGTAACACATTACATCAGGGTGGCACTGCTGCCAGAAAGATTTCTAAGGGCAAAGGAAACAAAAACCCACATCAACCGATTTTGTTATGAATATCCTGTACTATAGCCACTATCATCAGTATCAGCTGGAGCTGGATCCTCTTAGGAAATGGTCCGTAAGAGCTGCTCTGTCACATTCCTAGACAGCCTGTGCTGAGATGCTCCTTTCCAAATGTATTCTCCCTCTCTCTCTCTCTCTCCATGTGTTGGCACTTGGCCCTGCAAGATCAGCTTTTTCTGGATTGTTGTGTCTTTCCTCAATTCAAAACTAGGATCTCTTCACTTCTTCCTCCTCTGGATGTTTCTAAAACCCAGAAACTATACCCCCCAGCAGTCAAAACAATGCTATCTTTCTATTGTTGGCAATGAAAATGGAGTAAAGACCCATAATAGTATCACAAAGAGGCTACTTCAGATGCCAAAGCTGCAGCGCTCCCTGTTGAGCTCTCAAAGCAAAGGATGGCTATTCAGGGCCACTCTGAGAATGAGGAAAAGTACTAGTTCTCCTTAACTTAGGCATTCAGTTGTTCAGTTCATCACTTGTTGCTTTATTTTGCGAATTTTTTAATGCTTTATTAACCTATTCTATTTTCCAGCAAAAAGTAAAAAGTGTATAATGTATTTTTACTGAGACTGGAAAGTAATTCAAATATTATTAACACCTGGTAGCATCTACAGGGTTAAATTTCCCGGTTTCCTTTTAAGTCTCTACTTCTCATGTTTATACCTAGCATTATGAAATAGTCATCTTACATGCTGAAATTCCCCATGCATGATTTCTACCTAAAGTGATTTTGTTGTTGTTGTTGTTAAAAGTTTGAGCAAAATCCTCTAATGTTCTGAGTTCTGTAGAACGAATATAACATGCTTTTCCCTTCTGGGGTACTGAGAAAGCATACAGTAGAAAATATTGTTAAATCCAGCTGTTCACATCTAAAGAGCTACAGAAGCCTGCAGGTTTTTAAAGTTAGTGGTGTCCAACTCATCCAGCCTTGTAAGCCAGATCCAGAGCACAGGGCCAGTCCATGGACAGGATCCAAAGCACAAGGGCACATCATCTGGCTTGACAGGCCAGAATTTGGTGGCAGTAGCATTAATTGTTGCAGCTCCCAGACCTGCAGCAACCACCACTTCTCCCAAGGTCAGATTTCCAGCCCTGCAGGCCAGATGACACAGCTCCACACACTAGATCTAGCCTGTGAGGCTCCCAATAGGTCTGGAAATTTGATAGAAGGATGAGCAGTGGCAGTATTAATTGCCACAGCTTTGGGAGCCATAGCAATCAATTCTACCACTGCTTGCTACACTGACAAATTTCCAGCCCCATGGGCTGGATGACATTGTTGTGTGGGTCAAATCTGGCCCACAGGCCATATGTTGGTCACTTGTTTTAATTAAATGCACATGCATCTTAAAGCATATCCTATAAACAGCTTCGTTTTGAAAATTGCTGAGAAATTCCAGCTCCCTCTGAAAACAACCAAGTGCTTACACTTCCAGCTCAGGAGGGAAACCCAGCCCTCTCCTGATAACATAGTTTTCTTAAATACCTTTGATATATTTTTATTTTCTAAACTCAGGCCAAATTTTAAAAATCACTAAATGCTAGAGTTAAAATTCCAAAGGTTTCACTTATTTCTGCTTATTCAGTACTTACTATCCATAGCCCGGTTAAACATCCAGCTTAAAATAATACATTCGTAACAAAAGCTATACCAAATGCTATAACATTGCAAAAGCTATAGCAGAAGTTTTACAAGATGAGCAAAACAATTGAGGTATTATTACTATTGGAGCTGAACCTTAGCTGTGTAGATTAATGCTGCATTAACAAAGATTTTATTTTTAACCACTGCAAAAGAAGAGCTTCATATTCTCATTTTCAGCTGATATGTAAGTACTAAAAACAAATTTTTTCTTTTTACAAAAAATCTTAATTTTTCCTTTTCTGTGTTTTGCTGTTCCTGCCTCATCTTTTTGTGAAGCAACTATCCTAGTAGGGGATTTTGCTGCTTCTTGTGTTAAGCTAAGTGTGGGGTTGTATCCAACCCTTGGAACTATATCATACAGCTCACAGGGCTTTTGAAGGGGCCAGTAATTCAGGGGCAGGGTGAACAGTGACAGGACCTGTTGCTGAATTACAGTATACGGAGCCCTATTGGGGATGTGTTTAAGCAGCTCAGGAAACTATAGCAGTTAACACTGCTACTTCTGGCCGCACCATTGGAGGTGGTTCCAGATGGACCCTGCAAGGAGCCTTGCCGTCCGAATCCAGCCTGGAGGGGCCAAGAGAGTCAGAACCCTGACTAAGTTATAAGATCCCAGATGATATAAGAGCCAAGATCACAAATACTGCCATTGTGTCTAGCTTGTTGGGCATCTTCAGTACTAACAGGAGAGTGAAGCCATATTTAGATGAAAATATTAAATTCAAAGCAAAGTTTGGCATCATCTGCAACTTCAGCAGCTGAATAATGAGAAAAACCCATCATCTATCAGGTCCCTTTCATCTTTTTAAATATCTTGGTGCTAAATACCATTAAAATCTCTAATCATGTCAATGTTTTATTAAAGCTACTGTGTGTTTTGCAGTTTTCAGTATGGGTTATTTTAGGGTTCCTCCCACTGCACATATTGTTTTTCTGACCTTTATTTTCAGCAACAAAGAAGCTGCAGAACATGCCGACATCTGGAGACCTGCACATTTTCAACACTCTAATCTGACTAGATTTTTCTTAATTGTCACAGTTGACTGAGCTATCACCAGATTCCTGAAGCTTCCTGAAGAGCTGTCACACCTCTCATTCATCATGATGCCCAAAGAACTTAATCAGCCTTCAGCTGCTTCAGGGCAATCCCTATCAACTCTGTTCCTTGCTGGAATGTGATACCTGCCTGTTGTTCTGACCCTGGGTTTCTGAGATGCTGTGATTGCAGGAGTAAAGGATCAAAGGGCTATAATTTCCTTTTTCCACAAGGTGCAGCAGGGCAATGTCTCTACCCTACCACACCACCAAGCAATCCTCCATCTTTTAAAACCAGGCTCATGGCCAGCCTTAGAAAAAATTGCTGTAAAATAAATGGCAAGAGAAAGCAATCCTGCTGAATACAATTTTCTTCATTTCCCAAATCATTTGTCAGGCTAATTAGGAAATGAGCCAGTTAAATCCCCTAGACTAATCACCTTTTCTTGCCCACCAGTTAACAATAAGATTGGCATTGCAAAGGAGCCCTAAAAATGACTTAGCAAATAGAAAATTACAAATTTTTGAAATACACTATTTCTTTTTAATGCACAAGCAATTAGGGATGCGGAGAGCACAAAAATCCTCTGAGGCAGGTACTAACTAGGATAATTGTGATAAAACTGTGCTGTAAGCGTAGGCAATCAAATGCTATCATTTATGTCAAGAAAGACAACAGTCTCTAATGGGGCATATTTTTCATTTGTAAAACTGTATCAATTTTTCCACTTTTAATAGAAAACATAAAAGAAGAATTTCATCAGATAACTCTAGTGATTATTTCTCAGGCTTCTTTTAGCAACAGCAGGAAAAAATCAGTATTTTTTTGAGTGAAATACAATTCAATATTAAAAAAGTGCTCAGATACTATAAATAAAAACATTCCAACTAGCATTATGATTAACGTGGTTACTTTTTTCCTATGCAATATAGATAGAGGCATTACTCTTTACATGCTACAATTTTAGTGATGGAAAAGAGCTCCCTGTCACCACAACAGCATTTTAATTTGGCCTATCATTGTTGAAGGAAGGACTCATCACTGATAAATCCAAGGATATTCAGGTAGTATTTGAGGGATTAGCGTTAACGTTATGCCTCAATAGTCCCATTCCAAAGCGTTCCAGTAATGCTCTCTTACTTCCTGGTCTCTTTTGAAGGGGAAAGAGGGAAGTACAGCAGCTTCTCTACACCATTCTCATACAGGTACAAAAAAAAATGAAGAGTCAGGGTCACCCCTCAATCCCTCCAATATATCAACACAGGGAAAAATGAACTAAGGCAAAGAGGGGAAATAAACTGCACCTGGGAAAAATTCTGATTCATAAGTCAGTTCTTGGTCTGCCATTGATCTGCACGCTTATGCTCTGCCTCTCACTGAAAGCATAAGCATAATCTAGCCCATGGTAGGCTACAAATGAAAAAGGAATGTGATGCCATCATACAGTTCCCATTCATTCACTACACAAAACCACTGCATTACAATATTAGTAGCTTCTGTTCCAGTGAACCAGGACTCACAGGGAGTCTTGCCGGGTAGATGCAGAATCTGTTTTAAGCTAGTGCTAATGTCAGGCACTTCCATAAGGAGTCATTTCACTCACAAGTGAAACAAAGTAAAAGGGCCTCTTACACATACTTTATAACATCATAAAGAGGTGTTGAGCAACAGCAATTATAATAGAATCTAATGTAGTTGGGCGCCAGTCAACAGTAACTTTGTATTTCAAGGAGACCTGTAACAAGGATCAAGTGTATTGCTGTTTCACTGTGTTGCTATCAAACTGAGTTTAATACTCAAGAGACAGGTTTTAAAATGAAATGTTTCTATGCTCTCTTGTACATTGTATGTTCTAACTCGCTCACCAACAAGGTCCTTAAAAATAACAAGTCAATCTCTGGATTCTGACTTAGGTTATGAAAGAACAATAACTGGTACAAGTATGAGAACCAATAAAAACAGAGCTCATGATGATAAATATTTCATTTATATGTTAACTTTTAGACTCACAGGTCGCATGTTCAGAGCTCACTCACAGTTGTGAACATGGAAATTAGCAGGATGGTTCCAATTACTTTGCTACCAACTAGAACTGAATCTGATCATTCATCTTCTGAGGAAAGGCATAACATGCTCATAGCTTCACACACAGGCTGCAGTAACTCACCTGGCCTCAAAGTTTAATAGTTCTATTATTCTATTTGGATAACAAAATATTTTTGTTCTCTAATGAGATTTAACAACGTCACACTTCGCATTGCTAACACAAACACAAATTTTCTCATGATAGCTTTATCATCAGCATTGCTTACCTAAGCTAAAAATCCAAATCAATGCTTTTAGAAAACTGGAGGGTTTAGCATTGCAATAAAGTTCTCCAATCTGCTGAATTGTATGCCCTCTACATAGCATATAAATTGACAGGGATTCTTTCTACTCTTAACCAACCCGCTGGCATTAAAGGTGAAAATAAATGAAAAACACCTTTCCGAATACTTTACTCTAGTGGGATAAAGCCCACTGCTCCTCTATAATTGCAATGAAAGTACTGATTCAGAAAAGACGAGTATGTTCTCTATTCCTGCTGGCATATTTCCAAAGTAGTGGCCTCTCATATTCTGCACTGAAAACCTTGCCAAAGCAAAACCATAATATTGTGGTGGAATCCATCATCTTTCCCAGCCTTTCAAGTTAACCCAACTCCCCTATCAGCCTATCTTATTGTTTAGCAATCTGAGCTGGTATAACCACTGCTACATAGCAACAGGAGAAAATATTTATTTGCGGTTGCTACTGTTCCTCCCTCTACCGTCTCATATACTTCCCCCAACACAATCCTAACACTATTGGGAATAGGTTTCTGCCTGTAAGTTTCTTCCATAGCCAATAGCGCTACATTTACGGGCCTTTTCTACACTAGTGCTAGCACATTTTTGTTTTGGCTGCTAGTTCTGACCTACCTGCTGTAGCAACAGTATAAATGCCAGTGTGGATATGCCGCTCTCAGTCACTGCCATTTTAAGCACCAACCCACACAGACCTGCGTTCAGAATGGGTTAGATGACACAGTGCCTAAAATACCAATGGGTCAGGTTAGACTACTGTTACACCAGCTCTCCTACTGTTACTGCCACTGATAGATCTGAACTGCCAAGAGAAATGAACTAAAATTTCAGCAAACGGGCTCCACCTTATTCCGACCAAAATCAATTAGAGTTTTACTATCTATTTCAATGGAAGCGGGTTGGGCACTTGGCCTCTTTCACCTTTTGCAAAGAGAAGAGGGTCCAATCAGGAGCAAGCCCAAAATAATAAGGCATGAAAGGAATGAAACACAATCAAAAGGTGAGATGACTCTAGAGTAAAAAACTATTGGCAGCAAACACTAGTAGTGTAAATGTTTTTTCTCATTTGTAAACCAGAGACTTCACAGATTGGATTACAGCATGGGACTTGAATTATTAATTTCACACTTAAGCAGCATTGCCATAAGCAAAATTTCATTTTTCTTCAGACCCCATCTCTCTTGTCATGAAAGGCACCAGGGATTTGATGAGTATATTTGGACATATCAAATCATCAATGTCAGCGTTTCTCAACCCGTGGGTCGCGACTCAAAAGTGGGTCGCAATAATATATGAAAGGGTTGTGAACCAACTTTAAAAATGGATTCTCCTTTAAAGGAGAAAAGCGTGGGAAATGGTGGCTTTTGCCTTGCAGGCTGGCAGAGTTCCAGTCTGCAAGGGGCTGCTTGGGGCCCCCCATATCCTGCACACACCCCACCCCATCCCACACACCTACTCCTGCCCCACACACTCTGGGGCTGGGGCCTGGGGGCGCTGGGCCAGGAGTGAGGGACACTGGGTTGGGACTGGACATCAATGTTTACAAATGGGTCCTGGTACAGAAAAAGTTTGAGAACCAGGGATGTACATTGTTTGAAAATAAGACATAGAGTTAAGATTAATAATTGGAGCTATTTAAGCAAGCAGTTTTGGGGTGGTTGTTCTTACATACTGTACTACAGGACCTTATACATGCATGCTATTTGAGTTTTCACATCACTTGTATATATTATGGACCACAATCTTACTTTCAGAGCTTTTCAGTGGTAACTCGTTTAAAAATAAAGAAAAAAAAAACCTCCCCACATGAAGACATGACCTACCTATCTATCTTGTCTGTTCCATATATATGTATTACTGGAATATAGATTTGATTTGGTTTGTGGCCTTCACTCTTAAGTAACTCATTTAAACTGTAATCTCTCTCATGCTGGAAATGAGGCATACCACCTTTACTTACATGTGTTTTATGCCAGTGTAACAGCTTGTTTATACCATGTAGCTGACAGCACAGTCACACTTCACAAATGTTTCCATCTGGCATCCTCTTCTTTTGACACACTATAAATAAAGACAGTCCTGAAGCAAATCCTTGACTCCTTATTCCTGGATGAAGGAGTTCTGCACAAATTTGATTCTATACAGGAAGGTCAAATAGGTTCAAAATGGAGCAAAAAGTATGAATAGGCTCCTCTACAGCTCTGTAGTAGGGACTTACATTAGCTCCCTATATCCTTCACTGACTAGCTGACTCTGCCTACCCCTGAACCTTATACTTGCTAGCATCCCCAAAAAAGGACTGTAGTCTGTGGAGGGATGAAAAGAGATGCTCACAATTGCTGCCTGAAATGGAGTTTATGGTGAATCCTGCAATAGTGTTAAGGAAGTCTGCTGTTACACAGATCAGGGAAGTGTGCCATGGTCCTTAAGTCTCCAGCCAATAATAGATTTTGTTCAACACTTCAACTTGTTGCACTATAATAATTTCCCTTTTGGTCTGAGGCTTCTATCTTTCTGTAAGTCAGCAGCAAATAATTACATATTTAACAACGTCACTAGAAAAGATGCAGTGGAGGTAGCTGTTTGAACCTTTCTGTTGTGTACAGCCTGTGGTAGCTGGTATTAACAGGGTCCTCAAGGATCACTACAGAAATGGACTACTTTGTAAATGGTTTGCATGCTCCTCTCAGCATGTAAATGTTGGCCTAATTTTTCAGAAGCTGTGCTCCTTTGATTTATGACCACTTTGAAGACTACTCTTTTAGAGTAAAACTACCCTCATTTAAATGAGAAGACCTAGATTTTCAAATAATTATGTAATTCAAGTCAATATAGGTACAACCACTTATACCAGACAAAGCATCTAGCTCTTTATGCTCAGAGAGCCCAAGAAAAGGCTCTCCATAGAAGTAGGTTGGAAGCATCAGGACACTAAATCCATTCTTACATTATCACTATAGATCTATGAAGCTTACATCCCACATTCCCACTAGAGGAGGGGTTACTCTATAGAATTATGCACAAATTAGGAACTTTACAAACAAATTGGTGATGTTTATATTTGCAATTAATTGTGGATCTCAAACTTTAAATACGGTTGATTAAATGCCCCTTTGACACTGGGTCCAGTACGTTTTTAGCCTTTCCTTAAGTGTCTTTGAGCCTTTCCTTAAGTGAAGGAAAACTGATGGAAGACTTCAAAAATGGGCCCATTGTATATGGCATATAAGTAACTTTAAATCAATCTTACCCTACAAAAAGGTACCACATACTGGAATGACTTTCAAATCAAATATCATTTGTGGTATGCAGGCTGTTTTGTTACTTGTGAGAGGCTTCCAAGTTGTAAGTAAGCTACTAGTAACCGGTTTGAAAAGTCTACAAACCCTGGTGTACACCTATTCACAAATGCACCTACCATCTGGTCTGCCACAAACAGTTGTATCAGGCAGCTATAAAGACTCATGGATAAAGTAAAGTAGCATATGTTTGTCTTTTAAAATTTTCACTGCCATATGTCTTACGTGGAATCACACTGTGATGTGCTGTTAAACTTATTTGGTAAGATCTAGCTTAGACAACACAGTTAAATGCTAAAAAAAAAGTACATCAGTACTTTTGAAATGTTATGTCCTTTTGGTCTTAAACCTGCAAACATTTCTATCTTTATGTAACTTGATACATGTGTCTTCCTCAATTCAAGTCTGATGGAACTACTCACAAGTACAAAGTAAATCACAAGCATATTTGCCAGTTTAAGACAATTTAGATTGTAAATGCCTCTTACAGTAAAAAGCCATCATCACAGGGACTTTGTTCTCATTGTTTTTACACTGGCTTGCTCACCTCTGATTAGAGCTTCTAGGTGCCATGATTCAAAATGATGACTCCCATATCAACAATAGATCAGACCTTTGTATATTGATAGTATTGCAAGGGACAGCTTATCTGATTTATCTGAGATCTATATGGTGCAGTAAGACGGGGCATCAGGGAAACAATTATGTCTCTGATTTTTTGCTTAGCTCTGCCATGGCTCCTCTCCATACTCCCCCAAGGCAGTTCTAATCTAGGACAGTTGCCAAAGGTCCAGAGGGACCATGTATCAGCTGAGTTTAGTAGAAGCATTTGTACTGATGAGGGCAAGTAAAAACAAAAGTCAACTATACTAGCTCTGTGCGCACAGGAGACTCCCATATGCTGGAGCTAAGGGATGTGAATGATTTCCATTCTGTTTGCACTACCCCTAAGTGGGGTGAAGTGGTTAGTATTTGATCCAGGTTGCTGAGTATTCATGGACAGCAGCCTTGCCCACAGCTTACTCAATACAAATCCCTGAAACACACCTTATAAACAGGTTTACAGAGCCATTACAAAACAAACCCACTACAGGCTCTCTATACCACAGCTCTTCCCCAATGCACAACATGATTGCCCATTTTACGTTGCCTTATTGCTCCTCCACACCACAAGGAATTCAGGATTTACCATTCATTGGGTGCATCTGCACATGCAATTAGCATGTAGCAAAAAACTCCAGCACAGTTTGGGCCAGAGTTTATTGCTCCTGGGTGTGCACCTGGGACCACAGCATATTGCGCCAGGGCATGGCAGCCCCAGCTGCCAGGGACCCAGGGGGTCAGTCTGCCAGCCCAGGCTGCTCCAGCCTGGTTCAACGTGCTGTGGAGGGACAGGCTGGGACACAAGGGTGCCAGGGTGTGGAGCTAGCCCGTAGGCAGCCCCTGCACTGTAGCACCCTTGTGCCCCAAGCAGCCCCGGTCACCATCTACATGTGTATTTTGGTACACATAACTATTCTGCTGCAGGATAGTACTGTCCCTGACAGTACTATCCTACAGTGGAGTTAGTTTACTGCACCCTAATACTCCACAGTAAAGGGCATGTGTAGATGTGCCCAGTGCAGTATTGCCAAGTCTCATGATTGTTTGCATTGTCCTTAAAGTCTATATTTTGGGACTGTATATGAACAATGTACATTTTTCACATTCCCAAAGCGTAGACTTTAAGAACAACACCAAAAATCATGAGACTTGGCAACACTGCCAGTGTCACTCTGTGGCACTCAATTCTCAGGTGTCCTGCATACTGCCCATGTGAGTTTTCTACTTTTCATTTGTTGAAACAAACAGAATAAAAAGCAGAATAGAAGTTATGTTGACTTTTTTAAAGTTAGTTAAATGCAGATTTCTCATTGCCATTGTTTTATATGCCATGTTTTATATAACCTATAGGCTTTAAAATCAGTTGAAATATGTCTTAACAGGTGAGAACCACTGTTTTTTCATGCTTCCATAATATATAAAAGCTTAAAAGATCTTTTTCAAACATTTAGAAAACATTAATTTCTTTGCTGAAGATGAACACAAGAAATTCAAACTCCCGGGGTAATAAGGAGAAAGGTTACAAACTACTGAAATGACAGGCTTAATACAAACATGTTTTCTAAGCTACAGTTGAAAAAATTATTATTCTAATAATATAATATGATAACATTTTTACCATTCTATAACACAATGGCCAAATTATAATTTTAATATTTAAAATTTACTAAAACTATTTAGTTTGAGATGCTATATAGGTTGAGGTGACATATTTCAAATACAAAATGCTCATTATTTAAAAATAGGACTCAAAATGAAATAATAAAAAGGTTCATAGAAAATAGTAGGCAAATCTTAATACTCTACCACACTAAGGGCCAGATTCTGTTCCATCTAATTAGGTGCCTAAAGGCACAGACAGAAGTGCAGCTCCCCGCTGTAACTCATACCACTTTGCAAGAAGCACTATGAGTTACAACAATCCCACAGACCCAACGGATGTTCACTGTTGGGTTCTGAGGGTTGGGAAATTCAGCTGCAATTTGGAGCAGGCTCCCCCAGACGCTCTCCCTCAGCCCCCTCCCAGCCCCAGCTCTGTCTTTAGAATGGGGAGGGGGGAAGGGAGCGAAGAGAGTTTGGTCTGGGTTTTTTTTTTCAGCTGGTGCTGGAGGGAGGGTGGGTAGATTGGAATTCGCATGCCTGACACTCCAGTGATGGCTGTGCAACCCCCAGAATTAACTCCTGCTACTCCCTTTCCCCCCCACCATTCTGAAAACAGCACTGAGAGCAGGGATGTCCAGCCCTGCTCCCAGCAAGTGCAGACAGAAGTTACTGAGGACACTCCACATTGGAGTGTCTCCATCTGAACCTTTATGTAATGAGGGTTCAGATCGTCACAGGATCAGGCCCTTTAAAGCATCTGCCGTCATGCACTTGTGTCTGTTCATGGCTGCACAGTGCTTTCAGGGGCCAGATTGGGTGAAAATTGCCACTTTTGTCTGTGCCTTAGGTGAATTTAGGTGCGTAAGTGCTTTTTTTATTCTACCCTGTTCAAGTCCCTGAAAATCCATTAATGAACTATCATCTGACCCTTGAGTCAAAAAGCAGCATCAACAAGGAGGAGGAGGACCTCCCCGTATTTTGCATTAACAACGTTTAGGGGCTTGAGCAAAGTGAAACAGAATCACACTTGGGCATCTAAATCCATGTACACACCTAACAGATTAACTATAATCTGGTCCCAAATTACCAGGAAAGGACAAACCCACAAACCATGAGCGAATGGGCCTATCATGCTAATTTGCACACTGTTGTTCTCAAATGAACAGTAGCTCATTAAAGTTATATTTTCGAGTTTAGGCTTAGTGAGGCATGACATGAAGATGACTACATTAACAAAATTCTTACAGTACATCACCCTCATGAAAAACACTGGACATTATGTTCTGAGTTTAGCACATCAGTTAGTAATATGGTATTGTCTTTTCTTCCCCTTAATGTGAAGCAGAACCTTAGTGAACAGATAGTATGTCAGCTCTTGTAATGTTAGATGCCACCCAGGCAAATGTCTCCTGGTATGACATTTCAAATTAAAAATGAAGAGGCTTTTGCCTTAGACATATGCCTAGGTGGATTTTCTTACCTTTGGTTCCATTGAAATGAAGCTGTGGGTACCTCTACTTGAGAGAACTGACCTTTTAATTGTTTTACTATGGTAGAAGTGGTAGTAATCCTTCAGTGTTCCGATCTGTAGAAAGGAGGGGGAAGGAGGGAGAAAAGAGAAAGAGAGAGATTTAATTTATGAAAAGCAGTTTTCTGTTTTTCATTTTTAAAGGCCTATAAATTATGCAATTTCCTGCTGCGCTGAAATGTTACTTGAACCCCAGTGATCATCTTTCAAAAGAAGGACATATGATATGAAATGGATGTAGTGTCCTTGAGGCAGTAACTGCATAACCAAAGATTATAATTGAGCAGCTTAGCCCGTCTGTATCCACCTTTTTAATGTTTAATTTATATTCAGTATTTTAAGTAATTCTATATCAATTTATATCCAAACTATCATCACAGGCAAGTATAAAAATCATCAAATAGCTACAAGGTTATTAAAAACCATACAGTTTGCTTAAGGAAATATACTGTAAAATGTACTGTGTTAGGTTATTTATGTCATTAACTTACAAAAACATTCCTAAGCATTGGACCATTCACAAAGAATATACTTATCTTAATTTTGTAGGGGAAAAATAACTTCAGTCCTTAATCTATTATTAGAAATACTTATGAGATGTCAAAAAATAGAATGATTTCTCAATAGAAAATAAAAATTGGTTTATATCTGCCACTTAAGTACAGTCTAGTAATGTTCCTAACCTCCATAACAACATGAATAAATTTCCTTTTTAAAATCATTCATACCTGTTTTCCAATGGATATCCAAAGTATTTCTAAGTAACTTTCACACACACATAAACATGCATATCCCTAGAGAAAAGGCCTTCCCAAACATTTTAGAATTTGGCCTTCAAAAATATCTCATTGATGCTGTAAATCTTACAGAAACGTTATAAATTCCTTTACAATTTTTATAACGACTGTTAAAAACGAGCAAGAAAAAGCTATTTTAACTCATTGCTGATTCAAGTGGAAACTCAAATTAACCTTAGAAAAAAAATCAGCTTTGTTTTGAAAACAAATGAGAAAATGGCGGCGGTGCACTTTTGAACTAAAACGCATTGGAGGTGCTTTAGTTCATAAGTGCACCACTGCCATTTTCTGCGTGCTGATGTGCTGATGTGCATTTTGCTGCTTATACAATTGCACACAGTGCAGCATAGCTCACCTCAGCTTGCATGCAAAGCAGACTTGATTAAACGAGTCTGCTCCAAAGCAGTGGATCTTCAGTGCATCACAGGACAAAAAAGTATGTGTATAATAGGGCTATGCAAAACTTTGGCAGTAGTTTCATTTTAGAGGTGTTTTGGCCCATTTCAATGCCCAAAACACCAAATCCAAAATGAAACAGAAAGCTCTGAAACATCTCTGAAACTAAACAAAACCATCCGAAATGTTTCAGAAATGTTTTGGATATTTTGGAGCCGGGCTTGCAGGGAAACAGAAACCAAGAAGAGGGAGGGGGAAGTGGGGCGGATATTAACATTTGTAGCTGGCCAGTGACTATGATCTGTCCCTGAGGTCCCTTCCAATCCCAGTGCTCTGGGGGAGGGACGGCAGCCTGTTGTCATCCTGTGCGCAGATCTGGGGGCCTGAACCCTGGGAAGGAGTCTGGCACAGCCCTGCAGCCCTCCCAGAGGGGTGTGGGCCCCCAGATCCGCACACAGGATTACAGCATGCTGCCACTGTTGGCTGGGGCCAGCACCAGCACCCAAGTCTGCTCTGCACAGCCCACACCAAGCATAGCTGGGGGAGCTGGAGGACAAGCCCACATGGCTGTCCTGCCTGGTCCCATCCCCACCTAGCCCAGCCTCCTGGCACTTAAAAAAATCCCCCCTCCTCCCCCCAACCCTCACTCACTGGCTGTAGCAGGGGCTGTGGAGGCTCTGGGGCCTCTGGGAGGCCCCAGCAGTCCAAGAATCAAAAAAAAATTCTCCACACTCACCAGCTGTAGTAGGAGCTGTGGGGGCTCTGGGGCCACGTGGCAGAGCCCCCCACAAAACCCCCACTCACCAATCTACCCCTCCGCCCTGCCAACCCCAACCCCTGATGCCCCACCCAGCCCCAGCCTAGTCCTGGCACTTAAAAAAAAACAAACAAAAAAGCCCCGCAGTCACCAGCTCTGGCAGCAGCGATCAGGGCCTCTGAGGGCTCATGGCAGAGCTCCCCTGTGCAGTGCGGGGCAAAGGGGATCGCCCCCCCACACCTGGCACCCTCATGGCAGCTGCCCCATGGTGCAGGTGCAGCATGGCTCAGCAGGGTACCACATACTTTCTGGGAGCTGGGACCACTGGGGCTGAGCGATGCCAGGCTCCAGCTAACAGGTGGAGCTGCCCCAACTCCCAGATAGTGCGCTGTGCCCTGCCAAGCCATGCTGCACCCGCACGATGCGACAGCTACCACACAGGTGCCAGGCAGGGGGGTGATCCCCACTGCCCCCTGTGGCATGGGGTGGCTCTGCCACAAGCCCCCAGAGGCCCTGTTCGCCACTGCTACAGCTGGTGAGTATGAGGGGTTTGTTTTTTTTTAAGTGCCAGGACTAGGCTGGAGCCGGGCGAGGGATGAGGCCAGGCAGGGCAGCCTTGGGGGCTTCTCCCGTGGCTCCCCCCACCCAGGGAGAGGCAAGCACAGCTGGAGGAGCCATGGGAGAACTTGCAGCCACCCAGCTGTGCCTGCCTCTCCCCGGCCGATCTGAATCTCTGAAACAGCATCGAAACTCTGAAACAGATTCAGCTGAATCAAAACAGCAGTGATTTGAAACACTGAAGCGAATCACTGTCCTCCAAAAAAGCCAAATCCAAAATCGAAATGAGACAAAGCCATTTCTCACAGCCCCAGGGGAATAAATGCCCAAGGATTCCTTGTTCTGTATTATTAGCAACTAGTGAGGGCAAGCACATAGGCAACATCTCAAGTGTTCAACTCTAAAGGAAACATTAAATGAAAATTGGCAGAAAAACTCTATGAGTCTTCAAGGATCTGCTTTTCGGATTCACAAAGATTAAAGTCTCTGGAAAACCTTCATCACATTCACATAGGATTTAAGGTTCATGAAGAACTACTGCTCTTGAAGAGCATCTGATAATTTTACTGAAAGTCTGAATAACATACAAGGGTCTTTGAAAACAAACTAAAAAACTTTTTGAAGAAATTCTACAGTTTAAGAGGACGTGTCTATATGGAAATATTGCAGTATTTAAGGTGTGAATTTCAACACAATTCAGTATGAAAGGCTGTGTAGGCATTCCCATTTCAGGAAGAATGGATTATTTTGATTTAACTTAAGCTAAACACAAGCAAGCCAGTTTATAGTACCTGGACAGGACTGAAAATTGTTTCATGTGTACCAGGAATAGCACTGTTCAGACACTTGTGCCAAAAGGGTACAGACCTCTTGTAACATCTCAAGAAACAAAAGTTTTCAATGCTGATTAAATACTTTCCTAAAGAACTGGGGAAGATGTGCATTGCAGACTGTGCTAGAAAGGCCTAGCAGACAATGAAGAACCATTTATCTCCTCCAGGTGCCCAGTCATGCCCAGAAAGGCTTCGGTGCCAACACCTGGCCAACCATGGCTATCCTCTAGTTCATGCCACATATTGTCAGTTTTTGAACTTTACCACCAGGTCTCTCCTTTTTCCATACTTACTAACCCAAAACATTCAGCACAATATTAAAATTCTATGTCCCTCTGTAACAGGGCCCAGTAGGGGCCCCATTACTAAAGAGGCAAGAGTGCTTGGGCTTCCCCCCACCTTTTCTCTTCCCTTCCACTCTCCCCTTTGCCCTCTCTTAGGTCTGCTGTGCTTAGTCTTAGGCCCCTTCCCTTTGGGGTGTCCCCCTAACTGCCTTGGGCATAGTCCTCTCCATTTACCCCTTCTAGCTCTCACTCTCTCTCCTTAAACCCTGCCGTTATTTGGTCATTATTACTCAAATTTCTAGCTGCTACTGTAGCCCACTAGGAGGCTGAGGATTTTAAAACAAGATGGCCAGTGGCTCCAGATGCAGTCAGCCCCTGATGACCCAAGGGCAGAAGTAGAAGAGCCAGTGACCTGTATTACCCTTTATAAACTCAAGCTTCAGGCCAGCAAAGTCGTCTAGCTGTAGGAGCCCTAGGGGAAGGAGCTCCCTGTGAAGAGTCAGAGGAACTGAATTCAAAGCTTCCCCCTTGGCTCCAGACAGCAGCTGGACAGAGAAGACCAGCTACATCACATTGGGAACCAGATAAGTTCTGCAACTTGTTTGTTCTTTTGATTGTGGCTTGGAGAGTGCTGTCCCAGGGTCAGATGAAGCCAAGACCAAGCCTTTTGGCTTTGAGTTCAGCTGACACCCAGGATTGTGGGTGATTTTTGACCTGGTGGTTTGAACTGTGGCTGCAGGGGAGGCAGAGGTCATGGAATAGGGATGCTTGTGAAGTACTCCAAATCTCAAATGCATCTGCGAAGGGAAAGGAAAGAGATTGGGAGATTAGCTCCGAGCTTAGCAGGGAGAAGCCCTTAAGCTTGCAATGCACCCACTGTGCCTAAAGCTTGACTACTAGGCTCTGAGCTAGTAAGCACAGCTAGAATAAAACTAGGCCGAAGCAAGTAAGGTGCCAGCCCAGACAGACCTAATGCCTGAGGGTCTCCTCATCCATGAGGGGCCTCTCCTCATCTACTTATTCCATCAGGTTTGGCAGGTGAGAGTACAGATGTGAGAGACCCAGCAAGAATAAGGAGGCCAGAGGAAGAAGTCCTAAAAAGCAGGTACACAGTGCCAACACCTCGGGCAATGTACACCTTCCCTGTTATTAGTGTGGAATAAAAAGGCTCTAGTGTAACTATATATGTTTTTTACCTATACGTGAATCATAAAGCAAATAACTCTGCATTTTACCATGACACAGAATTGCTTACAAATAACTGTCATGTTTATTAGGAGAAAATACCTATATCTTATGCCCCATTCATTTCAGATCAACCAACCAGTGTTCTGTGTTTCCACATTACATTTGTTCATTTAGAAATATGCCATAGCTAACCCTTTTACAGGAGGCCAGGAGAGTATAGAGCATAGGGCCACAACTGCAGGTGACCACAACTGCAGTCCCTGCATTCCCTCAGGTTAGCTCTATTTACCCCTCACAAAGGAGGGGGGAGATAAAGTATATGGTCAGTCACAACTCTCAGCCACCAGAGTTGGCTTGATGTCAAGGTGGGAAACAACAGGTATGCTCACCTCCTGAGGTACTGTGCATAATGCTTATGCATGATTCCCAGTGAGGGCTTGAGCTAATGAGGCTCAACAAAACTTCTTATAGAATTTCAAGCTTGTAGGGCTGGAACCTCTCTTCTACTTCTAAACCCCAGAACTCTTCAACAACAGTGATAAAAATATTACTGTTAGAATGTGATTGATTAAGTTAATAAATACCAGTGCAATCAAAGAATCCCATATATTGTAAATGAAACTTGGTTTGTATTCTGTGAAAGCCAGTGATTCCTGTAGTAATATAACACCAGTGTTATTAAAAATTTTATGACCCTTTTTTCCTTTAATGGGAATTTCTTAGGCCTTCCAAATCTTTGGATCACTTGCAGAATAGTTAAACCATGGAAATATAGTACAAATAAAACATCATTATGAATGCATTTGTTAAATTGTGTTTTTTATACTTTTAACTATCAGGTCTTAGAGCCCTGTGATAAAAAGCAGTGCAAAGAGAGAAACAGAAGAACTGAACCTTAGAGACTGATGACAATTTAGTTGCTTTATCCTAGGGAAATCTTTGTAATCTGGTGATTAACCTGGAGGCCCTAAGCTCTTTTAAAGGAAAACCATTCCAGAGAAATTGTTTGGTGAACAGCAAGGCGAACATGAAAAAAGTGACTTTGTCTCCCTATGGAAATCATTACTGGAAGTCTTAAAAACTGTGTTAAAGAGTAATCAAGGACAGGAGTTATATTATAGGAAAGATTCCTGAGACATTGCAACTGGATCCTAAAAACACATATGTACATGCATGAATGCACGCACAAATACAAATGCTTTATTTGCTTTATTAATGTTAAAAATCTAAGTGAACTCTGAAGGGCGTTAACCAATATGACAGCATCTGGACTTGGAATATATTTACCCCTGTGCAACTCTAATTTCTTAGCATAAAGCAGCTAAGAGTAAAACAACTGAGAGAGTACATTTAACTAACTGAATCTGTGAGCGTCAGAAAGTGAGCAATGACATGTGCCATAAGCACCCATTGCATTACGTACATTCGCCAAAGTGACCTCCCTAGGATCAGACTCAGAAACTATTGCTGAAGATTTCCCACTTAACGTTTAAAGCGCAATTTTGCAGGGAGACTGCTCACTAATTTGCTAATGGGAAGTAGGAATATCCCCCTGAAGGAAAGGATGCTTAGTTATCAATTTCTTCAGAACTCCAGCTCTTCTTTAGAAAAGAAGTTTCTAGATTTTCTGCTTGCAGACATATCCTCATCATGAGCTGACCAGAAAACAATGAACTGTTGACTTCCTGAACTAGAAGCATTTCCCTGACCCTTGCGTGGCATTTCAGGTTAAAGGGGAGGAGGATGCTGCAGGACAGATTCTCAACTTTACAGCTTCTGCACCAGTGACTGAGGGAATTGGAGGCTAGAAGTAGATGTTGCCAAATGAAGTCTCAGCAAAATGCAGCTGCTTCTTTGGGCCAAACATACATTTCCTGTTGTCCTGACCCTTGATCTTGCAAGACAAAGGGTGATGTGTTCCCTTCCCCACTTCCCATGTCTCACTCCACTGTGGTCCCAGGGCTGGGGCCACTAATCAGCTGACTTGTGGTCTCAGCCCCTGGACCCACACTGGAGCAAAGTTTGCCACTCTGATGCTGTCCTAGGGTTGAGATGCCAATTAGGTGATTGGTGGCCCTAACCCCAGGACTGTACCAGGGTGTTGTGGTTTTCTCCACTTCTAGAGATGCACCCGTAGGATCTCCAGGGTGTGTCTATGAAGGTGGGGAAAGTTGTGGTTCCCCGCTTGCATAGATGTGCCCCTGGCAATCTCTGGGGAAAATCTCTAGAAATGGGGAGCACTGACTTTCCCTGATTCCAGAGAGACGCCCCAGAGATAGCTGGGGGCATGTCTCTGTAAGCAAAGAAAGCTAGACAGGTGCTCTCTGGGCCTGAGGGGCCTGATCCTGGGCAGGAATCCCTGGGGCATGCAGGACTGGGCCTCTCAAGCCCAGGAAATACCTGCTTAGGGCAGCAGGCAAGTATGGTAGCTCTAGGTTGCCCATGTTCTTCCTCCACATAGCAAATAGATGTCTGACACAATAAAGCAGCAAAATTTATTACTACATTTTGTCAGAGCCCCAAATGGTGTAGACATCTATTTGCTGTCACTTTGACACCATAAAAATTTTATGCTGGCACATAGGCAATGAAAGGCAATGTCTGTACTTCTAACCAGAGAAGTGCAATGACTGATCTCTCTGGGCATCTCTGGGGGTACAAATCACTAGGGCTTGGAAGAGGACAGATGTTCCAGTTCTCAAAGTATTTAATATTTTGAAATTTGGCTTAAATGTTAGTATTTAAGGTTTTGAAATCTGGAGTCAAAATAAATCTCAACAGTGTCAAAGTTTTCTGCAAAGGAAAATGCTAAGAAAAATGAATCTTCCATTTTTAGAAAGATATTATTTTACTTTGTTATCAACCTTTCTTTAAAAAAAGGTATTACAAAATGTCATCTAATACAAACTTAAAAATCAGGATGATAAATAGCTTCAAAATGTGTTCCAACCGGAGATGTTAACATTATCAGACTCTATGCCATTAAAAAAAAAAATCGACAATCCAGAGAAATCAACCCAATTCTCAGAAAGCTTTTAGATTTTCCTAGACCTATATGTTCACATGGAATATGACTCTGACCTGCTTACCCTAAAGGGAACAAAAAGGAAATGGGGGGCATAGCTTTGACCTCCATTCTACACTGGACCACTCCACAGGCTGAGTACACCAATGAAAACAAGTAGTGGTGCACTAGTATATCTGTCCATATCATATCAGCACTGATAAAAGAAAAATTGACATTATCGGCAATCTGCTTTTTTTGGCCGGCGTAGCCAATAATGTCACTGATTTTTGCCCTGTGGACAAATTCAGGGGACATATGCCCCTCATGCCTCCCCCAGGGGTGCACACAGTGGCGGGGAGCTGCCCTCCTGCACCTCCCAGATGAGCCGCCTGCAGCTCTGCCCCACCCCAACTGGACAGCACATGCCCCTGCCCCTGCCCCAGCACCATTCCCTCCCTCACTGTGGGGCTCTCTATCTGCCCCCCAAGGCCCTTCTCTCCTCCATGCCCCTTCCACCCCACAGACTTGCCGGATGGATGGACACTGCCCTCTAAGCTGCCAGGCTGCATATCAGCTATCGGATCAATATGGTTGGTTAATAATCCGCCATTGGTACTGGCCAAAAAAATCTTTATCAGTGCACTCCTGAAAACAGGCTTCACAATGCTAAATCAAAGTACAATTTCTGCACTTCCTCTATGCACCCAAGAAATCCCTGAAGGCACATTTCTGCCCTAAATTCTTCAAAGGGCAGCAAAGCTCTACATTTCTTCGTACTCAATAGTATGTACAGTTTATAGGATCTAGCCCCACAGCAATGGAGAGAGATAAATTGCTTAAGGCCTAAACTTGCTCACAGTTTAAAAAAGCAGGTCAAACAACTGGGGAGTTTCTTTCCTTAAAGTCATCCTAAGAATAACCATTTCGCAAATCTCTGAGATACAAGGCAAGAGTTGCAGAGGCTGAACCATTGTAAGGACACCACAGATGGAACTGCACACTAGTAGACTGCATCCAGGGCCAGGCTGGAGCAAACTGCATGTGGCACATGGGCCCACTCTGAGACCCACAGGCAGCGCTGCAGACTAGCAGATAGGGCTCCAAGGGCTGGATCCAGCTTGCAGGCCGAATCTTTGACACACCTGCTTTATCTAAATGCTTTCCTATTCACACAAAGCCCACTTACTTTTGTTTTGTGCCAGAAACAGGGAATCATCTCATTCCCCATGTTTTGTAGTAAATATAAAGTAAGACCATCCCCATGCTGTTTTCCCATGTATGCCACAACAAGGCAAATTTTATGAGTGACTTGCTTTCACCTTGGGTTTAGGCACTCCAAAACTACTCAATTAGCTAAAAGCTTACATGCCAAAGGAAGCAAAGAACAAAACTGCAGGAATTCATTCAAGGTGAAATCTCAACCACATAGAGGCCCTTTCCAAAAATGTAGGCTCCTTGTCTTTCCAGATAGGCTTATATCCTACTGTCCTGCTTTTCAGGAGTAAACAAGTTTCTTGAATTACCCTAACTAGCAGTGATTTAAAAAACAAAGGAAATTTAGAAACCTGCTACTGATGCTGTTGAGGGATTTGATCTTCTACCCTGAACCAAATTAATGAAGCCATTGTGACACTCAATTTAAAAATGGAAGAGGCAGCTATCTGGTCTCTACATTTAATGTTGGACTGGACTGCAAGGATATGTCTACAGTGCAAAGGGAAAAAAAGGGTCTACTCTTAACATTGTTTGGCAAAACTGGTTTAATAGTGCAGGAAAGCAAAGTGAACTTTTCAAATGGCTAAGCTAAATTAGTACTAGAGCTATTAATCTCTCTCTCTCTGGTCTCACAGGCCTTAGGGGCCTATAACCACTTTAATTAAGCCTTCCATCTCCTATTTGTGCAACCTCCTTCCACCTTATTGCAGCTTCACCTTCAAGGTCAGTTTTTGTATTATCATCCCATTGTTGGCTTGAACTACCTCAAGGTCTGAAACCCTCCACTCAGCTTCCAAAATTTGCCTCACATGATTTCTTCTCTCAAAAGCTCTTGAAACATGCTCTACCCATTTCGTTCTCTATGTTCTTATCTTGCTCAAGATATCAGGTCTTATGTAAAGATACACAAGCTCTTGATTATATCTTTTCTTCCATACTCCATTTTTTCTTACTGTACCAGCTATTTTCCTTAGCACTTTGTTTTCAAACATTGCAGCCTTTTTCCATGTGCCTTTGTTAGCATCCAGGATTCACATCCATATAAAAGGACAACTTGAACAACTGTACTATAAAACTGGATTTTAAATTTTCTTGATATTTTTCTTGATACCATTATTTTATTTAGGTTTAAAAGGTGTATGTTACCACTTTAAAGTCTTAGCTGAAGAAATCAAGGTATTTAATTATCTTAAGTGGGTCCATGTACATGAGACGCTAACTGTGCAGTCGCTTAATAACACTGCACAGTAGCGTACCAGGCAAAACCCATGCTAATATGCTCCTGTGCAGTTAACATCTGAAAAGAAACCATGTGCCAGCACTACCGCACAGTAGCGCAAGTTACTCCACATTGATTTAGTACTTGGTTACCCAAGTACTAAACTTAATGCGCCATAACTACGGTGCATTAATGAACGTGTAGACACACCCAGTGATTATACTTTTTTCTACCTTCTCCACACTGTCATTTCCTATCTTTTATCTTCCTGTGATCTTGAGATTTTTTTCTTTGTGGATGTGATCATGTATATAGTCTTGTAGCTCAGCTACATTAGTTTTTGACTCCATGATCACTGTATTCTTTTTTTCTGTTTCTATTTCCTCTTCTTCTAGGCATATATTGTCTGCATATAGAAGTGCCTGGTACAGTCCTTTCAGCTACAAACCTTTTCGGTTTTTTTTTCAACAGCTCTTATGACCTTCTCAAGCATCAAGTTGAAAAGCACTGGTAACAGTGTGTCCCTTTGTTTGAGCCCACTATTGATGTCCATCAGGTCTGATACCATTCTCTCAGGGCACAGGCAGAAGTGACAATTTTTGCCCGATTTGGCCACAGAAAGTAGTCTACAGCCATGACCAAACACAAGTACATAGCTGCAGACTGCTTAAAAATAGTTGATCAGGCAAAAAATCGGAATCCGCATTGCAAACGGGTTCAGATTAAGATATTTCAAACATTTCTGTAACTTGTGTCTGTGCTGCCAACCAGCCTGTCCCTGTTTTCAGAATGGGAGGAGGGGGTAAGGGATAGGAGGGAGTTTGGTCTGGGGTTGTTTCAGTCCCTGCTGGAGGGTGGGGCAGGTGTACTGGACCCTTCTTGTGGTTGGGGGTGGGGGGCTCCAGCTCACCCACCCTGCCCTCCAGCTCTGACTAGGAAACCCCTAGAATGAGCTCCCTCTGATCCCTTTCCTCCTCCCATTATGAAAACAGGGACAGGCTGGGAGGGAGATGGGGCTGTTGCTAAGGGAAATTGGCTGCAGGCTGGGAGCCAGTAGTTAGATTCCCCTCCCCCCTGGAACCAACAGTGAACTTCAGTTTGGTCCCAGAGATCACTGTAACTCAGACACTTCCTGAAAAGTATTCTGAGTTACAGTAGGGAGCTGCACTTCTGTCTGCACCCTCAATTCTCACACAACTCTTTGATCCTTCAATGCACATCTTAGTAAGGTGTACTGATTTCTGGGAATTCCAAACCCTATTTATGACTGACCATAGTGACTCCTTTCTAAAGCTATCAAAAGCTCTGAGAAAGTCTGTATAAAATTGATATACATCTTTTACAATTTACCATTTCTTTTCCAGCAATAATCTCATTGAAAATATCTGATCACACACTGATCTTTCTTGAATCCACATTGGTAATCTCCCACAATTTCTTTTGCATATGGGAGCAATCAGTTTAGCAACAGCTGAGAGAGAACTTGGTACACTGTGCCCAGTAAGGAGATATCCTAATAGATACACTGTCTTTGGTTACCCTTTTTATAAATTAGGCATATTATTCCCTGCTTTCATTGTTTAGGTATTGTTTCCTCTTTCCAGATCTTTTTTAATCATTTTGTAAAGATGGTGCTCTAATACTCTAAATCCAAATTTCAGGCATTCGGCTGGAAGACTGTCTATCCCCGGTGCCTTATTTCTGTGTTTATCACCTCCAATGAAGAGTCTACTATTTGGAGTTCAGCAATTTGATATTCAATAACTCTTCCCTAACTTTCATACTCTACATTTGGAAATTCTTCATAATATTCTTTCCAAATCTTCAGGATTTCTTGTCTAGCTGTTATCAGATTCCCATTTCTGTCATACACTATTGCCAAATTCGGCTGATAGCTTCTCCCCCACACTATTCATAACCCAGGTCTATTTTAATCTGAGTAAGCTAACTCAGGTTGAAAAAACAAATTAAAAACACAACTTTTACTGTAACATGGACATATCATTAGCTGATAATGTGTTCCTTCACTCACTTTCTTTTCAGGCCAGAACTTCAGTCTCAATAGGAACAAATATGTCATTACCAAGTCAGCATCTATGGACATTCTGAACAAGGACATCTGGACATCAACTCAAAATCTACCAAAAATTCAATTTCGACATAAGTGTAATTTCTGGAAACTCCATTATCAAAGCAGGAGGAGAGTACGCTGATGAGCCAAAATGCCAAAAAATAATAGATACAAACAAAGTAAAAATGAGGTCTTGCTTTCATTGCTAAAAAAGGAGCCCTTAACTCTTGATAAAATCACATTGAATACAAAGCACTCTAATTTTACAGTGAGGTAAACCTGCTAAGGTGAGCCCTATATCCTCCTGGGCCTGACCTCACCTAGGAAACCCTGCTGTTCAGAATCCTTTATTTTTCCTGGGTATCTTAAGACAGAAATTAGGGATGATCACATTCTAAGCAAAGCTAGAAATTTTGTCAGCACATCTTGAAAGAAGCTTGGTACTCAAGACAATATGGATCATCTAAATGGTAATTCAAAAGGTTTGATTCCCTTCTGAACTACCTGTGTATGATTAACCCTGTTGCAATCAGAACATCACTATTTCTATTTGAATAAATCAGCTAATACTTCATCATTCTTACCCTCATAACATAGCAAAGCCGTTATCATTGAAATTCCCTCTCTTCTTTCCTTAACACACAAGTGTGAATACATGTGCATGCAAGCATGAACACATGTACCAGTGTGTTGATGTATGCCACTGCTGACTTTCTTTGCAGTCTTTGGCAATTCTCCACTGTATTTCAACTGTTTACAAGGTGAAATTTTGCCTGGGCACTTGCATTAAACTGGAAATGTACAGTTTTGTTTTTCAATCAGTTGATGTCCAAAATGAATAACTGATCCATTAACTTAAAATAGCTCTGCATTATGTTCTTTCAGATAAGAATGTTATTACTGTTGCTTACATCCTTCTGCATTTTGCTTTTAAAAATCATGACCATGTTAGGGGCTTGGACATAAAGTCCAAAGTAAACTCCAGTCTTTTAACTTTTTATGTGCCTTTCTTAGCAAGACAAAATGGATAACAACAACTCAGACACAACTTGGCAGAGACTTGCAAAGTCACTTTTCTACATTTTTACATCAAAGTTTCTCCAATCTTTTCCTTTTATAGGCCATATTCCAAACTATGTATCACAATAAAAAACTAACATATTTTTATATTCGTAGATATGATGATAGTCCATTGGGCTATACAGTAAACTAAATACAGTATTAGTTAACTATTTGATAAAGTTCAGGGGACAGAGGACAAAACTTCATCAATCAAAAGGAATGTACAATTAGTCATCGAAACAAACAAACTTCAACTTAGTGAGTCTCTGATATTTCAATGCTACCATAGTAACCATATTCAACAATTGAAATTACGTGATGAAAAGAGAAAAGCTTAGAGATATTTAGCAACATGTAATGCTTTTGTTTCATCAAATGAAAATGTTTTGACACTTAGTAATGAGATTTATTTCCCAGCAGTACTGCTAAGACTTAAGTGAACAGCTTTGCAAGAATGGAAAATGCGTCAATGATAGAGTTAGGTTAGAGTTCATAGGGAATACTGTGAATGTATAAAACAAATATAACTAAAATTATACATCAAAAATATATCAATAGTTTCACTTTAATACAAGCTTAATCAAACTAAGAATTATTCATTAAAACCACCCTACTAAACAGGATGAACAATCCTTCCAAAGAGGATTGTAGCAGCTTTGGAGGGATTACATATTTATTTAAATCCTGTGGATTTCAGTCTGAAGATGCTTTCTTATTAAAGGGATTTGGGAGGAGGAAAAGGTTTGCTCATTGTTTTAAGTAAAACTACTTATGGATTTGAATGGACCACAGTTAATTGCACTGCTATTTCTCTTAGGCCGTTTTAAAGAATGTAATATTTACATTAGGCCTGAGAGACTTATCTAGGCAGACATTCCAATAAAGTCAACTTGAGGTTGCCTGGATAAGAACTAAAGGAAAGGTAAGGGCTATGTTTGGATCTTAACATAGATAATTCAATGACAAGAACAGCACAAGGAGACTTTTCCACTGCAGACTAACCAGGAGCTAAGTAAAACTGCAGTCCTTTTAGTATTCCAGAGAAAGAAAGGGGGAAGTAGCACAAGATTGGATGGGCCTGTGGCCTAACCTCTTTCTACACTAGGACATACTTTTAGTGAAAGAAGTATAAGAGCTGACAAAGTCACTTGAAGCACCTGGGGCAGAATGCCTGTATCTCCTTAACAGCACTGTGATGCTGCTTTTCCTCTGTGCAGGCTATGGATGTTAGGTCCAACTAAAAATAAGTGAAAACTTCAAAAGAGGCTCTCAACATTGTCAAGGAGTAATAAATAAACAGTAAAAACTTCAACATTTGGGCTTTTAAACAGCTAGGAGTACAAAGCCGGAAGAGTTCATTGGGAATATTTAGAATATTTGTAAATATTCAAATATTCTAAATTAGTCTGCACACCACACTTGAATTCTTCCTTTTGAAGTCTATAAAGAACACGTATTCCCCTGCATTTCTACTCAAGGAATGATAAAGAGGTTTGGACTGCATTACTAATGTGTCCAAGTGACACATCTCAAGGGACACAGATACATGGATATGAAGAAGAATATGAAGATAAGTCTCTGTACTTCAACAGATGCCTTAGTATTGACAAAAAGACATACAACTTAGTATTGACAACTCATTTTCAGATACATCAGGTAAATTTAGCTAGTTAATGGTACATTATCATGTAACTTGTCCAGCTTACACAATGAACTTTTACAATCCAAGCAGACTGATGCCCTCCATCCTACAAGCCCTCCACTAGTGTAAGTTTAATTTATGAAGGGATTACATACAGAATTAACCCTAAGGCCATGTTCCCGCCAAGTCAAACAATGTTGTCAGGTGTGTATATTTAGATAGGATCCATGGTTATTAAAAAATAAATTATACATTTTAAAAGGGAATAAATGCTTATTTCCCAACAGATCTTTTCTTATTGTAGCTTACTAAATCATAAAAATGAAACAATGTAATATTACCATATTTAGTCACATCTAGACCTCTTTTTCCGCAAAAGCCCTCTAAAATCGAGCTGCAAGACTTAAGTGGAGAGGTTGATTCTCCCTGCCAGATTAGAAGCATGGAGATACTGTGCTGTAATGGCTACTGCTTCTCTACAGGCCAAGAAGCTGCAGGGGCAGTTAACTTTTAACTGTCATAGCTACTGCTCAGTTGGCAAAAGATTTTTTCTGCTTAGTGACCTTGAAAGGGTTAATACTGTAGCTTTTGCCTGAAGCATCCAGTGAGCTGGTGGAGGGCAAGTGAGCTGCTGCATGCAGTCAGCTCTCTAAGCCATGACTGGGAAAAAAAGATTTTTCCACATATTCTGCCTTCCAAAAACAAGCTACAGGTCTTATTTGGGAGTGTGTGGTATGCAAGAAAATGTGGTGAATTGATTCTTTGTGCTCCTCCTTGTTGAACCTAACTATTCACAACATTTTATTTCCATAAGAACATAAGGAGAGCAGTAAATATTTTCTTTCTTTTACAAAATAAACCTTTCTGATATTTGCAGTGACTTAAAGACAGTTACTTCAATCATAACCCACTCCAAGTTGAAATTATAACTTGCATCTATTAAGGAACTATGAAATGAAGTGGTAATTCTTTTTCAATAAAGAAATTATTAGGCAGAAAGCAAATACCTTTTATATGTCAAGACGTACAAACAATCATAATTTTTGTTCTATAACCTTTTGCCCTTTTCGTATCCTACTAGATAGTATTTTAAAATATATAGCTCACATACTGCCTTATTTAAAATAGTCTTCACTGCCATTTGCCATATATATCGTACAGCACTGCCATACCCCATATTTCATGGTTACTCTAAACCTTAAGCATTACTTTTGTTTAAATTTGCAATTTCACCCATATACTATTAAACTATTGAAAGTGAATGTGGCGTTACAAGGTTTTGCCCCTGTTCAATCATTTCAGTCATGAAAACAGTCCAAAAGCCTGCCACCAAATAAGTTTTATGTTTTAATAAATTGTGATGAGCAAAGATATGTGCAAAAGCGAGCAGGCATGGATTTTATTTTAAGATGTATCATGAAATGTTTAATAATGACCATGAGCCCTACCTATGCTGAAAACCATTACTAGTAGTCCTAGGCATTCAAACCTCCCTTTTGTAGGTGATGCAAATGAAAGAGAATCAAGCCCAGTGGGACTACTTGCATGAGTAAGGATTTATAGCAGAGAGCACCATGTTACATACTTTACTGTTTCTTTTATTTTCACTGCAGTATAAAACTCACAATTGCATTTATATCAAAAGTGCTTATAATATTCAAAGTGAGTGACACAGCAACCTACAGTAATCATGCTGTTGCCAGTGAACAATCAATATTGCCAGCAATAAACCTTTTCACACTACACTTTACCTTACAAATCTGAACTCAGCTCTGACTGGTCATAGTAATTACAATGTTTTCGTTTTACTGACGTCTATATTCACCTCGATTAAGTAATCTTCTCCTGCATCACCAATATATTTTACTGAAGAATAATAAAGCCTTGACTCATGAGAACTGCCACGGATGAAATTATTCATTTGCATGTTGTGTAGAGGTAGCAAGTACCCATCGCACTGTTTCAGTGAAACTGTAACATGCCTCCTTGACTTTGAACTGTATCAAAATCTAATAATCTACCACTTTGTACAACAGGTTTAACTGACTGTGGATAAAGGTCAAACTTCCTCAGATCTATAAATTATTCTCTGACAATTATTTTACTCACATAACTTGTTTGACCAATACTAGATCCATGCAAAAGTACTCCTGCCTAAAAGTTGTGACCTACCTGCAACCCATATTTATAAAAGCAATCCTCACTCATGCAAACAGTATCACTGATTTTGACAGAAATATTCATGAAAGAAATACTCAAATGAGAATCATTTTCAGATGATGGTCCTATAGAAAGCTAGTACAGTTCATTAATTCTTAGTAAAGAGCACGTTTATCTGGCAAGATCTTCAACAAGCTTCAAGAAAAATAAGCAAATCCTAATGCATCAAAAACTAATGAGAAAGGAAATACTAGAAACCTCCTACCAGTTCAAGACTATATACGAACTATGTCAAATCAGAGGACTAAGCATATTCAGGTAAAAATGTACCATCTATTTAATCAGAAAAGGAGAAAAAAAATACAACCTCCCTTATTCAGGAAAGTAGTATCCCATACTCCCACTGATTTCAGTAGTGCTAGACAGGGTATTGGGACCAATCCAACTTTAAATGATCAGTGGGAGTCTTTAAGGGTGCTGACAGAAGTGACAGTTTGTCACATGATTGGACAGCTGCAGAGCACTTTAAAAGTGCCCGATTGCATGACACACTGAACCCTCCTTGCATGAGGGCTCAGATCAGTGGCAATGCATAGGGAGTGCACAGGGGTGCATGTGCATCACCTGAGAGCGCCAGTGCACCCCCTGACTGGCTGCGCTTGCCACTTAGGCAATGGGTTGGGGGGGGGCAGGCGGGAGCACTGGTGCTCCCCCTGCAAGCACTGGCTGTGGAGCGGAGCATCGTTGCACGCCCAGAAATGGCCACAGCCACTTCCAGAAGCCACTTCCAGAGGGGGCTGCAGCGATTGGCTACAAGGGGACCCCCCCAGTCAGTGAGATCAGCCGCGGCAGGCCCCCCCACCAGTCGCTGACTGGTCACTGGGGGGGCTTGTGCCTTAATTGGATTAGGCCCATTTACTGCTAAGGGTTTGGACTACAATTGCTAGGGGAGGCACATATACCTTGTGTTTTTTACAGTGATTTTTTTTTGAAGTACCGCAGGTTGTTATGTCAATACACAATGGAAGTATACCCCAGTAAAATTAATAATTTTATCTGCTTTTTTTAGGAAGCTACCTGCTACTCCTGATTAAACTAAACAGTTAAAATTGCAGACCATCATCAGATTTTTAAGACAAGATCTTAAGAACAACCATTGCTGCACAAAGGCAGCAGTCTTTTTTATTACAATTTAAATGAGAATGAATGTGCAAATGTAACAATAGGTTTAACTAATTTCCAGCAATGCATCTAATTTTTTAACAGATTTGACTGGGACTATTTACAAATATTTATTTGGCAAAAAAAAAAAATCTTTTTATTTTTTTAAGTGTAAATTCCAAGGTTGCTTTTACTTAACGAAAAATTAAACAAGAACCCCATGACAACAAAAGCATTTTTATCTACTAAAGTATAGACTATATAATCCTGCTGATGATAAATCAAGTTTTACATATTATTTATAATATGTATCATAATTGATGTAGAATTCATATGCTTCTCATTTTGAGAAGGAGAGAAGGTAAACAGTGTAGGTATTAATGGAATTCTTGTTTTGATACACATTCATCCCAATAAAGTATGTAGCTGAACATAGCATTAGTGGAAAAATAAATAAAAAAGCTTATGAGTAGTCTGAACCTATCACAGCATGATATGCCTATGCTTCCTATAATCGAATGATTAAAAGGTCTAAGCATGCAGATGCATATATACCTAAGTAACTTTGGGTTCATGAGTAGTTCTCTTCATGAGCATAAATTCATTTACATGTAGATGTTGGTAGGATCAGAGCAGTTGCCAGTATTTACAAATGGAAATCCAACACTATTTAGGTATTATGTTCTGATACAGTAGCAGAGGGTAAATTTTGGTTAATAGTATTCTTATGTCTCAGCGTTTATCAGCACAACTACAGATCAGCTTGTTTAGTAACTATATATGCTTCTTAGCTTCCCATTTTACTAATGTCAAACGGTTAATCCTGACAAATATGAAGACTACAGTACATTGGAGAAATCCCCACTCAGGCTCAGGGTACTACCATATGTTATAATCTGACTACATCCTGTTTACCACCAAACAACTTTGCGGTAAACAGATTATTCCAACTTTTCTCTGAACCTAGTCTACATATAAAACAAACTGTTCCAAACTGAAAATTTGACCACACCTTCAACTCTCCTATGAAATATGAACTTTCATTTCTACCCAGGAGAACTTTTACAATCTTTTCTCCTATGCCTGAAGGAGGGTGATTGTGCCCAAAAGTTTGCAAATAAAGATTTTTTTTTGCAAAAATCTAGCTGGTCTAATATGACCTCTACCATGAGTTCTTCTTCCTAGATGGCTAGCAGGTGTTGGTTAGAGCTGTGTTTGTCTAAGGACATAGGCAGACAAGAATATTTGAGTAAATACGATCCCTTTTATTAGACTAATTGAACAGTTGAAAAAATGTTTTTGCAAGCCTTCTTCAGCCATAAGGAAAGTCTGCTGGTCTTCTCTCTAGGGTCCGAATAGAAGCATAAGCCAGTCTGTAAAATGTAGGTCTGAGAAAATGCAAATAAATGCATGGCAGGAAAGATCAGAGGGGATAGGGGTTAACAGACGCGAGACAGGTGGGGGGGGGAGGCAAGGGGGCAGGGTGAACAACAGAACAGGGGAATGTTGATAGGTGATAAAATACAGCTGAGAAAATATAGAAAAGTCACCTGGAGCTATCAGATGGCAGGCAGGTTATATAGTGCCATAAACCCAATATCTATATTTAGTCCATGATTTTTTATATTCAGTAGATTTATGCAGCTCATAGGCTCATCTACAAAAGGTGTTTTGTAAATTCCCTTTGAGGATTAGAACTGAGAGATTGGAGAGAGAGCGGTTATCTTGTAAGAAATGTGCACCCACAGGTAATTGAGTATTTTTTGTCTTTTATAGATTTTTGGTGTACGTTCATTCTGGTATGCAGTTGCTGTTTGGTTCCTCCCATGTAGTTTCCATCCTGGCATTTAGTGCACTGGATGAGATATATTCCATTCTGGAGGTGCAGGCATAAGATCCAGGAATGGTGATGGTTCTGTTGCCTCCCACCTATTAACTCCTAGCCCCTCTAGTCTTCCCTGCCATGCACTTGCAATTTCACAGACCTACATTTTGCAGACTGGCTTACGCTTCTATTCAGATCCTAGAGAGAAAACCAGCAGGCTCTCCCTATGCCTGAAGAAGGGTGTTTGTGCCTGAAAACTTGCAAAGAACAATTTTTCAAGCTATTCAGTTGATCTAATAGAAGATGCCCTGTTTACCCAAATAACCTTGTCTACCTAGGTGGCTTGCAGGAATTCTTCCTATCGTCTCAGGTCTTATAACGTGGGTAAAGCAACTCTAGTACATCCAAGGTTCTGTGCCTAAGTGGCTAACAGAAATTCTTCCTAATGCCTCAGGTCTCATAATATGGGTAAACCAACTTCAATACATCCATGATTCTGCTTTGTAAGCTACCCTTCACTGTTGTCAGAAATCTCTTCTACATTTGGCCACCCACGCAGACCTGTTGCTTTCAGTGCCTGCGGTAGTTAATCTTGCTGGGCATGCTGTTCTCTCTGGGCTAAATGCTGATTCAGTCACAAAAGAAATCAGCCTTGTTAAAGTCCTTTAGTAAACACTACCTTTGTTTATCCTGAAAATGTCTTATGATTGGGTGTTACAAACTGGCATGTATCTGAGCAAGTGCTACTCTAGACAAGAAATCTGTCTCATATTTTGCTCCGTTTTTTATAATATAACTTCAGATTATATTTCTTCAAATGTGTTACCATCTGGATCACTGAAGACAGTAAGAGTAATAGAAAAGGTTTTCTGAATGCACATGGTCTAAATCAGAACACTGTCCACATTTTTACTATGCAGTCACTGAATGAAACTCTCCATGAAAATACAACATGAAAACATTCCTTCATACCATCTGCATACTCTTGATGTTTAAGTGTAAGCAAGCTTGATAGAAAAGCTGTTTTTCCTGTAGCAAGTTGCACCTAGTTCTGTCTCATTTGCATTGCAGTGAATTGAAACATCTTCATTCACATCATTATGTCCTTAAGTACAGTACTTGGTATCTGGTGACAGCTTCTTTTGCTAATTCAACTGATCTGTCATGTTGCAAATACCATTTCCAGACAGGACCCTTTTCTGTAATTCATCAGAAATACACTTGCAGATATCACACTGGTGGGGCAGAAATTTTGCAAGTTAATGCTCTTCTGAAACGGTGTTGCACATTTTTTTTTTTTTTTTTTTTTTTGGTTTTAGGCATTTCTAGAAGGATTTGAGCTTTCTCTGCATTTGAATGCACAATTGGGTTAGCAGATATCCTAGGTGAGGAAAAGGCAAAGTGTCAATCTCATTTTCATTGTATCAAATCTAAATTTTTTCTTTCTTTCACTCTTTAGCAATGTGATCTATGTGTGGCAGTGGTTAGCAAGTGCTTTTTCATCTCAGCTACATACCAGCATGGCCTCTACAACAACTTCTACAACAAACTGTTCCGGCAAGAATTCATGCCATCTCGACTGATATTCTCTACTGACTGCAATTCCAAAGAGCTTTTCATATTGCTAATGTCACTCATAGGATTCAGGATGTAGCCAGAGTTGTTGTTTTCTCTCTTCAGCTCCACAAGTCAGAAGCCACCTTTGGCAACCAGGACTAAAAATCTTTCTGCTCAACCATTTTTTTTCTATAGTTGCCAGAGGATACCATGAGTGCCAGTGTACTTTAATGAGGCCTACAGGACAGATATGAATCTACAGCTAACATGACCTACTTTCTAATTAAAAAAGGAGCTAGATACATTTTTTTAAAAGATTAAATAATGTGCTTTCCTGCAAAAAAGGTAACTAGACCAGGACATCCCTACCTGTCTAGTGTTCCTTTGATACCTATATGTGTTTTGACCTAGTACTTTATTAGCTTAATCTGGCATTCACTTGCCTAGCAGGTCCCAAAGTCCATGAACTATGTCATCATTGTTGTTCATTGTTTTATTTTATGTCAAAGGTATCACATCTCTGGATACAATATCCATTTTCTCAATTCACTCTGAGCTCCCTTAGCAAGATTGTCTTCCACCTTCACTGTAATCAGGCCCATTTCCTCACAGGTTTCAGCTTTAGTAGAGTGGTTCCTGCATGTCTTTCACTACTTGAAAGTTAAGATTGCAGTTAATTGTTATTCTTAGAAGTGTAGTTCAGTAAGGGCTTTTTATAGGCATCATCATACAATTTGTAGTTTAACTCCAAAATGTTGTAAAACCAGATTCCTGACTTGTCTAATTTCACAACAGTTTCTATAGATTAATAATTTGCTTTTGGGACCACAATTCATATGGCACCTAACTCCTTACAAGTGCTCACATTCCTAATTTGTGACCTACAGGTCCTGGATGATTGAAAGTGTTTCTCCAAAGCATAAAGTAAGGCTCCACAGGACATACTCCTCTAAACTCAGTTAAACAGGACAGCTCCAGAGCATCTAGGATAGGAACAGAAATTACCCAGTATAAGTGTTTGCAGGCTACATTTCCAGAATCAGAAGTGAATGTTCACTTGATTATTGGTTCAACCTATATGAACTTTAATTTCTACCCAGGAGAACTTTGACAATCTTTTCTCCTATGCCTGAAAAAGGGTGATTGTGCCTAAAAGCTTACAAATAAAGATTTTTTTTTTTGCAAAAATCTAGCTGGTCAAATAAAAGATATGACCTCTATGATATGCAGCTTAGACAAACCAGTGAAGATTGAATTAATTCAGCCTTGGGCTTGTGGACTAGTGTCTGTACTTAACCCTAAGGTCTATCATCCTGCTTTTTTGCCTCTGTCCATGTGACATATTAGTAAGTACAGCAAGTCCTATTTGTCTGGTAACTCACAGGGAACAGGACTGAAAAGTTGCTACCAACCATTTTACCCATTCTTTCTAATCCAAGGGTGGGCAATGATTTGAACCCACAAGCCACATAGACAATTTTGGGGAGCTGTCACAGGCTGGTCAGCACTTCCTCCGCCCCCCGCAGCAGCCTGGATTTCACATGCCCTGTGGCTCTTCCTCGCCACCGCTACTAGCACCCAGCAGCAGCTGAGCATATAGCCTGCCCCCCCACCCCCTGGCCTGCCTGGCACCTGCTTCGGACCAGCCAGCCCATGATGAGCTGCAGTGGTGGCCAGGCAGAAGTTGATGGGCATCAGGGAAAATCAGCTGTCTCCCCCTCACCGCTGCCGGGCCCTTTTTGCTGCAGCCACCCAGAGCCCATGCCAAGACTGCCCTGTGGCTCCTCTCCACTGCCACTGCTCCACCGCTGGATGTCCCAGAGGTGGCACTGGTGTCAATAGTGACAGTGGCGGAGAGGAGTCACAGGGCATCCCAAGCATGGGCACTTGGCGGCCGCAGCAAGAAGAGCCCAGCAGCGACTACAGGGAGATGGCCACTTTTCCCCCGTGCCCAGCAGCAACTTCTGCCCAGCCGCCACCACAACCCTACATAACACTTGTCACCCACTGTTAAGACCAACATAACAAATAACATCATGCAACTGGCAGTGTCCATTGGTAGCTCCTCATCTAAGAACTTAATGCACTATTTTGTAAAACTGAGTGTCCTTACTCAGATGACAGAAGAGTATAGACCAGAAGAGCACAAAACTTCACTGTGAGCACATGTAAGGAGCTAGGTGCCATATGGATTGTGGTCCCAAAAGCAAATTATTAATCTATAGAGACTGTTGTGAAATTAGACAAGGCAGGAAACTGTAATTACAACTCTGGGAAGTAAGATGACACATCAGTATACTATAATTTTCATGACTATTGAAAGAACACTTCCTTCTCCTTTCACAAATAGTAAGAAACCTTTACTATAGTAGTACTTTTATAATCTTGTTGTCAATTAGATAAAACGCAAGATATGCTATATGCTTTTAATAAACCCTTCAACAGCTTCCATCCAGACAGGCAACTTTTGATGAATCTTTTCCAAAATTTAGCAATAGATCCTCAGCCCTGTACAAGAGGAGAATGGAAGGCAAGAGCAAAGTGTGTCACCCTGGGGCCTTTGAGGATTAGTTCACCTAGTGTATAATTTCAAGTAATCTTCAGGCTGTTTTACATTATAGCAACTTGTAATAGGCCTCCCAGGGGCCATTACTCCAGAAAAGCACCACTGCAGTGCTGTTTGTCTTGGCACACACCCACACCATAGAACAACTGGAAGGCAATGGCATGGAGCGAGTTTTATGCCAAATAGGAATTACCCTACAACAAAGGGAGCACATGACTGCCAATTCAGAGTAGGCCAGAATCCATTTCCTCACTCCCACATTTATCACCCTGAAATACTAAAAAAAAAATCAACACTCAAGAAATTAAGTTATCATTTCAAGTATTTCTCCCATGTAAAAGCCCACTCTAACAAATACATTGTTGGGACTTCTCTTGTTTATGCTAGTTTTCCACTACAGCTTCTGCACTGGCTTTAATGGAGTTGTTATTCATTTATATTGGGCCCACTGTCAATACTTATGCACAGTGGCCTTGATTCAATTCCAATTAAAGTTAGTGGAAACATTTCCATTGATTAAATGTAGGCTACATCAGGTTTTACAGTGCAAATGAATGTGATCCAAATCTACAGCACTATCAACAGAAGGTTCCTCATTACACATCAGAAAAGGTATTGAACAAACATTTGTGGATAAGCATAATCACAGCTTGAAAAATCAGCCTGCCCACTCGTGTCCATCAGTACAGTGACCTACATCATCAATTCCCACAGAATTTCTGCTTTCATTGTAACAACAAAAATGTCTAACCATTATATTTGAGAAGAGAGTCTTCCCAGCAAGGACTGAATGCGAATTGATACAATATCATCTTCCTGGCTCTGCAAACAAAACAGCTCATGTGAGCAGTGCCGGATTTAGGCATAAACTAAGTAAGCTTCAGTTTAGAGGCCCCACATTATGAGGGGCCTCTAAACCAACCCCCCAGACTGAGAAGGGTCGGCTGCCAGACCGGAAGTAGGGAGAAGTGATAGAAAAATCTTTGCTTAGGTATTCTGACACCTACTAGCCAGAGACTAAGACAAGAGATGGAGTCCACAACCGAGATTCATGAGCTACAGCCTAATACAAGCCTTTACAACCTCTCCCTGACCAGGAGCTACAAGTAATAAGTTGTCCGGACTTCACCAGCATGGCAAAGCATGTTGCTTCTAGACCTCATTCATGCACCTTCAACTCTATTTACCTCTGACAAGATAGTACAGTCATGTGGTTAGGAGGTACTTGATCATTTGTTTACAGTTCTGAATCTGGCTATGACACCACCTAGACAGTAAAGACAAACTGATATTCCAAGAAGCATTTTTTCAGCTATTAATTAGGACCCCTCCCCCTTCCTCCCCAAAATATCCAGCAATAACAAAAACCAACATAAAAAACTTCCAAGGGCTAAATTACATGCATGACCAGGAAGCCATCAAACCACAAAAGTGTAAAGCATGTTTTCCAGCTCTTCCTAGTATGTTGTTTGTAGTTCAGTTTCCAGTTTCCAACCCATTATCCTTACACCACTTGTCATCTCTTTTCTAAACTCTTTAACACTTCCCTGCAAATGAAACCCATATCTTATGCCTTTTAAAATTCTTTTATCCCTAAATTATTTTTCTGCCTGGCTAAATCTCATCATCATCTTATTGCACATTGCATCATTCCTTCCTTCATCTCCGCTCAGTCAAAATGGATAGACCAGCTGATGGTAACAGCATCTTCAAACAAAACACTCCCTCTCCACTCATATAAACTTATCAATATTGTCAGGATCTCCCTAGTTTGCAGTCTAGGGATTGCAACACTGTCCATATTAGACATCAGTTCTGAATATTATTATTCAATATAATTAATATAATATTTTGGGGCAAAACCTGGTCTGAATTAAATCAATTTCAAGACTGCTAAGTTGAAAGGAGCCAAAAATTAGCCTCTTATACATTTTTCCTAGTTTAATTCTTAAATCTCCAATTAACCAAAAGTGCAGTATTATCTCTTTTTGCCTGTGTCATAAAGTAACATTAACCTATATACTACACTGGTTTCTTGTGTATTTCAGATTATTTAGGGTTCTGCTTTTTTTAAAGATTTGCAGTGAGCAACTTCAAGCCAAAATAAACAGCTCCTACTGACACAATCAGCCTTAATCACCACCTTTTAGCTCACCTAGCAGAGATGTTGTCTGGAAAACCGAACTCTTAACTATCAGGTCTTGGCTGCCATAATGTGCAGAATACAAACTCAGTAAGTCCTGTTATTGGCAAAAGACACAGCTAACTGGTTGTCTCTTTCAATGTCTTAATACTGTCATTGGCTAGGAAATGTAACCCTTTTCCAGCCCTTTTAAACTCTTCTTATCCTGTTCTGTCTTTTCCCTCTATTACAAAAATGTAAGAGTTCTTTCTTCTACTTCCCATTGACTTTCAAAGTAAATAGTAGAAACTATTTCCATGCCCCAGATTTTCTTTCATTGTTTTGTGTTCAATTAACACCCTGATTCTTCAAATCCGTATCATGGGCTATCTCTTCTCTTGCTTGTTACAGACAAATCCTGTTTCCTGGGCATCACAAGTTTTCTTTTTTTTTCATTGGGTTTTTATCTATGCCTTGTAACATCTTCCTATGTTACCTGTATGATAACTTACATCATGCCTTGCTTCACATCTAAAAATCAGAAATATTTTGTTACATTTTCCTAAGTACTATAATACTGATATTCATTTTTATTATAAGCACTCTGGCCCCCTGTGGTTCTGTGTGTTTCACCGGAATGTAGAATTAAAGAGTCAAGTATCTGTAGATATAGTGACTTGGTTAACCTCATGAATATGGTCCTGTGTGTAGAGAAAAAAAGAATGGACTCCTTGCAAATTCCCAGGGACACATTAATGAACATTCTGACACAGAAATGCCATTTGTAGAAGACTTTGCTAGGAGTGATCAGAAACTGGAAAGTGCCAGTCCTCAAAAGGAACCTCAGCATATACCCATGAAAGAAAAGTCTGATAAATCAAATGCATAAAATGCTTCAGAATATATTACTGTACAGCAGCTCACAGAATGCTCTGTGCTCTCTGTTTTGTAGAGCCAATTACTCTTATACAAAATATATACAGTAATCTCCCTGGATGTCTTCAATATATGTGTACTGTCTGCTTTTCCTGTATAAAGGTTAGTAGAAAGCAGAAAGGAACTGGGAAGCAATGTTCATGTCCTCATTAATGCTCTCACACATGCACACACCAAATGTCATGGCCTCATAGTCCTCCACTTCATTTACAGTCTCCCCACCTGCATACCTGCATAATACTTAATGTTTACTCCTTTCATATGTGCACTCAGAAATAATGTTTGATATCCTTCCTCTTCATTTATACACTCCTCTGATCTTTAGCTCTGTTAAAATATTTTCCAGTTGTTTGTTATTTATATGCTCTGTATTTTCTCCTCTCCCTATCTGTATGCTTGATCAGCAATTTATGTATTATTAAAGTGTGAACATGGCACCTTCCTGACATATAAGAAGATAATAAATGATCATTGCATTCCTTGTTTAATCCAAAGGGAGTTTGGGGTGTGCAGGCCCTGAATTTTTCTAGCTAGAAAGGCAAATGGACCTAAATAAAGATAATCCTTCCTCACATGTAATTGAGCTACCTACTTCAGCAGCTGAACGGCCCGGTACATTTCAAACTACTGAGGCCTTAACAATAACAGCAGAAAAAAAGATGCAATATAAGGGTCATAGAAGAAACCCAATAGTGCAGGAAACTTTACTTTCAGATTCATTCATTTCATATAAATGGCAATGGAGCCAAATCTTCTAAAGCCTGGGTAAAATCTGCACATATAACATTGCTCCTGCAGTTTTGGCCCTTAAAGGAATACCTTTACCTTCAAATATGTGATCATTAGTTCAAAAAGGAACTCTACCTTATTAAAGATTTACTTGCATCTTGCATTTCATATAATGCCAATATCATGTTCCAGCTTTTCTGATGTAAATTATGTATACAAATAATTGTGTACTAACATCAGATGAAGACATACAATAACATCCCTCTCCATGAGGTACAGTTGAGAGGTTTGTTTGAAACTTTCAATCCCATGATACAGTATGTGTGAACTAACTTTATGACAAACAACAACTGGATGAGTGTTACTTTCCTTTGATCTGATGGCCATAAAGGAGCTGTGGGTAAATACAGCTGTATTTTTTTTTTAATTTCTTGCATCCGATGTATACATAAACGCTATGTATACTAAACATTTTAATGCATATGATTAAAAAGTGCTGCCCATTTTGCATTCACAAAAAAGCACACTAAGAGTATCGGGTTTTCTTTGGCATTTAGGTTGCAGGGCTTTACACATAAGTCTCACACTTTATCAGGCTAAATGCCAGGAAATGTGTGATATAACACAGCTGGGCATATGGCAGAAAAAGGGACCTTGTGACAATATTTTCTCACTACAGTAATGGTGCCTAAGCACAGCACCAGGGTATGTTCTAAGCATGACTGGAACCAGGGAGAACCAAATGCTTCCTCAGTTGCCCATCTGGATCACAGTATTTTCCCACTGACTGTCTTGCAATCTAGCCAGGTGTTTTCTAACTAAACATCTGTGAATCCACCAAAGGTCCAGGTGTTTCCTAGCTGATTAGACATAGATCAAGGAAGAGTCTGTTCAATCTGCTTGAATTAAAGATGTGCCCACCCCCCCCTTTATATCTTTATTCTAACCTTTTCGGACAAGTAATCTGATTGTAGGTTGCAAAACTGTACCATTTAGGTTATTGTCCTGGAGGTGGCCTGACTTTTAAAATCTGAGCACATGTGGGTTCTGCTAGGGGAATCTCAACACAGGCTGCCCATCAGCCCCTGAATGCCCTTTCTGCAGCCAAGGCACATTTCCTCTGTTAAGCCTCAGTTTTTCCTCCTTCCCCAGCTTAGTGTTTCCTGCATGCTCCCATCTGCAAGCTGCAAACCGCATTGGCACCAAAGCAGCCAGGCAGGACCCTGGGGCCATCAAAAGGTGACCCCGGTCACCTCTCCCTTGCTGCTAACCTGGCCCTAAATTGGGGCTGGAAATGTTTCTATCCCGGCACCGGCAAAGGCCGGGTTTGGCGGCACCCGGAGAATCTGATTGTCAAGCCACTGAGCTCAAAGTTCACCGTGGGGAAGTGCACAAATGCTCCGAGAAGTTTGGAGGTGGGGAAAGCTGTGGGAGGGGTAGATGCTCTGATTAGCGCGGACAGAGCACATACTCCTCCCCCCTCCCCTAAGCCCACTCCACCCCCACCGATTCATAAACCACAGCCATGGGGGCACCGGGGGGGTGGGGGGCTACAGCAACTCTCTGGACCGGGACAAAACTGTTCCCCTCAACTCCATTTGGAAGGGGGGGGGGGGGCAGGAGAAGGAAAGAGGCGGGTTTCCCGCGGGGAGCCCGAGATTCACCTGGCTTGGTCGCTGTGCCCTGGCTTTCCCCAGGCGCCCACATGCCCTGATCGCGAGCAAACAGCAGCGCCGGGGTCGCTCCTAGAACAATCGACCTTTGCTCCGCGCCCTCGCCCCCTCTGTGACGTCACAATGCCCCCAACCCTGGGGCGCCCCGAGGAGCTCCCCCCGCCCCCGCAGGAAGTTTCAAAGGTATCCGCCGCCGCTCGCTTTACGCCGGACAGGCTCCCCCCACGAGACTTGCCAGCCGCTCCGCCGCGGGAACAACACTCCCCTCCCCAAACCTGCCGGGCAAACTTCTTTCCTTTCACTGCTCTGCTTCAATCCCCCCACCCCCCAAGCAGAGGTGCTCTACCTGGCCTCCACCAGCCCCGCACGTGCACACAAAAAGGGGGGGGGAGCTTCGCTTGGGTGTCCCAGCGGATCCAGGCCAGGCGGGTCCTGCCTCTGCCCTAGAAGAAGCGGACGTAGTTGGGAGGAGGGTTTTTGGGGTTTTTTTTTTTACCTGTCCTATATTGACGTATCCGTATTTGCTAGCTATCCTGCTGGCCTCCTGGAGCCCCCCAGTTATCCTCACAGCCCAGTGGTTGGTATACACGCGAGTCCTGCAGGCGGGCAGCAGGAGCCCCAGCACGAGCAGGCAGAGCAGGTCCCCTCCTCCGCCGCCTCCCCCGCGGTAGCAGCGACTCTTCCAGCCCATCTTCTCCGCACGCAGCGCCCGCGAAACTTCTCCGGGCTTCGTCCGCGGCTCCGGGCAGCACCGGCCTCCCGCAGTCACCCCGAGGAGGAGGCGAGGAAGAGCTTAGAAAAGCGCATGGACCCCTCGGCGGGGCCAGAGCATCAGCGAGGGCTCATTGATAAGCTCCCCTCCTCCCTCGCTGCCCCTCAGGGGCTCCGCAACTTCCTTGCAAAGATTCTCTCCCAGTTTCTTGGACTTCAGCCCCCCCCCCCCCCCCCCCCGACCCAGCTACAAGGAAAGTCTCGTGTGTGAAGGGGAGGGAGGGAGCCTCTGCTTTTCTTTCTTGCCTCCTCAGATCTCCCCCTTTTAGTTATCTCTCTCTCCTGTTCAGTTTCTTCCTCTTCTTCTGCTCCTTCTCTCTCCCCTCCCTTCTTGCCCAGAGTCCAGGAGCAGCAGCAGCAGGAGGCAATGTGTGAGTGTTGGCAGCTGAGCTCCTCAGTTCAGTCAGACTCTGGAGCCTCCCTCCCTCCCTCCCTGAGTAGTGAGTGCGGAGTGTGAGTGAGTGGAAATGGCAGCAGCGCCTTCCCTGCAGAAGTGGCTCTGCACCCCCCCACCTCTCCTCGGCTGCCTCCAGTCCCACACCAGCAGCCTGGTCCTAGCGCCTCCCGATCCCTCACTCGGGAGCCTCAAACAAACAGCCCGGCCGAGGAGTTCGCTATTTTTTTTTTCAATCGAGTTTTTTTGTTTTAAATGTGATGGCAAAGGAAAGGGCTGCCGCAGGCAGAGGGGCTGCGAGCGCATGGGCTGGAGCGCACAGACGTTCTTCACCTGGACAGGCGTTAGGGTAATTCGGTTTGGGACAGATATAACCAGCAGCTTGAACACCGGCAGAGAGCATGAAATATATGTCAGGTAGAAAAGAACACCTCCTTTACTTCTAGTTTGCATCTGGAATACTGTCAGGGTGCCTCTCAATCTTGCTAGCCCCCTGGGTAGACTCAAGGCACCCCTCCGTTTTCCGTTCCTTGGGTCATTTACATAGGTGACTGGTAGGGGGTGCAGGGCTGGTACCTGCCCTGACGGCCAACACTGATGCTGTTGGTAGGGCTGGTACCCCCCCCTCCCCAACAGGGCCACTGTCATTGGCGGCTTCTGTGGGTGCCCCCCCCCCCATATTCAGGAGGCACCAGTCACTCATGGTCATTTACTCTGTTTGTACACCATGCGGGCCCAGCCTAGGGTGGCCATCACAGAGGACATTCCGGTTTTCTGCTACTCTGTCCTCTATTAATACGAAACCCGATGCCTTTGTCCACTATTTTTCTCTTGAAGAAGAAAATAGAGACATCAAGAGAAAAATAGAGGACATAAAGGTGTCGGGTTTTGTATCAATAGAGGACAGAGGACAACTGGACAGTCCTCTATGATGGCCACCCTAGCCCAGCCTGTTTAACCACAATGCACTCCCGCAGAAGAAAAAATGATAATTAAAAAACCCAGCTCTTATGATGTCACACAGGTATTAACCGATGACACCCCAAAGTAATCCATGAGAAGCAAGTGTCTGGATTCTCATTGCAATTCTTGATGTGCTGTTGGCAAACGCTGTTACATAGTAGCAAATGGTTTTTTTTAAAGAAATCCTGACACATCAGTTATTGCACTTTTACTGAAATACACGCATGGACGGGCCTGCCCTGGCCTGCAAGCACAATGGCTGGGAGCACACAGACATTCTTCACCTGGACAGGCATTAGGGTAACTCGGGTTGTGACAGATGTGACTAGCAGCTTGAACACCAGCAGAGAGCATGAAGTACATGTCCAGTAGAAAAGAACACCTCCTCCTTCACTTCCAGTTTGCATCAGGAATACCGTAACGGTGCTTCTCAACTTTGCTAACCCCCTGATTAGACTCAAGACCCCCTCTGTTTTACATTCCTTGGATGAAGGACTGTCATTTACTTTGTGTTAATACACAATAGGGTCCCAGCCTGGTTAACCACAATGCACTCCTGCAGAAGAAAAAATGATAATTAAAAACCTAGCTCTTATGGATGTCACACAGGTATTAACTGATGACACCCCATAATAATCCAAAAAAAGTGAGTGCTTGGATTATCATTGGCAGGCAAGGTTGTTTGGGTGAATCTGATACCTTTTATTAGACAAACTTGAATAGTTGGAAAAAAATTCTTAACAAGCTTTGAGTTTAAAAACCCTTTGTCAGGCTGAAGAAGCATCTGCAGTTGGTGCGTCCTCTTCCTCGATGGAATGGATTGTCATTGCAATTCTTGATGTGCTGTTCTGCAAATGATGTTACATAGTATCAAATAAATAAATCCTGACACATCAGTTATTTCACTTATACTGAAATACACGCATGGAGAGGGGCTGCCCTGGCCTGCAAGTGCATTGGCTGGGAGCACACAGATGCTCTTTACCTGGACAGGCATTAGGGTAACTCGGGTTGTGACAGATGTGACTAGAAGCTTGAACTCCAGCAGAGACACCTAACCAAGAGCATAAAATATGTATCTGGTAGAAAAGAACACCTTCACCAATGAAAGGGCTTTATTGCTTTGACTTAACAGACATGAATGGCTTTATACCACTTCAAAATTGGAACAGCGCTTTAAATTAACCCTTGTTAAATGAAGTATTAAATTTGAAATGCTGTGTTTTACAGCACTTCAGCAACCTACAGCACTTAAAATAACTTCTGAATGCAGGTCAAATTTCTGACCAGTGTAGAAGCCCCAAAAAGATGCGGAATGACCCCTGCCTCCTACCCTGGAAAGTTCAGGGAGGCTTAGAGAGCTTCCCCCTCAACCCCCAAACACTGCACTTCTGTCATGTTTAAAAGCACTGTGACTTTATAGTTGCTATAAAAAGTGCTGTAAATTATAGCACTGTAAAATGTGCATGGAGCACTTCTGTGCACACCTTTAGTTTTCACTGTGGAAAAAGAATAGAGCAGTTCTGTTGCAAATAACTCAAAATGTTGCAAATAACTCAGAATGTTTTTAACACTGTGGATTCTTATTTCATGCATCATAGAATTACAGAAAATTAGGGCTGGAAGGGACCTCCGGAGGTCATCTAGTCCAACCCCCTGCTCAAAGCAGGACCATCCTAAACCAGATCATTGTCAAGCTGGGCCTTAAAAACTCCCAAGGATGAAGATTCCACCACCCTTTCTAGGTAACCTGTTCCAATTGGCATCTGTTGAAAGGTCTGGGTTTATCCTGTGAATTGTGTTTATATAACCAATGTTGCATGGCATCCTGGGCCACTCTTGAAAGGATCTCAGAGTACCCCAGCATGCTGCAGCAACCTGGTTGGCAATCACTGCTATAACAACTTAGTCTCGTTCAGTTTTAAGTTCCATGGGTGAAGGACTGTCATTTACTCTGTGTTTGTACACAATGGGGGCCCCGCCTGGTTAACCACAATGTAGTCCTGCTGCAGAAAAAATGATAAGTAGAAACCCAGCTCTTATGAATGTCACACAGGTATTAACTGATGACACCCCATAATAATCCAAGAGAAGTGAGTGTCTGGATTCTCACTGCAAGTCTTGATGTGCTGTTCTGCAAATGTTGTTGGATAGTAGCAAATTAAAAAAAAATATATTGACACCTCACTTATACTGAAAATATATGTGTGTATTCTCTAGATATTCATTGTGATCAGATACTGTGGCGATGGATACTTTAATGCATGTAAATAATTAGTAATATCATAAGTGTATTGTATTATATCACCATCATGATAAGTGAAAACAACAGGTTTAACCTAAAAACATTGTAAAATCTACCAACCTGAGCACTGAGCTGGAAATGAGGAGGTACTGAGTCATTGGCGACATGTAGGGGGTGCATGCAGGTGCACGTGCACCCCCTGAGATCAATAGTGCACCCCCTGAGATGAGCCACCTCCGGCAGCATCGGTTGCACCTGCGGGAGGTTGCCACTTGCCCCCACCCCTGCTGCCGACACTGCCAGCAGCATCTGCGGGCAGTCGCTGATTGCTGGTCGGTGCTCACCACCCCTCCCCACCACCACCAACACCGTTGCAGCTGCCTGCAGAAGCTCTCCAGTTACCCCTGCTGCCACCACTGCCGCCACCACCTGCGAGTGGTTGCTGTGCCCCGCCAGCCTCAGGAGGCATGCGACGTTCATGTACTGAGTTCTAATCCTAGCTTTTAAGCCCATCTACTATGGTGGCCTTGTACAAATAACTTAAGCACTCTGCCTTGTTTATATGTAAAATAGGCATATAAAAACCCATTAAGTCTTCTCAGGATTATTGTGAGAATTCATTAGCACCTATAAATCTACTGGAAAATGAAAAACACAACATAAATTCAAAGTATTAATTCTTATCTGAGACTAAATCACATTAAAAAACATACCCATTCTTTTTGGAATAAAAAATAAGTAATCTGCAGACGTTTGCATGGCAAATCTGTAACACAAGTGTAGATGAACCCAAAGGGTAATGGAAAACACTAGTGAGCACCACCATGAAAACATGTTCTGTCCACTCAGTCCTCATCTGTGTGCACAGCACACAAAAAATAATGTGTAGCTTTTATTACAGCATGACCAAGACTGATATATCAAGAGGGGGGCTGGATACATACTGGGCGCATGCCAAAAATATCTGTCTGACATACAAAGCTTAGGGATTGGGAACAAGAGGGGAGAATGCGTTTTCACAGCAGCACTCCATAGCACTATCCAACATGGCAGACATACCAAAAAGCCCTGAACCTCAGTTCCCTGCTCTAAAACATGCAGTTTCCCTAACTCAGTTGGAAACACATTAAATAAAAACAATCCAATCCATATGATCCATATTAATATTACCCAATTCATTTATTTTTCCTATGGCCTTGGTACTATATTAATAATCAACTTCTCCCCTTAACACATAATCCAAAGGGGGAAAATCAGGAAAATCCACTCACTGTGTTACTAAATCACATGGTCCTTGTCTCTAAAATGTAATTTGTTGGGAAATAGTCTCTTCTGCACAACATTCTTCTGTGGTTTGCATTATCATTTGCTAAACTTATTACGACATATTATTCACCTCTGTCCTTAGTTTCCAGATCTCTGTGCAGCATGTCTCTTCTAGGAATTTCACATATAATGACTCACTCTTTAGCAAACAGTGGCCCCGATGCTGTTTCCACTGAAATAACTAGCATTTTTTTCATTGGCTTGATCAGGAGTAGGATTGGGCCCAAGAGGGTCTGTAATATACACAGATCCACATTCACTGAAAATAACATTAAATTTCTTCTAGCATTGGCCCTCCTTAGCGATCAATTCAGTAATCATTACACAAGTCAGCTCACTTTCACAGCAGTGTACGTTTGGAATGTTTAAAGTAGTAGTTCTCAACCTCTCTAGACTTGAGGCATCCCTGGATAGACTCAAGGTACCCCCCAGCTCTTAATATTAACTCTTTTTTTAACTACAGAAAAATACTAGTGCAGTTTTTCTACTGCAAAGGACTCAGAAAGACCATGTCTACACATTTCTATTTGAAATCTCTGGGCTTATCTTGTGGATCATGTCTGTATACCTAATAGTGATAATACTGTGTGGCACCTGTGGTACTCTTGAATGGATTTCCAAGCACCCCAGAGTGCCATGCCACCCTGGTTGAGAATCACAGGTTTAAAGTATACTTGACCAAAAATGATCTCCCTACTGGAGATCAGTGTGCAACAAAAAACTAGGTCTCTTATTTTAGGTGAAAAAGGGGCTATGCTGCTTTCAATACGTGACCTAGCTTGTTCAGAAGTAGCTCAGGTATTTCAGAATGGCATTGCATTGGGCTGCATAGACAAATACTAAGTTCTGAAATCAGAATTTTTGTTCTGATTTTTTGTTCTGATTTTTGCTTCCCGAAAAGCAAAAATCAGTCCCTTAGAAATGTATATGAGTCTTACATTCACTGCAGACTTTTTAGGTGGCTGGCCCATGAGTAGGAAAACCTGAGTTGTCCAAGCTTGGGTATGAGAACTGCAAAACTATACGAGTGAGGAGCTAAGATTTTTTGAGTTCTTAAACTTATTACTGCAGTAAACCAGACTGTTCTGTAATTCTTTTGCATAGATCTGTGAGAGAAGGTGTTTATCCTCCAAAGCACATGCATGAAGTATAGGAATTTATTGGAGGACTATCATCATGCAAATGGTTTATTTCAAAGCTGATAGGTTACCAGCTCACAAGTAATCAGTACATGGGTCTTAGTTTATACTCTAGAATAGTCCATAAGATACTATCACATTTGAGATGGGAGGGAGGGAAATGATTTTGTGTGTAGATGGATGTTAGGTGAGGGACAACACTCAAGTAAATGCTCAGGTTAACTCACCAGCATTCAGTCAAATCTTTTTCTTTTTTACCATCATCACCACAGCCTACTCCTTCTCCCTCTGTTAGTTTACCATGTCTTTCTACTGGTATTATGGAAACCAATATGTGAGCCTTTCTCTATAATAAATGCAAATTTAACCCTGATTCCAACCTGGCCCTTACTAGTGTTACCAATATTTCAACCCATTTCTCACTTTTACTCTTCATTTGATGCTGATGTCGTTCTTTGTCTGTGCTCCAGCTGCTCTCCCATTTAATCTAATCCTGTTCCTATTCTGTTTCTTCTGCCTAGTCTCCAGACCCTTTCTCTATATTACTTACCTTACTGTTGAAAATCTTAGGGGCTCAATAGCTCTGGCAGCCTCTCTTCTGGACCTCTGGTTGTGGTTCACTTTGACTTTTTAAGCCTTCTGGTTAAATTTCAGACTCTGGAGCTTTAAAGATGTGCAATGCACTCTGTTAGTATAATAAAAAATGGCAATATATTTGAAATGAACAGGTCTAACAGCCTGCCAAGAAGTCATCAGAAGTATCAAGTCCTGGGATTCTAGTTTCAGAAAGAACTGGAATATATGTTGGTCACATTTTGGAGTAAGAGGCTTTAGGGCATGGTGGGTAGTATAGTGGCTAGCAGGGAAAAGAAAGTGTGGGTTTCAGTTCCAGGGGTTCATTTAGGATGGTAACATTGCAGAAATACATTCCCGTTCCTCAAGAGCATTAGACAGGTTAACTAACCTTAAACTGGATTTATAATTGTTCCTCTAAGTCAGCCATACAAAAGAAGATGCTGATCATTGATGTTTCAGGACTTAAAGTGGCCCCAGTATATGCAGATGTTTATCTAAATCCAAAAGACCATGTTAAGCATCTGAGATTCATCCATTATCAGTGATATTACCAATTGTTATGCATTATAAAGTAAGAGATTTAGTATTATTACTAACAGGTATAGCTACCAACTATCCTATACAATTTCCCTTTTTAAGACCCCACTCTAAGTTGCTTCAAGCATTGCCAAAATATAAACATCTGGGCTAGAATTTTCCATGCTAGCTTTCTGCCTGTAACTGGATTTTATTTTGAAGGGAGGGGGGGAAAGAGGTGTAGGAAAGGGGAAGGAGAGAACAGGGAAACATGTCAACAAAGAATTTTTCAGTTGTTCCTGGGAACAAGAATAGAGAAGGGTAGAGAAAATATTGTTGTTGAACACACAATGTCAGTATGCTTTGGAGTAGGTCTTGAAATTTAATCTTTGTACTCAAGATATGCTGTTATGTGAGCTCATGAAAATCCACCCAAATTTAGGCAAGGTCTAAGCCTGGCAGAATCATGGTTCACACATGGCTCAGTAGAGACATAGACTTTGGAATCTCCAAAGATTCCATCTTCACTGAACTTAGAATCATAGAATCACAGAAAATGAGGGCTGGAAGGGACCTCAGGAGGTCATCTAGCCCAACCCCCTGCTCAAAGCAGGACCAGCCCCAACTAGATCATTCCAGCCAAGGCTTTGCCTAACCAGGTCTTAAAACCTCCAAGGATGGAGGGTCCACAATCCCGCTGGGTAACCTGTTTCAGTATTTTACTATCCTCCTAGTGAGAAAATTCTTCCTTATATCTAACCTAAACTTCCCTTGCTGCAACTTGAGCCTGTTCTGTCATATGCCACCACTCTTCTATCTTGTTCTGTCATATGCTACCAATGAGAACAGTCTAGCTCCATCCTCTTTTGAACCACCCTTCAGGTAGTTGAAAGCTGCTATTAAATTCCCTCGCAGTCTTCTCTTCTCTAGACAAAACAAGCCTAGTTCCCTCAGCCTTTCCTCAGAAGTCATGAGCCCCAGCCGCCAAACCATTCTCATTGCCCTCTGCTGGACTCTCTCCAATTTGTCCACATCCTTTCTGTAGTGGGGGGCCTGATCATACCCCAGACTTTCCTGATCACACCCTGAACAACTGAACACCCTGAACCTTAAATCTGGCTTGACTTTGCACCTTTAATCATTTTCTTTTAAAATAGTTTTGCTGGAAAAGTGCGTACACACAAACACACACACACACACACACACACACAGTGATAAAGGATGTTCCATATGGTTGTGACCAGGTTCTCTCTGGCCTTCAGTGTTGTGTTTCTTGGGGTTTTTTTTAAGGTGTCAGTATTGCAGAGCCATAGGCATTCTCAAGAGGATTCTCTGACTCTCCTGAAGGTAGGTTGGGGGAAAACTCCCATGTAATAACCCCGCTATTTTCCTGTTTATTTGACTGAAGCACCTTTGGTAAATTGCCCAGGCAAATGAATATATGGCTATCCCCAGGCAAATGAATAACCTAGGCATATCAGTTCAGTGGAGTGGGGGGACCACTAAACTTATATAAACCCAGCATGTGTCTCTGGGAGCATCTTGACACGCTAGGGTTTTGTCACAGTCAGTTCCCATCTTGTTCTGGTTTTATGTGTTATCTGAGTCCCTCTGAATTTTCTGAGGATGGGAATTACAGTTCCTCTACCCACAGTAGCATTTGATAATAAACACATCTGCAAAACAGACACCAAAGAAATATGTTTTCCTCTCGTTGGTTTTACTGCAAAGTTTAGTTATGAGAATGACTTTGGGCTTCTGCATGAAGGGCAATGATGTGGGGGTTGTTGAAGGGGATGGTAATAAAAATATGTCAAATGAATAACATCTTACACAGGGAATAAAATTTTTTCACTCGAGTCATTCAAGCTAACTCTATTTCTCAGCCCTCCTTTGATTCAGTGTCATGATGCCTACACTTTTTCCTATAGTGCTGACTCAACTGAACTGAAGATAGATATATAATTTCCTTTTCTTGTCGTAATATCATGGAAGCTAACAAATGCAAAGGTACTATCAATCCCATGATTCTCTTTTTCCACCACGGCATGCATTGTATTATTATTATTTATTATGTACATTATGGTTGCAACAGGATCATTCCCTGCTGAAATATGATCATCCAGTGACAACTGGGAAAGTGTCCAGACTCCCAAATTATTGACACAAGTGAAAAGCAAACAGACAAATATGCTTAATCATAGAGGGGAAATATAATTTGTCATATATTCCATTTGCTTTCCCCAACCTACTTGCTTCCATCAGGATGGAACTATAGCAGGGATATTTTCATCTATGCTGAAACCTTGACCAGACACTCCTTCTAGAGTCTTATCATCCAAGGACCTGATTGACTCTTATTGCATTCCAGCAGTCCATTCCATTAGTAGTATTGACCTTCATCTGCTCCACAGCCATTTCCAGACCTCTTTTTTGTGTGCTCCCAGTTTCTAGTTCATCAAGCTGCTCCTTTCTTCTTATTCCGATACCTCCATTAGAACTCACTTTTTCACAAGGTGAAAAACAACAGTGAGTCAACAATAATTAAGATGTACAATAATCAAGATCCCTAACTGAGCAACTATGTAATTAATGTATTAAAATAACTCATTCTTCTTTGCTTTTTCCTTGCTGTTTTGGGTATCTTTTTGTTTTTCCTGGAAAGGTCTTACATTTTCTACATGTGAGTCCATACATTATTCTCTCTTTATTTATGTAACGGGCCAAGGCTTCTTTTGTGATGTCTTTTACTGGACCAACATAGTTGGGAGAAAAATTAGACAAGCTTTCAGGCACAAAATGCCCTTCCTCAGGTCTCTGAGCAATGACACCACTCTAACCCCACTATCTATTTGTGCATCACTTTGGCATGTTGTTTCCTTTACTTTACATTCCTCTTTATTATTTTAATTCATTTGGGTCAAAGGCAAGAGAGAATGGAAGACAGGAAGAACTTAACTGAAAGAAGAAAGAAGGAAAGGGATATGAGTAAGAGAAAAGTATGGGAATAGGATGGAAAAAAAGAAGGAGAGGTGTTGGAGTGAAGAGACAGTAAGCAGCCAATCAGTGAAAGGGAAAGAACATACTGGGTGTATTTACATATGCATTAAGGCACTTTTTCTAATGCATGTTAAATTTAGTACCTCCAATGTGAGGTTCTAAAGAAAAGCACATTAGGCTGCTTCAATACACAGTAACAAATGTGCATGATTTTTAAGTGACACAATGCTCAGTAGCCTATTTTACTGCGCATTAGCATAATTGCGCATTTTTTATGTGACACTTTAATGTGCAGTAAAATAGGCTACTGTGCATTAAAGCACACATGTAGACGTACCCTCTGAGTAAGAACTGCAGAAGTCAAAGTCTGATAATGTCAGTGTTATGTGAGGATACTTCTGCTGTAGCTGCTTCTGCTGGCTTAAGTGTCTGGTTCACTGTTTCCCAGGGTTAGTATACCAGACTTCAGGAAAATACTACAGAAATCCTACCTCAACCTAAACCAACTACAAAAACATACATTCCAATACTTTATTTCAAGTATAAGGAGTGGATTGATGTATGTTGCAAAAATGGACTGTCAAATAAACCTTGTTTCAAACTTAACTATGGAGGGGCTATTGCAATATTAGCTGATCTTATTTTTAAATTGAAAGAAAACATTTAAATACCAAAATGAAAATAGCCAATATATTTTTTAAAAATACCCTGATCAAAATGAAGCTAGTTGCAATGAAATAGACATTTCTTTATACTTGATAAGAATAATGTGTGGGTTTATTATGTGGGGAGTATATGATTTACGATGTCCTTAACTATTCATTTCCTTGCCTCTAAGTGCCCTGTTTTTTTAAATGATGTGATACTGATGATAAAGTACATTGTTGTCACTGAGGAACCTTAACTAGTTTTTTAAATTAAAATGATTTTGTTTTGGATTTATATTGTGAGTGAAGCAAGAGGCAATGTTTACCACCTTTCCCTGCTACTGGGAAATTAAACTCCTACAGTCATGAGGAAATTAGATTACTCCCGGAAAGGTTTCACTCACTCTGGAAGAAATTCAAGCCACTGCTTCTAAGTTATGTCAAATTGCCCCACCCGCATTAACACTCTCATTCTCCCCCTTCTGCCTGTCCTCTCTCTTTTTTTACCTTCATTCCTTTGGTGAGTTAATAATAGCAAGAGAAGGACTGGAGTTTTTTTTTTAATTTTGATTCAATAGCTGAATGTTTGTCATAACAACAAATCAGGTGAGATCATTTGCCATAGTTCCTATTATTAATTTGGTAATTTCACCTCTTTGTGGCTTTCCAGTGTTACACTATTAAAAATTGCTCTTCATGTTAATAAGTTCCGGATTCTTCTTGTGGTAGATATTGTGCAAGCACCTGTTTATGATAAATGGTGCAATATTTCTGATGGTTAATGGCTCCAAAAAAAACACCCTTCCTTTGCCAAAAATAGCTTGTAAAAAATAAGTGTCTAGGGAGAGCCACCTTGTAGATGATAGTGTTATAACACTAGAAACCTGTACCTTTTGTTATTCTGAAAGATTGGTTCTTTGGTGAGAATTCATTTAAATAGTAGCTGATCTCGACGCTAGATCATGGGTACAGTTGGGCAAATCTCACAAAATATTATTGCATATATATTTAAAACAAGATTTACTCTTGGCATTATCATGGACCATTAATCTTGGACTTCTAAATAGTCACTCAGGAAGTGATACATACTATATAAGTAGGATACTACTTGACAGAGCAACAAATGAGGTTCCCTGAACTTTTCCCAAGAGTCTTGGTTCACTGGTAATAAGACCGTGTGAATAACCAGGCTTGTCCTGTGAATATGACATTCAAAAGTTAGACTTTAAACTTTACCCAGCCAGTAAATCTCATACTCATCTATTTTTTCTAGGAATGGTGCCTCAGGCAAGGCCTCTATGACCCAGAAAGGAACAGGTTTAAAATAACCTAATCCATGCTATCTCTCTGAGAGATAAAAAAGCCTACAGGCTTCCTCAAGATCTCTTCCCAGTCAGAAGAGTGATGCTCATCCAGTCAAGGACATAGATGATACAGAGCAATTTACCTGATCAGTCACAACTTGCCAACATTGTTTGCATATCTGTATTCAGGTGGGTAAAATGAAGTGTGCCCAGTCAAGCTACAGAGTAAGCAAAATATCAAAGCAAAAATGATCATTTTAAATATTCAAATAATTCATAAATAAGAAAAATCTTGTGGTTCTCATGCCATCAGCAGAAAGGTAGCAAAATCTCCAATTTATCTTCCTTGCAATTTATCTTCAACACTTCTTCACAGGTGCACAGGAATTTACCTCCATAGAATAAGGTGCAAGACTGCTCTATCATTGTCCAGTAACTTACTTGTTGTGAATAATTTGTTTAGCTATACTCCTGGGCTTTTTGCTGATCTTACTTATTCTGTTTAAAACCAGAATTCAATATTTTTGCTGATGTCAGTAGAGATATTTTAGCTTTACATCACAATAACTGAAAGCAGAAACTAGTACACAGAATTAAAATGTTTTGCTTCTAACATGTCTGTATTAAGGGGTGGATTCAGTGACCTTATGCGGACAAAACTATCCAGCGACCTTCAAGATGTGTCCAAACCACACTATTACAGATGTATAGCCTTTTGATGTGGATCAACAACATCAATTCATGGACAAATTCCTTAATTTGACTTGGACATGTCTTCCTTAGTCTGCCAAGGAGGCAATGATATTGTCATCAAGGGCTGTTGCTTCCTCTAACAGAAACAGGGCTTACGCATTGTGACTTATGAGAGGAACTAGAGTATCTCTGCCAACAAAACAATCTTTGTTGATGCCATCACCATCAGTAGTGTCACAGGTGAGGAACAATCTGAAAACCTTTCAACATAAGCAAAGCAGCAATGTAACAAAACTGCCAAGCTTTTCATCTCTTATTTTCCGGGGAGATGTTGTCAGGATGAGATGTTAACACATGGAAGCCAGCTGTAGCAACTGTCTCAAGGAAACTTGTTCTTACATAATGAAATCCATTCAGAAGGAATATCACAGAAGTTGGAGTGATCTGATAAAACTCAAAAGGAGGTTACCAGACTAATTCTTGGAAAGGCAAAAAAGTAAATACCAAAGCCTGACAGAGGCTAAAAATGATCAAAATGCAACAGTTAATTTAAAAGTTCTACCTCCAGATGTTTGAAGAACTGATTGGGGGGGAGGGGATGGGGGTGGAGAGGACAGGTTATTGCAGGCAGAAATAAACCACCTGTTAGTGTAGGTAAAACAAAATTAGTAAAAGCGAATAGCATCAGAAAATGATAAACCATTCATTTTGTAATAATACTAAGGAAAGTAAATTGTTAAAGTTCCTCAGTTGCAGCTTTGCCATTAGTCCTATGTTAAATAGAAGTATGGTCTTGTGCCAATCTTACAGCAGACAGAGACACTGTGATTTGAAGACATGTGATTCCATAAAATGAGCATGTTGCACCAGGTTTATACCCACTGCAATGTGCATTCCCCAAGGCAAGAGTGCAACTAAAATTTCAGTTACATTTGACAGGGTGATCACTCCTTGTCTCTTCCAACACACTTTCTTTGGAGAGGGCTACAGTAACTTTGAAGATCTTAAATCCTCTTCTGCACTGGAATGTGCAGAAGCCTCCACAGGAGAGTTAAGGGGAACTTTAAATCCCTTTAAACCTCATTGCCACAACATAGTCCTGGCCATGATTCAGCCTTGCATATATAAACAGAAAAACCTTATACACCTGGCACATTTGCCTGCATGAAACAATATCTATTGCAAACACAACAACAACATTCTTCATAATATGAAGGGCTGGTTAACTAACTAGTACAACTATGGTTTTAATGGGAGTCACCAAATGATATTATGAAATTGCTATCTGTATAGGAATGTATAGGAGTTAGACCTTGGAGAAGTTACTTATTAGTGTTTTAAAAGGCGAAGACTAAACACCTTCACCAACCTTTTTTAAGGCTTATGGTAAACTTATGTCATTAATAAGTTAATAAAGCAGCAGAAATGTTTAAATTGCTTCAAGTCCTTAATAGACTCTTATAAATTCCTAACTAGGAGCAATGGGAGTTTTGTTGTTGAAGTTCATGGGATCAGGATTTGACCTCAAACTTTTAACAAATCCTCAGCTGAGAGGCTCCCACTCTTACCAAATGGCTTTCATTGACAAAAGTTAACTTAGGAGAGAATGTGCACATGTGCATTTCTGTAAGCTCAAACCCTCAGCATAGGTCAAATCCTAGGTTTTGCAGTTGACCTGCACAGAGAACAGGTCAGGAAGATGTATGATAATTTAAAGGCCTCCTTTATGCTTGATTGACCTAGCTACAGATCTTTGCAGGGCTGTTCTTCTGCTTTGTTCAGAGACACCTGAAGGCTGCTTTAACTTTCAGAGGCTTCAAAGGTTCTCACAGGAACAGAAATAAAGCCATAAATTACTCAGAGATAGGAGTATCTAAGTTTCATGTTGTTTCCTGCTATGTTGGCACAAGGAGAATGAGTGGTCACAGTTGGCCCTCTCTGGACCAGTTATGCCTGATTTGGGGCCTGTAGCTGCATCATGGTCAAGAATTTGACCATATGTACAGGGGAATGCTCAGACATCTGTATGTTCACTTTGGATGTGGATGCATTCTGAGTTACTTGGGGGGAAATGCAGTATTATTGTGGGTTTGTTTTTTTTTAATGGTAGTAGAACATGGAATTCAGAAATGGCAGAATAAACTTAGGTGGATTTTTCAGGTGGCTGTGAAAACAGGCTCTCTCTCTGAAAGTCACTTGCATACCTATAATTATAGCATCTTCTATCAAGTGAGCACTATAATGACAAGAACATGAAAACAATGGATTCCCCAGGAGGGACAGTATATCCGTACTATCATGTATGTCTTGATCAGAGGGTGAGTTTTGTTTTTTGAAGTTTGGCTTGGTGAGCTGTTAGCTGTTCCATCTTACACATTTGTGTAATATTTTTGCAGTGGTTGGCATTTCTCTAATCCCTCCATTTGTTTTGTTGATACAATGTATTAGCCTATTTTTATTATGAAGATATGAAGAGGTTCCCAAATGAACTTGATGTTTATTTTCAGTTTCTGATCACTTAAACCGGTTTATGTGTAATGTCTGTCCCTAGCCATATTGTCCCAGTAGCAAAAAAGAGAAAGCACAGGTAGCAAGCAATCCTTTGTGACATAGCAATAACTTCCATCATGGATGATCCTCAGTCTCTTTATTTAATTTTATTTTCACTTAAGTGTCCAAATACAGCAGTCAGAGTGTAGTTCCCATAGGATCCCATGGTCTTGTGAGCTTCTTGGGATGCCAGGGCCAGATTTATGCCTGTATATATGACAGCAATTTGTCATCTTTCCCTGAGGCTTTGAATAGGGTCTTGCAAAGATAGCAGTAACAAGTGTGTTTGAAAACCCATCAACTGTAGCCTGAGTTTTAAAGGTGTTGAATGCTTGTAATTTCCATCACAGTTGCTATGTTATGTAGGTATAGAAACAAGAGGATATCATGCAGAGCATCTAATTAGTGACCTGTTTGTTCTTACCATGCTTCCCCCTCCCAACTCAGGAGGTGGAAATGCAGGTATTTTAGATCAAGACCTTTTTCTTTCTTTGACTTCTACAATGAAGACCCCTATTCAATATTTCTTTTGTTGTTTCCTCACTATTTTATTGTTTGTTCCAGTTACTTCCATTTGAATTTCATTGCAAAGAACAGAGGCAGATCAATGTTTGCAAAGTGTGCCATCCACTTCCTGCATGGGGAGCAGGAACTGGGAACAGGGTATAGTTGTGATGATGACCTTTGGAAAGCTGAAATGCAAAGCTCACTGCAGGAGTTTCCTCCTGGACAAAGGTGTTTAACAAATTTTCTAATTCTTCTGTGGGACCTATTCAGTAAGTGGTCAACTTGTCTGTCCTCCCCTTTCCTTTTTCTTATTCTCCTCTATTCTGAGACTCAGAGAAGCTGCCCTAAAAAAAAGTCCACCCATTAAACTAGAAAGACGTGTGATCTGCATAATTGCTTTAATTGCAGCCAGTTCTACAATGAATAGTCCTGCTGTCAAATTTAACAATGACTTAGGGGCAAAAATATCTCACAGTCTTTTACTATAACATGAAAGAGATGAGGGAACTCTTGTGATCATTGTCATTCAGTTTAAAAACCTGATGTCTAATTAAGGAGGAAAAAAGCAATGACGTAGTGGAATTGTTAAAATATATGATTAAATTGGCAAGGAAAAATAAACAAAATTAAATTGTACACCTTGGCCTTTTGAGGCACACAAATTGGAGAGTGTCATATTTAAGGAAGAAGAAGTTTAGTAATACAGCACAGTGCAGGGATTTTTTTAAATAATTGTAGTTAGTTTAAAAAATAGACTCATCTAAATGTTCTGCTGTGTCAGGATTGCCAAAGACATAAGTAAGTAAAACTGCATAAGACATTTAGAGAAGCAAAAGCAAAGTGGTACAGAGAAATGAGTGTGAGTCTGAGAGACAAGGACCCAAATGCTAATTCTAGCTCCCCTGTGAAATATAAATTTTCATTTCCACCTCGGAGAAATTTTACAATTGTTGCACTCTCTTATGCCTCAAGAAGGGCATGTGTGCCCAAAAGCTTTTAAATAAAAACCTTTTTTTTGCAAATATCCAGTTGGTCTAATAAAAGATATCACCTCTACCAAGAATTCTGATTCCTTCTGCCTGTAGACCAACATGGCTACAACCTGTATCCCTGAACTCTAGCTCTGACACTTGCAGGGCTGGGAAACAGAAAGACCTCATTACTAATCCTAGTTCTGACATTGATTTTCTCATCCCTTTTCCCGATTTCCCTATCTTTAAAATGGGATAATAAAACATGTTTCATAGCAGTGTGGTGAAAATTGGTTCTGCTTTCAACACAGAAGGTTCAGCAAAAGAGTTTAAGATTTATACACATTTCTCAAAAATTGTTTTTCCAGACTTAATTGAAAATGTTCTACTAATACCTAGCAAGGCAAGTTTTCCAACTCAGGAACCTAAATAAGCCATCCAAATTATATATTTAGATAATGAAGATGGCACTGAGAGAAATGTCTGTTATATTTCTATGTCTAGATGTACAATGTGGGCCCTAAGGCCATTTATCTTCCCCTCCCTGGGCTGAGCCTAGGACCACTTTTAAGAAACAAGGCATACCCACTTACTCTCATGCCACAGGTACCCAAATTAGGCCCTGAAGGGCGGGGGGGAGGGTGGCGGTGGCAGTGATTAAAGGGCTTTTGAGTGAAGAGCCCAACACAATTCTTAGGCTAGGTACAGACACGCAAAAAGTCCAAGGCAGAATTAGTCAAACCTATGAGGGTTTCTGTACGTGGCACAAGTTAGAATGGGAGTGAACAGAACACACATTCACCCTTTGGTAGGGGTGGGCATGCAGGCTGCCTGCACTGGCCAAGGCCAGCGGGTTGGGGGCACTTTTGCGCACCTCCTAGCAGGCTCCATGGGCTCCCTGGGCTGCCAGAGGCTGCTAAGCACAGCCAAGCACCCAAGCCATCCCTTATTGGCTGCTAGGAATGGGTGAGCATGCCCCCAACCCCCTGCTATCACTGTGGACCCTCCCATGCACCCAGCTCTAGGCTTCTAAGGCAGCTCCAGAGCAAGTCACCATGGCATGCCCACCCCACCCCACCAGTGGTAGCTGGGTGCCATGGTGACCTGCTCTTGGGCTCACCTGGAAGTCTGGGGCTTGGTGCAGGGAAGGACCTGAAGTGATGGAAGGAGTTTGGGGGCATGCTCATCCATGTTCAGCATCCAACCAAGAGTGGTCCAGGTGCGCCATAGAAGGAAACATTGGGCCCCTCAGAGCTCCAGCAATGGCAACAGCCAGTGGCAGGATCTGCTTGGCAGTCCAGGACACTTATTCCAGGCAGTGGGGACAGGGAGATTCACTGAAGGAAGGATCAGGCCCCTTGGACCTCTGGTACCAGTGGCAGCTGGCAACAGGATGTGCCTGGAAGCCCAGGAGGCTCGTGCCAGGCAGTGGGGAAAGAGTGGCTCCCTGGCCTCCTGCTGGTAGCTGCCACTTGTGCCAGACCTCCAAAGGACCTGATTCTTCCCCTGGTGGATCCCCCTTGTACCCATTCCTTGTGTGAGCCTACCAGGTTACCGGGCGCATCCTGCTGCTGGTGCTGGAGCTCCAAGGGGCACAGTCCTTCACTTGGTGGAATGCCCCCATTTCTGCCACCTGGCATGAGCCAGGGTCACACTGAAGTCACCACAAAACATCCTTCTTCCGAGTAGTAATTGAGAACGTTTTAAGGCATTCTGCCGGTAAAATGTAAATGTAGTTTGTCCACAAATACTCAGACGAATATATCACTTCTTACTTTCTAACAAATGAACATGTCACACAACATAGAAATGAATGTAATTATTAGAAAAAAATAATTATTAATCAGTTATCTTTATTTTCCTTTCACAGCTGGCTGGAGGCAAGAGGCGCGACTGGGGAGAGAGTCTATACTGGCTCTGCTGTGTGACAGCCCAGAGGTGGAGCCTGCCGGGCACTTGGCTGGGGCAGCTGAGTACAGGGCTAGTGCTAGCACATCTCTCTGTAAGAGGAGAATAGTAGGGAGTCACAAAGGCAGCTGGGATGCCAGCAGAAGCTGACCTAACATGAATTGATAGGGGATCTGGTACAGAAGTTTGATGCACTGGTCTAATCTAAATCAATTAAGTATTGATTTAAGTAAGCACATCAATTTAGGTCTATCTTAGACCATTTTAAATACCATTTTAAACCAGTCTATATGCGCCAAACTTCTGTTCTGTTGTGGGTGCAGATGGGTTTTTGGTTGCTTATGATAGTTTACATTTAATGTCTGTACCTGGCCTACACTTTAGGTTTTGGGAGAGCTAAGGCATGAACTCCAGACCCCTTTTATGCTGCCTCACTGTCAAAGCAGGGGAGAGTTCAGTTGGGGCTGGTTTCTCATAAGCTGTCTCAGGCTTTGCAAGGAGGCAGTGGACTTAAAGCCAAAGGGACCCATATTGAAAACTTGGCTTTGCTTATATTGTTCATTTCATTATTATTCCATTTTCCTAGAATTTGTGAAATCACAACAGGTGTGTATATATTAGATCGAGATGGATCCAAACCTGAAATCCAGTTCTTGACACCTGAACATTGAGGAAATGGATATAAACATATTTAAACTGTATAGCCCTCTCTATACTGGCTGAACCAAAAATCCTGGATTTAGACATACCCAAATTCAGGATCTTTATCTGCACTTTGTGGCTTGGTCTCATTCCTTAGATTAACACTGGGTGAATGTGTAAAATAAACTCAAAACTGATCAAAAAGTGAGTTGTTTTTGAAGTTCAATAATGTTCTGCTAATTTAAAAATCTTTTAATTTGTATTTTGGTACATCTTTATTTTCCCTGTTCTGCCAGGTTTGGAAGCTAAAGAGCTGAAATGCTTGTTTCTGGCCTGAGTGGAAGCAGAAAGTACAAAAAATGTAATAAGAAAATCTGTTTTTGTGACTTCCTGTTCAAATTTGCTGACAACATTTTATACCTTGTATTTCTTGTCATCCCCCCTCAAGGTTTCATAAAGTTCTGCTCAGGCCTACACTTAAAATCCCATTTCTTATTAATGTCTTCAGTTCTGCCGGTCACAGGTGTAGCAAGATATTTCAGCCTGGGGTTGAGGTGGGGGTCTGGGGCAGGAAATTATGGTGACCACTGGAGAGCTGGAGGTGGCAAGTGGATGGGGAGAGGAATCTTACCTGCCTCTGCTACTAGGAGGGTAGTAAAACACTGGAACAGGTTACCCAGAGAGTTGGAAAAGCTCCATTCTTGGGGGGGGTTCAAAACCCAGCTAGACAAAGTTTCAGCTGGGATTATCTACTTGGGGCTAGTCCTGCTTTGAGCAGAGGGTTGGACTAGATGACCTCCTGAGGTCCCTTCCAACCCTAGCTTTCTATGATTCTATGCTTTATGCACTTGGACAACAGCTGCTACACTAGCAGTGTGAGCTTGGCTGTTATAGCCCCTGATATACAAAGCCTGGGGGTGGGGAGGGGGGATTGCCTCACTCACCCCCATCCCTCATAGATACACTATAAGGCACGAGGCCATGCCTTGAGGGGTTCCTATGGCTAGTAGGGCTGTGTGAAATTCTGACAGGTGTTTCGTTTCGAAGCTGTTTTGACACGTTTTGAGCTCAAAACAGCAAAATGGAAATGAAATGAGGGTACTTGAAAACATTTCAAAATGTTTCAAGTTTTGAAGCCGGGCTGGCTTGCAGTGAAAGAGAAACTAAGGAGAGGGAGAGGGAAGGGGAGGAAGGACTGCTCGGATACTGAGTGTGTAGCTGGCCAGTGACTGTGATCCTTCCCTGAGGTCCCTTCCAATCCCAGTGCTCAGGGGGAGGGATGGAAAAATAGCATAAAAAACATTGTTTGAACTGAGTGCACCCACCTGGCTTTGAACGCCTGTTCGTGTGCTACCTTGGCCCGAACTGTAGAGGACATACGCTCTATAACTTTGTGGATTCCCCAAGGTAGGCTTCAGTTGTCCCTCTGGCCTCCCCCCAACTCTCCTGCCACATCTTTGAATGTTACATCAGTATGGGGGGGTAGCCTCGAAGGTCCCCTCAGGGTTGACCACTCCACTTGCAGGATGTTCGTGGGGCTCCACTTCCCCAACATCCCAGCCTTACACCAACCTTTGGCGGGATGCCAGGTCTTGACACGGCCGCCTCTCCAATGTGGATGTCTCTCGTGCCCTATTGTATCCCACTTTTCTCCTTGGGGAAGGATAGTTTTGCTGGTTCAGGCTCTAAGCCTGGGACCCCCTTGAGCCAGTCGGCTCTATTCCTGGGGTCGGTATGGGTGCCTCTGTTGAGCAGGGGTAAAGAAAACAAAATGAAGAAAAGAAGAAGAAAAAAGAACCCAAAAGGGTCTTCCCATCTGGTGTCCTACTGGTTGGCTTTTCCAGCCCTCCTGCCCATGCTTGGCAGTGCTCCCCCTGACGCTGGTCCCGTGGGGTCCCTCTTTCCTTTTCACCCCTAGCCCAGCTCCCTGACCTGGTACCTGGGAGCGACCAGGTGGGAACACTTCTGCTTCCCCAGCGTTGGCTTCCGCCTCTTCCTCTGGGTCACCGTTCTGGTTGCACCGCAGTTTGGCGTCTTCACCACTGAACCTCCTCAATGGTAGTAGGGGGAAGTCACCCTCAGTGCTCCTCCCCTCCTGGGGCTCGGCCTTGGCACACCCAGTGCGAGGGAACCTTGCTGCTTCAGCTGCCGCCCATCGTCCAGGAGTTCCCATGGCCGGCACGGAGAGCCTCCACCTCCTCATTTGCTCTCCCTGCCTTCCTGCCGGTGGCTGCTTTTATCCCTGCCAGCTGGTGCATCCCCATGATGTCACCCACCGGCTTTAATTGCATAAAGGCACGGTTTGTAAACCATGCAGGCTCTTCTCTTTGACCCTCCGGTGTCACTCCTCCTGCAGGTAAGTGGTTGTTTTGTGATTCCTTCCTGGTCCCTCTTCTTGCTATCCCTGGGACACTGAGATTTCACTGTGCCTTCACACTTATAAGTGACACAAGTTTTGCTCTGAACAGTTTAAGATGCAGTTTCCCAGAAACCTCTGCACCTATCTCCTTGAAACTTGGCAGGCTTCATGGCCTCATAAGGGGCTACCATCCTTGCAGTTTCCATCCCATCATGCTTTAATGCACACACAAAATCACACATGTCACGAATTTTGCTTGTCAGCAGTTTCCCAGAAATCCCTGTATCTATCTCCTCAAAACTTGGCAGGCTTCAGCGTTCAGCAGGGGTTACTATGCCTGTTGTTTTCACCCTCCGTGCCTTCCCACTTACAAGTGACAAAAGTTTTCTGAACAGCTTGAGGTGCAGTTTCCCAGAAACCCCTGCACCTGTCTCCTTGAAACCTGACAGGCTTTGTGGCCTCTGCAGGGGATACCATCCCTGATGTTTTCATTTGAATCAGGAAAGAAATGGCAATGTTATCAGCATTTTTGTGATTCCCCATTATAGCCTATGGGCAAAATGTTGAAATGCATTGAAACAGCATTGAAACAGGGACACAGTTTTGACAAAACAAAACAGAACAGTGCTTTGAAACAGCAAAACGAAACACTGTCCCTTCAAAACAGCGAAACAGAAGTCGAAAGGAAATGATGCGGTTAGGTTGCACAGAGCTGCCCCTGCTGTGTGGGGAGGAGACCATACCAGTGCCCCCTCTAAGTTGGTGCCCGGGGCTGGTGTACCCCTCACCTTGCTGTAGTTACACACTATTGCTGCCAGTGATGATCATCTTGGGAGTCTGTTGGCTCCTTCTCCTACACATTGCATGGAATCCATATCCCAAACTGACAACTTGAAAATTAATATATCCAATAGCTTTGGATAGTAGTTTATAGAGAGGATATGTGTGCTTTCACCTCTAACTTGTAGTTCAATTCTAGAGGAGGCTGGTAGTGACTAGTGTTGATCTGATGAATGTTCGGTAGCCTATTAAACTTGTTAGAAGTCTCAGTCCTACTTTCCAAAAATATTAGTACTAATTGTTACCTGTAGTGGCATTCTGAGGAGAGGATCTAAGTCACTGGCCTGAAAACTGAACCTTGTTAGTTCAGTTAACTAGTCAGCTCAGTTAGTTCAGTTAACTAGTTCACTGAACCTTGTTAGTTTAGTTGATTAACTAACCTTGTTAGCTCTTGTTAGTTATGAAGTCATTTAGGTCTTGATTCTCCACGATGCCCAAGCTCTGCTCAACTGCAGTAGAGAGAAAAAGTGCAAGAAACCAGTCACCCACCAATAATGAAGACAGTCAAGAGATAGTTATATTTTTGAAATGCTGAAGTATTTGATGTGTTCAGCCATTTCCAGGTAATTCAGGCAGAGAAGGCTACCTGTGAAACTACAGTAAAGAAATCAAAGTACTTCATGTCACATAAAATTGAAACATACATTCAAACAGAGGGTTTAAAAAGGAGGTGAAATCACAGAAGAGTTTGTGACTGTTCTGAAGTGGGGGAAAAAATCAGTTTTGCACTTTTGGAAACTAATTAAATCTCATTGAAGAGACCAGGTCATTATTCAGATCCAGAACCAAAATTCAGTGACAAAAACTTCTAGGAGACCCAGAATCAATTGTTGACCAAACAAGTAGAATGTACCAGGTTGGTCAAGACCATAGCTTATGGAAGCGGACAATGCTCTCATAGTGGAGACACGCTAGAAAATCCAAAATGCAAACAGAAAGGAGACCTGAGGAACCCCAAATTCAGAATCTAGCAAAACCCAGCACATTTTATTGCATGTGGTGTGGAAACATGAGACACCTGAAAGCAAATTGGACATTTGCTAACTTTAAGTTGTTTCACAAGTCAATCTGTTACCAAAACCAGATATCACTGAAGAAAAAAAGCACAACTATTGGAGAGTAAAATGGATTTTTTCAAGTTTAAAAAGTTGAGCTAATGTCTACTAAAGGCATTTATAAATTATGTTCATGGGTAAACTACACCTTGACAAAATGCAGCTATTTAGCATCCAAAGTGTGTCAGGTACTTGGTCTCATCAAGAGGGTGCATAGTGATAAAAGAAGAGTTTTATACCATCTTCCAAGAAATAAGCACTCAAGAAAGCACAGAATAAAGCTTAAAGTACACAAATGTTCTACAGGTCATGTTCACAGTAAGCCATGCAGAGATTTAGAAAAGGAGATATCTAGAATTATTACTTTGAGAATCATAGAAGAACCAGAAAGGGTACATTTATATGTCAAAGGAGAAAAAAAAGTTGGAAACCTTTGCTCTTTGGGTAGACCTCAAAGAAATAAATGCATCTGTGAAAATGGAATCGGGGCTTATAGTAGAGGTGATATCTTATATTAGAGCAAGTTTTTTGCAAAAAAAAATTCTTTAATGGCAAGTTTTTGGGGACAAATACCCGTCTCATCAGGCACTGGAGAAAAGGGAACATTTCCTATTAGCAACAAAGGGAAATATCTATGTGGAGATAAAGGGCCCCAAGTTTGCTATTTTGCCCAAAAGCATTTCAGGCAGGCAGTAACTATAGCAGTTTGAAATGTTGAAACCCCCAGCACATACCACAACCTCAGGCACATGGATTTGCTGCCTCCTGACAGTAGCAGTTCTGATATGTGAGGCCACCCTTGCGGTTCCAAGCAACATCTTAGGCCCCTTCAAAGAGTAAAGAAACAGTGTTAGGAAGTTTAGTTATTAGGTTGTTATAAAAGTATCTGTACTTATGTGTTAAGTAGAGTGTGGTAGGGGGCTGGGCCTTTAAGAGCAAGAGAGAGATTGAGGAAAGCTCTGGGAAGCTCTTGATACTGTCAAGCTTAATCAGTTGAAACTGGACACAGAATAGAGCAGTTCTGCTGTCCTAGTCTTAAGCAACTGAGTGATTATCAAGCACCGCAGGTGCCATCCTGGTGCATAAAATAGACATCAACCTCTGATGAGCTTTTAGGCTTAAATGAAAACAAGAGATAATGAAAAGGACAAAATAAAAAGTAGGGAGGAAGGGTTAATAAAAGAAGGTTAAGCAGTGATGGAAGTGATAATACCAGAACCATTTTTCTTCAAATTTCCTGGCCCTTACTCCCAACCTTCTGGATTATTTTTTTTCCCAGTGTGCCTTTCTGGGGATGACTCTAAATCCGAGCGGTTGCAAAGCTTTCTCTCGTGTGTGGATGACCTCTATCTGACGCAGGAAGTCTACGGGCCGACAAGAGGTAAAATGCTGCTTGACCTCGTACTGGCAACCGGGGACAACCTAATCAGTGACCTAACGATCGAAGGGAAGCTGGGTGACAGTGACCATGAGCTGATCACCTCTGCCGTAAAGCTGGCAAGTCAGTCAGTAATACAGAAGTCCTCGATTTCAGGAAAGCTGACATTGACAAGCTAAGGAGGCTTGTCAGAGAGGCCCTAAAAGGCCACAATCGAATGGAGAGGGGAGTTCAGGATGAGTGGTTGCTCCTCAAGGGAGCAATCCTGGATGCACAAGCAAAGTCCATCCTGTCTCAGAAGAAAGGCAGCAAAAGGGCACAGCAGCCCCCTTGGCTCTCCAGGGAACTGGTGGACCTCCTGCATCTTAAAAGGAAGACCTACAAAGGAAGGAGGACTGGAACCACCACCAAGGAGGAATACTTTACTCTGGTTCAGACCTGCAGAGAGCAAATCAGGAAAGCCAAGGCTGTGATAGAACTCTAGCTAGCTACAAATATCAAGGAAAATAAAAAGTCCTTTTTTAGATATGTGGGGAGCCAGAGGAAAAGCAAGGGCAACATTGGACCCCTGCTAAACCAGATGGGGCAACTGACAACTGATGCCAAGGAAAAAGAAAACTTGCTAAATGGGTACTTTGCATCAGTTTTTCACCAGTCTCATGGGACGGCGCTGCCCACTATGGGTCAGGGAGGCCCAGGTGAGGGAGATTCCTTGCCCTCCATTGAAGCTGACTTCGTGAAGGAGCACCTTGACAGGCTGGATACCTTCAAGTCAGCTGGCCCTGATGGGTTACACCCAAGGATACTCAGGGAGCTGGCAAGCATCATAGCCCAGCCCCCGGCACTGATCTTTGAGAGCTCTTGGCGCTCTGGTGAAGTGCCCAAAGATTGGAAGAGGGCCAATGTCGTGCCTATCTTCAAGAAAGGGAGGAAAGTAGATCTGGCAAACTACAGGCCCATCAGCCTGAACTCTATCCTGGGGAAGGTCTTGGAAAAGATTATCAAAGAGGCCATCCTTAACACACTAGCTGAAGGCAATATCCTGAGGGATACCCAGCATGGGTTTGTTTCGGGTAGGTCTTGCTTGACCAACCTCATTTCCTTTTATGACCAGGTGACTTATCACCTGGACAAGGAGGAAGAGATCAATGTTGTATATCTTGACTTTAAAAAAGCCTTCGATCTGGTATCCCATGATCACCTCTTGGCTAAACTGGCTAACTGCGGCCTCGACCTCACCATGATCTGCTGGCTGGGGAATTGGCTCTGCAGTAGGACCCAGAGAGTGGTGGTCAATGGGAGCCAATTGTCACCAGTGGGGTCCCTCAAGGCTCTATCCTAGGGCCTATACTATTTAACATCTTCATCAATGATGTGGACATTGGTGTCAGAAGCGGACTGGCCAAGTTTGCTAACAACACCAAACTCTGGGGTAAAGCATCCATATCTGAGGACAGGAGGGTGATCCAGGCAGATCTTGCCAGGCTCATGAAATGGGCGGATGAAAACCTGATGGTGTTCAACACCGAAAAATGCAAGGTTCTCCACTTTGGGAGGAAAAACTTGCAGCATCCTTATAGGTTTGGCAGTGCTACACTGGTTAGCACTACAGATGAAAGGGACTTGGGGGTCATGCTTGACCACAAGATGAGCCTGAGCCTTCAGTGTGATGCTGCGACTAGTAAAGTGAGCAAAACTCTGGCTTGCATCCATAGATGCTTCTCAGCAAATCCCAGGATGTCATTCTCCTGTTGTACTCGGCCTTGGTGAGGCCGCAGCTGGAGTACTGCATCCAGTTTTGGGCTCCACAATTCAAAAAGGATGTGAAGCAGCTTGAGAGGGTGCAGAGAAGAGCCACGCACATGATCAGAGGTCAGGAAAACAGATCTTATGATGAGAGGCTGAGAGCCATGGGGCTCTTCAGCTTGGAAAAGTGCAGGCTCAGGGGTGATCTGGTGGCCACCTGTAAGTTTATCAGGGGTGCTCATCAGGGTCTGGGGGAACATCTGTTCACCAGAGTGCCCCAGGGGATGACAAGATCAAATGGTCACAAACTCTGCTGTGACTGATTCAGGCTGGACATACGAAAGAACTTCTTCACTGTCCGAGCCCCCAAGGTCTGGAATAGACTGCCGCTGGAGGCAGTTCAAGCACCCATTTTGAACACCTTCAAGACACATTTGGATGATTATCTTGCTGGGATCCTATGATCCCTGCTGACTTCCTGCCCCTGGGGCAGGGGGCTGGACTCGATGGTCCTCCAGGGTCCCTTCCAGCCCAAATGTCTATGAAAATGTATGAAATCTAAACATGGCAGAGACAAGCATCTGTAGCCCTAAAGTGACCTTACTGAAACAGCTTCCTGCACCTCCAAGCTCTGCAGGTTAGTTTACCTTTTATTTTCCTAAGGAGGTAGATACTGTTTGTGTTGATGTGTTCTCAGAAATGCTGCAAATGTTTTTGTTCGGCATGTGTAGCTACAAATACCCTGCTTTAAAATAATAGTGTAAGAGTTTATTATATATAAAAGCAAAGTGTATTTGTTGATTTCCACTCCCCTCCCACCTTTATTTTTGGGGGAATTGGAGAGCAACTAAGGTGAGGAGCTACATTGGGGTAGGAAAAGTGAAGTCTTTCCATCTTGCCCCTTTTTGCTCTGACTTTCAAGACATTTGGAGGCTTTAGAGCTGCTGAGAATTGTGGTTGCTGGAAGATGCATAGAAGGTGTCCACTAGGATTTGGTGTCTCTGCCTCTTAAGCTCTGCAAGTCATTACTGATGCCTATTGGAGAAGGAGGTTTAATTAGCTTGCCCTGTCATTATCTATGCTGAACCTATCCTTTCCCATATATTCTATTCTTATACTGCAGTCATCACTGTAGTATCTGGTACTGCATTAAAACTGTGACTGCACATCTGTCACGTATAATTTGCTTCTTCATCCTCCTCCATTACTTCTGTCCTTCAAACTCTATGGTTGTCAGTCTAGCACCTTTCTTAGTCTTTTTCCACAAAGACGTGTTGAGAGAGAAAAGACTGCACCAGAGACTACTAACTCTGGATTTATTTTTTAACATAAATTTGATGTTTGGTAGAGTGAACCTGAGACTTGTATAACTATATCTCTCTGGGAGAGAGTGACTCGGGGAAAGAAGGATTAATGCAAATCATTCACAGGGCATTAAATGAAAGAGTGGCAAGTGGCAAGTGGGATATGAAATAATGAATCTATTTTCCTTTCTCCCATTGGAAAGAAGTTACCTGGATCAGTGGTCTAAGGGTGGAAAGAACCTCTGCTGAGGATTAGTAAATCAGTGTCTAACAGCACAATAACATTCATTTGGAAACTATCCTGTTTATTCACTGCTGCAGTTGTAGTTTAATGGTTGTTTGAGCTGTATTCTTTTGGTCAACCAAGGTATTTAAAGTGTAGGTCATTCAAGTTGCCTTCTGTAATCCTTTCCCCAAATTACCTGCATTAAATTCATTCTAAATTCTCACTAGGCCTGAACAAGGAAATAGAAATCTATTAAAGCTTCATTTAACGCATATAGTCCATGCGACTCAGTTAAAAGTTCTGTGCTTGCCTGGCTGTATCAGATTGGACATGCTAATGTTTCAGCTGTTCCACCTTCATCAGAATAAGCTGCAGAATGGGTCTCAAAGTGGTATTTAAATACTGTTTGGTAACATATCCTCAAATACTTTAGAGCAGTGGCTTTCAACCTTTTCTAGACTAAAAGCACCCTTTGGAAAAAGGCCAGCTCTTAGTGTTCACTGATATTTTTTATTATAGAAATATAAGAAAGCAGTTTTTCTGTTGCAGAGAACTCAGACCACAACAGATCAGAATGTTTTTAACCTTATGGGTTCCTAGTTGAAATCTCAGGGCTTATCTTTTGAATCTTGTTGGCAAGTCTAACAGTACTGGCATTTCATGGCACCCCACAACACCCTTGAAAAATCTCAAGGCACCCCACAGTTGAGAACCTTTGCTTTAGAGGTATTTTGGCTGATAACAGTGACTGAGACCCCTTGGTAGTTATTTTCCAAATCCTAAAGCACATTCTCCTGATCCTGCTTTTATTAGCTTGGCTGTGAAGGAACCACAGAAAACTCCCTGTCTTCTACATGACTTCTGACTGACACAAATGGGGGATGACCTTCTCAGCAGCACAGCAGTGGAAAGGGGTCTTGGAGTCATAGTTGACTCCTAGAAGAACATGAGTCATCAATGTGATGAAGTGATCAACAAGGCTAACCTCACTTTATCATGCATTAGCAGATGCATGACAAACAGGTCCAGGGAGGTGATCCTTCCCCTCTATGCGGCACTGGTCAGGCCACAGTTAGAGTACTGTGTCCAGTTTTGGGCGCTGCACTTCAAGAGGGATGCAGAGAATTTTGAGAGAGCTCAGAGGAAGGTCACTCATATGGTCAGAGGCCTGCAGGCAAGGCCCTATGAGGAGAGACTGAGGGACCTAGATTTCTTCAGCCTCCCAAGAGAAGGCCGAGAGGTGATCTTGTGGCTGCCTATAAATTCATCAGGGGAGGGCAGCAGGGAATAGGAGATGCTCTATTTACTAGGGCATCCCCTAGAGTAACTAGGAACAATGGCCACAAATGGATGGACAGCAGATTTAGGTTGGACATTAGAAAGAGCTTCTTCATGTCACAACCCAATGATTTTAGTGCCTCGGCACGATGGAATTTTCCCGCCACATGAGAGTCTCTGTGCACAGCAAAAGTTTTCTGCTGCAACAGAAAACCCCGGTGCAGGAGAGTTCCCGCCATTCGCATGCAAATTTGTGTCCCACTATTGGCCAGTTCTAAATTATTCCTACATAGCGGCTAGCGATTGGCTTTTTAGCCGTATAAAATTCTGTGCGACTTCCGCCCAAGTCGGAGAACTTTGAGCACGCTGCAGAGTGCCTTTGAAGATTCCTGACTTGCGGCTGAGCTGATCAATAGCCTGATCACCTATCAATTCTTCTCCCCGTCGCCGAGCGCAATCCTTCGACGTACCCTTTTCCCTGCCGGCCTGACTCATGTACGGATTCGCTGGCCTGAGCCTTGCCAGCTGGAGCAACTCGTGTATTTGTTTAAGCGACCGGACCACCTGCGTCGTGACTACTAGCGGCATAAGTAAAGCTTTTTGCAACCAATACGCTTTGTCTGCCTCTCCATTCACCAGCCCGCCCAATGACCAAGTAATTTCTAAATCACCTCAAGTAGGCTCCGGCCGTCTGAGACACTTCACAGTAAGGGTTGCCCGAATCTGGAATAGGCTTCCAAGGGAAGTGGTGATCTCCCCTACCCTGAGCGTCTTCAAGAGGAGACTGGACAAGCACCTAGCTGGGGTCATCTGATCCCAGAGCTCTTTCCTGCCCAAGGCAGGGGGTCGGACTTGATGACCTACTGAAGTCCCTTCCAACCCTAACATCTACAAATCTATGAATCAGATGAGGTAGAAAGCACAGGGCAGGGAAAGCAGAGCAGCATCTTGGTCAGGGAGCACAAGGCAGGGAGCAGAAAGCTGCAGCAATACAGGAAAGGGAAAGGGATCAGAGTGGCACTTGGGAAGGGTGCTGGGCTAATTTGTGGCTTGCCTACCAAAAATGTTGGTTCCTGCTTCAATACAGAATTCTCTTATTCTGGTATCAAATCTGTATAACTGTGGCCATTCTAGGCTACCAACAGTAAATGAAATTGTTGCATAAACTCTGTTCTGTAATTTTTATGATGTAGCAATTGCCTTTAAAATGGAGTCATAACTCAATCTTGATTGAGAAAAAACTTCTGTTGAGGTATACAAATTATTTTCAGCAGAAGCTTCAGACGAAGTGAGGGAGGATATGAAGAAATTATCCCTTACTCCAAAGCACTACTTGCAAGCTTTAAGAATGGCCCTTACATATGTTTTAAATTGCAACCAAAGGATCTGGTTATAGCCTAATGACAACTGCCCACAGCTTCCAATGATTGCTCTGGCAGTGAAAATACTTCATGCTTTTCAGGGAAAGACTGAAAACTAATTAAAAAAATATACCTAAAGCAGAACAGAAAATGTCTGAATAAAATGCTGTCAAGGACATGGTTCTGTGTTTTAGAGATGACTTTTCCTACTCCTTCCTCGCCGATGGTTCCATTTTAGAAGTTTGAATCCCTTCCAACTCTGGTGTTGAAACTGCCAAGAAAAAATAAGTCTGTCCCCTTCCAGACCATCAGAAATGAGTTGGTGGAAGTCAGCATAGAATTCCTCTTTGGTTTCATTGGTGGTGTCGAGAGTCGGGGCATACGTGCTGATGACAGTGATGTATTGGCTCCTTCCAGTCTAAGATGCAGAGTCATAAGGCGCTCATTAATTGTAGTAGGGAACTCAATTAATTGATTTATAAGTTTATTCTTGATGGCAAAACCAACTCTATAGCTAGGTAGGGACAGATATTCAAAAAACCCAAGCCTGAATTGATTCAATCTTTGCAGGTTAGTCCCAAGGGGCTGTTCATCACTCTGGGTGCCAGAGCAGGCAGAAGGCAGCCAGAGCTGGAGCCAGAACTCCAGGCACTGGGAAGAAACTGCTGAGCTAAAGCTTCCACCGCAGCTGGAGGTGAGGGGAGCAAAACAGCTCTGCTGGGCCCAGCCAGCATGCCACTTTCCCTCATCTCCAGTGGCTACTTCCCCTCCCACTCCTGCCCCTGCTGTGTTGCTCCAAGCGACAAGGGATGGCGGGTTGCCTCAGCCCAGAGCACTGAGCTCTAGCTCCAGCTTCATCTGCCTTCCTCTACCTGCCCAGTGCAATGAGCAACCCCTGAGGGGGGAGCAGGTGGAAAACAGCTGCAGCTTGAGCTGGATCTCCATGCTCTAAGCCAGGGGTCAGCAACCCCTGGCACGTGTGCTGAGCATGGCATGCAAGGCCATTTTGCTCAGCACACTACCACCAGCCCAGGCTCTAAGCAGCTCCTGCCAGCCACAGAGCCCAGGCTGCTCCCAGCAGGCGGCTGGGAGGCTACAAGCCCCTCTGCAAGCAGACTGGGCCCTGTGGGCCAGCTGCAGCCAGGAGGCTGCAAACAGCTGCTCCAGGCTCCAGCACGTCGGCACTCCAGCACCTTCCAAGGTAGACATTGTGGTTTTTTCGGCACTCCGGCCAAAAAACATTGCCTATGCCTGCTCAACGCAGAAGCCTCTGGGCTAAAGCTACCCCCCCAGCCCTTACTGCTCAGAGCAGCACGGCAGGGGTGGAAGTGGGAATAGCCCCTGGAGGCGGGGGGAAGCTGCATGCTGGTTGGACCTGGCAGGGCTGTTCTGTTCCCCTGACCTCCAGCTACAGCTCCTGCTCCTGCCCTGCCACAGCCCTGCTCTGTGTGGGTAGAAGCTTTAGCCTGGTGGGTTCTGCCCAGTGCCTGGAGCTCTGGCTCAAGCTCTGACTACCTTCTGCCTGCTCCATCTGCCTGGCATGATGAGCAGTCCCTGGGCAGGAGGGGTTGAAAAGCAGCTGGAGCCAGAGCTCCAGGCACTGGGCAGAAGCTGAAGGGCTAAAGCTTCCACCCACCCACCCAGAGCCAGATGGCAGTGGCAGTAGCAGCTGGAGGGAGGCAGAAGAGCCCTGTCAGCCCCGGTCAGTGCACAGCCTGTGGTGTGGCTGCAGCTGGTGGGTGCTGCACAGGACAGGGGTGTGGCAGGGGCTGCAAGCCCCAAGAGCAGGTGGCTGCCAGGCTCTTGGCCTGCTGGTACCTCTGAGGCCTGGACATCCCACTGCTTGGCCAGCCGCCACCCATGCCCCCCAGCCTGAGCCAAGGGCCCAGCCCTCACAGCCAAGCCTGGGCCAGCCCCTGCGTATCCACCCTCAGCAGCACCTGTGGGTCAGCCTAGGTCAGCCCTGCAGCCCCAGCCCAACAGCTGCGGAGGAGGCAGGCAGATGGCGGTGCCATGGTGGCCAGCTCTGACCATGCCTCCACCCCTGCTGTTGGAGTGGGGAAGTGGGCTGCCTGACAGGCTGCTATACCCCGGCCAGGCAGACCTCAGCTGTGGTCCCCCTGTGGGAGAGGGGTGGGGTGGAATAAATCCCTTCCCTGCTCCTTTTACCTCAGGAGGCCATACTGGCTGGTGTCTGACCACTGCCCTGTCCTTAGCTAGAGAGCAGAGTGTCAGGGCCAGCCCTTCTCTCTGGAGCAGAAAACACAGCTCACCCCAGGACTTTAGAGCATGCCAAAATACCGGGGGAGTTGGGTTTAACTTAAACCAGGAAGGGGTCTGGGACAGAAGCTGCATAAACTGGTTTGACCCAAATCAGGTCTGCTACTACATTCATCCAGGTTTATCTTAAACTAGTTTTGGCCATTTTGAAACTGGTTTATGTGCACTAAACTTATATTCTGTTACAGGTTTAAACCAATTTCTGATCACTTAAACCAGTTTATGTGTAACTCCTGTCCTTAGCCCATGAAGCTGACATTCTCTTTCCTGTTTACCTTTCCAGAAGACGGTATAGAAACCTCCATGTTCTTTGAACAGTCCTCAGCACCAGTAATTCAGATTCACATTGAAACTCTGGAGAATGTTGAGTATTTCCATTACCACAGAAGCCATCCCTTGCAGAAGGGTGGCATCAGCAAAGAATCCAACATCATCTCAAATATGAAAGTTCAGTCTTCAGATGCCTGAGGAAATGAATGTTCAAAGATCATGACATCAGATCCAAAACCAAGTCCATGGTTTATCAAGCAGCTGTGATTGCCATCTTACCATATGGACCTGAGACACAGGCAGCATACTGGATACACCTCAAGTAATTTGAGAAGTACCATCAGTGCTGCCTGCAGAAGAGCCTTTGAATCCAGTAGGAAGATAGATGCACCAACATTAGCATCCTTTTGCAAGCAAACACCTTTAGAATCAAAGTGATGATCATCCAACATCGATTTTGCTGGGCCAGCCATGTCATCCAGATGTCTTCCAAGCAAGTTTTTTTCTCCCAGCTTAGTCAAGGTGTATGCTCAAGAGGAGGGAAGAGAAACCACTTCAAGGGTGTCCTCAAACCAATTTGAAAAAATGCAACATTGGCATCAACTTGTAGGAGATTATCACCCAGGACTGCGCCAAATAGAGGAAGAGTCTGCTGCAAGGATCTCAGTGTGAGCAGCATAAACAGTGTGTTGTGGACCAAATCAAGAATCTGGAGCCACCCAGATGCATAGAAACATATGCCCAAGTTGCACGGTCTGTTGATCCCAGATAAACTTTGTCAGCCATCTTCAGACACACAAAGAAGACAATCATGGAAGACAATCATCCTCAACTGCAAGGGACTGTCAAAGACGAAGAGTCTGTTTTAGATGCTATTTTTCTTTCCTTTTGAAAGTGTATGGGGCTAAGAGCATTTGTGTTTTCCTTTGATACTTATTGTTCATGTTCTGACTAACACCAAGAGAGAGGGACTTGCTGATGGTCCAGTTCAATGTCTACTCAACAGGCAGGCTTGCTTAGAATGTAAAGCGGTAATTACTAGGAGAAAGGAATGAGTCCTCTCTGGGGTGCTATGGCCCCTTTGGGTTTCACAAGGTAATCTACAAAGTTAAGAAGGCCCCCAAAGCTGGACATGTTAGGGCTTCTCCTGACGGTGTTACTGTTTAGCAAAAGTGCTGCAGAAACTGTCTGGTAAATATGCACCATTCCTAAAATCAATAATGATATCTCTATCTACTGCATACTCTAGAAAAACAATGATGGTATTAAAAGGCAACTATGCTGCAGCACCATTTTTCCTCACTCCCCGCTCCTCCCTGTTACTCAGAGAATCCTCAGAACAAGAGTCAGTGAAAGAAGGAAATAGATACTGACCCTGATTTTTCACCACATAGAAAAATTCATCCCACCACTCCTCTCACTGGAGTTGTGTTAGGTATGTGAGGGATCTGTAGATGAAATGGAACTTAGTTGATGTTGGGGCTTTAAAAACCTGTTTCTGGTGTTAGGGAGTAGCAAGTGAATGTTTTATGAAGCTTGAACCTTCCCTAGAGTTCAGTGAAGAGGAATTTTGCCTTTAAAAGATGATGTTGGACTTGTTATATTATTGTCTGCAGGACTTGTGGCAAAGCCACATCTGAACCCTTAGCATGCAACTCTGTTTAACAAGATAGGTGCGCATTTATTAAGTATACATTGCTTTTGAGGAACATGATGAGAATGGAATTTAACAACAAATTAAGATTACACATGCACAAAACACACATGTATTTGCTACATCTCATTACAAATGCTTAATAAAAATATGTAATTACCAAAATGCTTAATTTTAAATTTAATTTAAATTTATCATTAGTATCCATGAAAAGCTATGTACAATATCCCTCTGTGGTGGTCTTTTTCTTTATTCTTACTCTGAAAACCCTGCCTCTACTTTCTTCAATACTAAGAGGTGATGTTTTGTGTTAAAGTCCTTACCACAACAATCACTTCCAATTATTCTACAATTTCTTATTAGGATGTGCATGTCACTCAAACAATTATGATAAATCCCTTGCAGGCTTCATCAAATATTTTTTATATCTTCCTAAAAGCACTATCTCAAAGGAAACAAATCAGTTATATAGTATATATATTTTAAGAAACCATTTGATTTAATCCATACATTTTTAAAACCAATAAACAGAACATAAGTCCAGATAATATTCTGTTCCCATGCATTTCTGTAATTTCTGTTTAGTTCATGGTTTAGTTCCAAACTTCTATTATCTGTCATCCTTCTGATTTTTCCTTCCTTAGTCTTCCATTCTGTGGAAATCTCAGCTTCTTTACTAATGATGTGTCTGTCTTTGGGGTTCATCACCTCCCCTTTCTGTTTACCACTTTGGGTCCATGTCAGCCTATTAACTTGCATATACATACTCCATTCTGCCTGGCTTAGCTTTCACTTGGTATTTTTCTTTCTTTGAATTTTCTTTCTTTCATCACCAGCCCAATTCTCACTCTTTCTTGCAGACTGAATGTCAGTCTATGGGCCATTGTGACTTGTCAGTTTCTCTCAGTTCTCCTGCCTTCTCTAATGCTTTCCTCCTCTATATATTCCATATACCTGTTTACAAGCCTGCACTCTCCTCTTCAGTTAAAACCTCTACCAGTCTTTCTTTCAAAACCTTCTTTGCCCCCCAGAACGCAGTGGTGGTTGTTGATCAGCTCCCTATTGGTCAGTGTTTCTGAAGAACATTTTAATCCTCCATGGATTTCCTCTTTTACAGAAGTTTGTTATTTCCTGCTTAATTCTTCCCATTCTCTTGTCCAACAGGCTTATTTTTCTTCTCATTAATCCACATCCCCTTTTCTCCATTTCCTATTATTCATTACCTTTGACTCTTCCTTCAAATCCTCAGCTCAAAAGAATGGGTCTCTGCCATCTCTGCCAAAGCTGGTGAGTAGTTGATGGGAAAAATCAGTGCCAACATCAAGGATCCTCCTCCTGTCTTCTTTACTTCCACAAGGGCTTTCTTCTACCCTCCTTCAACCTTAAATTATGCCTTCTCAGTCCCATCCTTTTCTCCCTCTCTAGTATTCTTCACTCTCAACATCTTTCTTTTTAGTTTCCTGTCTGCTTAAATCTTGCCTTTCTCTCTTTTCTTTTGAAAAAAACATGCTTGCATTCCTACTTGCTTTTTTACTGTTCTGTCTCCTTCCCCACTTTAGTTTTAAACTTTGAGAGACAATGGTCTTCTCCTACTGCCTTGATTTGTTTTCCCCACTCTGCATCTCATTCTTTGACCTCACACAGTATGAATTTCAACTTTTACACTCCATGACCAAACTTGCCAATCACTGCCTCTTGACCAAGCTTAATTTACTGCTTTTTCCCAATCCACAGGCTATTGCCTTTGACATAGTTAAGAGCTCCTTCCTGCTCAATGGTTCCCTGACCCTGAGCTTCCATGGCTGTGTACTTTCCTATTCTCTCTTATCTGACTGGCTGCTAGGTTAACATTTTTTTCAGGGGTTCCTCATCTGTCCCTCTTGCCTTCTCTGTAGAAGCCACATATTGGACAGAGAACCTATTTTGAAAATTACTTTAAGAGGTGTAAATTTTTTATTGGCACTATTTTTCATATCCCTTTGCCTATAAAGCCAGATAGTCTTAACAGCATGATTCCAACTATGTCGGCCTTATACAGAAATAATAATAATAATAATAATAATAATAATAATAATAATAATAATAATAATGAGAATCCTCATAAATTTTAGCAACCTTTACAAATGATTGATGATAGCTTTTCTATAAATCACACAATAACTATTTTAAGGCCCCATGTCTCAGAATCCTTCAGGACTAGCCTTTTGAAAGCTGCTCAGAGGCTTTGTGTATTAGCAGTAGACCTGCCAAAACTGGAATATTGGCAGAATGAAGGTGAAACAGTTTGAAGGTGGTGCTTGAATCATCTTATTTATGACCCAGTTCATAATTATATCACTACCACATTTCTGTATATTTTACAAGAATACATAGTAAGCAATATAAGATATTAATTGAAAAATGGGATATTGAGTTATATTACATCTCATATAATGCAAAATTAAGATATACCAGTGCCATCTGCATTTTAACAATGAGCATATCTTTGCTTTTTCTGATGTTTAAAATAAATGCATTTATTCCCTTTCCATGGAAATGAGAATTTAAATTCCATCATTTTAGCTGGCTGGATGACATTGATTCAACCCCTTTCCCCCATGGTGGCTGCAGAAGATGTAAATTCAAAATGACATCCCAGTAGGGTCGTATTGAGTTATACCCTAGTCTCATGCAAATAAAGGTCTCTTATTGAAACTTAAAATCTGGAAAGTCAAAATACATCTTCATGGGGCACTGATAGATACCTTCTCATGGAAAATGACAGCCTTTTTCAGAACACATCTCTCCTTTGCATGCAAAGAAATGGGGCCACATGTCAGTGAGATAGGTCCAGGAGAGGAATGCAAATCAAATTACTTGTGCAGAAAAGGCATTGGGTTTAAACTAGAGATCTGATTCTATAAACCTTTCTTCACATGATTTGCCCCATTGATTATAATGAGGGTCTTACTCACATGAGTAAGTTTGCAGATCTGGGCCTGAAGTTTGAATTTAAAGTGAGCAGTCCTTGCTCAGGTGACTTGTCCCATGTAAATCTCCACATTAGGACTGGATTCTGGCTTTTTGAATAGGAAACATGAATAAGAGATACAATTATTACAACAAAAGTAATTGCAAGTGTTTTGGGGGGAGGGAGGGAGTAGTTCAAGGAATTAAGTCTTTCTTTGAATGAACTGGGTGGATAAAAATAGAGAAAATGTAAATAATAGAAAAGCAGAATGAACACATAAATTGTGCATTGAGTAAAAGGGAATGGAGTAGGACTGTGATTTTTTTTAAACTGGGAAAGTGAATCGTTATAGAAGCAAGAGAGAACACATGGAGAATATTACTGAGGCTGTATCAGAACCAGAGCAAAGCAAACTACTTGTTTCCTCTTCTTTCAGAAGTTAATTGGCTTTCTGTTTTCTCCCAAATTTGACTTCCTTATTACATACCTCTTGTAATTTCTGTAATTGGCCATTTGAGAAATACATATACACCTTGACAGTGTATTATAGCATTTATTAAATTTAAAGAACAAACACAATGATCATTCAAAAAAGCTTTAAAAAAATCAGAACTTTTGGTGCAAAGAGGTAGATGTATTTGCTCCTCTATTTTATGTATGCAGTTACTTTAATAACACAGGAAATGTTGATGTTATAGATAGCAACTGAATCATGTCAGATTTGAGCCTGCAATATGCAGTTCTGGAAGTCTAACTTGTTTCCTATTCCTTCTTGGCTTTTAAATATAAATAGAAGTAGGCAAAAATTTATAGTCTGATATTTGGCATTGCTTTGATTTCAAATGTTAATTTTTAGAATGTAGATTACTGTTAGGAAACAATTTACAATTAATGTCATTAATGCCTAGTAATGGATGTATAGATATGTTATTACACTTAGTTTGTATTGTGTTTTTGTGGATCTGTCTGTCACAGTATTTGATATAGTATGGAGGAGAGGGGCTAATAGCTACAATTTTGTGGTTTAACGCAAAGTGCTTGTGTGGTTTGTATTATAACAGCAGGAATACTCAGTAGCCACGTTTTTAAGAGATATAAAATAGAACAATGAATAGGCAGTAAAGTAATAAATATCTATGTAACGCAAAGGGGAAAGCTTCAGGCAGCCAGAAAGCCAATAGGCTTGGCTCTTTCCAATGTTTTTGTCCTCTAACCCTATCCCAGGCTTTTCATCTTAGGTTTTAGGACCACCTGCATCAGGGCACAGCTCCAGCTGTTAATGGACAGACTGATTCTGTAAATATGTTGCCCCCATTTTGAATGCCTGTTGCCACATAAAAATGGTAGAGGAACATCCAAAAATATATATATTTCTTTAACCAAGAAAAAGAAAGGAAACAGGGTGATAAAAAAATAGATCAAGTGGGGAACAGGTGGAAAATGCTGGAACAAGGTGTACACCTATTGTGCAGCCTAACCTTGCTCCCTTTCAGAAGGGAAGGTTAGAGAGAGAGAGCACTCAAGAAAAAATCAACTCCCAGAGTTTTCAACCCCTTGAACTCCAAGCTGTCTCCCACTGTTACTTTCCTTCATAAAGTGCCAGACCTTTGTTTGGGTTGCGACAAATAGTCCAGCACTATATTTTACTGACAGTACTGGAGTAATGGAAAAGGGTAACTGTCAGGGAAGGGACAGCCATTCAGAAAGCCTGAGCCTGAATTGATTCAGTCTTTGCAGGTTAGTCTAACCTGGCTAGGCTAAATCAGTTCTGTAACCAGACAGACATCCCAGAGATGCCTGCAGTGGCTCAGGCTAGAAGTGGGGGGTGGGGGCGTTAGAGCAGCCCTCCCTTCCCTTGCACAGAGATAAGATTGGGGGGTGTGGCCAGGCCCCAACAGGATGCTCTGATTAGGGAGGGTCCCCCCCTCTGCAAGCAGCCCAGTGGGGAAAGTTTATCACCCTTAACTCAGTGTCTGTCACACCATTAAGAAAACAGAGGGACATTACCAGCTATCTGTTGATTCTGCTTAGGCTGAATCAGTTTGTAACCATACAGACATCCCCTTTGGACTGAAAAAAATGCAGGCACATGCCTGCAGTGGCTCAGGCTAGAAGCCAGGCCGGGGCGGTAGAGCAACCCATCTCTTCCCTTCCACAGTGCTGACCTAGGGTGGGGGGTGTGGCCAGGCTCTGGCAGGACGCTCTGATTAGGGAGGAGGCGTGTCCCCCCCCTCCTCTCCCCCCCCCCCCCCCGTTGGTCAGTGAGGGAGCCAGGAGAGATTTACACAGCATTTACTTACACAGCAGGGAGCATTTATCATCTCATCAGTAAAACAGAAGGATCTGTCATTAGTTCAAGCTCTTCTTAAACAACTTATTCCAAAGAAGGAATGGAGGGACATTACCAGTAATGGGCGACTGGTGCCACTTTAGTCAGGGGGACATGTGCCCCCCCCCAGCAACCATTCAGCAACCAGGGGGAGTCCCCCCACAGCCAAACTCACCGACCAGGGGAGTGGGGTTCCCCCCATGGCAAAACACATCGACTGGGAAGTGGCTGCAGTACTCCCAGAAATGGCTGTGGTGCTACATCCAGTGCTCCCACTCCCTGGCCAGCATTTGCAGGCAGGGCACCGGCACTCCCACCTGCCCCCACTGCCCATCGCCTAAGCAGGGAGTCAGGGGTGCACCAGTGCTCTCAGGGGGTGCATGAGCACCCCTGTGCACCGCCTACACATTGCCACTGTTACCAGTTACCTGTTGATTTAGCCCTATGGGGCCAATAATTTGGCTGATAAAGGCCCGTGTTGTGCACAGCCACAACACAGCACAGAGCAGAGCCAGCAGCATGGAGGGCTACCTCCAGCTGGTAAGTTGGAAGAGGATGGGGGGAGGGAACTGGCATGGGGGGGGCAGATCAAGGTGAGGAAGGGGTCAGGGGCTGGGGCAGGTGCTGCCCAGCTGGGGCAGGGGGGGGGGGGGGAAAGAGGCACAGCTCGTGGGGTGGGGGCAGCTCCCACCACTGCTTGCACCCTGGGAGGGTGGGGTGTAGGGGTGTGCCCCCAGATCTGCACAGTGCAGGGTGGGCGGCAGCTGCAGGGTAGAGCTGGAGCTGGTGCTGGATGGGGCTTTTCTTGCTGGGGGCTGGGTATGGAGCAGACTGGTGCTACTGGGAGAAGGCTGCAGACACTCCAGATTTCTCTGCTCCCAGCCCTGCACTGCCACCCGGTGCAGCTGTGGCTTTTCCCAGCACTTGAATGGAGGTGGGGCATTCAGCTAGGTGGCACGGGGCTGGGAGTGGTACTGCAGTGAAATTTGGGGTGGCTGCAGCCTCCTCCCAGTGCCGCTGGAGCCTGCTCCAAGCCCAGCCCCCAGCAAGAAAAACCCCATGCAGTGCTGACTCCAGCTCCACCCCACAGAACAGCCTGCCCCATGCTCTGTAGATCCAGGGGTCACATTCCCCCCCTGGCTCCACCCTCCTGGGGTGCAAGCAGCAGCAACAGCTGCCCCCACCCCATGAGCCGTGCCCCTGTCCCATGCCCCTCCTTCCCCAGCGCCTGCTCCTGCCCCCTCCCTCACCATGGGTCCCGTTGATCTGCCCCCACCATGCCCCTTCTCTCCCCTCTCCCCTTCCATCACATGGGACTTACCACCTGATGGCAGCTGTATCAGATATTGGATCGGTATCGGGTGATATGACTCCTTACGTATCGGCTATCGGTATCGGCCCCAAAATCTCTACTGGTGCACATCTATAAGATACATATCTAAATTGATAATTGTTAGTTCTCCATTGTGGGGGAGTAAGGTATTATTCCTCTAACCATAACCTCACTTTCAGGGAGAATTTAGTGTGCAAAAGCTCACAAAGAGTGGTTGCCAGCTTTCATTGTATATTGACCATGGTTTCTTAACCAGGAGATACTGTTTCTAGGTACTGAAATTCACCAAGGAGCAGCAACTGAAGATGACTGAGAGAATACCAGATTTTCTAAGAGACTCTTGTCTGTCTCCAACAACAGGTGTAAATAAATGAGCTGCGTTTATCTCTGCATCTGAGACAATGGTCTCACTGAACTATATGGAGCAGAGAAAGATTTCTTCCCACCCATCCTATGTTGAACTGTTCTTAAGCAGGCTGCTGGCTGAGAACCACTGAACTACACCAGTGCACAGGGTTCCTAGTCGGTGGGGTCCTGTGGAATCATAAAAGTGGCACAGACTTAAGACCAGTCCTATTTTCTTAAATAATGTATTACTACCACAGGGGGAATTGTGAGGCTTGGTTTAATGTACCTAAAGCTCCTTGACATCAGCAAATGAAAAGCAAAACAGAAATGCAAAATTGTATTGTTATGACTTTGCATTAAAACATTTGATTTTGATCTGTGTTGATTGATATATTATCACCTTATAATATGAGCTTATTTTGGTTTAAGTATGCATTGTCATAGACTAAATACATGTAATTTGGTGTGACCATAAAATGGCTGTTTGGCTGATAAAAGAGTTGGGAGAAAGCCTTTTAATCAAGTGTGTGATTTCAGGTCTTTTGTTCTGAATTCATTCTATGTACCTAAAATTGTTTCAATAATAGGGGAGCAGAGAGGAAAGCAGAGATTTTTCTGTGCTGCTCTTTGTACAATGATCTCTAATATGACAGGGCTGTTATGAAACAAAAGGTGGGCTTGCTGTTTGATTTATTTTTCTACTCTGTGTTTGCTCAGTATTTTAACATTTAATTCAGGTTATATGTTTGCTTTGGAGCAATAACGAGGTGTGAGCTATAACCATTTACCTCCAAGTCAGTTATAAAACCTTTCCTATCAAACTTTTTTCTGTGAAAAACACAGCTTTTATTATTGCAGGAAAAGGGATGTGTGTGGTATTATTTCTGCCCAGAAGGAATGTTTTGATTCTGTCATTTTACCAAAGTTAAAGTATCCAGCATGGAGACAGCCTATGAACTATGTTAGATGTCAGAAGTGAAGATGGACCTCACATCCATTTAAAGGGTGCTGGGATTGTAAATTCTTCTAGAAACTGAAACAGAATCTCAGGGTCAAATACCTCTGTGTTATTAGGGGGAGAGGTTTGAAGTCTGCTTCACATCATTTGTCACAAGCGCATCTCTAACTTGATGCCATGGTTTTGGATATGTAATAAGATTCATTATGTATTTGGAGTACAGCAGGATTTTACATGGGGATGAGAGTATCACGCTGCCACTGTACAAGGTCTGAAAAATCAATGGTGACATCAGTACTCTTAAAGAATTTTACCTTTGTGTCGGTATACTTTCATGTTTCAGGTTTGTCTGTACTGTTTCTGGACATTATTAAAGTCAGATGAAAGAATGCAATAACTAGTGTTTTTATGCAATGCTCAGCAGAAAGAATAGTTATGCCTACATGATTTAGAGTTTATTTATAATGGAATGAATAGATTTAGGCATACATCTTATCCATTCCACCCCACAGGAGAATAGAGTGGAGACCAGGTGCTATTATGTCTCACTTGGATTATCTGCAACCCCACATGATTTACTTAGAGGCTTTGCACTGTGAAGGGGATATAGAAACATCTCTGTGGGTGAGTCCCAGAAGTGTATAGCAGTAGTTCTCGACTTTTTTTTACCAGGACCCATTTATAAACATTGATGGCCAGTCCCAACCCAGTGCCCCTCACTCTCAAACCACTGTCCCCAGCTTCAGGCCCCACACCCCAGTGTGTGGGGCATGAGGGCCCCAAGCAGCCCCTTGCAGGCTGGAACTCTGACAGCCTGCAAAGGAAAAGCCACGGTTTCCCATGTTTTTCTCCTTTAAAGGAGAATACATTTTTTAAAGTTTGTTGATACATTTTTAAAGTTTGTTCACAACCCTTTCATATATTCTTTTAACCCACTTTTGGGTCGCGACCCACAGGCTGAGAAATGCTGGTGTGTAGCATATAACATGGGTGAAAAACAAAACCATGACCTGCTTCCTCCTCCACACCAGTCCATAAAGCAAACTGATGCACAAGAACTTTTGGTTGTGGACCTCTTAGGAGGTGCTGATGTCAGCAGGCTCAACTTTGTTTTGATTTTGGGTACATTTTCTTCCAGATGATTGACTATTTGCTCCAACCTCTTCCCAGCTTTTCCCCTATGGCTGCTCTGCAGTACCTTCATCATCTTTCCTGTCCCGCTTTTTCTCATCCCTCCCCTTGCTCATCACCCTATTTTTAATTCTTTCTATCTACTCACAATACTGCTTTTGCTTTTTCCTTTTCTTTAGTCTTGAGCATTTTTAAACTCTTGTCCTTATTAAGATAAGGATGTTCCTTATTATACATATAATTTTTAAAGGGTGGAATTAAGAAGTCATCAACTTCTTGCCACAGAGTCCTGGTACTTGTCCCTCATTTTGGATACTCGCTAGGCTCCTATGTTTGTGTCCCAACACACCGGGCTAAGTGGCTCTTAAGTTTCTCTTGCTTTTACTAGACAACAGACTGGCTCTTTCCTTTGCCTCTCTGGCATACTCCTTGGGGGACAGAATCTTTGGTAGCATGGAAATAGTAACCTATTCATGGAAATGGGACTTTGCACTCCCAGTGTTGACTCCCAGGACCCTCTAGTGGATTATGTTTTTCTCAAAACGTACAGCTATTCTGAGTGCATCTACACATGCCATTAAGGGAATGTGATAAACTCCAGCACAGTTCATGCTGGAGTCAGCTGCTCCCGGGCATAGCATCTTCATGTGCACCTTGATCTCTAATATGACAGGGCTGTTATGAAACAAAAGGTGGGCTTGCAAAACATCTTTTGCAAGTTTTACATGAACTTCAGAAAAGCGTTTCTATGGCTAAAGGCTAAAGAAAAACCTTTTCAAGCAGGCAGAATTATGTTGTTTCAGACTATGTGAAGACCAGCAAATGTCTTCTTGTCTTGATTTATTCAGCCATGTGAAGTTTGTTACCCACCTGCAAGCTCCTCATACAAGTGCTCCTATTCCTTTGCACAGATTCCACTTTTTAAATAGTTATTATCAAAGTGATAGCAGCCCTTATATTTAGATGGTCTAACACTTACCATAATACAAGTGTGTGAACTGTGTTGAGCTCTAATAACTCAATTAAGTTCATCACGGGGGCACAGAAGGGAATTGGTGAGGTTTTGTTCACCAAGGTGCCCCTGGGGGTTACAAGAAATAATGGCCACAAGCTAGCAGAGAGCAGATTTACACTAGACATTAGGAAGAACTTCTTCACAGTTCGAGTGGCCAAGGTCTGGAACGGGCTCCCAAGGGAGGTGGTGCTCTCCCCTACCCTGGGGGTCTTCAAGAGGAGGTTAGATGAGCATCTAGCTGGGGTCATCTAGACCCAGCACTCTTTCCTGCCTATGCAGGGGGTCAGACTTGATGATCTATTGAGGTCCCTTCCGACCCTAACATCTATGAATCTATGAATTGTTTTTAATAAGCCTTTGAAATATGGCAGGGGAAAAAAGCCTAGCGCTAGGGAAATGCCACATCTTTGTCCCATGATATTGCACCCAAGCTTTGCTTAGCAACTTTTAAAAAAATAAATCACTCCATTAAAGACTTGTCAGGGGCAGCTGTGCAGCTTCAGTACAAAATTTGTCCCCCATGCTGTAAATCAGAAAGTTGGAGGCAGAGTGAAATTAAAATAATTTGCCATTGCATTGAGCAACAGTGTGCCCTGCTGCCCTCATGTTGTTTATTTTCACATCTAATGTAATAAATAATTTCTCAAAGTTTTAATTCTGCTTCACAAAATCTCCAGGCTGCTATTCTGGACTGTGACAGAATGTAATGGTTTCACTCCTGAATTTTGTTCATGTATGCTGTGACCTATATACTCTTGCTCCTAAGAATGCATTTATAAGGCTGAATAAATCATAGCAAAGCTCTCCACGATTAGAGTCTTCCTCATTCTCCTTTAATTTATCATCAAGCAACAATAAACAAACAATCTACCTATGGCATTACTATATGCAGTTTGGTAACACTTAGCACAGACAATTCAGGATTCCATGTTATAATAACAGAGGAAGTGATAACCCACAGAGCCTTACATGATTCCACCCTTGGGTCCGAAAATTGGCTTCCCTCTTTGTGTGATAGTTGAGATAAATTACAGCTCTCAGACTGGCAAAAGGACATCAGAAGCTCTCCATTCCCTTCCCCCTTTGTTGCAATGTTCCGCTGGACAAGATGCAAAGGCAGTCTAATTCCTTGCACTTTTGACAAGGGTACAAGCTTGTCAAAGGACACAGTTTTGTCCATTGAGCCAAGTGGGTTGAAAAGGGAATAGTATATTATAGATATTACCCTAGTATATAAGATCTGGAATTTTTACTAGTAATATTTGTATAGGTGCTTGTAGGTAACACAGATACTTGGAGGGATCCAGTAAATAAAATAATGAGTCATACGTAATAAAAAAAAGTCCTTCAGAGGCTGAGTATTGGCAGGGTTATCATCAATCAGCCATAGTCTCATCATCAGTTACATCTGCGATGTGCTTTGGCAGCACTCCAGGGTATGCAGCAGCAGTAAAGACACCACAGTTAACTTTGATTGATGTCAGTCTTTCAACATTTCTGCCAGCAAACTCCTTCATCGTTCAGTAGCAATACTATACTGAGTGCTAAATAATTTCTCAGGATTATCATGTGGTCATTTTGTTAAATGTCAGTGAGAGATTTCTTTCTGGCCTGTATTTGAAACATGTAAATCTTTCTTCTCATTTATCTTGTCATCTTCCATTTATTCATTTATTGTCTTTTTCTCCTAATCTTATATTTTTAGATGTTTTGTTGAATTGCTTATGAAAGCAAGAGACTAATCATGCTGCTGTAAGCAGGTATAATAAATATGGCTGAGTAGTGACCTAGCTCTTATATCTGTTACTATACAATACCTGTCTAACCTGTCAAGTGCTGGTATGAAGTTCTTAGCAATATAGACCAGCCAGCTTTCTGAGATTGAAGGCAATATTTAAACCAAAGGTTTCAGCATATAATTCATCACGCTACATTTCTTCATCTTCCCCTTTCTGCGATCTCTGGAGTACTTTTCTACCACTGTAAAATCAGAGGCAGAAATACTGCATATGTCTGATCTTATATGGCATAGGATTTGTGTTTAAGCCTCTGATCCTTGTATGTAAGTGCCCAGCTCCCATTGCAAAAGAAATGCCTTTGAGGATCTGGATGATTTAAGGGGATAAGTCCATTGATTTGTGCTTGTTAGATCATTTGGATGCTCTGAAATATTTCCCCTATAAATAAAGCTGCCAAAATGCCACTTATTATTTTTAAGATTCTGAAAATTTCATGAGGATTTAAAAAAAGTTTTCAGTGAAAAACGGGAGGCAAATTTAAAATAATTTCATTTTTTGAAAACCAACTGATAAAAAAGTTTCACTGAATAAGTAATTTTCAAATTCAAAGGTCTTTTATTGAAAGGATATAATTTTCTGTTTATTTTTAAACAAAGTTGTTATTTTTTATTAAGATTTTTGTTTTGACAGAAAAGCCATTATTGAAAGCCGGGTCAAAACATTTTTTTACCCATGTATCTTAGCAAAAGACTATTAACAGCAAAAAGATAAGTAGATGGAAATATCTGTATAAACTGATTGATAACTTATTTGGAAGATATGTTGGATCCAAGAAATAGGAACAAGTTTCACAACTTGTTCTTTATTTTGAACAGAGAGAATATTTCTCTCCTGCATGAGTTTCTCCCATTGGCTGTAAACTTTATTAGTAATCTATTTAAATACTAGCGCCCTCTAGTGTGAACTCTCAATAAATCTTTTAAGTAAACCTATGTAAGTATAGTCTTTCCCTTTAAATTACAGTTTCTCTCAGTGGATCTCAGTATCTACATCAGAATATTCTTTAATCAGATAAAAATATCATTTCCCCCCCTGTGAATTTCAGATTTCCTGTATCGTATCTTCACCTGTTAAGCTATTCCTGTGATGTAAGCATGAAGAACCACAGCATACTCTTCATCAACAAGGAGTACAGCAGAGCCAAGTGCTACTGGGTTCTGTGCATGGGTGCAGGTTTTAATTTAGCGCAAGTTGCTAGGCTCAAAAGGTACTACATTTTTAATGGAAAATTAACTCTGTTCTTGATTTGTAGTAGCTACTGAATCTTTAGGAAAAATATCTCTATTTTAGGAAAAATATACCTATACACAAAGAAAGAGAGCAGGGTTCATATTTAGAATGCCAAGTGAGTTTCATCTCTTCTAAGAGTTTCAAGTATGTTAAAAGCTATTAATTGCCTACTAACATAGCACAAATGCTATTTTCCTTATTTCATTTTTTAAAAATCAAGAATATATTTTAATTGAATACTTTGGGCATCCATTTCAAATATGTCCTCCTAATCTACTTATTTTTGCAGGTGTTTTGCATCTTTCATGGCTGTGCTAGAGTATAGACACCTAAGAGCTCATTTGTGGGCCACTGATCACTGACTACAAGGCACAGGTTAAAGTGCAAAACATGGATGCTTTTTATAGATGGGTTATTCTTTCAAGCAAATAATTCAGGTGGGAGAACGAATACACCTTTAGTTTATGATATTATGGCTAAGTACAGTTGTTGGGGGGGAGGGGGAGTTAGAGGGAGGTTAGATTGCATTAAAAATGTCCACACAATCTAACTTAGTTTGCCCAAGTGTGGACATTACACTTAGGACACTTTTACATGTGCTCTGGGGGTGGGCCACTTTTCATTAGAGCAGCTCTGAGAGCCGCTTTAATTAAAGCACTTCAGTGTCTCACGTATCAATGTCCCCACACTTCAAACTGGCAGCAGGAGTGCTTGAACTAAAGCTAGTTTGCCACCATTTTAAAGTGTGGGGACACTGAGTCATGAAGCTGGCTGGTTGGAGTCCAGTAATTACCATGCTCTAGCAAACTCAATTAATCAAGGGTGCTCTGACGCGCTGTAATTAAAGCATGTCAGAGCAGTCCCACAGCACATCTACAGGCACCATTAGATCCCTAGTTAGGTCAATTTAAGTGTGAACTATACAGGAGTTCCAGGAAGGTGAGATCGGTCTAAAAATAGCAGACCTGTTCTAAATTAACCCTGTACCAAGGTAGTCTCTTAGATCTGTTTGGCCATTTTTAGACCAATCTAACTTTCCTGAACTTCTGTACAGTTCCCAGAGCAACTCCAGGGCTGGAAAAGCCCAGCCACTGGCCCCCACCCCAGGGCATCACTTTTCCTACCCACCCTCTGGCACTGGGTTATTTTTAGCCCCCCAATCTCTTGCCCCCTTCCCTTAGACCAGCCAGCTGCTCCCACCCCCAAGTCCCCCATCCTCACTCCTGGTGCTGGTTTTATAAATGTTTACCAATGCCAGAAGCCCGGGAAGTAAGTCCAAGTGGGGGCAGAGATGAGAGAGAGGGGAGAGGGGTGTAGGTATGCCGGGGGCTAAAAATACTCCTTCCCCAGCCCTTCTGTGGAACCTGCAAGTCCCCCTGATCCTGCCAAACCCACCAGTCCCCTGAGGACCCTGCATGCTCCCCCGATCCCCATGTGAATGCTGCCTGCATTCTTGATTCCCCAGAGCCCCCTGAATCCGCTACAGAGCCCATTGATCCCCCCTCCAAGCCTGCTTGCCCCCTGGTCCCTCCAGTCCCCCACTGCTAGTCCCCACATCCCAATTTACCTTAGATTGAGTGGCTACTTTTAACCCGATCTGACCTCCCCCAACCTTCCCCAAATGTCTTTACTTAGCCTAAATTATTATCTGGGGAATGATTAGATTATTACAATTTCACTATTCACAATTTCACCTTGTAAATTAATAAACAACCCAGATATAAATATATCTTTATGAAAAGTAGCAAAATAGCACAGGGAAGTCAATTTTAAGATTGATTACAAAAGAGTAATACAGTACAGTACAGTAAAATAAGTTTATGTGGCACCTATGATGCATGGAAAATATTTCTCATTAAGAAACTGTCCTTTCAGATGGAGCCTCTTCCCATCTTTGAATTTCCTTTATTCTTGTCAGTCTGAGTCAACACCTTTACTTAATGTATTTCTAATGTCAATATTTATTAAAGTCTGAAAGTGCCAGCTAGAGAAAGTATGTGGGTCTAATCCTTATATGTCGTTTTAGTACTGCAACCAGAATTTCAAACTAGGAATTTTTCCCCACTGCAGCTGGGAATTCCTCTTGCTTGAGGGAAATCAGTGAGTAATGTAAAAATGTCCTTCAACTTGCACAATTGTTTGGCAGGAGACTATCTAGTTTCCATTAGCTGAGGCTCTTAGAATATGCCTATGGGGCTTTTGGCTACCCTCATTGTAGGCTAGCATAGTCCCAGAATCTGGGTGCTGTAGGGTGACATGTCCATGTTTGCCTCTCAGTCAGCAAGGAACTAAGTTCATATTCTAAGCCTAATGTTTTGAAAGCTTCCAAGTCCTTCCTAAACATGCTGGGCCAGTCTGCTTCCATTAGCACAATTGCTTCTATAGGTTGGCACTGGCATAAGTAGTTTAAAAAAAATCTCTTTTTGGCTGGCTTTGTTCTTGGTGACCTTTGTTCATTGGGTCTCAACCTTTTGGCCCTGAGGTACCTCTTCATAAGTTTTGTGAACTGAGTGGTGCACAGTTTAAAAATATATATATATATATATAAATATATATAGTACAGTGCTTGCTTCCTTCTCAGGCCAGGCAGTAGGAGTAGGGGATCAGCCTGTGCTTATTTGCTTATCTCCTCATACACCTCCTCATATCTCCTACTGCTCTTCAGAGAATCTCACAGAACCACCTCATGCCAAGGCACCCTGGTTGAGAACAACTGCCTTAATCCAACCATGACTCATAAAGCTTTCTCTATCTTTATTATTAAATGTTTTCTTTTGTGCATTCTTTTCTTCAAGTATTTTAAAAAGAATTCCTACTTCCTTTAAAAAACTATAACAAGTTTTTGAGATATGTTGACAAGCAAATACATAAAAAAGGCATCCTCAAGTAGTTGTTTTGGCACTGATGTCTGGGACCAGAGGGTGGACTAGGGATGAGGTCTGGAGCTGGAATATAAACCAAGTGTCAGGAGCTGGGATAGGAATACAGAGCAGCCATATGCCAGGAGCCAAAAACAGAAACCAGGATACAAAAAAAACTCTGGAATGGGGCTTAGAACAACAGTCATTGATTTCATTGGGCATGTCTACATGAGATGCTAAATGCACAGTAGGCTAATTCTGCTGCACATGGCAAAAGTTGTGCTAATATGCTAATGTGCACTAGAATTAGTCTACTGCACATTAGCGTCACTTAAAACATGTGTGCCAGTTCCTGCACATTGAGTTAGTACCTGTTATTACAGGTACTAAACTTAATGCACTGTGACTATGGTGCATTAACAAATGTGTAGACATGTCCAGCATTGACCAGCCATGGAGCAACTGCAGATGCTGCCCTAAAACCTAAGTTAATGCTCACAACAGCCAGTCCCACAGGGCAACCAGCCACCCGGCTACTCCGATCCAGCTAAGAGAGCTTGCTTGTCCCATGATTGCTCGCATGCCTCAAGCTGGAGTGTATTGAAATCAACATCTCTCAAGTCCTGGTCCGAAGTCTTAACTTTAAGACAGTCTGCCTGTCTCTGGTAATTTACAACCAAAGCTTGAGAGAGTCTAGAAAACAATCTTTGGGAAAAAATAATGAATCTCATAATATAGTCATGAATATTAATATAATATTTTTATAGTCTGTAAATGGTTTAAATAGTAAAGAATGTTTTGAATAATAAAGATGCAGGAAAAATGAATAGATGATTCTGCAAATATTATTGGACCAGCTTCATTTGCAGTATGATTCATCTGCTAATTGCAGCACCTGGAAAGTCCACAATAGATTGTACCAACAGACTGTTGCCTGAGAGTGTATGTTTTATTTAAAAGTATTTGATTAGTATTTCTGTGATGTAGATTTTTTTTACTTTGTGGTTGGATTGTTGGCAGTTCTCTTCAAGTACTTGCTATGGGTAGACAAAAATGAGTGAATGAGTACGGATCTAGGTGATGGGTGGATACAAGTGATCCAGATGCTGATGATAGGGTAGGAATGCAAGCCATGATAGGAAAAGTTGATAGAGCTGTGTATGTTTACAATGAAAAAAAGGAAATAAGTAGGGCCTTGATAGGTTTTCAGATATTTGAAAAGCTGCCATAAAGGAGATAAGGAAAAATTGTTTTTTCTTGCAACAAGGAGCAAGACATAAAACCAAGGGGTTTAAACTCCAGCAAAGCAGATTTAGATCAGATCGCCACAAAACCTTCCTAACAGGAAGAGCAGTAGGACTATAAAACAGCTGCCTGAAGAACTGGTGAAATCTCCCTTGCTGGAAGCGTTCAAAAAGAGCCTAGGAAATCAATCTGGGAAAATTTAGGAAATGCAAACCCTGCACCTGGACAGGGAATTGGATCGAGTGACCCTTCAGAGCCTGTTTAATCCTGTGATTCTAGGACTCTAAATCCTCTCTACCTATAGGGTGGATACAGTACAGAGGTAGCCAACCAGGACTAGCAACCAGAGAGTTTGTGGGGTGGGAGAGTGTCTGCAACTTCTCTATGCCAGTCATGCCTGTCACCGTTGCTGTCGTCCTTAGCTATTACTGATGTGTTGTCAGTGCTGAAATCTCAGGGACTGTGGTGCTGGCAAAATTGCAGCCAGGAGATCCTAACAACAATTTTGTTTTAAAGAACCAAGTTTGGTGGCCAAGATTTGGCTGGGCTTATTGTCTACAAGCGCGGCCCTAACACATCTTGGCCTAACAAGTACATGAGAGCAGATGTTAACACATTTGTACCTGTGACAAGGTAGTCAGCACAACACCACGTAGGCTCCCCCAGACCTCTACAAAGTTCCTCTGATTTCTAATTCTCCTTTTATACGGTGGTCAAAACAAATTGAATAGCCCATTCCACCTGTATTTTGGATATCTTAATCTTGTGCCATGAGCTTGTTTCACCTCCTGATGTGAGTGTTCCCATTCTAGCCTTATAATGCAGGGACTGGGTCATCTCAGGCCTACCACAGCCATCTCTGCCACCTGTCGCTTGATAAAGTCACACATCTTATGCCACCATCCTGACCATGTTTGCACACTGCAGCTTCTTTTTCCAACTTCTGTCTACGTAAGGGGTTCATACATCCATCAGGTTTGCCGGTCAGGCCTACTCTGGCAATGCTTTAGCAAATGCTTCGTGCAAGGTGTTTGTGTGTGTATTAATTAATGTTCCAGCGAGGCCTGCAGTGCTGGGTATTAGAGCTAACATGAATTCTCATCATGACAGGTTGCCATTGAGTTCTAAGGACTTGATGATCCTACTTTGTCACCTCATGGGAGGTACCAGTCAGCATTTCACAGGTTTGCACCCATAATACGAGAAAGGAAACTGGAGTGATAATTTTATCTTATGTGATGCAGTTATAGATTTCCCCTTCACACATGCCTATTGTATTTTTGTTGACAAGACCTCAATGTATTTTATGTATATTCTCATTTTTGCAAGGGAAAGTCACATATAGCCAGGTCAAGAGTGCCAAAGGATTTTAGCAGACACTGGGAAATTTGCCTTCTAGTTCAATTGGCCATTGAACTCCACGACTCTCATTATGCATGGCTTGCACTCCCATTGGCTCTTACTGATAACCTTATGATGATATGAACATAGATGGGTATGTGGGAGTTTGAGTTTAAATGCCACATTATTCTAGTTTGTATCTATTGTACTTTATAGGGGTCATTATTTTTTTAAAGCCTGGAATGGCTTGTTTCATAGGTCTTGTTGCTGAACTAACTTGAGTTTTGCTATTTATACTTGGCTAGTTTGAGAGCACCTACTGCAAAATGTAACACAGTTTTATATTCCGCGACCACATGATCATTGGCTCTGTATGAAATGGAGTGAGATCTTCTGAGGCACCCTGGGTTCTTGGCTTGGTATTTCAGACAGCTAATTTTTTAAAAACTTTTTACCGAATAATTCAGGAAAAATTGCTTCTTTTTTTCTGGGTACTAGGCAAAAAACCAAAAACAACCTCTTAATAGTGCAATAGTTCCAGTTATGTGTTCATGGTCTGCATCATTATTGGAAGGTAGTGCTCTCACTCAGAATGACAACCTGTTCATGTGTCAGGGATGGTGTTAAAAGAATTCTCATTTTATGAACAGAAGGCAGACACAGGGTAAAAATGTAGCAGAGGCCCTTCCACAGCAGCTTGTTGCCTCAGAAGGTGGCGGCATGCTTTGCTAAAGGCTACATGAAGACATGCTGGAAGAGTGGAAAATTCAGGCAGATTTTGCTAACTGAGGACTCTCACTGGACTACTGTGATTCTGGAGCAGGGCCAGCAATTAGTTGTGGGACTACACTAGAGTTGGGGGGAGGCAACAGTGGGTCCAGAGCATCCACACAAGGAAGACCACATTCCTGGAGATGTGCGAGCAGTATTCCCAGCCCTTCAATATCGTGTTATGCGGATGAGAGAGCATACACTAGCACAGGGCTGCTTTTGCCATCTGAAAACTTGCTACACCAGATTGGTACATGTAAGTGGCTAATCAGTTGGGTGTCAGGAAGTCAAGTGTCTGTTTTGTTGTGATGGAGATTTGCAAGCCAGTTTTATCTTTGGGTGAGTGTTAGAGTGTCTGTTGCCCCTTTGTTGTCCCTGCATGGGAATAAAGTGCATAAGCAAGATGGCCATGTGCACGTCCAGTCACACTCCAGCTGACCACCTAACCACAGATCATTAGCTGCAGAATGTGGTACTGTTGGGGATAGGCTGAACCTGGACAGCGGCTAGGAGCAGAACCAGGGTCTGGCTGGATGTGCTTTGCTCTGAGACCTGTGGTTGTCTATGCCCAGAGGTGTCCCTCAACTGCTGGCAGTTCTGATTCCTCTTGGCAGGGCCCTGGCAATGTAGCCTGCAGTCTTTACAGCCCTTTTAGACACAAGCACCCCTTGTTAGGTTCAAGGCACCAGTCAAAAATGCCAGCGCTTAGTTTGCGTTCATGTTTTGATTATGGAACAATAATGCAGCAATTTTTCTGTTGCAAAGAATTCAGAAAGAACAGACAGGACAGAAGGTTTTAACACCATGGATTTTTATTTGAAATTATTGGGTTTATCTTATGAACCTTGTTGACACACCTGACAGTGCTACCATTGTGCAGCATCCCATGGAACCCCTGACTTTGTACACATATGCTCACCCTGACTTTGTACACATATGCAACAGGGTATGCCACAATAAATTGCTGCTGATATGCTAAAATGTTATTCCTACTCAGAATCCATTCTGAATTGTGTGTGTCTAAGTGGAAAGGATAGTTCTAACTATGTGTTGTAAATGTCGGACTTCTCTGGAGACTAGTAAATGCAGCTCTCCAAAATCTCACTCTGATCTCAGGCTTTATAGTTTCGTAGTTGGTAGGATCGGAAGGGACCTGAGCAGATCATCAAGTCTGACCCCCCGCCATGGCAGGAAAGAGTACTGGGGTCAAATGACCCCAGCAAGGTGTTCATTCAGCCTCCTCTTAAAGACCCACAGGGTAGGAGCCAGCACCACTTCTCTTGGAAGTTGGTTCTAGATCCTAGCTGCCCTGACAGTGAAGTAGCACCTCCTGATATCTAGCCTGAGTTTACCCTCTGCCAGCTTGTGACCATTATTTCTTATCACTCCTGGTAGCGCTCGGGGGAACAGGGACTCCTCCAGTGCCTGCTGGTCCCCCCTGACTAGTTTGTAAATGGCCACTAGATCCCCCCTCATCCTTCTCTTGTGGAGCCTGAACAGGTTCAGATCCTGTAGCCTCTCCTCATACGGCCTGCCCTGCTGACCCCTAATTATGCAAGTGGCCCTCCTCTGGACCCTCTCCATGTTGTCCACATCCCTCCTGAAGTGCGGCATCCAGAACCGGATGCAGTACTCCAACTGCAGCCTGATCAGTGTCACATAGAGGGGGAGGATCACCTCCTTGGACCTGCTTGAGATGCATCTGTGGATGCATAACAAGGTGTGGTTGGCCTTCCTGACCATGTCCCCACACTGTTGGCCCACATTCATTTTGGCATCAATAATGACTCCAAGATCCTTTTCTGCCTCTGCACTGATGAGAAGGGAGCTCCCCAGCCTGTAGGTCTGCTTCTGGTTCTTCCTCCCCAGGTGCAGTACCTTGCACTTGTCGGTGTTGAAACCCATCCTGTTCGCATCTGCTCACCCCTGTAACCTGTCTAGGTCTGATTGCAGCCTATTCCTCCCTTCTAGCATGCCCACTTCCCCCCACAACTTAAGTATTGTCTGCGAATTTGAACAGGGTGCTTTTTATCCCCTCGTCCAAGTCGCTGATGAAGATGTTGAAAGTGCAGGCCCGAGGACCAAGCCCTGGGGAACCCCACTGCCCGCATCCCTCCAGGTCAAAAATAACCCATCCACCACCACTCTCTGGGTGCGGCCCTCCAGCCAACTAGTGACCCATTTGACTGTGTAGGTGTCAACGCCACAGTCTCCTAGTTTTTTAATGAGAATGGGGTGAGAGACAGTGTGGAAGGCCTTCCTGAAGTCCAGAAAGACTACGTCCACTGCTATCCCTGCGTCTAAGGATTCTGTGACCTGGTCATGGAAGGCCACCAGGTTGGTCTGACAGGACCTGCCTCTAATGAACCCATCTTGGTTGCCCCTAAGCATAATCTCCCTTGCTGGTCCCTCGCAGACATGCGCCAGGATAATTGTCTCAAAAAGCTTACCCAGGATCGAGGTAAGACTGGCTGGCCTACAGTTTCCTTGGTCCTCCTTCCTCCCTTTTTTGAAAATGGGAACCACATTGGCCCTTTTCCAGTCCTCTGGCACCACACCAGAGCACCACAAGTGCTTGTAAAGCTGTGCCAGGGGTCCCACAATGACCTCTGCTAATTCCCTCAGCACCCTGGGGTGGAGGTCGTCAGGACCTGCTGATTTGAATACATGCAGCCACTCCAGAAGTTCCCTGACTAGGTCCTCACTGACCCTAGGCCTGGGTGTGCCTCCCCTGGGTCCTATAGGGGTCCCGGGGTTGTGGGGGGGGGGGGCGACCCGGTCCCTGCTCAGAAAAATGGAGGCAAAGAAATTGTTAAATAGGTTAGCTTTGCTGTCTGGTGTGACAACCAGATTTTCTAGTGTGTCCTGCAGAGGCCCCACATTACCCGGTACCTTCCTTTTAGCCCCTATGTATTTAAAAAAGGACTTCTTCTTGTCCTTGATCTGGGTAGCTAGTCTCAGTTTAATCTCCACCTTGGTCTTCCTGACTGCCCCCTACAGCCCTGAGCAACCGAGGTATAGTCCTCCCTGGTGATGGCCCCTCCCTTCCATTGGGTGTATGCCTCCTTTTTAGCTAGGAGACATTCCCATATGCTTTTGGTGAGCCATGGGGGCTTTTGTGCCCTCTTGCCCCGTTTGATCAGGTATGCTGGTGTCTGTAGATCAGGGAAGGTTCAGTTACAGTTTGTGGAGTTACACTAGTGAAAATTCAAACTCAGTTCTTGTCAAAGTCAGGGATAATCCCTTAACCCCAGGAGGAACTTGCCTGAGTGATCTCTGCTTATTCTTTATGGGTGTTTTGTCCTTGAAAAGAAAATACACTTGTCAGGGGTGATACATTGGGGTGCACGTGGGTGCACGTGCACCCCCTGAGCGTGGCAGTGCACCACCCACAAAAAGGCCGCTCCCATGGCATCTGTGGGTGGTCCACAATCCCTGCTGGCTGCCACTGATGCTGCCCACGGCCACCCCACCTACTGATAGTGCCGGCGGTATCTGTAAGAGCTCCCCCCACTTACTGCCACCACCATGCTCCCGCTGCCACCATGCCCCTCCAGCCGCCAGGGGCACAAGTCATTCATGATGCTGGTCTCGGTAGTGGTGCTAAGCCCCCACCCACCTCCTGCAAGGGCAAATGTAGGTCTAAGCCACTTCTTCAGTTCTTCAGTCTTAAACTGGTTGGGGTTGAAATGGCAGTGATAACTTAAAGCATCTTGTGGACGTCTCTAAGCTATGCTGGCTTGAGCAGTTCCATATGAACTCTGGATGTGGCAAAGTGCTCACCCCTGAAATACCAGTGTAACCCTGGGCGTGACACTACCTGTGCCCTCACCTGAATAGTGGGATCCTGAGGTGCCCGGTAGCCAGTGGCCCCACCCAGTTCCCTGGGTAGCTGTTGCAGGGTCCCCTAGAAGAGAGCCTCCCCTTACAATCAAACAGCCTTGCAGACTGTTATAAAACTATTTATAGGATTTAATTATTTACCAGGTAACATATAATGAATGCAATAGAACAAATTTTACATTGCACGACCCGGTGATGGTGGCTTAAGGTTAATGCTTCTTGGATACACTTTACTCTAGGGAAAGGTATGCAAATTACCAATGATAAATAAGTAACCAATACATAAATACATTGATACTCCAGCTAATAAATCATCAAGAACTTATTTACACAGTCTATAACTCGTACAGTGTGTACTAAGAACCCTGTGTGCACTGTCCCTGGTGGGGTGTCTCAGGGAGCAGGACTGTCTGTGTCCCTGCACAGGATCTGTGGGCGGTCCCTGGTGCTGGCATCACTCACACAAGCTCCAGGGGTCTCCATGCAGCAGGTGGTGGCTCCTCCACTGCAGTCCCTGTAAGAGAGCTTATTCCTGCCCAGACCTCTACCCTGGCTTAGCAGGGAGCAGCGTCTGGGCTGCAGGTTGTAACAGTTCCCCCTGCCCAGCACAGCTGTACAGCACCCAGCAAATGCAGCCCCTCCCTGGTGCCTTCTCACTCAGAGGAAAAAAAACTAGGGCAGTCTCCAGTCTCTTCCCCTGGCCCTGCATCCCCCTCCTCTGCTGTGCTCATCCAGCCATGCCGAGGCGTGCAGAAGGGTCTTCCCAGGCTTGGAGTCAACTCACAGGGAGCTCCTCACTTGCACAGGGCTTGGAGGGGAAGGGAGGGAGAACGGACACAGTGCAGCACTCTCCATACAGCCTCTGCTGCTACTTCTGCAGTGTTCTGCCAGGGCCTCTTGGAGGGGTGGCCATAGGGAGATCCTTTCCCTGTTCTTCAGCCTGTCTCTCACCCTCCACCCTTTATTCTCCTGCCGGGAAAACTGCTCTGCTTTTTTAACCAAGCCTTTCAACCAATCCCAGGCCAGGGCTCTTCCTGGGCTTTTGCTAACATCTCTCATTCAAACCCTGCTGGGGTTACATCACCCCTCCCACTTCCATGAGGGCTACCTCCAAAGCAGCTTCACTCACCCTCAGGGCAAACCGTGTCCCTACTGGGACAAACTCTGTCTCTTCGCACTCTGTCCCTCTGCAGGGCAGCCCTTCCTATTCCTTCAGGTGGGTCCATTTTTAATGCTGCTACACCAGCAAACCCCATTATGCCTAGTATGAGGAATGGGAAGTAATTGGTTTATAGAAGCGTTGTAGCACAAGGCAGCTACAGCTGGAAAGATAGATAGACTGCTGTTAGTTGCAGCAGGCAGCTATAAGACCCAGTGCTGATGGGCTGTTGTATAATGTAAGATGAAACCAGAAATTTCTACTTCTAAAGCAGTGATTCTCAACTAGGGTGCTGGGGCATCTTGGGATGCTGCCAGATTCTCTGAAGGGTGCTAGGAGATGGAAGGTGGTAAGCGCAGGCTCACCCTTGCAGGCTCACCCTCCCTGGATGATGCCTGACCACCACCATCCCCCATACACACCCAACCCCCCTGCAAAGAGGTAAGTACTGCAATATATAAATTACTTTTAAAAATTGGGTGCCACTTAATTCACAAAAGTTATGGAGGGGTGCTTTTGAGTCCCAAAAGGTTGAGAACTGCTGTTGTAGAGGCAGAACAAAGTATTCTGGATTGGCTCCTTGTTCGGCTCTGAGTTTGTTACCTGAACAGCTTTCTGGGCTGGCAGAGGTTGGTCATAGTTTGCTCTAAATAGAATCTGAATGACCAAACTTCCTTCTCCAATGTAACCTATGAGCTTCAGTGACTTCAGTGGGAATGAGCATGAGTACATTTAGGAACAGAAGTTTTGGTTCCGAAATAAACTCTTGTTGCACTTTGCTAGCTACCATGAAAAAAGACTTCCATTTGCTGCTAGCACTTCAACTGGTTCAAATTCAGCAAAAAATGGAGTTAGAACATGTCAAATATTTAGCTGCAGGGGTTTGGCAATTCCAAGCTTGGCGTTTAGAGCCAGAGAAAGTTCATTCTAAAGATTTCTTCAGGCAGTAGGTAAGTGTTTCATGTCATGTCACACGGTCACCTACTGTAAATGAATGTTCAGTTAGAAGTAACTTTTCAGCGTTGCAAACTGTTCATATATTTTGATACTAAATTCATAAATCAGCAGAAGCAGGCATAATTCTAAAGGCTTCATTTTATAACTAAAATGCTGCTAGCTGCCCTTATTTGACTTTCCAGAGACTTAGAAGGAAGGACCTCATTTTAGTAACCACAGAGTTTCCCTCATGCCAGAGACAGAAAAACACCGTATTCCTTATTTCATTAAAAATGTACATTGTTTTACCTAAATTTTAATAGTCGAGATGTCACCTGAGAATAGTAGTTAGAGTATATTAATTAATTTTAATTACAAGTCTAACAACCCAAATTGCAGTGGAGCAGGAAGAGAGGACGATTGCAGGATCATAAAAATTAAAAAGGAAAAATAACTATTAAGTTATCCAGTCCATTTCCCTGTTGGGCTGGCATGGCTCCCCACAGGACTTGTCTACTCATGGTTTGTCCAAACCGTCCCTGGCAGGATATTTGCATTAAAAATAACAGGTAATGCTTTATCAGTTGTTCTGTTTGAATTTCAGTTCCTGCTCGTTTCTCTCACTTGCTAATTTGAAATGCCAAGAAAAAAGTATATTTTCCGCCTTCTGAAAGCATCTGCCTTATAAACTGGAGTTCAGGATAGAGGCTTGGCAAGTGTGACAATTTTGTGTCCATGAGCAGGACACCACAAAACAAACCCATCAAGGCCTTATGTTTGCAGAAATTTTTAAAGCCCAAAATAGAAAAAGGAGGACACTGTGAGACTGCAGTTTGCATTTTAATGGGTTTACTTACACACTAATACACACAGATGTGGGAAGAGCATAAAGTCTGCATCTCACAAGGATCTGGATGGTGCCATGAAGGTATAGGTCTGCACTGGGCTGGAGCAGTACTGTCCCAAAAGCCGCTCACCAGTGTAGTGTGCCTCAGGGATCTAAATTGCCTTTTAGAGGAAACCAGCATGACGAGGGTTTAAAAAGATGGAACCACAATTCAGCGTTTTCCTCATGTCTGAAAGGGAGCAGCCTCTGAACTGAGGAAGGTACAGCAATTATGTTAATTAAGTGGCTGAGGCAAATATCCCTTGGCCATTTTTCACCTTGTTTAACTACCTAAAGCAAGGTACCATCAAGACTCGTAAAGACACTCGGGAGTCTGGAGGCAGTGAAAGAACCACCGTAATAAAGAACACGTGCCTTCTCTGCATGCATTGCACCCCAAGATGTACATAGACTCATAGTATCATAGAAAATTAAGGTTGGAAGGAACCACAGGAGGTTATCTAGTCAAAGCAGGACCATCCCCAGCTAGATCATCCCAGCCAGGGATTTGTTGAGGAGGGTCTTCAACACCTCCAAGGATGGAGATTCCACCACGTCTCTAATTAACCCATTCCAGTGCTTCACCACTTTCCTAGTGAGAAAGGTGGTTTCATCCCTGCATGCACAAGCAATATTCTTATACTCTTCCCTAGTCATCTGTCCAACTTTCTACTTCTTGTGCCCTTAATAAGGTTTCTTTAAAGTACACCCAACTCTCTTGGACTCCTTCCCCCACAGACTGACCTCCCAGAGAGTTCCCTGAAGGAATCAAATTCTGAAGTCTACTATCCATACTCTGCTGCTCTCCTTTCTTCCTTTTGTCAGGATCCTAAACTTGATCATCTTATGGTCACTGCTCCCCAAGTTGCCATCCACTTCTGCATCCCCCACCAATTCTTCCCTGTTTGTGAGCAGCAGATTGAGAAGAGCATGACCGCTAGTTGGTCTCTGCAACACTTGCACCAGGAAGTTGTCTCCAATGTTCTCCAAAAAGTTCCTAGATTGCCTGTGCACTCCTGTATTGCCCACTAAGCGGATCTCAGGGAGTTTGAAGTCCCCCATGAGAACCAGGGCCAGTGATTTAGAAACTTCAGCCATAGTTGTCTGAAGAGAGCCTCATCTACCACATCCTCCTGATCTGGTATCAGACACTCACCAGAATATCACCCTAGTTGCTTTCCCTTCTAACCTTAACCCAGAGATTTTCAACGGCCCTATCTCCAGTTCCATAGTGGAGCTCTGAGCAATCATACCGCTCTTTTACATACAGTACAACTCCTCCTCCTCTTCTCCCCTGCCTGTCCTTTTTAACCCATCCATGACAGTCCATCCAGTCATGCAAACTATCCCACCAAGTCTCTGTTTTTCCCATCACTGTTCTAAAATGGCCACATAGTGTAGCCACAGTGTAGTGCTGTTTTAAGGCTTTTTAGGGTGTGGCAGGTAGATGACCAGATGTGCTATGCTTCAATGCAGCACTCCCAGGTGATCCTTTGACAGTGTAGACATGCTTTAAAAGTATGTGTGTGTGTGTGTGTGTATGCAGTATACACACACACACACACACACACATACTATATATATAGGTGTATATGTGTGTCTATATAGGTGCAGGGGTCAGAACATGGGTTTATCATGATATGAAGGAGGTGGGCAGTTTTAAGTTAACCGGACAAGCCATTTTTGCAGTCACAAGATTTTGAACATCTTATAACCCTTCACTTTTTAGAAAATCAATCTAGCATATTTGCCAACCCATGACTATGCAAAAAGGTCAAACTTATTTCATACACCAGTGAGGACAATACTTCCTGTAGCGCTATTTTTACCAAGTTCTAAAGCAAAAGTTATTTTTCTTATTAGAGGTGCTCTCCATATGTGCTTCAATAAAAGTTCCAGTGAATTCTGCAAGCTCTTTTTTTCACCCTAACCTAGGGAAGACATTTCTTTTTTTCTTTTACAAAGATATCTCTTTGAAGCATAGCACAGGCACAATATCCTGCCCATTTTCTGTTCAGTCATTGAGCTTATTGATGAACAGAATTCAGTCCCTTATTGCAAGTAATTATTTGTTTCAGGTGGAAGTTTTTTGTATGTAAATGTGCAGTGCTCTGTATGTGTTGTATTAAATGATCTAAGGTGCACAGATCTTGGGAAAAGCAAATAATACAATAGGATACATGACAAAATAAATTCAGTGTCTCTGCAAGGGAAACAACAATCCCTTCACTCGTACTTTCATCCTTTCAACATCAACCACTGTCTGACAGAGCTCTCCAACACCGAATACTCTTTCCTGGCAGCCAGAATTTTCACATGCCTTTTCCTATTGCAGGGGTTACAAGTATGATAAAATGATAATCCCCTTGCTTTGCCCTCAGTTGTCTATCATGTGGTTCAGTAATTTTCTTAAGGTAGAGACTGGCATGACACCTCACTCTCCCCTCCCCACAACACACACACTTCCTCAAGTTTGGATCATTTCTGATTGCTGCTGTTCCTCCTCAGGGGGATAGTCTCCTTGAGCAAGGCAGTTTGATGCTTCCTAGAAGCCATCCTGTATGCTGTACTGTATAGAGTTAGGTTGTATGGTAGAAGTTTCTTTGCCCTTGTTTCCTGCTTCTGCGGCTAAATTCTAAATCTTGTCTGTCTGAGGTCACCTCTGAAGTCACAGAAGTATCAGACTTTTCTCTTCCTATTCTGTTCTCTGAGTGGGCATTCAGAGATACAGTATCGCTTTCCATGCCTGGGGGACATAAGTAGCAAAATAATACTTCTTGTGAGAGGGACAGACTGTGGCATCCTTCCTATGGGAACTTCTTGGACCACATTTGCTAACTTTCCTCCAAGCTATGTAATTATTATTTATGCTACTGCAAATGAGTGAAAAGTTACTAGTCTGAATGGCAAAAAAATATCAGTCACCTTGTACTGGTAACTGATTATGTAAAATGCAGGAAAATGGAACATCTGGCCAGAGGTTCCAGCATCAACTTTAATCTTGTCCCTGTTTGCTCAGGCCCACATCAGTAACTAATAAGCTATCTGCACCTCTATCTACATTGACAAAATGGGCCCAGAATGCTTTCCCCTCCCCCCTCCCCCACTCACTATATACAGACAGGGGAATCATATATGCATACACTGTATGTAGGTTAGGATTCAACAATCTTGCAGTCTATACTTGTAGTTTTGACCTGCATTCCAGATTCCTCTTCAAATATCCTGTGGATAAGAGAGGTCCAATTCTATCTTGGCCACCTGTATTAAATTTGTACCAACTCTAAGGTGCACTGAATTTAACTCCTTTGTTCTCTCACCAGACTTAAAGACCCACCCACTAGATATAGCCCAGAGATCTGTCTTTACCTTGTTATTCTGCATGTGAAGAATAAATGCATACATCAGACTATGGCATATGTTCATGTCTTGGAGAAGAGAGGAGAAGAGAATACTCATGTAGAGAATCTTTCTTGGAAACCTCTTCCCACCTCAGATAGTACATGGCTGGTAGAACTCCTTTCTGCCTTACCCTCATGTTATTCAGCAAGTACTGCATTGCCTCTCTGTTTTTTGTTCATCTAGTCTAGATCTTGTATGTTGGAGTCTTACAAAGTGATGGTCGAACAGCAGTAAGTTGGCATCATGTGATGCCGGGTGCCTTTCAAAGTAAGGATTAATACTTCAATGCCTTCTTGATGTACAGTGACAGAATTTTATTTTGGGACACTGATTTCCATAGATAACTAATAAGCAGTGACTCCTGGTACTGTAATCTGCATACTGTATGGCTGTTCTTTCTCTCTCTTTTTCGTATCAGTCTCATCAACCTCTGTTGTACCTCGTTGTAAACTAGACAGACTTCAAAAGAGCATCTTTACTGCAGGTTTGTACAGCACCCAACACAGTTGGGCACCCCTGAACCCAGGGCCAGCCTTTGGGGGAGGTGAATCATGGTGACTGACCCAGGCCCCATACTTTGGGGGGGCCCTGCACCTCACAGTGTTAAAGGGGCCTCGCACAGGCTGATTTACCCTGGGCACCGCACCCTTGTACTGTTGTCTCTGCCTGAACCTACTGCAATATGGATACTTTGTATTTTTAGGGTAGTACAGTGATAGCCTTATTATTTCAACAGCAGTTAAGAATAATCCTTTAAAGTGTGATGAAGAGAGATAATTGGTACAGTCATGGCTTTTATTTATCATCTCTGCAAAAAAGTAACTTTCTCAACCTCATGGTGCTTTTGATTGTGGACAGTATTGCTATTGACACTCAGCAGTTCAGGTTGCTTAACACTTCCCATAAGTAGGTATCTACTTAAATCCCATTTTCACGTTTTCAGGGAAAGCAAGAAATCCCCCACTTTCCCCGAAGAGCAGGAAAATGGTAAATGCCCTTACCACCTGAAATTGGTGCAAAATTGCCTGGGGGTGGGGGGAGAAAAAAAAACCTTACTGGAGAAGAGCAGCAAGCAGGGAGAAAAGGAAAGCATGTGAAACCTTCCCCTGCAGCCTGCAGTACAGCCCCCCACTCCCCCTGCCAGTTCCCACCACTTCAGATTAGACCCCTGAAGGAGCTCAGATCGAAAACTGCTGAGCTCTTAATTGTAATATGCAACAAAGGGATATCATGCCTCACCCACCTACTAGAGTTCTTTGAGGGTGTCAATAAGCAGGTAAATTGGGGTCATCCAGTTGACATAGTATATTTGGACTCTGAAAAGCCTTTGATATCAGAGGCTCTTAACTAAATTAGGTAGTTACAGGATTACAGGGAACATCTATTTGTAGATTAGAAATTAGCTGAAAGATAGAAAGCACAGAGCATAAATGGTCAGGTTTCAGAATGGAAAGAAGTAAACAGCAGGGTCCTCTAGGGATCTGTGATGGGACTAGTGCTGTTTAACATATCTATAAACGATCTGGAAAAGGGGTGAGCAGTGAGGTGGCCATATTTGCAGATGACACACTATTATTCAAAATGGCAAAGACCAAGGCAGATTTTGAGGAACTATCAAAGGATTTGACATTTTTAAGCAAATGAGCAACTAAGGGCGCTAACAGACATACAGCTCCCTGCTGTAACTCATGGGGCTTCTCAGGAAGCCCCATGAGTTACAGTAATCCCCCAGACCCAACAGACTGTTGGGTCCTGGGGGTTGGGGAATTGAGCTGCAGTTTGGAGTGGCTATGCATCTGCAGCTGCTCTACCGTAGCCTCCTCACCACCCACTTTCCAGCCCCAATGCTGTCTTCAGAATGGGAAGGAGAGGAAGGGAACAGAGGGAGCTCAATCTGGGATTTTCCCAGCCTCTGCTGGAGGGTGGGTGGATTGAACCCTCCACCCCCAACTTCAGGGGGCTCCAATCTACGCCCCCCAGCAGAAGGTAGGCAAACCCCAGACTGAGCTCCCTCCTCTCCCTTCCCCCCTCCCATTCTGAAGACAACGCTGGGAGCAGGGCTGGGATGCAACAGCCCAGCCCTGCAACTGGTGTGTGCTGACACAAGATAAAGAAGGCACTTTGTTTTGGAGTGACTTCATCTGAACCCTCATGTAATGAGGGTTCAGATTGTCACTGGATCAGGCTCTTTTAAAGCTCTGTGCACCCATATCTGTAAATCACATCTGTAGAGCACTTCCTGGGGCTGATTCATGACAAAATGTCATTTGTGTCATCCCTAAATGGCAGATGAAGTTTGATGTAGACAAGTGTAAATGGATGCACCTGAGCAAAAATAACCCAAACAATACTTACACTGTGATGGACTCTTTATTAGCTATTACCACACAAGAAAGAGATCTGGGAGTCATTGTGAACAGTTAGCTAAATACATCAGTTCACACCTTGAATACTGTATTATTAGAAGTATGGAGTGGTTTCCATATGAATAGAGACTAAAGAGATTAGATGTATTCAGTTTAGAAAAGATATGCATGAAGGGGGGACATGATAGGGGTTTAAAACATACTAAATGGCTAAAAGAAAATAAATAGAGGTTTATTAATTACTATCTCTCACAATACAGGAACTAGGGGGTCACAAAATGAAGCTAGTACATAGGAAATTTAAAACTAACAAAAGGATTTTTTTTGACACAGCATATAATTCAAGTGTGGAACTCATTGCCACCAGATGCTGTGGAAGCTGACTGTTTAGCCAGATTAAAAAAAGGAGCCTGGACAAATTCTTGGAGGAAAGGAGCTATTGAACATAGGAGTTAGGGATACAGCTCTGACTTAGAACTTCCTATATCTTAAATGCTGGAGGCTTCAAGGGAGAGAGGAACATTGGGGGAAAAAACCCAAAAAACCTGATCACTCTCAGTTCACTCTCCATTTCTGCATCCCTTCTGCCACTGCGTGACACAGGATACTAGACAAATTGAACCTATGCTCTGACCCAGTAAATTACATTTCTTATGTTCTAATGAGGGCAGAAGAGGGTCCACCTTGGCAAGATGGACACCTGAGTGCCTGCGAGAACACAGTCCTCCGGAATTGGACCTATTCCCAAGATTTCTGGGGACACAACCACCCTGATTCCATGTTATGGATGGGGACACCCCTGTTAAGAACACTGGACCCATTCACCCCCCACCCCTCTTGATACATACCACATTGAGAAAGTGGGGTAATATCCCAATTTAAGGAATGCTGCACACTTACTGTTAACACACCTGAAACAAAACCCTAATACCAGTACTGATCTGGAGTTCAGTGACCCTCTTGAAGTAGCTGCAGTGCCTCAGTGTTAGGAGCTAGCTTCATGGAGTGAGAGTTAGTGAGTGGGAAAGTCTTCCTGGGCACAGCACACAGGCACTGTAGACATTGCTTCAGTTTCCACGTTAGCAAATAGCTGTGCATCTCAGATAGATGAGCACCAGGTGAAGCCTCAGGAAATTAATTATTTTATCTTCAAAACCATGCTTAAATAATGTGCAGTTAAAAAGGCTTGGCAATGAACACTGTGAGGAAAGAGGGTAAGGCAAAATATTGAATAGCAAGCCACTGTGCACTGAATGAGGCAGGAGTCCTGTTGGGGGTAAAAAAAAGGGGTGTGATAGTCTAATTTGGGATTAGTCTAAATTGGGAAGGGATGGCCTCCACCTCACCTGGAAAGGGAAGAAGCTCTTCTTGGCCTGAATGGCTGACTTACTGGACAGGGCTTTAAACTAAGATTGCTGGGGGATGGGTGGTCAATAAACAGTTCTAGCCCAAGTAATGCCAATCACAGTAGCATCAGCTCCGATAGCCCAAGGGAACCCACTCTGACAACAGCCCAAGGAAAGGTCACGTCCCATAACACAAGGAAACCTAGGGCTTCCCATGGCAGGCTCAACTGCTTATGTACAAATGCCAGGAGCTTGGGAAACAAACAAGAGGAACTGGCTTTTCTCTTGTACAATAAAGATTATGACCTACTAGGGATAACGGAGACCTGGTGGGACTCCACCCTCAACTGGTCTGTGGGTACAGAAGGCTATATCTTGTATAGGAGAGACCATGTTGGGAAGAGGGGTGGGGATGTAGCTCTCTACATCAAGGAGCAGTACACCTCCCTACAAACCAGGTTCAGTAACCAAAAAGGGTGCCTCAAGACACTCTGGGTTAAAATAGGGGGAGAGCAAGGGGAAGGGGATATAACTGTAGGAGTATATTACAGACCTCCCAACCAAGAAGAACTGGATTGAGAGTTCAATAGGGAACTGCCTGAGGCCACATGCTCCCAATGCATGATTGTCATAGGGGACTTCAACTTTCCCAACATTTTGTGGGAAGAACATACAGCCAAATCTGACCGGTCATGTAGCTTTCTCACCTTCGTTGATGACCTCTATCTAGCACAGGAAGTCTATGGGCTGACTAGGGAGGCAAAATGTCCAGCACACCTACAGCCTAGGGAATGACCTGCTGGGTGGCACGGAAGTGGAAAGGGATCTTGGAGTCCTAGTGGACTCTAAGATGAACATGAGTCGGCAGTGTGACGAAGCCATCAGAAAAGCCAATGGCACTTTATCATGCATCAGCAGATGCATGACGAATAGGTCCAAGGAGGTGATACTTCCCCTCTATCGGGCGCTGGTCAGACCGCAGTTGGAGTACTGCGTGCAATTCTGGGCGCCACACTTCAAGAAGGATGCGGATAACCTGGAGAGGGTCCAGAGAAGGGCCACTCGTATGGTTAAGGGCCTATAGACCAAGCCCTATGAGGAGAGACTAGAAAAACTGGACCTTTTCAGCCTCCGCAAGAGAAGGTTGAGAGGCAACCTTGTGGCTGCCTATAAGTTCATCACGGGGGCACAGAAGGGAATTGGTGAGTATTTATTCACCAAGGCGCCTCCAGGGGTTACAAGAAATAATGGCCACAAGCTAGCAGAGAGCAGATTTAGATTGGACATTAGGAAGAACTTCTTCACAGTTCGAGTGGCCAAGGTCTGGAACGGGCTCCCAAGGGAGGTGGTGCTCTCCCTTACCCTGGGGGTCTTCAAGAGGAGGTTAGATAGGCATCTAGATGGGGTCATCTAGACCCAGCACTCTTTCCTGCATATGCAGGGGGTCGGACTCGATGATCTATTGAGGTCCCTTCCGACCCTAACATCTATGAATCTATGAATCTATAGGGGACAGGCACTGCCAGATCTGGTTCTGGCCAAAGGGGATGATCTGATGAGCAATCTAAGGACTGAGGGGAAGCTTGGTGACAGTGACCATGAACTGATTGCCTTCTCCATTCAATGCAGGGTGAGAAAATTCCTCAGTAAAATGGAAATCCTCAACTTTGGGAAGGCAGACTTTCACAAACTCAGGAGACTGCTCAGTCAGGCACTAATAGACCATGGCCTCTTGGGAAGGGGAGTCCATGAGGAATGGTTATTCCTTAAGAACTCAATCCTAGAAGCCCAAGGGAAGTCCATCCCATCTTGCAAGAAATGAAGTCAGAGGGCAGAAAAGCCCCCTTTGCTAAACAGGGAACTCTTGGATCACCTGAAACTGTAAAGAGAAGCCTACACCAAATGGAAAATGTGGATTGTCATCAAGGAGGACTACTCGGTACTTGCCCACACCTGTAGAAAGCAGTTCAGAAAAGCCAAGGCAGAAACTGAACTCAGACTAGCCATTGAAATCAAGGACAACAAAAAGTCCTTCTTCAGATATGTGGGAAACAGGAAAAAGAACAAAGGCAACGTTGGAGCCCTGTGAGATAAAATGGGGCAGCTGACGTCTGATGCCCAAGAAAAGGCCAATCTCCTAAACGAATACTTTTAATCAGTTTTCCACCTGCCTGGGGGTCCACCTGCCTGCGTGGGGGTCACGCTGTCTGAGAGAACACAAAACTTCCAGGGAGTGGGAGATGGGCCCATAATTGTTGTTGATCAGTTGAAGGAACACCTCAAAAGGCTAGACGTCCAAAAATTAGAAGGATTGTGGGTTAGGCTACATGGGGGGCAAAGAGAAAGGGATTTGGTGGTAGGGGTCTGCTACAGACCCCCACATCAAGGGGAAGAAAGAGATTCGGGGCTCCTGAGGCAACTCTCGGAGACCATAAAAGCTAAAGAGGTGGTAGTCATGGGGGACCTAAACTACCTGGACATCTGCTGGGAGTCACAGACAGCAAAGTCCCACCGCTCACGCAGGTTTCTAACCTGTGTACAGGACCTCCATCAGACACAGGAGGTACAGGGTCCCACCAGGGGGAATGCCATACTGGATCTGGTAATGGCAACGGGGGATGACATGGTAGGGGACCTCCAGATCGGTAGCCATCTGGGGGACAGTGATCACCTAATAATAGAATTCACCATAAGACGTTGAGTGGGTAAGGTAACTAGTAGGGTGAAAGTGCTAGACTTTAGGAAAGCTGATTTAAATGAACTCAGGTGATTAGTCAAGGACGCACTGCAGAGTAGGAGTTTTGAAGAGATGGGAGCCCAAGAAGGGTGGCTGTGCCTTAAGGAAATGATCCTTTGGGCACAAAGCAAGACGATCCCCGAGTGAGGCAAAACAGGGAAAGGGGCCAGGAGGCTTCCATGGCTGACCACAGAAATCCAGGGCAGCCTAAGGGCCAAAAGGGGAGCACATAAAAAGGGGAAACAGGGAGAGATCACCAAAGACGAATATACCTCCTCTGCTCGTGCTTGTAGGGAGGCAGTCAGACGGGCCAAAGCTACCATGGAGCTGAGGATGGCAACCCAAGTAAAAGACAACAAGAAATTGTTTTTTAGCTATGTAGGGAGTAAAAGGAAGACCCAGGGAGGAATAGGACCCCTGCTAAATGGGCAGAAACAATTGGTGACGGACAGGGGGGACAAGGCTGAACTCCTCAACGAGTTCTTTGCCTCAGTGTTCCTAAGCGAGGGGCATGACAAGTCTCTCACTGGGGTTGTAGAGAGGCAACAGCAAGGCACCAGACTTCCATGTGTAGACCCTGAGATGGTGCAGAGTCACTTGGAAGAACTGGATGCCTTTAAGTCGGCAGGCCCGGATGAGCTCCATCCAAGGGTGCTGAAGGCACTGGCCGACATCATTGCAGAGCCACTGGCGGGAATATTTGAAAGCTCGTGGCACACGGGCCTAGTCCCGGAGGACTGGAAAAGGGCCAACGTGGTCCCCATTTTCAAGAAGGGGAGGAAGGAGGACCCGGGCAACTATAGGCCAGTCAGTCTCACCTCCATCCTTGGCAAAATCTTTGAAAAAATTATCAAGGCTCACATTTGCGAGAGCCCGGCAGGACAAATTATGCTGAGGGGAAACCAGCACGGGTTCGTGGCAGGCAGATCGTGCCTGACCAATCTAGTCTCTTTTTATGACCAGGTTACGAAATGCCTGGACACAGGAGGAGGGGTGGATGTCGTATACTTAGACTTCAGGAAGGCCTTCGATATGGTATCCCACCCCATACTGGTGAACAAGTTAAGAGACTGTGACTTGGATGACTACACAGTCCAGTGGGTGGCGAATTGGCTAGAGGGTTGCACCCAAAGAGTCGTGGTGGATGGGTCGGTCTCGACCTGGAAGGGTGTGGGCAGTGGGGTCCCGCAGGGCTCGGTCCTTGGACCGATACTCTTTAATGTCTTAATCGGTGACTTGATCGAGGGAGTGAAATGTACTCTGTCCAAGTTTGCAGATGACACAAAGCTATGGGGAGAAGTGGACATGCCGGAGGGCAGGGAACAGCTGCAAGCAGACCTGGACAGGTTGGACAAGTGGGCAGAAAACAACAGGATGCAGTTCAACAAGGAGAAATGCAAAGTGCTGCACCTAGGGAGGAAAAATGTCCAGCACACCTACAGCCTAGGAAATGACCTGCTGGGTGGCACGGAAGTGGAAAGGGATCTTGGAGTCCTAGTGGACTCCAAGATGAACATGAGTCGGCAGTGTGACGAAGCCATCAAAAAAGCCAATGGCACTTTATCGTGCATCAGCAGATGCATGACGAATAGGTTCAAGGAGGTGATACTTCCCCTCTATCAGGTGCTGGTCAGACCGCAGTTGGAGTACTGCGTGCAATTCTGGGCGCCACACTTCAAGAAGGATGCGGATAACCTGGAGAGGGTCCAGAGAAGGGCCACTCGTATGGTTAAGGGCCTACAGACCAAGCCCTACGAGGAGAGACTAGAAAAACTGGACCTTTTCAGCCTCCGCAAGAGAAGGTTGAGAGGCGACCTTGTGGCTGCCTATAAGTTCATCATGGGGGCACAGAAGGGAATTGGTGAGTATTTATTCACCAAGGTGCCCCCGGGGGTTACAAGAAACAATGGCCACAAGCTAGCAGAGAGCAGATTTAGATTGGACATTAGGAAGAACTTCTTCACAGTTCGAGTGGCCAAGGTCTGGAACGGGCTCCCAAGGGAGGTGGTGCTCTCCCCTACCCTGGGGCTCTTCAAGAGGAGGTTAGATGAGTATCTAGCTGGGGTCATCTAGACCCAGCACTCTTTCCTGCTTATGCAGGGGGTCGGACTTGATGATCTATTGAGCTCCCTCCTGATCCTAACATCTATGAATCTATGAATCTATGAAATCCACAGGCCCAGATGGAATGCACCCAACAGTCTTGAAGGAGATGGTGGACATCATAGCATGCACTATGGCAAAGATATTTGAGAATTTGTGGCACTTGGATGATGTGTAGGAAGACTGGAAAAGAGCCTGCGTTGTCCCAATCTTCAAAAAAGAAAGGAAGGAAGATCCAGGAAACTACAGGCCAATCAGCCTGACGTCCATCCCTGGAAAGATCCTGGAGAAAATCATCAAGGGATCCATCAGCAACAAGCTAATGATAGGCAACCTTCTGAATGCCAGCCAACATGGTTCTGTCACTGGAAAGTCCTGCCTAACCAACCTCATCACCTTCTGTGACCAGGTGATGCATTGCCTTGATAAGGGAGATGAGGTTGACATTATATACCTGTATTTCAAGAAAGGCTTCTACTTGGTCTCACGTGATGTCCTCATGGTTAAGCTGGGGAACTGCGCCCTTGACCCTCTCACGGTCCGGGGGCTGGGGAACTGGTTCCGGAGTCAGACCCAACGAGTAATATTTGATGGGAGTGAATCAACGTGGTGCAAGGTGACCACAGGAGTCCCTCAGGGCTCAGTTTTCAGGCTGGTATTCTTTAGCATCTTCATTAATGATCTGGATATGGGCATCAGATGTGAACTGGTAAAGTTCATGGATGACACCACCAAACTATGGGGGAAGGGGGCCACACTAGAAAACAGACTGGGGATACAGATTGACCTGGACACCCTTGCAAAGTGGGCGGACCAAAACCTGATGGCATTTAATGTAGAGAAGTACAAGGTGCTCCACTTTGGGAGGAGCAACCAGTACTTGTAGGCTCAGCAGTGCTATGCTTGCACTATGACAGAAAAAGACTTGGGGGGTCCTGATTGACCACAAGATGAACATTAGTGACCAATGCCATGCCGTGGTCAGCAAAGCTAACAAAACTCTGGCATACATACATCCATCAATGTATCTTTAGCCCACAGAACAATATATCATTAGCAAAACCAGGGACGTTATCCTCCCACTTTAATCAGCCTCAGTGAGGCTGCACCTGGAGTACTACATCCAGTTTTGGGCCCCCCAGTTCAGGAGGGATGTGGATAGGCTTTAGAGAGTCCAGATTCCAGAGGAGAGCCCCCTGTATGATCAAAGGCCAAAAGAGCAAACCTTATGACGAGAGGCTGAGGGACATGGGACTCTTCAGCCTGGAGAAAAGAAGGCGTAGGGGTGACTTGGTGGCAGCCTATAAGGAAGGTGCATCAGGATCTAGGAGAACAATTGTTCACCAGAGCTCCCCAAGGAATAACAAGGTCCAATGGCCACAAACACCTAGAAAGTCAATTTAGATTGAACATAAGGAAAAACTTCTTCACAGTCCGAGTGTCCAGGGTCTGGAACAGACTCCCCCCAGAGGTGATGCGAACACCTATTCTGTACTCATTCAAAAGGTGTTTGGATATTTATCTTGCTGGCATCATTTGATCCCCGCAGACTTCCTGCCTATGGCGGTGGGGGGCTGGACTCGATGATCTTGTGGGGTCCCTTCCAGCCCCCAATGCCTATGAAATCTATAATTTAAGACTGTTAGAAAGAACATGCAAAAGTAGCAAAATTAAAGTCCCAGACTTTAATTCTAGCATTTCCTATATTGTCAAGTGTTTGACTGTGCAACTATTAAGGTTGTACTTTTGAAACCTTTATGCGCATAGCAGAAATTTACAGGAAATCAGATTAAGAATAAAACAGCAATTTCTCTCTACCCTTAAACTCCCAAATAGGCTTCAGGAAGAAAAATAGTCAAATACCCTACCAAATCCCAAAATATTAACTCTAACCTCTCTGCAAGTAGGACTGTTGCAGCATGTCCTGAATGTCATAATATTGATCCTATTTTGAACCAAAAGAGGGTACTGGAATCCAAGGTGTAGAGCCTGTATAGTAAATGTCCCATTGGAAGGTCTGGGTGCCTCTACTTATTGCAGCTGTAGTATGGCATTGTGAGGGGCATTTTCTTCAATAACCAGGTCCATAGCCACTGGATTTTAAATGCATTTTTGGCCTGATAGAGTTTATTTTGTCATGAGACACAGAGCAAATGCTTCTCGTGGTAAAAAGAACACAAAGCAAATCCTTCTTGTTGTAGCCATAGGGTGTCAACAAATATCTTGAAATACACAGCCCCTGTGTGTTTTGACTAATGAAATTAATAGCTAGGATATTTCAGCTGTTCTGTGACATTTGTTGGACATCACATGAAAAACTGTTACTGTTTTGTCACTCTTTTGTCCCTGTGAACACTTTTGTCTGGTTCAAGTCCAGCTATGGAGCTTTGCTGTCAACTTCAGTAATAGCAAGGCCAAATCCTAAGGGAGGTTTTGGAGATGATAGAGCTGAGAGCCTGTGGAAACACAGGTCCATTAGATTTATTTTGGAAGTATGATGGGGGGCAATCTCTACTCCTTTAATGGGATGCTATTAGGGAAGCTCTACCCAGTTCCATCTGTTTTTTGTGAGACAGTTTGAACAGGCCAACTAGTGTTTCTGACCAAAGAAATATTGTATCCAGTAATAAAACTATATCTCTTCTATCACTGAGATTGTTTTATATCCTCCTTATATCACTTGCTAAGCATCACCAGGAAATGTTTAGTTGGGAAAAGCTCCTGTGCAGTTGTTTTGCTCATTTCTTTCATTTTTCTCCAGAGGTCTTAGTGCCTACTCGTTAGTTATTTGGCTGCAAAAACAATTCCCTTGATAGCAGAGATTATTCTAAACTGCAGAAATTGGGATTGAGTTGATTCTGGCTAAATTGATGTGGTTTATAATACTGTATGCAAAATAAAATTGATTTCCAGGGAGTTTATATGGCAAAGGTAAACGTTGCATCTGAGTTAGGACAAAGCTACAGACATAACATTAACTGTTAAGTCATATTAATTCCTGTCCTTAGAACCGTCGTTGTTGTGAATGGCAACATGTCAAACAGCTGCACATAGATGCTTTGAAAAGATGAAGTTGATGATTATCTTGAAGCAACAAACCTAAATTAGCTAGTGAAGCACAATGGGTGCTAATTCAAAATAGCCATTCATCACTTTTTAACACCCAACCCAGGAGTCTTTCAACACCACAAGGATGCTTTCACAAAATTTGTTCAGCAGCAAACATCAACTCATTTGCTCATGTTTTATACCTTGCATGCTCCCAGCATAATTCCCCTTGCAGTAACCTTTAGACTGAAATATGGATCATATTGTTTAACATGCCTAATCTGTGCATTTCTGACAACAAGAAATACTTTTAAATACTTTTAAATATTTTTTTCTTTGTTACTTCATCTGTCTTAGAAGCATTTGCTTTAACTTTCCATTGCATATGAACAGGGATCCAGGTTTTCCATTCACCATGGTAAAACCTGGATTTTCTCTTTTAAGGAGCAAAACCCAGATTTGCTCCTTTAAAAGAGAAAAACGCAGGAAATGGTGGGTTTCCCCTTTCAGGCTTGCAGAGGTCCAGCCCACAAGGGGCTGGGGGGAGAGGGAGGAGGGCGATCAGGAAGAGGGCGTCATGTGCATGTGCATGTGCACATGTACACGTGCACATGGCAGCCAGACAGCCTAGAGAGCAGCTCCCTGCAGGTATGTCTTGCGGGGGAGGGTTGGAAATAGAGGCCCCATAGTGATGGAGGGAGGGAACTGGGCAGGGCTGGGGCTAGGACTGGGTCTGGGACTGCTGCCCTGCTGGGGCGGTGTGTGGCGCTTGGAGCCTGGGGCTAAAAGTTGTGGCTGCAAGGGCAGGATGAAGCTGTGGACAGCTTGTCCGGGGGGCAGTGAGGGGGCTGGCTCCCTGCTACTGCATGCATTCCTGGGGGCAGACGAGGGGCACGTGCCCCCCCGATTTGTGTGTGGGATGGGTGCAAGTTGCCCGCTATGGGCTTGGGGCTCCTCACCCTTCTGCCCTCCGCCCAGGGCCTCCACGGCCCAGTGGGTGGGACCCAGCACAGCAGAGCAGAGTAAGCCTGGATGGGAAGCTCAGTGCTGCTGCCACAAGTCCTGCATTGCCATGATGATGTGCCTCCTGCCTGCCTGGCAGCAGCAGTGGGCACATCTCTGCGTCACCACCACAGTTGCTGTCAGGCAGGCAGGGGGCACCTCACTATGGTGTTGCAGGGCTCCTGGAAGCAGCACTGAGCCTCCCTGTCCTACCCCATCCTGCTCTGCTCTGCTGCACCTTGTCCTGCCCGTTGGGCCACAAAGGCCTCGGGGGGAGAGCAGCAGGGTGGGGATCCCCGAACCCACAGCAGGCAGTCTACCCCTCCTCCACTGGCTCTGCATTGGCCATGCTGCTCATGGGGCAGGGGGAGCCAGGCTCTGTGCTCTGCTCCACTGCAGAAGCCACTGCCTCCCATGGGTGGCAACCAGGGCTCAGGCATTGCTTTGGGGAATAGGGGGCTGTGGACCCAGGTCTCTAGCCCCCTGTAGCCCTGGCAGCTGGAGGCCCCCTCTGACAGCACTGGTGGAGGTGGGGGACTGTGGCTGGAGAGTAGGGGCACCATCAGGGTTAGGGGACTGTTATTGGGAAGGGAAGGGCATGAGCGGGGGGAGGGGGGGGCTATGGCTCAGGAGTGAGGGGCACTGGCAGGGCCAGGGGGCTGTGGTTGGGTTAGTGAGAGGCATGAGCAGGGGTGGGGGGCTATGGGTCAGGATTGAGAGGCAATGACATGGGCAGGGCACTGGCATATCAGGGCTGCTCAACACCCCAAAGCAATGTGGGTGAGGGGACAGCCGCAGCTGGACCTGCATCCTGGTGAGCAAAGGGGGCAGGGGGAGCTCTGATTTTCCATGATAAAAAACCCCAAAATCAAATGCCAAAATGTATAGGTATTTAGAATTTATTTGATTATAGTGATTGAGGCACTGGTAGCCTTCCAAATTGCTTTAAAAGTGCAACTATATCAATAAAACATTGTGTTCAACTGATACCTATATACAGCAAAAACTCTCTTATCTGGCACCCATGGGGAATGGGGGATGCCAGATAACTAGATATGCTGGTTATGTGAGAAGTGTCTTTGCCTGGTTGGGCTGCCACCCCTCCTGCCATGTCCAGTGCATCAGTGTGCTGGGGGACAGGCACTGTGCCACCCTTCCCACCCCTCCCCTGGTGTCAATGTGCCAGGGAACAGGGAGGGGGGCCCCATGCAGGATGCTTTACCCCAGGCTGTGGCCTGAAGTGGGACTCAGCGAAACTGGAAGTGGGACTTCCAGTTTTTCTTTTGTCATGTCAACCAGCATTGACTGGCATGCCAGTTAATAGAGCATGCCAGTTAATGAAGTGCCGGATAATGTGGCTTGTGCTGTATATATAAGTGTTTCATTTTAATCATGGAAAAACTCGGATTTTGTGGGGGTTTAGTCAGGGTGTGTGTGTGTCGGGGGGGTGTTAATCAGAGAATATGTGATTTGTAAACAGAGAAAAACAGGATCCCTGCATATGACATATCAGGAAAGCCAAATAATATTTGTTATTGTGTATGCTTATTTCCTGAAGTAATTTAATTCAGGTTTTTTTTAAAATTCTTTCACTGGAAATTAATAATAACATTGATACAGGTAATCAAAACTTTAGCAAGTTTTAATTTCCTGGCTATTTCCTAGAGATTACTGCCATGTTAATGTGCACCCATGGAACTAATTCAACAGATAAACCAAGCAATGAAGATTCAAAACACCAGTAGTTTGCAAATCATTCCTGAACATTAATGAAATCTTTCCTATTGATGGAATGCAGAAGTTAAGGTGGTTGCATAAGAGAGTATGATCTTGTCTATGTAGATTAAGTTATTTCCCTAGTTAGTTGTCAGATGAATTCAATCATAAGGGATAAAAATGAAGGGGTTTCATTTTTGTTTGAAAGGATTTTTAAGGATGCATCAGCATAGTGGAACTTTTCAAGGCTTTTTCAGTATATCATAGACTTCATAAAGAGAACAATATTAAAATAAAAGTTGTAACTCTTTCTTAGTATTTTGGCCTATGAAATTATATCTCTATAAAAAAGTTTAACCACCTAAACTAAAAACCGTTTGTAATAACATCTAGTTTTCTCTGACTTCTGGATCTAAGTTTCTCAGGATTTTTGTGCCGGTTATTCTCTTTTCTTTGTTATTGTTAATTAGATAAACACACTTTAGTCCCACAAAAGAACTGTTATTAAACCACGTAAATGACATAATTAAGTCACATTTGGCACAAGCCTTAGTCTCTATTTAGAAAGGTCAGAGGAATCAGCAAATGTGGAGAATCCATTTGCTCTCTGCCTCTTTCTCTCTGTCTCTCTCTCTCTTTCTCTCTTACATTCACCCATATACACACACAAATTGTAAGAGACAGGGCTTTTCAGGTCACCCACTGAAGTCATTAGCAGAGCATTTTTATGGAGGACTGTTCCACAGCTGCTGCTGCTGCTGTACCTGTAATATGAATAAACAAAGGCCTTACATTTTTACCACTGCTAAAGGTGAAAGGCCACTGCTTGGTCCATTAAGCTGTCTAACTCAAAGTTATCACTCAACTTGCAATTGGGAAAATGTTTCTTCATCAGGCAAAAAAACAGAAGAAAAAATCTGCCATCCTACCCTCTCCAGGGAATAAGAATTATATGAACAAAAAGAAAAATGGGAAGAAAAAAAAAATACAAAAAAACACCCCTCTACCAGTCCAGGGGCTATCCTCCATATCTTCCCTTTTTGCACTATTGGCCACCATCACATCATGTGGCAATGAGTTCCACAAATGAATTATATAATCAACTGATTATTTAAAAATGTACTTCCTTGTGTTTGCTTTAATCCTGCTGTATGATAATTTTACTGTGCCCCCCCTACTTTGTACTCTCTTTTCTCAGCTGAAGAATTTCTAGCCTTTTTGGTTTTTCCAGATATTCTGTACCCATGATTATTTTTGTTTGCCTTCTTTATGTGTTTTCTAGTTCTAGTATATTGCTGTTTTTAATACCAGAACTGCACACCATATTCAGGATGTGGGCACACCATGAATTTATATAATGGCACAATTATGTCATCAGTTCTTTGTGTTCGATTCCTTTCCTAATACTTCTTAACAGTCTTTTAGCATTTTCAGCTACTGCCAAACACTGAGCCAGTTTTTTGGTTTTTTTTAGAGAACTCTCAACAATGACTTCATGCTCGTCCTTGAGTGCTAATGGCTAATTCAGAACCCATTGTTGTGACTGTATGATTAAGGTTATGTTTTTCACATGTGCATTACTATGCACTTACCGAAGTTGACTTTCATCTTTGTCTTTGTAGCACACTTGGTCTACACTTGCTCAGTTCTGTGAGTCTTTCTGTAACTTTTCACCATCAACTTCAAAAGTGACTACCTGGAATAGCATATTATTTGCAAATTTTGCTACCTCACTACTTACTCCCTTTTTCAGATCATTTGAGAATATTTTGAACAGTTCTGGTACTTGCAAACAACTACTTTCCTCCATTGTGAAAAACGGTTTTAATCTAATCTGTTGCTTTTATCTTTTAACCAGTTTTCAGTCAATGAAAGGACCTTCACTCTGATCTTAGGACAGCTTAGTTTCTTCAGGAGCCTTTGCTGAATGACCTTTTCCAAATGTTATTTGAAAATCCAGATACACTATATTGACTGGATTATTTTATCCACATTCTGGTCAGCACTTTCAAAGAGCTCCAACAGATTGAGATATGAATTTTCTTTACAAAGTGATTTTGACTCTCCCCCAGCCTATTGCATTTATTCATGTGAATCCTAATTCTATTTTTTATTACAAGGAACAGCAGTTAGACTTAACAGTAGCAAGTTAACCTTGCATCCTGGGCTGGAACCCAAACCACTTGAAAATAAAATTGGCTACAGTAAGGATGACCGTGGGCAGCCTCTATATGTGGTACACGGTAGATCATGAAGGGGAATGGCCACACAAAAGCAGATAGGGCAGGAAGCAGAAAGAAGAGCAGGAGATCAGGCAGGGAAAAGGGATTAGAGTAGCACTCGGGGAGAGTGCAGGGCTAATTTGTGGCACAGCTGCCAAGAATATTGTCCCCCCCTACTGGACTAGAGAATGACTATGGGCCAAGCTCTTATTTAACACATGAGTAAATCCAACATATAACTGTATGAATCCATAGTATTTCATTGGATTTACTTCAGTGTCTCTGATGGCAGAATCTGGGCCTCAGTCTCTTCCAATTCAGCAAGTTGTGTATCTTCAATAATAAGCAGCAAATTAAATTTGGAAATGATTTTACTTTGAGTAACCCAGGGTGTCAGTTAATTTTAATAAAGAATTTTTGTTTTTTAAACATATGGGGTGAGATCCTTGGAGTCAGGGGCAAAATTCATGTTTAATATAAGGTCAGAGTTTCAGACATATAGGGCATATCTACATGAGATTCTTTACTGTGCAGTAGACTAATTTACTGCGCAGTAAAGCATCACTATCTACATGTGCCTGGCATTTACTGTGAAGTAAATTAGTCTACTGCACAGTTAGCTAGTACCTTAAATACAGGTATTAGAATAACTGCATAATAGTTACTGCACAGTGGGCACGTCTACACAAGCGGCTGACTGCTTAAGCAAATACTAAATAACTGTGCAATAACTGGTGTTACTACGCAGTCCCACCACCATTACAATTCATGCCTGGTGAAGCTATGTTGTCATAGCAACAAGCTAAGGTGATGTAGCGTCTAGTGTAGATGCACCCAGTAGCACTCATATAGATGCTGACGGGGAGCAAATTTGCTCCTGGTCAGCCACACAAGTAGGAGGCCACAAGGGACAGGCAAGTTCTCTGTCCCTGGTCCTGCTCAGCTCCCAGCTCCCCCCAGGAGCTAAGAGCCTCTGCCCCCTAATTTCCCCTAAACCTAGTGCTAGTCCTGGTTCCCCACAGGAGCCAGGAGCTGAGCAGCACTGGGACTGGGGCGTGATCTGCAGGGGGCTCTTCAGCTGCCAGCAGGCCCCCTGCCAGGTGGGGATTTCCTGCCCAGCAGGGGGCTGGCCAGGACCTGTCCTGCTTCTTGGGCAGCTGCTCCTCCGGAGCAGGATAGCTCCAGGTGAACTGCCTGCTACTAGGGCTGTGCGAAATTTCACTGGCTGTTTCATTTTGACACTGTTTCAATTTGTTTCAAGATTGAAACAGCAAAATTGAAACTAAATGAAGGGCTTCAAAGCAGCCTTGAAAAGAAAGGAGGGCAGTTGAAACATTTCAAAAGTTTTGAAATGTTTCAAGTTCTGAAGCTGAAGCTGGGCTTTCTTGCAACAAAACAGAAAGTAAAGAGAGGGAGGGAGAAGAGGGGGGAAGGACTACTCTGATATTGACTGTGTAGCTGGCCAGTGACTGTCATCTTTCCCTGAGGTCCCTTCCAATCCCAGTGCTCTGGGGGAGGGATGGAAAAACATCATAAAAAGCAGCATTGTTTGAACTGAGCAGCTTTTTGCCTTGGGGTCAGTTACTGAGCTGTCTTCCAGAAGCTCAGCAGCGGTAGACAACAAAGGCTACCATTCATTTACTTGCCAGCCTAGCAAGTGGGATTCTCCAATACCTTTTGCTTTAGTTTCTATACCCTATTATTTTATTATTATATTCATTGATTAATTCTTTTCCATTTATTCCTCCCCCCAAATCGTCTTTTTGTTTAGCCTATTTTGATTCTTTTCCAATCTGTGCTTTTTCACACAATGTGCATTCCATTCACTGTACAGGGAAGCACAGCATAAATTATATTGCATATTAAAATATAGAATTTATATAGGAAAACACATACATACATTTATATATTTTATGTTATTTATTACATAAATACATACATACATGTATACATACATTACATAAATACACATGCATACAATTATCTTATCTACATATATTACATAAATCAGATAGATAACATTACAGAAGATGATACAGATTTTCGAGCACACCAAGGCAAAGACAAGACACTATGAAACACACCATGACGTGTGCTGAAAGGCAGCTGGCAAGCCTTCAGGGAGGGGTCGAAGAGGGGGTAGAGGGAGAACTGTAAGTTTCCACCCCTCCACCCCCTAAACTGAGATGGAGCCTCTTTGCTACAACAAGCAGGCATAAAGCTTTCACTAGTTGTGCAGGCAGCAAGGAGAGGGGATGCTGCCTGTGCCTGAGTCTGCATCCCCTCCAAAAGCATCAGTCATAACCCCCACCACCAAGCAGCAGCACCAGCATGACAGCCTCCTTCACCCCCATTTCACTTCCCATGCTGAGCCTCCCAGTGCCAGAGGAAGAGCTGGAGCTGGAGCTAGATCTGAGTGCCCAAGCAAGGGAAATTCTGGGGAAGGAGAGGGAATCATCCGAGTTTGTGCTCCACACCCCTCAAGTTTCCCCTAAAGCCAGGTCTCCTTCCCCAGAAGGCAGTTCAGAGGAGGCTGAGGTTGAGGGTGCGGAGCCAAGTGTCTCAGCTGAGTCCGCTCTGGGGGGAAATAGCAGCATCCACACATGCACCCACACCCCAAAAGCAAGCAGGTAGTGTGGTTTGGCATCATTATGAGCTGGCACATGATCCCACATGTGCTATCTACCTGCACTGCTAAGCCAAAACCAGCTGGGGCAAAGGAACAAAACACATGAGCACCACAGGGATGCTGATGCATCTCTGCAGGCACCAACCCCTTCCCTTTGCTCCTCCTCAGCCTGGCATAAGTGGGAGCATGCCCAAAAGGAAGTCTCCTTCTTGCTCCAAAGCCCCTATCCCCCCAAAGCAGAGGCAGGCCACCCTGGAACAGTGGGGGAAAGGTGGACAGAAAGCAGGGCATGTTGCAAGGGCAAGTGAGATCACCCAGAGCACTGGGGAGAAGCTTTCTGTGGATGGTCAGCCCTTCTCCTTAGCTGAGCAGCCAGGGTTCAGGAGGCTCATGGCACTCATGGCCCCATCATACCAAGTACCTGCATGCACCACCTTCAGCAGGATGGTGGTGCCATCCCTGTATAAGGCATACAGGGAGTACTTAAAGGAGGACAAGGCAGGTCCACAAGCAGCCTTACACTTCACCTTGGACATCTGGAGCAGCGGGGCTGGAGATCATGCATAACTCTCCCTCACGACATTGGTGCAACCAGTCAGGCCGTTGGTGGGCTCTCCTTCAAGCCAAGGTGATGGATGAGTACCACATGGCAACAGAGATCATGGTGGCCATGAACCGCTTGGTGCAGGGGTGGCTCATTGGGCAGGGCGAACTTACTCGCAGGTTCTTGGTCACCGACAATGGGGCCAGTATGGTCAAGGCGGTCCATGATGCCAACTCTGTTGGCATCTGCTGTGTGACACACAAGTTCCACCTCAGGGAACTTGTTTCAGGGATGTCTTGGCAGGAGACAGGGCTGTGGTGATGGCACCAGCACCAGCACCACCAGCAAGCTCATTTCAAAATTCAGAAAGGTGTCAGGCTACTTCCACCGAAACATCAAAGGGGGCAAAATGCTGCAGGACAAACAAGCAGGGGTGAACATCCCGCAGTTCAAAATCTTGCAGGATGTGGAGATTCAGTGGAACTCCACATACCTGATGCTCGATAGGCTGGTAGAGCATCTGAAGGCCATCCATGAGAGGGCCTTGGCTGGGGAGATTGGGATCAGTGCCCCCCTTAACAGATTTGAGTGGGATACCATCTCCCAGATCTTGGTGGTTCTCAAGCCCTTCCTCGAGGCCACCAAGACCCTCAGCACTGGTGATGCCCTCCTTAGCCAGGTGATCTCTGTGGTGAGGGAATTTCAGAGCCAAATGGAGAGCTTCCAGGGGATCAGTGTTTCTGGGTGGGGCAAGCTGCTGTCACCAGAAATGCAGGCACTGGTGAGGTGGCTGAAGGAGGGCATCAGGAAATGGCTTGCTCCCCTACAGTCCAGTATGGTCCACGTGCTGGCCACCATGTGTGACCTGAGGGTGAAGGGCAGCGTATGCAGCAGCCAATTCCTGAATCAGTGGATGAAGGTGAAGAGAGTCAGGGAGGCAGAACAGCGGAGGCAGGAGGACGTGGAAGAGGGGGATCCACTGTCCCATGCCAGCATGCCATCCACAAGCCAGTCTCCTCCTCCACCACAGGCACTGCCAATGTAGGCCAATGGCATGGCTTCCATGGTGGGATCCAGAGGCACTAAACTCCACTATCAGGCAGGTAGTGCTCAGGCCTTGGTGGCTGCCTATCTCACCAAGGAATTGGAACTGCTGCTGTGCAACCTCTTGGCCTACTGGGCAAGCCACAGCCAGATGTGGCTGGATCTGGCCATGATTGCCCGGGAACACCTGTCCTTTCCATCCACCAGTGTTCCAAGTGAGAGGGTGTTCAGCATTGCTAGTGGTGTAGTGACCCCGCACCTCCTTGGATCCTGGTTTGGTGGAGCATCTGGTGTTCCTGAAGGTGAACCTCCCACTGCTAGTGTTCCCCAAGCTCCAGGTGCACATGGAATGAATGCCACCTTCCTCACTCCATCTGCACCTATTTTCTTTTTTCACTTTTTTAAAACCATGTAATGCTCCACTCTCAGACCTGGAGGTGACACTCACTGCATCACCAGCCAGCAGGGGAAGACCTTGTCCCTGCTGAGCTCATTCCCCTGCCAGGATGAACTTGGAGATATGGGGTTGGGGCTATGGGGAAGGAGGAGGCCCTGGGTCCCGGGCATGACCACTAATACTGTCCTCTGCCAGGGTCAGGAGGCCTGGTGGGACTGGTGGCAGCATGGATCAAAATGCCAGGACTGAAAGGTGGGTAGGAGGTGCCATAACCTCCAGCCACCACATGCACACACACACACAGTTCTGGCTGGGGAAAGCCCAGACCTGTCACGTCTTTTACAGGCCTGAGGCTTGCTGGTTGCAGTGGAGTTGTGAGGCACCAGGTGAGCTCAGTTTACCTGCCTGGGATGCCAGCTTTCAGGTTGAAAAATCCTTTGTCAGGCTGAGGAAACACCTGCAGATGGTGTGTGTGCTGTTCCTGGATGAACCACTTTTCACAGATGAGCCTATGAACTGCAGTTCATCAACCTCCTAAGTACAGAAACCCATGGACTCAATATAGACATTGGAATTCTGACACACTACAACCTGCTGGACATCTGACTCCCCAGGTACCTCTCCACTTTTACCTGCGCTGCTACATCCAGCTTCCCCCCCCACCCCAGCCTGGCCCTCACCCCCTGACACCTCCATTTCCATTTTTGCTGACTGGCTTTCTTGCCTACATTGCATACCAGCCTCTGGCTTCTTTACTATTCTTTCCATCCAGGAACAGCACACACACCAACTGCAGGTTCTTCCTCAGCCTGATGAAGGGTTTTTCAACCCCCAAAATTGCTAAGATATATTTTTGTAACTATTCAGGTGGTCTACTAAAAGATACCAGATTAGACTGACCCAAATAACCTTGTCTGCCAGTGCCATGTCCTTAGACCAACACCCCTAGCACCTGTCTCTGGCCAGCTGACCAGAAGGATGAGGGCCCTGAGTACATCTAAGCTCCAGGGCTGGGGCTGGCAGGGAGAGTTCTCTGGCAGCTGCTGGAGAAGAAGCTCTTGCAGGAGAGGAAAGAAAGGCTCTGTGACAGTTTGGTTGCCTGAGATGCTGCTAGTGATACTGTGCTGCTTACTAATTTATTATTACCTGTTGTTATTTAAAGTGGTGGACTGACATGAGGCTGTAGGGGAGGGGGAGACTTCATTGGGGCACACTACCATGTTGTGCAGGGGTCCCAGCATCAGTGAGGGCGCACCTTAACACATATACTATGTCACACGTCATGAGTTTTGCTTGTCAGCAGCTTGAGGTAGAGTTTCCCAGAAACCCCTGCACCTATCTCCATGAAACTTGGCAGGCTTCATGGCCTCAGCAGGGGCTACCATGCCTGCTGTTTTCAACCCCCTTTGCCTTCACACAAGTGACATGAATTTTGCTTTCAAGACTTTGAGGTGCAGGTTCCCAGAAATGCCTCCACCTATCTCCTTGAAACTTGACAGGCTTCATGCCCTCAGAAGGGGCTACCATCTCTGCTGTTTTTATCTAAATCTGCCAAAAATGACAAAGTTATAGGCAGTTTTGTGCTCCCTCATTGCAGCCTATGGGTGAAACATCAAAACAGCATCGAAACAGTGAAACAGTTTTTGACGAAATGGAACAGTTCTTTGAAGCAAAATGAAACCAAAAAAAACCCCTGTCCAATCAAAATGGCGAAATGGAAGTTGAAACAAAATGGTGCTGTTTTGCACAGCCCTACCTGCTAGGCAGGGAAGCTCCGCTTAGCCTGGGGCTCACTGATAGCTGTGTGTCCTTATGTGCCTGGGACTGGGAGAGCTCTGCCAGCTGCAGTAGCAGCTGTCTGCCAGCCCTGTGTACATCAGGACCCCTCCCAACATACACAGGCCCAAGAGACAGCTGCTGCTGCAGCTGGCAGAGCTGTCCTGGCCCTGTGTGCATTGGGACCAGCCCCTGTACCCCCTGCCAGCTCTTGGGCTAGGTCACTCTGGCTGCTAGAGGTGGGCAGAGCAGGGCAGAAGAAACCCTGTACTGAGCTGCTCCCATTGGGAACAGATTTGCCCCCAGCAGGGTGTGTGTGCAGATGTGGTCCCGGGGAAGCCTGCTCAATAGGCCTAGTGCTCGGTAGGCCTATATCACATTAATAGCATGTGTAGATATGCCCAGATTTTTTTAACTTGCGAGTATCCCTTTGAGAAACAGAAAGGTCTGTTTCCAACTGATATTCATCAGTCTAAGAACAACTCAGTTTGTGAATTCTTTGCTTAATATATTCCTTTTATAGATAACTGCATTAGACCCAAGCAATAAAATACAAGTTAAATCCATTTTAGTCCTAGAGATTCTCTAATTGGTGTCATTGTTCATTTAAACTAGGAATAACTAAATGTTGCTGTAGCCACATTACATAAGGTATTTGCAAGCCAGTAGCATTTACATTCCATGTTGCAGCTATCACACATTTCTGTTCCTCAGAAGGTCACAGTGGATCTGAAAAAGCAGCATGTCATAAAGACCACCAAATATATTAAGTCCTTACAGTATGGAGTACAAGCAGGACAGATGTTGAAAGGATGCACTTGCACACAGTTGGAATAGCTATTTCTTCAGAACCTTTTATGATACTCCTTGTTGATTTTCCTTAGTGGAGGATGACCTCAGAAGATAACTTTCTCATGCCCTTCTAGGACTGGCCCTTAACACACATCAGTAGCCCTTCATAAGGTATTTTGCCACACACAAAATCCATGTCAAACCCATATATCAGCAGGAGCACTGGCATGGGAATAAATTCCTTCTTTCAGCACAGAAATGAAGTTGAAACACCATTATATTTCATTTATATGCCACGTGGACAAATAGATGTCAAGCCTTAGTAGACATTATTATAAGAAAAATATATCCCTTAAGGCACCTCACTGTGCAGAATGGCCTATTTCATGGCTGGTAACGTGCAGAAAAAAAGGGGGAGGGATTAGATTGTCTGCTGTTAGATCAGAAGGACTCCAACCTTACTGGAGCTGCATTGATGTATATGTCCATTTTCCTGTAATATAGGCCCCATGACCTAAAAGTGCTGATACATTTCTGGTGATTGTTTCAAAAGATTCAGGAGCATGATATTGTTTTAAAACAAGGATATGGTTCTTCTACTGCACCTTGCACCTTGGGACCCTGATCTTGATTTAGAGCCTGTGAACATCATGTTATATAAATTTGCAAAATAATTAAATCAGCAGTTGCCATGCAACAAATTTGAGAAGGGAGATTTTAATCATCAAAGGCATATTTACACTATGCCAGCAAGAATCTTAATCTCCTGAAAATGAACTCTACTGCCCTGCTGTGCATGTTTCTGGGCTATTAAGATGCTATTATTTGAAGTGGTGAGTATTCTATTCTGTCCTATTGTATTGTAATTTTCCAATTACCTTTCCTTTTCACCTCCTTTTTATTTAAGGAAAAACAGGAGACATTATTCTTTTTTCTTTAATTTGTTATGTAGTAAGTATCAAGAGGAAATCTCTAAAATATATCCCTTTGTTCTGATTTTTAAACATTTATAACAGTGTGTCACAATTAATTAGGAACACTGAGCAAATCATGCTTTTACTCAAAGATTGAAGCACTTTGACTAAGATACTCAGTTGAGTATGCGGCCTGTTAGTTTTCCCTTCTGCTATATACTGTCATCCTTGAGACAAACTAAACTGCAGGTGAATGATAATCTTTCTTTCTGTTATTAATGGAACTGCCAAAAATTGCTACTGTATGCAAAATTCCTCCATTTTCAGCATGATTATTTATAGGGTTTTTGACATAAATTCTGAATTTTACATGAATTCTGCAAAATGCTCTTAGGTCCCTGCTACCTGACAAATTAATTTGCTTTTATTGCTCCAGCACAGTTTTAAGCCTTTTCTTTTTCTTTTGGAAGATTCCCCAGTACGGCAGGAGAAAAACGTCAGTCATAAATACTGACAATTTATGCAATGGCAATATCAGCCTTGTGCTTTCACAAAACAAATCCTCTTTGTATCAAGAATATCAAACCTTTCCAAATGAACTACAGCCTTTCTTTCAGCATAAATACATCCACATGTTTTCTTTGAATTCTGTTCCTTTGCTCTGATACTCAGTGAGTCAAACCACAGCTCACATGACCACAATGAAGAGCAGTAACAATGAACAGTAAAAAGTGGTAATATTTTTTATTTTTGCCTGTACCATTCTAAGTGCAGTGAAAGGTAAGGCCCTGACGGCTCAAAGATCTGCACACTTGCTTAGCTATGGGGATGTGAACATGTGAAAAATCCAATTGGTTTAATAGGATGATACTTATTGTTAGGATTAAGTGATGCATAAGTAGTTTTAGATTCCAGCCCAAAAGTACAGTCTCCACTGGAGAAGCAAATGAAATGAATTGCACAGCTGGAAAACTGTTTTTACAAAATAAGTTTTAACAATTTGGGGTAAAATCCAATGCTCAGCTCTGCACAGCAGGCCTTGGATTTGTTTCCCCGACATTTGTGAAACTCTAATGGATGGCAATATTATTTTAAAATATGTCTGCTCCTCCTCCCACTGGAGCTGATCCAGTGTCCACTGAGGAAGATCAGAATCTTTCTGATGACCTCAACTGGCTTTGGATCAGGTCCTGTCATGCACTGTTAATCAATTTTCTCTGCTACAGATTGGCAGGAGCCTTAACAAACGGAGGAAAATTTATGGTAGTTGGGAGCTAGGCACAATGTTTATTCCTATGGCAAGCTCTCTGGGGCAGACACTGTCTTTCTCTGTTTTGAAAGCATCTAGCACAATCTAATAATAATAATAAAAACCTCCTGTTAGTAACAGAAGAAGTATTTCCAAGCAGAAAATACATTTTTCACATATCCTGAAAAACTAAGAGGAAAGTTTTGTCCTCAGATTGGCATGAAAGATCTTAGCTCTAGGATGCTGTTCTTACCGTTAATGAAGAACTGCCTGTGATGCTGGGCAATTATTCTTGTAGCCAGGGGTCAGAAGGATGTTACAGTCCCCTGTCGTTCACATGGGAAGTGTTAGACTGTCAGCTGCTTTTCTGGGTAAGGGCCAGGTTGTCAGTGCGGAATAACAAATATGCTTGAATAACAAATATCTTTGCAGAAATCTGGCCTGACAAAAGGCTGAGTCATTAGATAATTTATTCACAAATAATTTGACTGCCTTTATAATGAATAAATTGTAAAGTGTACTCATTATTGAAAACAGATAGCACTTGATCTTTTTGCCCCGGTGCCTGGCATTGGAAACAGTGATATGTACATGGTGACTCATGATAACAGTTCTCACTGACCTATTACATCAGGATAAAATAGTCAAATTTATGTCACTCCCACCCTGAGTCCAGCAAACTCATTTCAGCTGCTTCCAAAATTAGGTTTGAATTAAAGTTAATTAATCCATTTCAGTAACCAATCATCCAGTAAGCTGCTACATCATGTTTACATTGTTGTTTCTTGAGTTTAATGCAGTTTGGGAAAAGAACAAAGCAGAAGAGACATGACAAATAAAACTAGTTTATTTGCATTGCTGAGGAGGGAAAAAAATCACTTTCTCGTTTCTATTGATAGATCGGGAATGCTTCTTAGGCACTGGTACTGGCACTGTTTTAAGTTGGAAGGTAGAGGTGTAAAGCTGAGTGCTGTTATCAGAAAGGAAGAGCTCAAAGAGACACTTCATAAGTTGAATCACCAGAAAATGGTGTGGTGCATCTCACTGCATAATGATGCAGCTACTAACAATGCACGTTTGACACTTTCCTGTGTTGTGAGAGACAGATGTGCTGCTCTGATGATACCACGTAAGGCTAGGTGATGGTATTTTTGTACACATGAAAATGAAAACTGTCTGTAAATGTGGAAATTCATCAACACATTTGCTGTAATTATGGACTGGGTTCCACACTTTTCCCAGTTGCCTGTAATTCAATTTGGGGCTGATACCAGTGTGCTTATCTTTGTCCATGCAAAACTCTGTGATTTCAGTGTTTTCCTACTTTGTGGGTCTACTCGCCTGTGTCTAGGCACATTTCTCATGATTTAACATGGGGGGAAGGGGAGAAAGTCCACTCATTTAACATGATTAATAGGCTGGATTAAGCTTAGTTTGGGCAAAGGTGTGTGGGAAGGAAAAGAAGATAATGAACCTCACCACTTTGCATTTGGCACACAGAAATTACACTTATTGTGCGATAAAGCCCTCTACATCCATAACCAAACAGATGGTTAGGGCACATGAAGCACTGTAAAAATGGTGGAATCTTCTCTAAGCCCAAGATGGATTTGATGTCAGTCTTCAGCACTGTAAGTTACAGCACTATAACAAACACTGTACATCTCATTGTGACTCATGGGACGTCGCATTGCACCGACATCTCATGGTGCCTTGCTCAGCCCCCCTTCCTGGGGTGCTGGTTTAGCCTAGGCCAGAGCTTGTCTCCTCTTCCCAATTGCTGGGCAGGCCAGGCCCCCAGGCTCTCCGTGACCGGAGATGGTAAAACCCTGGTTTCAGTCTTTCCCTCTCTTGTTGCACCTAGCTAGCTATGAGCCTCTGTCTGGTATTATCACTCAGTGTGCAGATTCCACTTGCCCTGTCTGGGCATTGGAAAAAATTGCAGCTTTCTATGAAGTGCTGTGCTGTCTGCTGGACACAGCATTCATGCAGGGGCCTGCCCAAGATGTTCATCGTGTACAGTGTTGTCTTGAAGCATCCATATCCACATCTCAGTCTGTTCAGCTTGACCCACGCTTCTCTGTCAAGGTCATGCCCAATGAGGGACTCATTTGTTGTTGGTATAAAATGCTGTGGGAATAGATTTCAGACCAGAGTACTCTGAACAATCATTTCCTTTCTATTCACCCCACCCCTTATCTAAATTTAGTGCAACACACAAGGCCACAGTACCCGGCCTGCTGGGCTCTCCAAGGGGCCAGAAATGTGTCAGCAGGAGTACGGCTAGGATGGGAGTGGACAATTATTTGGGCTGCAGGGCCACTTAACCAGTTTTGGTGAGCTGTTGAGCACACACACCTGCTCATGCTCACTCACACACACATGGGCCATAAAGAGGGGCCAGGGCTAGTGCCAGAGCAGGACCAAGAGCCCGCCCAGGACTGTAGTGTGCCCCCTTTCCTCCTCCCCCCTCCCCCCAGAGCCTAAAGCCAGCCCTGTCTGCTGCTGGAGTGAATGGCAGGGCTGGGCCAGGCTAGGCCCAACCAGTGAGTGTAAAGCCCCTTCCTGCATCACTGGCTGTGATTCAAAGGTCTCCAATTCCCATCATTGATTGGGACATCCAGCGGGCACCTAGCAGTTACCTGCTACTTCAGGTAGATGGCTGCCAGCAGCAAGGAGGAGGCATCGTGTGGCCATGTAGTGCAGGCTGGTAGAGCCCAGGATGGGTTGCTGCACAGGGGCCACTCCCAGCTGTGTCTAGCCTCTGTACAGGTGTCCTGGTGCATACGTGCACACATATACACACATACATACCCCCCCACACAAAACCTTGCAGCTCCCAGGAGCCCTGATGGCAGGGCAGAATAACATATCAGGGAGGCCTGCGGCCAGGCTCCATCCCCTATAGGCAGAAGGTGGTAAAGCCATGCTCATGCTCTGGCTCCAGCCTCTGCTGGCACTGCAGGTAGAAGCAGCCCCGCCTACCCACCTGGCTCCATGTGGCAAGCCCTGAGCAAGCTGTACTTGGGCCCTGGCCTCTGCTGGTGCCGCATGGTGCTGGGCAGGCAGGCAGGGCTGCTTTCACCCAGCATCCCTTGTAGCATCTGGTAGATGGAGTCCAGCCCCAAAGGCCCTGGGGACTGCCCACCAGGGCCTGGATGCGGCTTGCCCAGGGCCTGCGGAGCTAGACTTTCCCAGGCCAAGTGGGCAGGTGGGCAGGGCTGCTTCCATCCAGCATCTCCTGTGGCTCCAGCAGAGTCCAGAGCTGCCACCCATGCCACCCACCAGCAGAGGCAGGAGCCCAAGCACAGCTTGCCTAGGGCCTGCTGTGTGCTGCTGCTGGCTGTGGTGCCCACCACCGACTGGATAAATTCAGCTAAAAGGCTGGATCCAGCCCGTGGGCCATAGTTTGAACAACCATGGGTTAGAGTCTTAGAGTCTGCTTTCTTATGTCACTTGGTCTAATGACCTAGAATGCAGGGAATACATTTCTTTGTGTCTAAGTTGTGCAGCCAGTAATGAGTCTTAGCATGCTGTAAAGTACAGTATCAAGCGTTTTAGTGCAACAGGTTCTGGACCGCACAGGAGCACAATAATCTGCTGGGGTGTATATCATTGCAAGTGTGGTGGTTCTGTGCACTTTGAAGCTGGCACCCCAAATGTGGTGTTTATAGATGAGGGAATGGTTTAATGTAACTCCCTGGTAAGCTGAGTTGAGCTCACAGGGAATTATATAATTGCCTATTGTGATATTCGGCATGCTCTCGGCTTAATGACTGTCCATGTGGAAGACCAATGATACTAATTTATAGATGCTCTTCATTGGCCTCGTGCCTCTCAAACAGCGCCCCAACCACCATGCCACTGGCTTAGAAAGAAGGTACAGTGCCAGTCTCAGTCCCCACTGCTGTTGTTGGGGGTTTATCAGTTTATCTTACATTGAGTGAGGCCATACATCTGAGTAATTGACAACTGACTGCCTCATCCCTCAAGGTCATGGTGTTTTCCTGAAAGAGGCCAGCGTGTTTACCTGGATCCACCCAACACAAACTCTAACCCAAAAAGACCCTGTTAGACACTGAAAGCTTTTTTTGAGTGCCATAGCTGAGCTGTAACCAACAGGTGAAATTGCATTTTTACTGGCAAGCCTCCAGGTGCCATTTGGCAGAGCAGCTATGAAAAAGCACTGCTGCAGGAAACAGGAATTCTTCCTAGCAACTCCAGCCCCTGTTCCCTTCCTTCCTCTCTTCCCAGAGAACTGGAGAAGGCTCATCCCTCTGAGCCTTGACACTTGGGTTTCCCAGCCCTCCTGGCTCCACAGTCGGGAGATGGAACCCAGGTGTCTGGGTTTTCCAACCTGGAAGGTGGAATACAGGCATTCTGTGCCATGGTCAGCACTGGGTTGTGTGGAGGTGCATGACTTCTGGCCATGGGTTGGGGAAAGGGTCCAGACAGAGGACTCACCAGAGGCCCCTTGGTGTCTCCCTTGTCTGTAGGCTCCACATTTGTAAACAGGAGGCCTAGTCATGGAGCCTGAGATCCTGGATCCAGGATGGTTGCCCAGATACCTTCAGACCTCCAGAAACATATGCATAGATGGTACCGGCAACATGAGGACCAAAGGGGACCCTCAATGTGGGGCATTACGATGGACAGGTTGACAGCTGCTTGCACCTATGGTGCCATGGCACTTGAATGAATCACCAATGCCCAGGAGCATGCTGTGAAGGTCCAAGAATGAGGAATAGGGATGGCTACATGCTATCTGAGGGTGGCCACCCATGACACTATGGAGCTGACAGTCATAGCACCAGGATAGGGAACTTATGCATAAGGTCAAAGACTGCTTGGGATCCAACTATGGCACCCCTGAGTGGCATCAGTGCTGTCTATCCTGGGGAGACTGTTGCTTTTCCGGGTGGAGTGGTGGGGCAGACTATAACCCACCCCCACTCCACCATGGAGAGCCCTGGTCCAGAGACTCCTCCCTAAGATGACATGCCTAAGAGCCAGGGCAGAGACCTTGGATGGTGGCCATGGGGGAACACTACACTGCACATTGATTGAAAGATGCTGGGGTGCAGGGGAGTCCAGGAACAGGAGATAGGATGTGTGAGAGCCATGGGAGATGATCTGTTGCCCAAGGAGCCAAGAAGACATCAAGCAGGGCTTGCTCTAGGGAGCAGCACTGGGGGAAAGGAGGGGGACCCAGCTACCTGTGACCTGATGCCAGGGCAGCAGAGACACTGCCTACCTTCCAGGGGATCTGCAGAGCCACTGCAAAGATTGGCAGTCCCCTGGTCCAAGTCTGGTCCAAGTTCTGGAGCGGGCAACATTCTACGTTTTTTCTTTATTATGCACACAGAAGGTTTGGCAGTTGCAAACTTTTAATTAGACCTCAGGGTGGCAGTTTTGTGCACGACATGCTCCCTGCCACCCCAAGGTTTCTTGCTTTAAGTTGAGCCCTCTAAGTTTCCCTACCCCACAACATGTCATAACCTCCTGGTGCAGCCAGGGTCCTTCCCTACTCTCTCAATGTTGACTGAGAAGATGGTTCCAGAGAGGGGAATGTTCCACAGTGTTTATGTAATAAACACACTAAAAGTTTGGCAACTCCAACATTTGATTAAAATGAGTCATGTCTGTTCCTTGTGCCGTATTCCTCTGCACTCTGGTGTGTGCTCCTGGGGGCAGTTGAGGAAGAAGAGGAGGTGGGGATGGTGTGCGTTGTGGGCAGCGGTGCCCAGGATGCAGGGCCAGAGGCCTGGGTCAAGAGTCCTGGGGCCTGTTGCCAGGGCATGGGCACTTGAAACACTCTGGCCCTACTCATCCAGGGAGGGCTGCAGGCTATGTAGGTGAAGCGCTACTCAGCCAGGGCTTTGCAGATTCAGACAGCCTCCTGTAGTGTAGGGCTGGAGCCACCAGTATCAGTGGGGTGGGGTCATACAGGCATCTAGGAAGTGTGCATACTTCCCCTGGTGCCCGAGGCTTATGGGCACACACACACACACATACACGGTGGGCCACAGGGTGCACTGGGTAGGCATGTGTGGGATGGCCAGCTAATGGCTTGTGGCCATGATGAGCCGCTGTCATATCCAGTCCAGATGGGTAGCTGTAATGTCCATGCCAGACAATCAGGGACGGCTTGTCCATTCAGCTCTGCTCGGGAGTCTTCAGAAGCCCAGGGAGCCTGTGGGGCATTCTGGGAGGTGTATGAGAGCCCCTACTACCTGCTGGGCTTGGCCCATGCAGGAAGGCTGCAAGATCCCCCCACATCTCCAGATGATCTAACATGTGTCCTGCTTCCTCCCAACCTAAACAGGGACATTTAGAATAAAGCTCGAAAGTTAGAGCGCTTCCACTGCTGGTTTCTTGAATGCCTGTACTGAGCTTTGATGAGGAGCAAAGAGAATGTTCTTGGCTAGTAAGCCTGGGGGTGAAAGGCATCTCAAAGGAAACAAAGAAAAGGTAGGGCTGTTTCCTGCTTCTCTTTTACATGTTTGGTGGAGCTGACTGGATATCATGATGGAGCGTGCAGCATCAACCTAGGAAAAAGTGCTGCTTCTGTTTTCCCCCATGAGCAAAGGAATGCTCCTGACTACAGGTTTTTTTTTTCTGGAACAGGGTTCCTCATTACTACAAGCAAACTGGCTTGTGCCTAATTGGCCCAAACTAAGCCCATATGGAGAATATGCTGCTGCTTCCACCAGAGATTGCAAACATAATTTCATAAATGTCTGTTAAGGGGCTTTCTCCTGAGCACTGGCCACTGCTGAATGAATACTTTTCACATTCAGGATGTACCTGAATAAGAAAAACATACAGTTAGATCTTTCTGTGTGGTCGAACTACTGTTGTTAAATTATGCGAAAATTTTTCTGTAAAATTAAGGTAAATATCTAAAAAAAAATATTCTCAGCTTTTAATTGTATTTGCATATTCATTATTAATAACTCTTCTTCCCCAGCCGCCAGACTAGTAAACACACAAGCATAGAGCAGACCTAATATATGATGTGCTAAAAGTGAAAACGTTTTTCCAGTACTGCATGTGAAACAAATCCTGCAGCACAGAGTGGTTCTCAGATCATTACTGTTTAAGAAATATGTTTAGTAAACCCAGGAGAACTTGTAAAATGACACATAATTAGAAAATAATAAATCTTCTAACTGGATGATGAGTCAAATACTCTTTAATAAAGAAATCTGTAATCCTTTTGGCAGTTTAGTATGTTTCATTTACATAACTGTTTAATTCATAAAGGCTGCATCAACACAAGCAAACATTCATTAATATGTGCATATCTGGTAATCTTCTGAGCGGCTCCAAATCTCCTTAAACCAGGCATGTACCTGCTCCCACTGAAGTCAATGGGAACAAGATTAAATTAGATTAAAATAATAATGTGTATTTTCTGGCTTACTCATAACTTGGGTTCTTGAAAATGTAGCCTGCGATGTAGTATAAGTTTCCCTTTAATGAAAGCAAGTGCAAATCTGCATTCACATAAAGCAATTCCTTTGAATTTGGGAAAGCAGAGATTGGTATTTTCTGCTTCTGCTTGTTGTTTTGGTCTTGTTTTAATCCTTCTTTTAAGTTTGACATTATTACATAAACATAACCCCCATCTTTTTAGATATAAATCAATAAATAAAATTGCCATATCCCATATACATACATGCACTTTAATGCTTAATTTCTGTGCACTACCACTTACCTGGTAGTAAGGTACTATACTGAGCTATGGAACTATTGGCTTTTGATGTCTGTATGCTACAGCTTTAAATCTGTTCGATGAAGGAAAGAAAGTGGTTCTATGCAGACTATCAGAAGAACTGTACACAGCGTGCTCTCTCCTGAAGAGTTTTTGGTTGTAGCCGTGTTGGTCTAAGTACATAGGTAGGCACGGTTCTTTGAGTAGATGTGATATCTTGTATTAGATCAACTGAGTAGTTGGAAAAAAGTTCTCTTCTGTTCTTTCTAATTTGTTTGGGGGCAGGGTGGAGGGTATAATTAATTTACCTAAGCTCAAAAATATGTTCTGCTCTTTGTGTATGGAAAATAGAATACTTAAAAGCAAGAGAATGTGAAAAAAAAGTTGACGTGATCAGTATGATCCACTTAAAACTGCCTCAAGAAATTGCAATAGTCTGTGAATAAAATGAATAAATCCAGACCCTTTTAGCCATGGGTCTATTGATTAGAAGGATGTTTTTGTTACTGTTCTATGATCTTGCTTTATGTTATAAGGATACCTTTCTCCTCCTACCCACCAGCCCCTGCCCCAGGGTACTGTCTATATGATTCTGTCCACAGGGATCCATGTGGTAAGTGATGAGTTTTACTAGCAAGGTGCTCAGTTCTTTCACTCACCAAAGGGATTGTGCCTGTTTGGGTAGTTGCTGCAGAGTGCTTTAACATCTCATTTACTTCAATGGGGTTTGAGGATGCTCAGCTGTATCTTTGTGGAATCAAACCCCAAGATTTGAGCATTTCATAACTTCTGGTCTAAAGAAGTTCTTTTTTTTTTCATTGGCAAAGTATTTATCCAACAAATGCTCACCAGTTAGTTATTGGGCATGATCATACAGCATTGCTGCCAGTGGTTTTTGTTGTTCTCTCAAGTGAATGTATAAGAGAGAATTCTTTGAGTGTACTTACTGACAGCTGTGAGCAAGTTGTGATTTTAGATTCTGACCATATCATTAGTGAAGTCTTTTCTACATCTGTGTTTTTCTCTCCTTCATTATTATTCTTCAGCATAGGTGCTGTCTAGAGGCTGTGCCCATATAAGCAAACGAAAACATTATGCATTGCCAAAATTTTAGACATTGTTTCTCTGCTGCATGGCAGAATGTTATACACTCCAGTCTAAACAGGGCTTCACAGAGATCTACAGCATGGATCCTGCTACTGCTTTTTTTTTTACTTTGCATGGTCTCTAGTTAAGCACTACATAGATATCAGAATCAGACCCATTGCATCAACACCTGCCTCTTCCAATACTGTTCCCATTATTAATATTCTTTTACTGCCAATCTGGTGTTGACTGGGCCAGTTCTTCCTTTTTTAAACATTAGCATAAGACTAAACATGTTGAATAACCCTGACCAAGCTGCCTGACTGATAATGTAATAATCACTGCTTTAGTTTGGATGTCAGTGAGTCAGTTAATTGCAGGACTCTTGCTCTACCCTGAGATTTCTTTCTGTAAAAAGGTTTTGTTTTAATGGAACATGAGTTGGAATGGTGGGGATGAGCTGGTCTGCAGCCTAGCAAATCAGCTTTCTTTCTCTTTTTTTTTTAGTTTTCTGACTGGTAATGTACAAAGTTTGTTTGCACCGTGTCCTTGTCTGCAATATGCAGAATGCTGCAGAGGTTCTCTCACTCCATTTCCATCTTAATTTTTTTAATAACTTGCCTGAAGTATCAAATAAAGCTGGCGTCAGGAAATATGCTAAAGCTGGGACACTGATACTGTCTGTTTTAACCAGCCACTTTTAGCAGCGATTGAAAGGTGACCTAAAAAAAAAGGGTGGGGGGGGATAGGCTTTTAGCTGTGTTATAATGCCATTTTTAGCCTCCTTATGAATTACAAAAAAATGTTTGAAAGAGGATGCTGGTGGTGGCATTAGTTATTTAGCAATACTTCAGAGAGAAGAGGGATTGCATTAGGGAACTTACAGAAGTTATCAATCATGCTGTAACTTCAAGTGCTTTACACAAAGTCCTTAAAGTTACAGTGTCATCAAATGTAAACAGACATTTGGTGTTTGATGGTGGGGGCTCTGAGCCTCCATGCACTGGCTGAGGCCAGGAGGCAAGGGGTGCTGTAACCTGCTCTGGAAGCCCAGCAGCTCGGTCAGTTGGTGTCTCTGGGCTTGCTCCTCCACCCACCTGGAGACGCCAGAGCCAATTAGGTTGCCAGGGAATCTCCCATGTTGGGGGCTCTCTCAGGGGATAGACACCCTGAGTGGTGCCGTTAGGCACTGGAAACCCTCTCCCTGAGGGTGGGGGTGCCAGCCAGGTGTACCACTCCCCCCTTCCCCACCCCTTGATGGCTGCATCTCCCCTTCCCTCCCTGGCTGCATTGGGAGGAGACTCTCTGAATCCTCTCTGTGGCAGAACAGGGGCATGATAAGCAACCTTCATAGGGAACTGTATACAAGTCCCCTAAGGTGTTTTAATTTAGAGCTCCATCATTTATTACCCGATTGAGTGAGGGTTACATTTTCTCATGATTGGCCATTTTAAAAGCATTCTGCAGCCTTACATGTATGTTATGACATGGCTGTAGAGCACTTTCAGGAGCCAAATCATGTGAAAAATGTCACTTCTATATATGCCCTCTGTGCTTGTGCATTAGTAATGTTAAGTTGGTTTTGACCAGGCTAGTGGGTTCTGTGATGAGAACAAATGAAATGGTGATTGAAGAGAGTGGAGGTTGAGTGGTCAAAAATAGGAAGTTTTTAATCAGACTGCGTAAAAAATCCAGTTCTTTTTTTGCTAATGCCTGCACTATTTCAGTTAATAATTAATAGCTTGGATAAAGGCAGCTTTTAATAAAGGTTAACATCTTTTTACTAGCAGTTTAAGTGTTAAGTGCTCACAATTGTATATTCAATATACAGTTCCCCTTCCAGAATTTATCCCCCTCACCTTTTCCTCTGCCCCCAAAAACTCAAGAAAGAGCAGACTTGATAGTACTTGCATTCTATGCTCTGTGAGATAGGAGCTGATTTTATATACAGTACATAGCACAGTTCAGGGCCAACTAGTTCTTTGGAGAAACTAGGCAGTTGCCTGGAGCAGCATTTATGGAACTGGTGAGTGATTGGTGGCTTCTGATTGCTAGGTGTGGTTAACTACATGAATGTGAGGGGAGGGCTTATGAAACAAATGCAGCTGGCCCTGGAGGGGTTGAATCCACACACATGAAGTTTCTATATGCCATTGCAATGCCAATGATAACTAACTTCCAAAATAAATAACAAAAGTGGAATTTAAAAAACCCCAAACTTTCAAGCCCTATTTATTTGCCATCAAGCAGAAGAAAGCAGAAGCAATTTAAAATAATCTTGAGTCCTGGCTTAGAATAATGAGTAAGGATGATGAAGAAACAAAGATCTCACTGGTTACTTGCAAGGGGCCATCCATAACTTGCATGCAAAAATTTTATACATCATTTCATTTTCAATAGCGGTAAGTCCAAAAAGCTTTTATTTAGAGAGTACTGTATTTTCTTGCATAGCTCACTTTCCTCCCCACCATTGTTTTTGGTTGACAGAATGTAGAAACAAAGATCTTTTATCCGAAGTTAAGGCTGACTGTGTGATGTAGTCCTCCTGTGAAAACAGAGTATCCAGGAAGCATGGCATCCTAGGAGACAGCCTGAGTTAGGCATAAGGAACTACCTGGTATGGTAGGACAGCAACAAAGCTAGTCCCCAGACCCTTGTAAGGGCAGTAGCAAGCCTGTTACTTCTTTACCATAAATAGTCCTTTATATAACTTATGGTAAATAATAGTGTTGCTTCCACACTACCAGCCTCATAAAGGTACTACAGACTGCATGCAGCAGCTCAATCACCCTCAGCCAGCTCAGTGGCACTTTGGTAAGTGAAAGAGTTATCACTGGGCTCTGCCCCTGCTCTTTGCAGTCCAGGGAGAAATGGATCCATCTTGGCAGCTATGAGTCATATCCTGCTTCTATTCCATCAGAGAAAAAAAACATCTTTCACACTTAAGATACACATCTTAATTTTGGAGGGCTGATTTGGGTGGGAAACAGTGGGTGTGATATGCAAGTAAATATGGTACTCTATGCCACTAGCCTGTGGGTTGTTAGATCTCTCTGGGCACGTCTACACATCACTCTATGGTGTCACATAACAATCATGCAGGTCTACACATGATTGGTAGCTATGTCACTGTAGCAAAGTGTTCCCCCAATATAGTGCACCCACTGCTACAGTGACATAGTGGTGATATCTAACTGTGCACCATGCACACACCGCAGTAACTGCCCATACTGTGCCATGCTTTAGTACTTCCAAAAGGAAATACAAAACATGGCTATGTGTAGATACACACTCTCTCTCTTATTTTGATCAAAAGCTATTCCTTTTTCCCTATTTCTTTTTGAACCTGGCATGCAGTTTCTCATGCAAAATTTTGTTTTCAACAAATAGACCTTTTCTGACCAATCAGCTCTAATCAGTGTCTTTTTCTGAAATGGGGAAAAAAGAGTAAGCTAGCAGTCTCTCAAGAAATAAATCTTTCCACTAAGACCCAAAGGTAAGCGTGTGTTTTCTTCTAGGTTGGCGGATCTCCTCAGGCGGGCTTTAAACTAGGCTCGCCGGGGGGAGGGGAAGATGAGGGCGGGGGAAGCTGTGGACCACCAAACCATGTGGCACCCACAAGGACACCCAGCCTGAAGAAAGAGAACATTGGGAACCTGCAAGACGCGGGGCGGCCAGCACTACGGCACAGGTAAGAAATGAGAAGGTAAGAAATAAGGGGCCCCATGGGACTCGGAGCGGGGGGGGGGGCAGCAAAGGCACCTGTCTCAGGGTTCAAGTGCCTATATACTAATGCTAGGAGCATGGGAAGCAAGCAGGATGAACTAGCGCTCCTGCTTGCACAAAACACCTACGACTTAGTAGGGCTAACGGAAACCTGGTGGGATTCGTCCCATGACTGGGCGGTACATATTGAGGGTTATAGATTGTACAGAAAGGACAGGGTGGGGAAAAAAGGGGGAGGGGTTGCGCTCTATGTCAATGAGCAATATACGTCAACCCTCATCAAGACGGAATCCAAGGATGAGGAAGTAGAAGGATTGTGGGTTAGGTTACATGGGGGGCAAGGAGAAAGGGATTTGGTGGTAGGGGTCTGCTACAGACCCCCACATCAAGGGGAAGAAATAGATGCGGGGCTCCTGAGGCAGCTCACGGAGACCATAAAAGCTAAAGAGGCTGTAGTCATGGGGGACCTAAACTACCCAGACATCTGCTGGGAGACACAGACGGCAAAGTCCCACCGCTCACGCGGGTTTCTAACCTGTGTACAGGACCTCCACCTGACACAGGAGGTACATGGTCCCACTAGGGGGAATGCCATACTGGATCTGGTATTGGCAACGGGGGATGACATGGTAGGGGACCTCCAGATCGGTAGCCATCTGGGGGACAGTGATCACCTAATAATAGAATTCACCATAAGACATGGAGTGGGTAAGGTAACTAGTAGGGTGAAAGTGCTAGACTTTAGGAAAGCTGATTTAAATGAACTCAGGCGATTAGTCAAGGACGCACTGCAGAGTAGGAGTTTTGAAGTGATGGGAGCCCAAGAAGGGTGGCTGTGCCTTAAGGAAACAATCCTTTAGGCACAAAGTGAGATGATCCCCGTGCGAGGTAAAAGAGGGAAAGGGGCCAGGAGGATTCCCTGGCTGACCACAGAAATCCAGGGCAGCCTAAGGGCCAAAAGGGGAGCACATAAAAAGTGGAAACAGGGAGAGATCACCAAAGACGAATATACCTCCTCTGTTCGTGCTTGTAGGGAGGCAGTTAGACGGGCCAAAGCTACCATGGAGCTGAGGATGACATCCCAAGTAAAGGAGAACAAGAAATTGTTTTTTAGCTATGTAGGGAGTAAAAGGAAGGCCCAGGGAGGAATAGGACCCCTGCTAAATGGGCAGAAACAACTGGTGACGGACAGGGGGGACAAGGCTGAACTCCTCAACGAGTTCTTTGCCTCAGTGTTCCTAAGTGAGGGGCATGACAAGTCTCTCACTGGGGTTGTAGAGAGACAGCAGCAAGGCGCCAGACTACCATGAGTAGACCCTGAGATGGTGCAGAGTCACTTGGAAGAACTGGATGCCTTTAAGTCGGCAGGCCCGGATGAGCTCCATCCAAGGGTGCTGAAGGCACTGGCCGACATCATTGCAGAGCCACTGGTGGGAATATTTGAATGCTCGTGGCGCATGGGCCAAGTCCTGGAGGACTGGAAAAGGGCCAACGTGGTCCCCATTTTCAAGAAGGGGAGGAAGGAGGACCTGGGCAACTATAGGCCAGTCAGTCTCACCTCCATCCTTGGCAAAGTCTTTGAAAAAATTATCAAGGCTCACATTTGCGAGAGCCCAGCAGGACAAATTATGCTGAGGGGAAACCAGCACGGGTTCGTGGCAGGCAGATCGTGCCTGACCAATCTAGTCTCTTTTTATGACCAGGTTACGAAATGCCTGGACACAGGAGGAGGGGTGGATGTCGTATACTTAGACTTCAGGAAGGCCTTTGATACGGTATCCCACCCCATACTGGTGAACAAGTTAAGAGGCTGTGACTTGGATGACTACACAGTCTGGTGGGTGGCGAATTGGCTAGAGGGTCGCACCCAGAGAGTCATGGTGGATGGGTTGGCTTCGACCTGGAAGGGTGTGGGCAGTGGGGTCCCGCAGGGCTCGGTCCTTGGACCGATACTCTTTAATGTCTTCATCAGTGACTTGGACGAGGGAGTGAAATGTACTCTGTCCAAGTTTGCAGATGACACAAAGCTATGGGGAGAAGTGGACACGCCGGAGGGCAGGGAACAGCTGCAAGCAGACCTGGACAGGTTGGACAAGTGGGCAGAAAACAACAGAATGCAATTCAACAAGGAAAAATGCAAAGTGCTGCACCTAGGGAGGAAAAATGTCCAGCACACCTACAGCCTAGGAAATGACCTGCTGGGTGGCACGGAAGTGGAAAGGGATCTTGGAGTCCTAGTGGACTCCAAGATGAACATGAGTCGGCAGTGTGATGAAGCCATCAAAAAAGCCAATGGCACTTTATCGTGCATCAGCAAATGCATGACAAATAGGTCCAAGGAGGTGATACTTCCCCTCTATCGGGCGCTGGTCAGACCGCAGTTGGAGTACTGCATGCAATTCTGGGCGCTGCAGTTCAAGAAGGATGTGGATAACCTGGAGAGGGTCCAGAGAAGGGCGACTCGTATGGTTAAGGGCCTACAGACCAAGCCCTACGAGGAGAGACTAGAGAAACTGGACCTTTTCAGCCTCCGCAAGAGAAGGTTGAGAGGCGACCTTGTGGCTGCCTATAAGTTCATCACGGGGGCACAGAAGGGAATTGGTGAGTATTTATTCACCAAGGCGCCCCTGGGGGTTACAAGAAACAATGGCCACAAGCTAGCAGAGAGCAGATTTAGATTGGACATTAGGAAGAACTTCTTCACAGTTCGAGTGGCCAAGGTCTGGAATGGGCTCCCAAGGGAGGTGGTGCTCTCCCTTACCCTGGGGGTCTTCAAGAGGAGGTTAGATAAGCATCTAGCTGGGGTCATCTAGACCCAGCACTCTTTCCTGCCTATGCAGGGGGTCAGACTCGATGATTTATTGAGGTCCCTTCCGACCCTAACATCTATGAATCTATGAATCTATAAGAAATGTATCAAATTAAATGTTGACTGAGTTGGATATATACTATACTATTTTAATCATAGGAGGGTGCATATTACAACTTAGATCCCTTCAATGGTTATGTTATCCTGTGGGGCCAGGCCAGCTCTCAGGATCTCAAAATTGCGCCGTTAAGATGGGGGTGTGTGACACAATTGCACATATACGCACACAAACATCAATTAGGTGCATACACACACTGCCGACTCAGGCACATGCACATCCAAGATTACCAGTCTAAGCACATGCACACCTATCTCCAATTCAAGCACATACATGCTATACACACCAAAAATTAGACAAAAATCAGTTGTCAATATCCACACACCCAATACACATACATGGATCACTAATTTGTATATCACGCACCTGCTGAGGTATATATATACACACACACACACACATATATTTTTGCCAGTCCTACACATACAGACAGGTGAATTCCTAATTTGGGTGTTGTGGTGTGTATGTGTGTGCCTGGGGTGCTTGGGATACCTAGGGTGCTTGGTGACTATGGAAGGGGGAGTCAAGGGTCAAAGATTTCCAGAAGGAGGGGAAGGAGGGAGATGGATGAGGTTAAGATGAGAGAGGGAAAAATAAGAGAGTGCAAGTCTGGGGTTTGGTGACCAGAGAGCTGGCAGGCACAGAGAGGTAGCAGAGATGACAGAGAGAGAGAGAAAGAGAGAGAGACACACACACACACATGGGAGGAACATCAGAGGGGCAGAAAGCAGAGGTTGGAGTAGGGCTGGGAGGTCAATAAGACAAAACCAACCTCAGGTTCCAAATTAACAGTTTTATTAAAAAGGCAATATACTGTACAGCTCATGAAGTTATTGGTTCCTACACACACACACTCACACACACACACACACACAATGGCAGAGGTTAAAGAGGCTTGGTAGAGGGGCTGAAGTTCAGAAGGAAAGAGACAGGGTCCAAGTTTGAGGAGGAAAGGTATGGGTAATATCACCCTATCCCAGGCTGAGAGTTGATTCTCGATGGCCAGTTGGGGTCTCCTTCAGCAAGGTGTTGTCCAGAGGGGGTAGCTGGCAGGGCCCCTGGGATGGATAGGTAGTGTGACGTGGAGCTGGTCTGATCCAGATGGAAATGACATTCTCACTGGGTCTGTCTTCACTACCCCTCTTTATAGGGGCAGACCTTCTATGATCATAGTGGTAGGGGCATGCCCAGGCAAGGGTCAGCCCTGGTGTACTAAGCATGTTCACTCCAGGAGAGAATGTGTATTTCAGGTGTCTGTAATGGTGGGTTGGCTGGTTTCTGCAGCAGTCTTTGTTTTCCAAATCTCAACCCAGGGAGGGTCAATGCAGGGTGATGGTTGGGCTGTTGAGTTAATAGTTTGCTCATTTAGGGGGAGCTATTTTTAGATCTACTGCCATTGTCTGTCAATCACCCACTCCTCAAGGAACCAGTTTACATGGGAGGGGGGAGTCATGAGTCACACAGTTACAACAGAGTTACAATAAAGTATGCCTGGGCAGGGGACACAAGATGGGGACTTGACATGACTTAACACGACTTATGCTAATTTACTCATGTAGGACTAAATCATATAGTATCAATAAAAAAAGTAAAAATCAGTAAAACAGTAATCACACAATATAAAGCAGTAAAAATCAATATAAACATCATAATTATACAATATAAAACAGTGGATATCCATATCAAAATAGCAGGGCACTTATTTGCAAAGGAGAGAGAAAATGGAAAACAAAACTTGCTACCAAAATAAAATGCTAAAACTTATCCTATGTCTTAGCTTACTCAAAATTATCTATAGGGAATAGAGAGGGAGAGAAGAAGTCAGAAATAGTAGGGGAAGGGAAGGGAATGCATTTCTATATATATACCAACACGGGTTCATTAGAGGCAGGTCCTGTCAGACCAACCTGATGGCCTTCTATGACCAGGTTACAAAATCCTTAGACACAGGGGTAGCAGTGGATATAGTCTTTCTGGACTTTAGGAAGGCCTTCAACACTGTCTCTCACCCCATTCTCATTAAAAAACTAGGGGACTGTGGCATTGATATCTACACAGTCAAATGGGTCACTAGTTGGCTGGAGGGCCACGCCCAGAGTGTGGTGGTGGATGGGTCTTATTCGACCTGGAAGGATGTGGGCAGTGGGGTCCCGCAGGGCTCGGTCCTCGGGCCTGCACTGTTCAACATCTTCATCAGCGACTTGGACAAGGGGGTAAAAAGCACCCTGTTCAAATTCACAAATGACACCAAGCTGTGTGGGGAAGTGGGCACGCTAGAAGGGAGGAATAGGCTGCAATCAGACCTGGACAGGTTACAGGGGTGGGCAGATGAGAACAGGATGGGTTTCAGTACTGACAAGTGCAAGGAAATGCACCTGGGGAGGAGGAACCAGCAGCAGACCTACAGGCTGGGGAACTCCCTTCTCGTCAGTGCAGAGGCAGAAAAGGATCTTGGAATCATTATTGATGCCAAAATGAACATGGGCCGACAGTGTGGGGACGTGGTCAGGAAGGCCAACCACACCTTGTTATGCATCCACAGATGCATCTCAAGCAGGTCCAAGGAGGTGATCCTCCCCCTCTATGGAGGAGGAGTACTGCGTCCAGTTCTGGGCGCTACACTTCAGGAGGAATGTGGACAACATGGAAAGGGTCCAGAGGAGGGCCACTCGCATGATCAGGGGTCAGCAGGGCAGGCCCTACAAGGAGAACCTGTTCAGCCTCCACAAGAGAAGGCTGGGGGGGGGGATTTAGTGGCCATTTACAAACAAGTCAGGGGGGGCCAGCATGCATTGGGGGAGTCCCTGTTCCCCCGAGCACTACCAGGAGTGACTAGAAATAACGGCCACAAGCTGGCAAAGGGTAGATTCAGACTAGACATCAGGAGGTGCTACTTCACAGTCGGGGCGGCTAGGATCTGGAACCAACTTCCAAAGAAGTGGTGCTGGCTCCTACCCTGGGGGTCTTTAAGAGGAGGATAGATGAACACCTTGCTGGGGTCGTTTGACCCCAGTGCTCTTTCCTGCCATGGCAGGGGGTCGGACTTGATGATCTGCTCAGGTCCCTTCCGACCCTACCAACTATGAAACTATATATATAAAAACTATATTTTATATATCATAAACTATATTTTATATATCATAAAGAAAACTGGGGGGTTGCGTTACAGCCATATGAGAAGTAGCATCACAACTCTGTGCATAGGATCATCACCACAGGAGGGACACTGATAACTTTAGCTAATGTTTGCCTGATAAAAAACTCCAAAACCACTTTTTTATGTTGAAGCCCTTCTGAAAATATCAGGCTTCCCCACTTGTCTTTTGAAGGGAGTCTAATCTTCCATAAATATTTTAAAGTATTATACTGTCATATAGACATTTTCTATTACATCAAAGGATCTGAACACTACTGCAGAAGAGTTAAAACAGTGTCAAGTCCAAGGGCATTTGTATCCTGTGGGGCAGACTATGTCCTACTCTTTTACAGCATTTTCTCATCCCCTGGTCCTGTAGAAATTCCTCTTCAGAGCCTGCAAGGAAAGAGGGACTGCTCTGAAACTTCTTATCCAACAAGTACATTGTCAGTATATAGAGACTATATAGAGAAACATGGGTTGAATGTTAATCCCAACAACACTGCAGCAGCCTTTGAATGCAGAATGTGTTTAGACCAGAATATCACTTGTTTTTTATTTCTGATGTTCTTTAGGGTTTGTTCATAAAATAATTGATGCCTGATGTTTCATCTGAACTGGCTGTTCTCACAAGGGCATACAGTATATTTGTCAGAGTTCTTGAGTTAAGGCCCAGTTTTTTATCCTGCCAGTATTTGGTTGTGGAGATACAGCAGACAGATAGCTCAGCTATTTGTTTTTTGCTTTTTTTTTTCCTAGATCATGAAAACGTTTTCAAATAAGAAAAGGTTTCCATGATCCAGGAGAAACCACCTCCCCACCCAAAAAAGTATGTACATTGCTGCATTACATGTACCATCAATTGTCTGGGTTACCCCTCTACCTGACAGCTTATTGGGGGATGTACTTAACCTTAAACAGTGACATATACTTCCATTCTATCCAAAGGACCATCTGATAGAGTATCTAGGAAAGAGATGAAGGAAAGCAATCTTTTCAAAAGCAAACAGTTTGTTGCTGTCTCAGGAGAGGCAAAGCCTTGTCTCTGTATATTAGCCCTCCATTCCAGTTGTTGCTTTAATTTTTCTGTTGAGGACTGTGAAAGACTATTTCCCTCCTTGGTAAATATTTATAAAAATATTCTGAATTTAAGGGCACCCCATTTGATAATGTGTCTCCTATAATTAAAGTAATACCTAAGGGTACATATAGGCATTAAATTTAGATTGACCTAAATAGGGTTAGGTTAATCTAAATGCCCATCTGTTCAGGAATTCAGGGGGGTTATATCAGAACAAAAATGTTGGGCCTGATCTAAATTAGTTCACCTGAGGATGTAAACTAACTTAGATTGGGAATGGATTAACCCAATCTATTGAATGCCTGTATGCATTCAGAATGCATCCCCAGGGCTGGGGAAGCCCAGCTGCTTGCCCCAGCCCCAGGGCTGCGTTCATCCTACCCCACTCACAGATTCAAAGAAGTTTAGGGTTGGAAGGTGTGGCAGGCCAGTAGGGGGTGCTCCTGTGCTGAGCCATCCACCTCATTGCACCCGTCCACCTTCCAGGCTCCGAGTGCCTCCCTGGGGTGCTTCACATCTGGCCAACCCCCTTCCTGGAGCACACCCGCGAGCCTGGGGTCGCTGCTGCCACCACCCAGGAGTCTCAGTCTGTCTGTGGCCCTGTGCCCCCTGGGATACACAGGCCTTGAATACCTTGAGGGTGCTCGACCCACTGCAAGAACTGGGGGTGCTTCCCTTGGCCTGGAGCACAAATAGTAGCCTCCCTTATTCAGCTGGACCAAGGGGACACAAAGGCATGCCTCTTATCCATCTCCCAATGAATCCACCACACTAGGTATAGTGGTGAACTTTATTGGTTACAGAGAGGAAACTTGGGGGAGGATTCAGGATGGGGAGGAATTACAGAATAACCCTAGAGCAAGCAGTGTGGCTAGGTAGCTGTTGATTACTTATCTGCTGTACTGCCTGCTATATGTCTAGATAGGTTTCAAGTAGCTTACTCACAGGTATCATCCAGAGGCTGGTTAAGCTTTCCTCTGGAGGCAGCCAGTTCAATGTATGTCCAGTTTCAAAGGAGAGAGGGAGAGAGAGGGAGAGATCCCCCTCTCTCTGTCTGGTCAGTTGCTCCCATGCTGTCCAAAATGACTCAACCTTCTAGAGCCTAGAAGAGCACCAACCTGGGTGCTCCTTTCATGCTTTCCAAAAAATGGCTGTCTCCCTTCCAGGGAGAAGGGACCCTATATATCCCTGTCATGACCTCATCACTAAATTCCCACCAGAAGCAGACCCATTGGCTGATGCCTGGTGCTTTTAAGTGCCCTCACCTTCCAGGTCCCATCAGGCAGATGTTGCCTGAGGTCAACCAATCAGTTTAAAAAGCAACATGGGTCACCTATAGGAGTCAAGCCCCTACCCCATGCCATGAGGTCATTGCCAAAACAATAGAGAGGTGGAGTTCCCCCCTTGGCTCCCTGTAGCTTCTCACATATGCAGGATTAGGTTTCCCCTCTCTCAGGAATGTCTCCAGCTCAGGTTACAACTCAGGGTTACATGAAACAGATGGGGTGAGGGCTGCCTGCCCCCCATAGTGGCCATGGCAACCCAACTGACAGACAGGTGATAAGCCTGATAGAGTTTGGGGAGATACTGAGATGGCATTCTGCCACAGAAGGGCCTTTGTGAGATCATCAGGTCTAGCCTGCCTGCTCTAGGCAGAAAAGACTGCTGGGGTCAAATAACACCAGCAAGGTGTGCATCCAGTCTCCTTTTAAAGATCTCCAGGGTAGGTGCCTGCACCACCCCTGCTGGGAGTCTATTCCAGAGTCTGGTCACATGAACTAAAAAAAATATGGAACGTTTCATGAATTTGCATGTCATCTCCTGACCCTCACCAAGCTATTTTTAGCTCCTAACCCCAACACTCCTAGATAGATAACCCTCCTCCCCCACCAGTGGACCCACCAACCCTCCCTGCAGACTCACCAAACCCCCATGGACCCACCAAATCCCCTCTCAGACCTGTTATCCCTTCCTGATCCCGGCTGCCCTGAGCTACTTTAATTTTCTTGTGTGACTCCCAGGACTGGCAAGTGACTGTATATGCCACTCCCAGTCTACGTTCATATGGCTTAAATCAAGCCATGTGAACATAGACCGGATGCGATAAATGCCTGTATGAACCCTAAGGTAGTAAGATGTTAGAGAAAATGTTTTGAGAAAAATACATCCCTTTATTTTTTCCTGCTTGTTTCCTTTATACGTTTGTTTGGGCTTTTCTCTCAAGGGAGCTTTACTGATTATACTGTAGAATCAGTAAGTTCAGTTTTCCTTTGCTGAGGAAAACCTTATAAACATCAACTGGAGCCCAGAAAATAAAAAGATTACATGGCAGTGGTGTGGGTAGGGAGTTGGTGGGGAATTCAAATCTTTCTGTTGAAAGAGAGGCTCTATCAGCAGCTAGATTCTGGAACAATTAAGCTATTAAGCTATTACAGAAAGCCTCCCGAGGTTTCATTATCTCTTTAACATGAGACAGTGCCTGTGAGGCTTGCTATCACCTGAGCAGACAAATCTGGGAGAGATAAAAAAGCATTGTGATATAGGAGTAGTGATACAGATGAGGGGGACATTTTAAATTTGATGTCCTCTGAGGTCAGATCTGATATGGATGCTGAACCTTCTTGCTCTACACTTTACCTTCCATTAGAGCTGGTGTTTTAATTTAATTTTTGAGTTCTGGAATACCAATTAATTGGTTTTTGGGACCATATTGTTTCTATACTAGAATGACGGGATTTGGGTGAAATTGTCACTTTGGGACTGAATGGGTGGAGCTGGTTTCTTGGCTTTCATCACTTTTCAGAGAGGTTCTTTGCTGTGGTTGTATGTAGGCGAAAGAGTAAAAAGACAGTAGGAAGGAGACTTCTCAGTGCACCTGTGCTGGACCTAAGCAGTATGACAAAACCCCAATTGCCTCCAATGCTTGAAGACTATTTTAGACTAGTGTTTCTGCAGGTACTGTCCCCAAAAGAGTAGAGACTGCTGAGGAGGCAACACAGCCAGGGATGCCCCAGTGAAAGGACATCTGAACACTTTTTGACTCTCTTCTCCCCTTCTCATCATCAAACTTTTATGCTGCATTCATCAGCCCACTATCTTAACACCCTCCACTAGTGCAATAAGTGCCTTGACTAGCACCTGTCATGTGTTTGTTATTTTGTCTTCTTTGCAGGAGAGGAGTATGTACAGTGGAGTGTCTTGTTTTGGAAATTTTTACATAAATAAATGCCCACGCGTGTCCATACATGTTGAATAATTAGAGGGCCTCGGTGTGTTTAGTTCAGAGAAAAGGAAGTTAAGGGAAAGAAGGGAAGTTATTAGTAGTTTTCATATATTTGAAAGGTTGCTACAAGGAACATGAAGAAAAATTGCTCTCCCTTGCCACAGAAGGTAGTGTGGCCGTGTGGGGGTGACTAACAAAATCTCTTTCCCTGGAGCTCTGCTGCCACGCCTTTGTGTAATGGAAGAATAAGAAGTTAATTTCCCAATGAGAGAGGGTATAGTGAATCACCCCAGAAGCAGGATATAAGTACATTGGTTTATTAGTGAATTTCCAGCAGGTTATGTGTAACCCCGGCTGTTATTTTAGCATGTAGTTTTCCTACGCCCTCCACCACAGTGCAACCCACTCCCCTGAGGCTGTTGGCTCACTTCCAGTCTCTCTCTCTCCTTTCCTCACAGGTATCAGTGGATTCCTCCTCCATGAGACCTTCTCTCCACCTGAGGATCAACCTAGTAAGTATCTCCCCTTTCTCTCTCACCTCTTTGCTTTGCTGGTCACTGTGGTTACTTTCGCCCGGTCAGCCGGTCTGATCGGCGATCTGTTCCAGCACTGGGTTTGCCACTCCTGGCTTTCTCCACAGATTCTCCTTATGCCGTGCCCCAGGGGGCAAGAACAGCCCTCCTGGTCATGGACTTTAATAGCTGCTGGCTCTTAATCAGGCAACATTCTCCCCCTGGTGCTATCCCTCTCCCAGCTGTGTTTACTAAGTAACTATCCTTTCCCCATCCCTGATCCGACTCTCCTCCGCACTCTCAACTCTGTAGAAACAAAGGAACAGAGCTATTCCTTGCCCTGTTACAGGTAGGACAGGTGGCAATTGATTTACATTTCAATAAAGCCAATTTAAATTAGTTCTCTGGAAAGACTTGCTAGCTGTAAGCACAGTAGGGTACAGGAAGAAGCTGCCTTGGGAGGTTGTAGAATCTTTTGTGGGGGCTTTTCAAGTGGCTGGACATTGGCTTGTCTGTTCCTAAACAATCCCAAAGAGAATCCTGTGTCTGTGCAGGGGGCTGGAGTAGATGAACCTCAAGCTTCCTTTCAACCCCACAATTCTATCTTAGAAATGGCAAGTGCAAAGAAATGCATGATGGACTTAGAAGAAACTGGTGAGGTTTGTGATGGTCCTTGGTTGCTGTGGGTGTTCATTCTATGCTTTTGGGCTGGCTCTTGAGAAAGCTGCCTCTGCACAGATACACTTTAGCTTTAGCTGTGGTCACAATCCCTGTCTCATGTCTGCTTGAGGCCTGATGCCTCCAGGAACTCCTACTTAGTGCATTGCCCCTCTGCACTATTCTGTGGCAAACCCCATTTTAATGCAACAAGTAAATCCACAGTCCGCAGCATCACTGGATGAGGTTAACAATTGTGTTCTCTGGAAGGAAGGACATATAGATCATTTACTATTTCAAAAATTAGGTGAGAATCATGACAAAATTCTTCCTTCACGTGCTTTTTCTGTAGGAAAAAAACCCAGACTAAGTTGTATTTTAAAATTACACCTGCAGTTCTCTTTAATATATCGATTTATCATGATTACCAGTATCATAATTTGTATTATTGGAACTGTTATTTACAGCACCAAAACAATTAAAGTAAGAGATTCTGTTTCTTAGTATTTAAATCTGCATACATTACAGAATACAAATAAGCTAATATGTAAAAGCACACAGTTTTTATTTTCAATATATGTTCTTATTCAATCCAAAAGCATATTTATATGTTAAGCGTCCTCATTTTGAGAAAACAATTTCTTTCTGCATGGCAGCCTTTATTACTCTATTTGTCTAATACTGCCAACAAATATTGTTTGATTTTTACATGAATCCATTCCTGGAATTGCCATAGACTTCCTATTTTACCTTGGGCAAATCACATTGCCTTTCCTCAAAGCATGGGGATATGAATACCAGTTTGCTTGGACAAACTGATTTTTTTATACATATAATTATTTGTGAATGCAAAAAATATGTGCTTTTATAAAAAAAAGTTTACATTAATTTTAACATGCTCATTTATGAAAATCTGGCCCCTAAATTGCTCTGTACCTCATCACCCAAATGAGTATATTACCTGCCTACTTCAAAGAAGCATTATGAGAATTAAATTATGACTCATATGATATATCCTATTTTTCCAAAGTTCCCAGTTTCCAAAATCAGGAGCCTATTTGAAGATCTTAGTTTGCATTTTAAAAGAACTGATTTCCCTGCAATTGTGAAGAAAAGCTTAGGAACCTGCCGACTAAAAGCCTGAGAAAACAGGGGGTAAATAAAAAGAGCCCAACAATTAATATTTTACTTATTCTTATTTTTAAGCCAATGTCATAGATTCATAGATTGTAGAGTCAGAAGAGACCACAATGTGTCCGATGCCATGCCCCCGGCAGGAAAGAGGACTGAGGTCAGGTGACTATCAAGCCTCCTCTTGAAGACCTCCAAGCTGGGTGATAGCACTACCTCTCTTGGAAGCCTCTCTTGGAGTCAACTATGACTCCAAGATCCCTCTCAGCCACTGAGCTGCTGAGGAGGTCATCCCCCAACCGATAGGTATGCTGGGTAGTCCTCCTTCCTAGGTGGAGTACCATACATTTATCTTTGTTGAGTTGCATCCTGTTTCGTTCCACCCATTGATGCAACCTGTATCTGCTCCCTGCCCTCTGGTGTGTTAACTTTGCCCCATAACTTGGTATCATCTGCAAACTTGGAGAGGGTGCTTTCCACACCCTCATCCAAATTGCTGATGAAGATATTAAATAACGCTGGTCCAAGGACTGAACCCTGCGGGACCCCACTTCTCACCTCCTTCCAGGCTGAGAATGACCTGTCCACCACCACTCTCTGGGTGCGGTCCCTAAGCCAGTTGGCCACCCACCTGACTGTGTAGGCATCCACTCCATAGCCTGCTAGCTTCCCTATGAGAATAGAATATGAAACTGTGTTGAAGGCCTTCCTAAAATACAGGTAGATGACATCAGCCTCAGCTCCTGGGTCAAGGTAGTGTATGACCTGGTCATAAAAGGATATATGTTTTGTCAGGCAAGATCTACCTGTGATGAACCCCTGCTGGTTTCCTTTCAGCATCATGCTCCTGCTGGGCCTTCACCAATGTGCTCTTTGATAATTTTTTCCAGTATTTTCCCAGGGATAGAGGTAAGACTGACTGGCCTAAAGTTACCCAGCTTAACTTTAAGCTGGGTAACTGGGGGTGTTGTCATGGTGTTGAGGGAAGTCATGAATGTTGGACATTTGAGGTTGGCAACTTCAGCAAAGTTCTTTGAGAACACCGGATAATAACTTGCTGTAGAAATGAGTGGTTTCAGCCAGTAGCATAACTAGGGATGGGCAGGGGAGGTACCAAGTTAAAAGGGGCACTGGAATCATTCTCCACCCATGCAGAGTCTGTGCCCCAGCAGCAAGATCAGCCTCACAGTTTACACATACTGGGAACTTCAAAACAGTCTTTGTCAATGGTGGATGCTGCTGTTGCTTTACAAACAACAGCCAGGATGGGCAGAATGTACAGCGGCAGCAGCAGCAGCAGCTCAGCTGGGGACTACTTGGAAGTTCCTGGCATGGTTAGGACTGCTGCGCCACCCATATCCCTTCTACCCCTCAGAACCATGCCCTCTCTCCCCCCCTGGGTGCCAACTCTGTTACACCCCTGGTTTTAGCTAATAAATAATAGTGCCAACACTATTTGAAACTGATATTTGCATGAATATGTGGTTATGAGATTGGGAGAATGTTTTGCATTTAAAAGAATTGTTTAGTTCTGCTGGCATTTTGTGACTTCTGGCGAAGTCTCACTTTGTCTAACATTTTAAATTCTCTCCATGCATGACCACTGATCCTGAACCTTGGCTGCTTGTGCTTTCACTCTTAGTTTTCCTCCTGAAATAGCTTTTATACCTGCTTCTTATCCTCTCCAGCTCAGCCATTAGTCAGTGGTAAGAAAGAGGTTGCAATAGTTCAGGAATATTGACTCGGTATTTTAGTCACCGTACATTGCATTACTGTAACTAGAATTCACAGGTCTGCTATCTAGTGCTGATTAAATCAACCTTTCTATGCTCCTGCAGTGGGAGAAATCAAGAATATGCATTCATATGACTTCTTAAGTGGAAGTGTTCACTATACTACACAAATCCCACAATATACCTTTGAGTGAAGAATGAGCTATAGTAAATAAATGAATAACGAGAATGACCTATATTACTCAGTAGAGATTATTATTTAGCATAGGTAAGGTGGCAGTGCTGAAAGGCCACTGCAGATCCGGTCCCATTGTACTATACACTGTTTAAACATGTATGAAATGGCATTTCATGTCCTAAGGACTGGACCTGGAGCTGAAACAAAATGTCACCCAGCTCTGAACTTTGGTGCCATTGCAACAGAATGCAAGTCAGGCCAGAAACAGATCTTGTAAAAGAAAGTGCTGAACACATACACTACAGCTGAGTTCTCATTACCCAGAGATTACTATCTTTTCCATTTCCTGACCTTAGAATTTTAATTTGCCAACTTTACCCATAAGGTTTCAACAAATAGAAGGGTTAGAGCTATAATTTTCCTGTTGTTTCGTAGAAAATAGTTGCATATTGCATCCTAGAAAGTGAGAAGTGGCTATCACCTAAATTTCACAGAGGAGATCATGTTCTAGTCCATACTGCGCTTTCACTGCTTTATCCACTGCCTGAAACAGCAAGCCTGGTTGAATACTGTAATTATCTGCACGTACAGACTAGCTCTTGAAAACTGTAACTGATCTCCATCTACCACTTATCTCACAGATGACGTGTGGTGGGCTGCTTCTGTTAGATTAGCCATAGCAATTAAATCATGTCTAATGAATGTTTATATAGATACAGCATCACTTCTCCTTGTGAATGTACTTCTCACACTTAGATGTTGCCTTGATGCTTTGCAACAATGTCAAAATGTGGCATTCCTGAATTATCACACTTCCAGGTATGCAGTAAAACATATAAAAGATACCAGAAATAGGCACCTTGAGCTGATAGGTTGTTCATTTTTTATGGCTACAGTTCGCCACACTGGAGAGAAAAATGGGAGATGAAATGCTCTTCAGTTTAAAGAAGAAAATACAGCAGCTAAGAACTTTTTAAATGATTTTTGGTGAGATTTTCAGCTGGTGCCAAGCCATTGAAGTCAATCCACTGATTTGTGCCAATTCAGGATATGATCCCTCATCTTTAGATTTATGGAGACTGCAACAGCATCTGAGATTGTATTATATTTTGCATCTAGAATATAATGCAGTTATTTTATTTTACCAAATTCCTTTTTCACTCATATAAAAAAGAACTGTTGGTTTCAGTGGGCAATGACAAGCGTTGTCAATAAACTTCATTAATGAGTGAAGAGGATGCTTATTAATTCCTGAAGGAAGGTATATGATATTTATTTTGCAGCCTGATGGATATCTTGGGGTGGTGTTTAAAAAATATAAACACACATTAAATAGTTCTCCCTGAACTCCCTGATTTAAATCAAGTTAAGGTTTTCAAAATCTGCAGTTGCTCACATCCAGCTCAAAAAGACTGCCTAAAAGGGAGCAATGAATATATATATATATATATATATATATATATATATATATATATATATATATTTAATGTTTAAATTTTTTTGCCACTCAAACCAGTTTTAAAAAAGTATTGTGTCAAGCCATGTTACATACAGGATTGCTACTTATAACAAGGATAGTATGTATCAAGTTGTTATCATCAGGAGATAGATTATTAAGCTTTCCATCAAGAAGTAATCCTTATTCAGGGCATAACCAAGTGAATTTCCATGGAATACAGAAGCTTCTTCAAAACTGAATATTCTCTTTTTCTGAGTAGTTCAAAATCACCTGGGTGTCTGTTTGCTTCTTGCCTTCCCTGTGAAGTTAGATCACCCTGAATCATAGTGGAGTAGTAAGTCCAAACAACGGTGAGAACTAATGGAGGCAGGGAGTCTATTTACTGATGTACTTAGGATCTGGGACTAAGTCCATCTGTGGTACTGCAAATTGCATGTGCAAGCATTTGCCATGCTGCTAATTTGCAGCATGGTGGGGTTTTTTACACCAGGAGATTTCGGTGTCAGAGAAAAATGCATCCAAAAAAAGAAAAAAAGCAGCAGGGCACAAGTGGCTGCAGTGTGCGCTGCCTGAAACCACAGCCTGGCTGGCCAGAGCCATTCTCTGGCTGTCGGCCAGGCATGGTGTAGCCAGATTGCCACCACTGTGGCCTTGGGAGGCCCCCAGGTAAGGCTGCTGGGGCCAGTCCAGGTGCTAGCCCCAGCCACCCCACCTTACCCAAGGTAATTGTCATGTGCCAGAGTGCACGTGCAGAGGTGTGCCTGGGGACAACTAGCAGTGCTCCTGCTATTTGTCCCTGGAGAAATGCATGTTCCCACTCCTGGTGATGTGCCCAATGTGTTTCTTTGCAGGAGCATAGGGTACAGGGTCTCAGTCGTGCTAGGTGTTGAGCATTTTAGGCTTGGCCCCACAGAGCGCTTAGTGTAAGAGCTTCATTGGAGCTGGGTTGGAGTGCACAGCACCTTGCAAGTCAGATCTCCATCCTTGGTCCTTACCCAGGCTAAATTCCCTTTGAGATGGATGGGAGTTTTACTCAGACAAAAACTTTAGAACAGAGCCCAGGGAGTTTAAATCAAGTGTGGCATTCAGATCAAGGTACACATTCATAGGAGAAAAAAGTTACAGAATTTTTAAAATATACATATTGGTTACTGTATCCCTAGGCAGTAACATCTTGTGCTGACACCTTTCATCTGATTTATGCACCTCTGGATGGAAGCAAATCACAGACGATAGAATGATACATAGCAAATCATATTGATGTTTCTCTGCTTAAAATAGCGGGCAGGTATGTGTGCACCTGAAAGATTGCTTATTTGTCTTTCTCGGTTGCCCACTGCACAAAGAGATGTTTTGCCATCATCTAAACTATGTGTTTCAGTAATCTTTTTGGTTAAAGATCCTGCCTTTGAATTGGGGCATATACTTTAATACAAGAGGTTTATCAATAATTAATTTCCTTAAGAATCTAATTGTATGGAATACTAAGCATCTTTTAAAAGGTACTTAAGCACAATTAACCTACAATGAAGTCAATAGGAGTCAAGGGTGTACTGCATCTGGAAAGATCCAGTTTCAAGCTTTTGGTTAATCTGCTTTCATTTTTAAATGTAAAAAGACTGAAAAGAAAATGTCTGCCTAATTGAGGGAGAATTGGTGTTGAAGTCACGCCATGTGTTTGTGACAAGGCATTTGTCTTCTCTGCTCTGAGAGTCTGAAATACCAAAATATATACAAGATCCCAAAGTTAAGCCTATGACTAATCCATGCAACAGAAAAAAATAGTGACTCATCATGCCCAAATTTTCATTATAGAGCAAAAATCCAACCTCACCAACTTTTGATTACATGCTACTGCTGTATGGACTCTTACAAAGTGTCATTTTCTTTGTGAATCACGCAATTTGATGCTCTCTTCCACTCTGCCACACAGAAGCCTAGCGTGCAAGTCATTCATTTGTTTGAAAAGTTGGTCTTTCATATATCATTTCATGGATGAATAATTGGCTCATATTAAAAGACATTATGCTTAATATATGTATATTCAGTTTTCTGGAAATGCTTAATATAATATATATGTAAGCACTTCTGTAGTTCTTCCAAAAGATCTCAGATTGCTTTATAAACGTGAGTGGGTCAAGACATAAAATGCCCATATATAGTAGATATTTTTATGCCTATTTTACAGAAGAGAAAACTGATTTATGGAGCTGTTAAGTGCCTTATTCAAAGACAACAGTGGCAATCCAGGAAATAAAACTCACATTTCCTAGGTGTCCATCCTGTTCTTTAACCACTAGAAGATGTGTATTCTCCAAAGAGGGAGACTGAGATAGAATAAATAAAAATTATTTGGATCTAAAGTAAAACTACATATGATTTATCCTTCCCAGGATTAAACAAAGACATTCCTTAAAATCTGGTCATAATTTAACAACGGGCATAACAAAAGAGATTTGCCAAGAGGAGAATTTTCTTCGCATGCTATTTAATGCCATCCAGTGAAACTGCTCATTTGTTTTTCTTTCTATTTGTTCAGTTTTAATTGTCCTCTACTCCACCATTTATTTTAAATGAATTTGTTTTCTGACCAGAGGAAGGGTGTAGCCAGGATTTAGCTTTCAGTTCCAGGATTGCTGCAAGTTCATATTATGCTTCATTTCAAAATGGTATGCAGGGAACAAAGAGCACCAGAAAGTGTATAATTAAAAAAATACCCTGCAAAACACTGAAGCAACAACATTGCAAGTATGAATTAAACCCAGTACAGAAAGGAAATTTGGAGTTTTAGATTATACCTACTATAGTGTATGTGATCTCTATAGCAGGGTCATTTAAGGTCAGAAAATATCAGCCTTCACTATGAACTTCTTGACTTGAAGAAGATGGATGATATTCTCTTGGCCTTGGAAAAATACACAACTGTTCTTTTATACAGTGAGACTATTGTTTACATCACACTGGTGAGACACATTGCAGGCCTTCTGGAGTAAACAGAGCAGCACAATTTGGGATGTAGTCTTTTTCATCAAGATAGATTCCAAGAGTTTTACCCCAAAACTTTCTCATATGGAAGCCTACAGGACTCTGTTCTCTATGTTCTTTAATATCTATATAAGGTTATTAGCATACACCATTGTGTCATTTCACAAGTTGGTAGGGGCCTCTCTACAATACTGTCTTTACTAAAGCAGCCTACACCATCATCAGTATGCATCTATGCCTGGAAGAAATGAGCAACAATATGAAAAGCAATTGGCTCCAATGCAATGAAGGAAAGAGTAATCCTTGTAAAGAGTGGGGAAGAACTGAAATCATCTAATGTCACTGATATTTGGCATCCTCAGATGAAAATTCATCAAGCTAATAAGATAGGGTTTTGTTTGTCTGCTTTACCAGTGTTTAAGAAGATGGAGATTTCCACAAGAGGAAGAACTATCACTGTGATAGGGGCAATGCCCCAAGGGAAAACTTACCTCAAAAGGAAGATCTCCTGAGCCGGCAGGACATGGCTGAAAACTGGAAGCCTGGTGGGAGCAAAACTTCAGTGGAGACAAGTGCTGTGGCAATGAAAGGAAAAAGAAAAGAACAACGGGTCCAGAAAGAGCCAGGATCAGCTCTAGCCCTGGCGTGGACCCACTTTATGGTGGCATGCCGGCGTCGATTCGCCACCTGGCCCCTTAGGGCAGAGATAAAAGCTCTGCCAGGAGAAGAGCCGGGAGGACTGGAAGTGAGGCTTCCAATGGGGCCAGCAGAGCCCAAGGAGGAGATAGCTCCAGAGAGGAGCAGTGGTGGCTGCCCCAGGAGGGGGCAAACAGAGAAGGAACAAGCCCACAAGGGCCAAGGTACATACCTGAAGCTGAGGTGTGGATCCCAGTTGCCTCTGAACGTGATTGGATGGCCAAGGATCCTGTAAAAGGAAAAGAGAGCCAGGAGTCCGAATCACAGTAACAACATAGCCAAGAAGCAAAGATGACCCTGGCAACAAGGTAACCCAGGGAAAGCAAGGACCACAAGCCAATCTTTACTATGGCCAGGAGCTCAGGCCAAGTGAGGTCCATATAATATTTTCCTTTAAGGTCAAAAGGCCAAACAAAAAAATTACTACCATGGCTCACCTTAGAGGTGAGCAGAAGATAACAACTTAAGGTTGGCATAAGGTGGGTGGGCGGAGCCCCAAATCAGGAAACTGGACAAGCTGGGTTATGGAGGGTCCCAGGGAAGGTGGGACATAACATCCTACTCCTGGTAATAACTTCTTTTTCCATCAAAGACATGGCAGGAGAGAACCCCCTGAAGACCTTTCAAGGCAACTACTTCAATACCGAACTATCCAGATCCCAACGAAACAGTGAAACCTGAGAGGTCCCTAAGAGCTAGGCGTACTAGCGAATGCCATGGGAACCTACAATCACCTATAACCTGCCAAAAATGTCTTCTTAGAACTAGCTGCAGTAATCCACTCTCTCATCTCCTTTAGTTTAGACAATTTCCATTTCCTTTATCTTGGGTTTCAACTGAATAGGCACAAAGGCACATCCAGATGAATGAAGACATGCAGAATGTAGCACTGCAGAGCTGGCTGTGGTGTCACACACCACACATGCAGGCATTTCCCATGCTGCTATTTTGCAGCATGGGGGCATTTTCTGACTCTGTGTGATCCTGGGGTAAAAAAAAAATCCACACTAAAAAAAATCAGGATGGCACACGCATGGTGATAGTGTGTACCACCCAAAACCAAAGCCTGGCCAGCCAGAGCCATACTCTGGCTACCAGCCATGCTTCCTGCCATGGCAGCAGCTCCTGGAGGGCCCCAATACCTCAGGTAAGGCTGCTGGGGCCAGCAACTGTGCTGGCCCCAGCCTCCCCTACCCCCACTTGGGGTAACCTACAACACACCAAAGTACGTGTTGCACAGGCATCCCCTGGGGACAAGTAGCAGTAGCACAAGTGTTGTTGCTATTTGTCCTCAAGGAAACAAACATTCCTGCTCATCTGGACATATCCAGGAAGGTTAATTTTATAGCAGCACATACACTGATGTGACCATTTTGCACCTCTGTATCACAAGCTTCATAAACTCCACTTTTAAATTAGAATAAAATCTGCTTTACCTTTCTCCCTAACCTACAGAGTGGCCAATGTGTTAAGGAAGAAATACGATCTTGTGGTCAATGTACTGAGCTAGGTTCAGTTCCTTACTTTGTATCAAAACTCTAGCATGGCTTTGGAATAATGTCTTAATCTCTCCAAGATGCCTCATATCAGTGGCATTCCCCATTGTCAAAACAGGGATAATTATCCTTTCATCCACTTTTATATCTTATCTCTATCTTGTAAGCTTGTTGGGACTTCTGACGGTGTTGTGCTATTCTTGCATTCATCACAGAGCACAAAGGAGTCTCTTGATTGTGGGCTTCAGGTGTTATTCTGGTATTAAAAATAAAGAATGGTAATGATGATTAATAATAACCAAGGTATTCATAGATTAGGGGTAATAAGAAGTTACCAGAGGAATGTCAGAGCTACCAATCGAAAAGTGCAAAAAAACCCAGTACTATAGGGAAAATGGGAAAAGAATTAGAGGGAAAAAACTACACAAAATGGAACTCAAGAAAGCCCCCCTAATACCAAAAAAGCCAGAGATAAGGAAATGAGAGACTAGGTGTACAAGGGAAACCAAAAATTGATTAAGAAATAGGATTTAGAAAGTTGAAAGAAAAAGCCTGAAAACAGATAAACTTGCAAAAATATAGACAAAGATCAAAGGCAAAAGGTAGAACATTGTTTCCATCTTTGTCATTGTGATGTATTAGTATTAGTTATTATTTTTAAATTAATTAAAACTATAAAAAAGATTGCTTTCTGTGACATCCACCTAAAGACAGAATGAAATACCTGCTTCATTTCTGGAGCTATCTCCTCAGCTGGTATAAATCTGGAGAGCTCTTTTGAAGCTATGTTCATAAATCATAACAGCACAGATGGTTTTTTCTAAAATTGAGAGTCACACCAAAATTATGTTTTTTATTATATTTTTTCTCTCCCTGTCATGACTTTGTATCTGCTAAAAATCCAGTCTCCATGTACTACATGGGCATTTACTAATGTGATCATATTACATTTATCTTAAAAGAATATGACTTTTAAATAAAAACATAGTTTAAACTTGATTATTTGCAATAATCTTAGATGATCAAGCACAAAGACAACTTTTTGTATATTTATATTTTTGTTTTTTCTGTGTAGGCAATTTTCCCCCTTACCTATTTCTCCGTTTACATGTAGTGCTGATTGCTTTTCCTCGTGTACTTTTGTAAAAACACAAAATCCTTGCCTTCTGGCATGGGGAAGTGGGGAAAATCACATTCCCTGTTGAATTATTCCCCAGAATACTCCATTAGCTAAAATATTTTTTTTCATTCTTCTAAATTCATTCCCTGGTGTAGTGAATAGCAGGGCCTAAAATTAGCAAAGTTCTTTGAGATCTCTGGCCCAAGTGCTGAAGAAACAAAAATAATCTTGCTAATGTTGCTGAAAAACACAAGTTATATTATAAATAGCTCTTGCTTGCTAAGTTTTTATTGTAGTTACTCTACCAGCTCATTGAAATCTTAAACACTCTTTTACGTGTGCAAGTCATTTCAAGAAATATTTTCCAATATTACAATTAGGTTTCTTTAAGAAAATAGAAAACATAAGTGTTTATTGCCTTTTCCTTGCATTGTGTTTTCTCTAAAATGAAATGGTTCTATTTAAAAACATTTCCCCAAACAAACTGTTTTAATCTGATATTTGCTGTGCAGATTCTGCCCCGATTTCTTATTATCCACACCCATAGACTTTCACTTGGTAGGCATGACTGCATTTTCAATAGCATCATTGACTGGAGTTGAAAAATTCATGCAAAACAATAACCTTGCCTGAGTCTCCTCAAACCTAGACAACTGCCTGCTTGCAATTCCAGCTGGTACAAATGAGTTTAGCAGATAAATAGTGAAAGAAAGCATAGTGGGTGGTACCAATAACAACCATGCCTTGACCAAGTTTCCTGAGTACAGAAAAAGTCACTTCAAGGAAAAGTTAATGATCCTTCCTTATTGACCTCTGCAGACAAACTGTTATGTGCTCTCACCTACTGATCAAACTGTCCTGTTCCTTGATTTACATTTCTTGGGATTCTCTGCCTTGGACACCAGCTGTTACTGTCATCAGCTACCCTGTGGTGTACTTTGTAGAAAGCCAAATGAGTACAATTTGGTTTCCACAAAGTCACTGAAGTTGAATATTGAATGCTGGAATGTGTTCCTTGACCACCCCATTTTAGATGGGCTTAATTTTTCCCTGTTCATATTTAGTCATATATATCATATATAATAGCACACTTCCTACTGCTACAGCTCCTTTGTAATACTTTTAAAATACAAACATTTATTTGCAAAACCTCCCCTGTGTGATAAACTCTGACTATAGAGGGTCAGTCCACTAACCACTGAATTGTAGGCACCCTGGGAAAGGGGAAGGTGGGTTGGGAGAAGCATGAAGACGTGAGGGATACACAGTGGCTCTGTAATACTACAAAGCAAAACTATGCAAGAGCTCAGGCCTGAGGTAAAAAAGAATAGCATACCCACTTGAAACTTCGGAGTGACTTTAGATGGAGAAGTTGTAATTATCAGACTTAGAATTTGACCAGAACACTAGAGATAACTTCCACATAAAAACATTTGAGAATCCTTAAGGTCCTTTGCTTTAAATTCTATCCATAGGCTATGCATTTGCAACGGTATCATGTCTCTTACTATGGAATGTAGGGGCACTACCTCAGTGCTGACTGAAAGGAGAGTGCCTTCTACTAAAATACCATTCCTGTGAAGAACATTAAGTGGAAATAGATGGTGCAAAATGTTTTAAAGGAGAGATATAGAACTATGGGCAATGAAGACTTGGAGCACAGTAAAGTGAGTAAGAAGAAACATTTAAAAAGGTCACGTGTTTATGATTTCTCAGTGGCACTTAACTATTTTCACCTGGCCAAGTGTAGATAATTGAGCACTACCTGGAAGATTCAATGTGATTAGGATAGGCTGAGTCAAAATGGGCCATCATGTGAAAAGCAGCCTAAATCTTTCAAAGAGTCTAAATGCACTGCTTATATCCACACCATATTCAGTTGACCTGTTCTCAACTTCATTCACAGTCACATCTGGGGCTGAATTCTGTGTAGGCCCACAGGCTTTTAACTCTGCTTCAAATTCTGCTTAGCCTCTGTGCAAGTCATACAAGGTGGGGTAGGTTTGTAAACATCTTTGTGCTCACATATGTTCCCAAGGGCTAGGGACAGACATTCAAAAAGCTTGAAGCTAAGTTGATTCAATCTTTGCAGGTTAGTCTAACCTGGCTAAGCTGAACCAGTTTGTAACTGCACAGACATCCCAGAAATGCAGGCACATGCCTACAGTGGCTCAGGCTAGAAGCTGGGGGGCACTAGAACAGCCCTCCCTTTCCTTCTGTAGTGCTGAGCTGATGGGGAGCATGGCCAGGGCCCAGCAGGACGCTCTGATTAGGGAAGGTTTCCCCTCTCCTTGGTAACAGAGCATTTATCAGCTTTGTTATCAGCCTTTATTACCCCATCAGAAAACAAAGCCTCTTTCATTAGTTCAAGATCTTTTTAAACAACTTGTTCCAAAGAAGTAATGGAGGGACATTACTTGCTACCTGTTGATTAGCTCCAAAGAGCCCTTTGTGGACACAGTCCTGTCTACCTTTGTCCTCTCTACCACAGCATGGACCATAGTCAGCATGTGGTATGCTAGCTAATGCTGAAAGGTGTCTGTGTAAGGCAGAGGGGATTGGGGAATCCCTGCTTAGCAGGGAGTGGTGAGGGGAGTGGGGGGGCTAGGGGAAGCCAGGCCTGCAGTCTCTGCCAGAGCTCTAACCAGGGAGCAGCGGGGAGGGGCCAGCTCTGCTGTGGAGCAGAAAGCCCAGCCCAGAGAGCATGCCGGGATGTTGGGGGAGTCTGGTTTTATTTAAACCAGGAAGGGGTCTGGGACAGACATTGCATAAACTGGTTTGACCCAAATCAATTAAGTCTAATACTACATTCAACCGGGTTTATCTTGAACTTGTTTCAGCCATTTTCAAACTGGTTTATGTGCACTGAACATCTGTTCTGTTATAGGTTTAAATCCAGTTTCTGATCACTTAAACTGGTTTACGTGTAATGTCTGTCCCTAGCCATATTGTGTACCAACGTTGGCATCAGGAAGAATCTGGCTCAAAATGAGTATTGGTACTAAGGTAATTAAGTGAAGCTAAAGAACAAAACATGTGCGCCCCACAAAAGCAGACTATAAATGAAGTGATGAATCCTTAAAGTTATGTTATAAAACCCACCCAATCTTGTGGCTGTGCAAGGCCCTAAAACTAGAAAAAGGAGGTATGTACCAATGATGATGTCATTGCTGGAACCATGATTCAGCCTGGGAGCATATGGTACCATGTGATTTGATAATCAAAACTAGCTTGAAATGTGAGGACAGGTATTATTTGAGTATCATGTCAAATTTGCATACATAGCAAACTATTAAATAGCAAACTATTTCAGTTTTAGGGGGTACTGATAGGGTCCTGGATATAACTAATCTAATAACATTAGATTCAAATCTTCCAAAACATATATTATATTATTTTCCAAAAAGTAGCATTAATGGTACAGTTTGGTGAACAGTGGGAAAAATTATTTTTAAACATTTCTGCAACATCTGCTCTGATTTTGGATTCACCCCTGTTTATATCACAGTTACCTTCTCTGTGGGCACATCTACTTGAGACTTCTTATGTCTGTATGTGCAGGTCTATTAGGCCACAGCAAACATAAATTCTGCAGCAGGGTAGTACTTGTAAATATAAGTACCATCCTACTATGGAGTTATTTACTGTGCAGCAACACATGTGTAGACACTGACCTGGGAGTAAATGCTCCCAGTCAGCTCAGCCACCAGGGGGCCACACTCCTCCCTGCTGTCTAGCCACATGGCTCAGCAGCTGCAGGAACTTTGTGGCCCAGTCAGCTCCTCTGCTACTTGATGGAGCCACCTGCTGCCTGGGCCTGACCACCCATGCCCCCTGCCACTGCTACTGCCAGCCACAGCCTAGGATTGAACTGGTGCTAGCCCAGGGCTAGCACCCAGGCAGCTGCAGCCAGAGCCTGGAGCTCCCCTTGGCTGTTGTAGGGGGGCAGAGAAGGGCAGGAGCTGCCCTGGCCTAAACTGCTCCTCCCTGGCTCAATTTGCTGCTGTCCCAGGCGCTTGTGTAGACATGTCCAGGAATAGTTTACAGCAGTGCAATTTACTCTGCAGTTTATTCAGTCACATTAATTGTGCATGTAGATGTTTTCCACCGCCACTCATATATACACTGAAATTGGAGTGAGTAACCTTCACAGAAATCTCCCAGGCCCAAAGGGGACATCAGGGATCAGTGAGTCCACTCTTTTACTATTGTAGGTGCCCACAACATACAAACAATTATTTTCTCTTTCAAATATGGTAATTTAACATTTAGTATTTGTTATAAGCCGTGGCTGTATTAGTGTTTGCCCCAGTTATAAATTTTGGTATTCAGTCTGGGAGCAGAATCAATACCATGTGATTTTTTTTTAGATGAGGATCAAGCAAACAACAGTAAATTAAATACCCACCATCAACATCAAAGCCTATAGTCTGTTTATAAGCCATAGGCTCAAGTGCATTCTCAAGAATTCAGAAATCTGTAAAAACTGGTTTGTTGCTGATAATTTGCAAAGAGATGAAAGGGCTCATTTTTTTCTATAAATTGTTTGCTGCAAATAGGTCAACTATAATGGTAACTACCACTCCCATCCTGCAAACACTCATACGCATGTTTAACTAACTTTGCTACTGGGAGTTGTCCAATTGAAATTGTCAGACTCTTTTATAAACAAAGCTGACTGACCCAGTAGTTTCAGCTAGCTAACAGCTAGATTCCTATTTAACAGAGTGTCTCATCTGTTAATATAATGATTTGTTACTTTCCAGCTTGTCTCTTGGCCATAGGATCAGGAAATCTAAACTAATATATTAACTTTACCTTACCTCCCTACAAATGCCAAGTGCAGGTATAGACATGGTAACAACTTACCTGTTCCTCCTTTTTATTCCTTCTCATTTTTAAGACATAGTATTACAATTACAGTTTGGGCTGCCAGGCTCTGGAATGGGCTCTCAAGTGAGGTGGTACTCTCTCCTACCCTGGGGGTCTTCAAAAGGAGGCTGGACAGATGTTTGGCTTGCTTGATATGACCCCAGCACTAGTTCCTGCCTGGGGCAGGGGGTTGGACCTGATGATCTGTTTAGGTCCCTTCCAACCTAAGTACTATGATATTATGAATTATCTTTGGCATTGCTTCTGTAAGATGGCAAACAGTTGTGTTTTAATGACTTGTTTTCCTATACTTTGTGTTAGGCAATACATCAAAATCAATAAAAAAAATACTTATGTATAAAAAAGGTAAGACAACAAGGTAAAGTAGATAAGGGAATAAAGACAAAATCAAAATATACAGGGCAAAAATATGTACATGTATATAGAATACAGAATACCAAGTGATTTTGTTTACAATATTTTACAAGCCAAAGGGCATGCCTACATATGCTATTAATGTGCTGCCAGTGTACTGTGCAGTACAATACTGCGCAGTAAGCTTTCCCTGGAAGAGAGTCTTCACACGTGCCTGTCGGGAGCAGTTCAGCACAGGGCTACTCCTGCCCTGCTCTACTCCCCTACAGCAGCCAGGGGGACCTCTAGGTTCCCCCAGGTGTCAGTCTTAGGATGGCAGAGGACACTGAGGTCCCGCCTGGGCTCCAGGGGGCAGAGGGAACTGTTCTACCTGCAGGGCAGCTGCCTCCCAGCCCCATACACCTGCCCTAGGCAGGACCCTGGTGCCCAGCCCCTGCTTTCTTCTTGGACTGGGGGCCTGGGCAGCTGGCAGCTGCCTGGGGGAGGGGACTGTTCTCCTGCCCCCCTTCTGCCTGAGCTGACCAGAAGCATTTTGCTCCCGGTCAGCTGTCTACATGTGTGCAACTGTGTAGGAGCTACCGCACAGCAAATTTACTACCTGTATTTACAGATAGTAGCCCACTGTGCAATAGACTAATTTACTGTGCAATAAATGATGTGGATATTTAGATTCATCTACTGCAGAGTAAAGTGTCTTGTTTAGATGTGCCCAAAGATAAGCTCAAAACAGACAAGCAGAAAAGCAAAGAAAAACATTAAGTGGACTATGAAACTTCACCTCTAATTATTGAAAATAGGTCTTGCAGCAAAACTCTGCCTGTTCTATCATTGCACTCAGAGAGCTTAATTGCAATTTCAGAGGTGTTCACCATGCCATTTAGAGGGACAGTGAGGCAACAGTGATGCTAGCTGTAGATTGGACTTGGCATGACAGTGGTTCATGCAACAGCAGGAAAAAGGCTTCAAACTGAGGTTAGGTTTAAATTAGAGGCTGCTCATTTTTGAGTCATATTAAGAGCTCAGTCCTGATTCATCTGAAATCTTTTGAAGTGCTGTGGGAGTTCTACCATGGACTTCCGTGGCAGTAAAATTGCACTGTCTGGAATGACAATTATGGCAGTATGACATATTTGTTTCTATAGTTATAGCTGTCATAACATGTCTATTTTTGTAACAAGGTCACTCTGAAAACATGTTATATATATCATGTAGAGCTATATCATTAGTACAACAGGTCAGAGCTGTTGTAAATAAATAAATTAAACAGCCAACCAATTTAACTCTTAATGTAAGTTATTTGCAAAATGATCCTAACTGTATTCATAATTTTCAAATATTTCCAGACAAGTTTATATGAACCAACTTAAACCTGTAGATTGTTTGCAAACTATTCACTATGACTCTTTTTTTCCCCTACTTACTATTTGTTATTTGTAATATGTGTTTTGACATCTATGATTGTACAGTATTATATCTTCTGTCTGGTTGGATAGCTGACACTTTTTCAGCAGGAAGCAATGAGTGGATGAATAACCAATAGCAAACACTGAATAATGAAATACAAATGTTGAATCACACACCTCCAGTATTTATGTTCAGATGATTCCTCATTTGTTCAAAAATTTGGAAACTTTCAGGATTTAAGAATTAAGAAGGATTTCACTAATAAGTTCCAGTTGTCAGAATATCCAGACAATTGCTGTGCTTTCGTAGAAAAACTTCCTCAGCCTGACAAAGGGTTTTTAAACCTGAAAGCTTGCTAAAATGTTTTTTTCTAACTATTTAAGTTGGTCTAATAAAAGACATCAGATTCACCAAAGAACCTTGTCTTCAGATTCACTGTATTTTTATTAAATTTGTCATAATGGCTACTCCTTGCCACATTAATAATTGCCAAACTTTAATTCAGCTGCTTACTACACAGATAAATGCATACCATTATGAGGTGGCCAAATGCCTGTATGTCCCCATTTTAGTGGATCAAAGGACACTGTTATGCTTAGCTGCTCTTTGTGCTTTTATATAGTGTTTCTGTCCTGGGGAAGAGTTAGGTTCTTAAGAAGCACCTTCTGTCTTCTAAATGATGAAGATGAATCAATAGATGGGTTGAATTTTCCATCTCTGCCATATGTGTGATTTGTTGTATATGAATATGCATAATCTACAACACAGTTGATTTCTGAGTTCAGCTAGGATGAATTGAATAATTAAGAATAGCGGTCAGGTAGCTCTACCAGTAAGTTGGCTTTGCTTTTGCACTTATAGGTCTTAAAAGAACAAGTAAGTAGAAAAAAGTAAGAACACTAAGCACCCTCAGGTTTTGCTAACAGTAGAGGGCAACTCAGCCCCTCACAGGATCACTTTCTAAACATGTAGGTCCTGATTTAGCAAAGCTTAAGAATGGGTTTTGACCCAGTGACCAGTGTCATTCCCAGGGGCAGATCCAGGGGGCCTGCAGTGGTACAGTTGCACCCCCCTTGGGTTCCTGCTCCACCCAAAGTTTAAAACCAAGTGCCTGGCAGCAGCATTTCTAGTCAGGCAGTGCTAACGGAGTCAGTTTTGTTCACAGCTCATTGTTCTCTAGCTGATCCCTTCTAAAGTCTTCGTTCCACAGATGTTAAGCAGCCCTCTCTGTTGCTTCACTTCTCTGTTGCACCCTCTCTATTGCTTCACCCCCTAGAAAGTGGGTTTTGAAACCTAGTGCTCTAGGAATTGACACAACACTCTGTTGCTGAATAGCAGAAAGGCTTGCTTTAATAACTACCAACAAGCTACAAAACTAAATGACAGTGACAGAAAAAGACTCTTTCCCAATTAAAAATGAGCTATTAGTCCTTGTATTGTCTTAGGTGCAAAGAAAGATTTACCCAATGCAGGCAGGAAGCAGTTCTTGTACAGCCTCACAGTGTGCATCCATCACTAATCAGCTGGGTGGCAGGATAGCTTCTTGGTCCTCCCTGGACTGCACACACCTTGTTGGCAGTTCAGTCTTGCTTTATACTGTTTAATTTTATAGCTTCAAAGTATTTTTCCTTGAACAAGATGCTCGGTAGCAGACCCAGAAGTGAACCAGAAGCACTTTCAGTCCACTTCCGGGTCTGATGGAGAGTGCATAGGCCCTCCCCACCCCTGCCCACCGTGCCTCGCTGGCTCAACAACTGGTGGTGCCTCCTAGGTCTGGGTGGGGAGGCACCCAAGGAAAAATGAAAAAGTCAGAGCAAAAAAAGAGGAAAATGGTGACCATCATATTACAATTGTTAAATTGCCTGGTTCTATTTTTTGTATTTGTCTAGGTGTGAAGACTTGTGTTTCTCACAGCCCCTGTAATGATAGGTCAAGTACAAGTGATGGGCCTTGAGTGTTCGAACAGGATGCTTAAAGGTGTTACTGGACCTGTCTTTGGGTATTTGTTTATCAGTGGGGCAAATTTGAAATAGCTCATACTGGTGATGATCTATTTACAAAACTCCAGACACACACTGAATGACTGAGGCAGACAAAGTTCTTTGGGTGAATCTGATATCTTTTATTATTTAAGTTGGTCTAATAAAAGATATCAGATTCACCCAAAGAACCTTGTCTGCCTATGTCTTTAGACCAACACGGCTACAACCTACATCCCTGTGACTGAATGATGGAGACATTTGTAACACCTTAGACATTCAACGCCTGTTTTGAGAAATGTGAGCAGGGTGCATTTGTCATGTACCCTAAACATACCAAAAAAGCACCAAAAAAGCTGTGATATACAGCCAAGCCCTCAGATACCACTGAATTTGCACTGAAGAGAACACCCGGGATTGCCACCTCACCAATCTTAAAAAGGCTTTCACCCAACAAGGACACTCCCCCAGAGAGACAAATTGCATGTTTGAAAGAGCCACCCGGATACCACGTGAAGAACTGCTGCAGTACAGAAGAAACCCCCCCACAAATTGCACACTGCTGGTTATGACATATCACCTCTCCCTCGAACCTGTATGGAAAATCCTCAAACAATTGCAACCCATAGTAGAAAGAGACCCTATTCTTAAAAAGATCTTCCCAGAGCCACCCATCCTAGCCTTCAAACAAGTACCGAATCTCGCTAACCTCATCACCAGAAGCAAACTTCCTCAAGTCCAGAACACACCAAAAGGATCCAAATTGTGCCACGACAAGAAATGCAAAACCTGCCAACACATCTCCACCACCCTCACTATTACTACACCCCACAACAGAGCCATCAGCATTCCTGGATCTTACAGCTGCACCTCCAGAAATGTAATATATCTCATCCAGTGCACCAAATGCCCTGATGGAAAATATATAGGAGAGACCAAACAACAACTGAGCACCAGAATGAATGCACGCCGGAAATCTATCAAAGACAGGAATACCCAATTACCGGTGGGGGCACATTTCTCACAGGAGGGCCACTCTCTCCAATCTCTCAGTCCTGATCCTCAAAGGAAACTTACAAAACACTTCCCAGAGACGAGCCTATGAACTCCACACTTCTCATGGACTAAATATAGACATTGGATTTATGATACACATTATAACTTGCCTGACATCTGACTCCCCAGGTGTCTCTCCACTATTCATCCCCCTTGTCTCCCCCCTCTCTCCCCCACTCCAGCCTATCTCTCACCCATTGACTCCTCAATCTACATTTTCACTGACTGCCTGTCTTGTATGCATACCAGCCCAGCCCCTGGCTTCTTTACTTTTCATTCCATCCAGGAAGAGCACGCACCAAATACAGAAACTTCCTTAGCCTGGCGAAGGGTTTTTGAACCTGAAAGCTTGCTTAATAATTGTTTTCCAACTATTTAAGTTGGTCTAATAAAAGATATCAGGTTTCACCCAAAGAACCTTGTCTGCCTATGTAGTTACCTTGTCTTCATTGGCTCAGCCTTTCCTTTGGCTTTCTTAGCTTGGAAATACACACGTGATGAATGTGTCAGGTCTCTACCAACAATTTTAATCATCACATTTATTATTTTATGGCACGGGTCCGGTATTGCATACCGCAAGCACTCCACTGTCTTGACGCCTAATGGGTTGCAAGACATTAGCTGAGTTTGATTTTCTTGTGGCAGTCTTGTTAGCACAATTCAGTCTTGCCCCAGCATTTTCTTGCATTTTTGTGCAAGAGACCCTGTCCAAACTTTCAGTTTTCATATGCAGCAGTCTCACCCTCTCTTTCTTTGAATCATCTTGATGTTCCAAGCTATCCCTTGTTCTGAAATCAGCTGTCTGTTAGGTGCTCCTGGTAGTAAAACTCCTGTTTAACGACTCTGCAGATTGTTTTAAACTAATTCCAATGAAGTTATATTTGTTTTTGCATCTGTCTTAAAATTAATAATATAGCCTGAAGCCCCTTGGATATTAGTAAAACTTCTAGTTTATTTTTAACTGGAGATAAATATGTATGTTTTATATATGGTGATGCACCTCACCATCTTCACCCCTCTTTTCAAAATTCTAGATCCACCCATGTCATTACCATATGCTTGAAGTTAAACATGTCTTCAAGTACTTTGTTAAATGGAGCTGGCTTAGTTATGGCATTGTGTGCTATACTGAATTGTACCCTTTCTGCTCAGATGTGCCTGTGTGCAATCTCATTGTCTTGAGTTATAGCAGCATAATTGAGAGAGAAGCTTGGCTCGTATGTTTTTTTTTCAGGGATTTCTCCAGTTGTCTGTTTTATCCACCAAATATTCCCTTCTCTTCAACATGTTCCAAGAACCTAGCCATGCCTGATATTATAATACTGTGCAAGTTTATGTTATTACACTTACACATAAGTATCTAACCGTATCAGTGCAGGCCCTGTAGGATCAATTTTGTCCTCCATTATCCAGGTTGGTTATCCCTTTAAATCAGTAGAAGAAAATCTGTGACCCAGGAGAGATTGGGTCATTATTTTATTCTCTCATAAGAGTTACAGAGTGATTTCTGTTATATTAGCATACATCTGGAAGAGCCCCACCAACACATGAAAGTTCATAGTGAAGCATGGAAGTTTGTGACAGTTGAAGTTCAGCATGCTGAAATGAGATCAGCATCTGGTTTAGGGTTGCTAATAGGGCTGTGTGTAGCTTCAGTCCCTGAATCGATTCAGCGGAGATTTGGCCCGATTCAGTGGCTGAATCTCCGAATCCAAATTGAATGAGAGGACCCTTTAATCTCTCCAAATCAAAGGAGAACCCTCCAAATCGATTGAGAGAGATTCAGAAAGATTTGGTGATTCGGACATAGACACAGCTGTAAATATTTTTTCTACATACCTCAAGGTAGTAGGCAGCTCATGAATGCTGCAATGCTGGGGTGCATGGAGCACCCCACAGGAGCACGGGGGGCTCCCCAGTGCGCTCAGCAGCAGACCCAGAAGTGGACCAGAAGCACTTCCAATCCACTTCCAGGTCTACTGGAGAGTGCATGGTACCCCCCCCCCCCCCCGCACCTCCGTGGCTCGGCAACTGGTGCCTCCTAGGTCTGGGTGCAGAGGCACCCGGAGTCCCCCCGCAGCCTATCACTGAGCCAAGGGGGTATAGGGAGGCCCCCGGCATGCTCCCCAGTGGACCCAGAAGTGGGTTCAATTTGGATTCTGAGTTTGCTGCTGAGCACGTGGTGGCGCCCCCACACTCCTGTGGGATGCTTCATCTGCCCCAGCATCACAGCATTCACCAGCCATGCCTAGTACCTTGAGGTATGTAGAAAAAACTTTTAAAATGTGTCTATGGCTGAATCACTGATTCTCTGAATAAGAATTGAATCTTCAGATTCAGATTTGGCTGAATTGAATCAGGGAAAGTGATCCGAATCAATGAATCAAATCACTGTCCCTGATTCGAGCCAAATCCGAATCAAATAGTGCCCACTTTGCACACACCTAGTTGCTAACCCTCCAGAATTGTCCTGGAAACTTCAGGAATTAACTATAAATATCCAGGAGACTTCTGAGAGTCACCTGGGAGATAAATGACAGAGCATTCATTAAAATAAATATTAAATGTTGAATCCAATTTATACAGTAGTCCAGTAGGTTTTTAAAATGTAATAGTAATGTGCATTTGCCTTCCTGATGTAAAGTCATTAACGTCATTATGTCATGTGATGAAACCTCTGGGAATAGAGTCAAACAGAGTTGACAACCCTAATCTGGCAGACTAAATGGAAATTAGGGAATGAAAAATTGAGGCATAGGTACTTTGTAGTCAATGTATATGAAATATTTTAGCAAGTTCTTATGTTGGTTTTGCTATATTTGATGCAATAGATTTTAGCCCAGTGTATGTAATCTAGACTTCATCCTCTGCTGGTAAGAAATAAAAACTTGCAAGGACTATTAAGCAGTAGATTTGAACAAGGTGTTCTTGCAATTGTGATTCTTCAAGAGAAATCAACATCTTCTATACCCTCCAAATCTCATTTCTAACTCCAGGATATTGGTGTGGGTGTGTTGTTAGTGTCCTCAGCTGTAATGAAGTATGTAAAACTTTGAGGGGGTTGAACAGCTGCAAACCTTTTCTTTGATGCTGCCTATTCCTATATTCTTTTGTTGTCTTATTTCTTTTAAAGAGATCAAGCGAAGCTGACTTCACAAGGATTGTTCTTCTACGCTGCTTGTGGCCACAAGGGCGCACTACATAGGGATGACAGAGGTCAACAAACTAAAATATTGATCCTATATCATTTTAAGTCCAGGGGAATTTTTCCACTGACTTGAATAGGAGTAGAAACAGATCCCAATCCCATTTAAATGATACAGTGATGGCCTCTGTTGAAAAGTCACTTTGGAGAGGATAAAACATTGCAAGGTTCACTTCCCAAAGCTGGAGCTATATTATCCATCCAAAAGGTGGGCATGTATGTGGGAGATGTATTTCTATATTACTGTCTGTGAAGAGATGCTCTGCTGAACATAACACATGCTCACACAACTATTCAGGAGCTACTCTGTTGGAAATGTATCACAGAACATGCCCATAGGGCAAAGAAGCTGCTTACCTAGATACGAAATTCTTCAGCATCTAAGCTGCATGGTAGAAGTAGCCTGTGGATATATAAATCCAGAGGGTACTGCATCATGACTGCTGTCTCTGATGCCTCTCCCTTTGCATCAGAGAGGTTCCCTGTGGTGAATTCAAGTCAGACAGCGTGGTTTGCTTTCTTTTTCCTTCAAAACATTTTAATTTTTTTATACAATGTTTAATATTTCATTGTTTCCAGTGGATAAAAGAAAAAAAAAAACCCTTGTTCTGAAAAATTGTAACTCCCTCCCTCCTAGCCTCAGAGCATGGCTCATAGTCAGTGCTTCCAGCTTCAAAAATAAATGAGTTTGATATCTTCAGGGAGCAGATTTTCATATTTGTTCTCTGAAGAATGGGGAGTACATTCTTAATAAAGCTCCTGTGATGAATAGGTGGCTCAGAAATAGCAGACTAAAGCTCACTTCTGTGCTGTTGAAGCAAACCTTGCCAAGCAATTTGCCTATATAAACAGTGTCACAGCAAAAGGTCTATTGTAAAGCTGAGCTTATTTTTAGAGGTAGATTTTTATTACTCATTATCACTTCCTTTCTCACCAAAGGTTTGCTTTTAGTGCAGACTGAGGCCACTGCAGTGCACGTTTGCTGTCTGCATGACTCTGAGCTCCTGACCAGATGTACCGTTAAAACCCAGGTCTAGTGCTGTCCATGAAGAGGGCATTCATTGTTTTCTCTCAAAGGTTAATCCACCCACGATTAAGATTTTGATCTCTCATCTACTACCCATAGTAACTTGGGTCTGAATAAAATAAATTGAGGACCAGATTCTGTTCTGATTTTGCTGTGCTATTGACCTGAGAGGATTTGTCTGGGGTCTGAGGGCTGGCAGATGGACGTTGGTATTTAGTCATTTTTAATCCAGTGTGTTTTTTGTCTATTAGCAATAACAGGCCAGATTCACGTAAATGGCTCAGGCAAGTGACAGCTGCACCTCTTCGCACCATTAATGAATGTTGTGACCCAGGATTATGAATACCTGGAAGAAGCCCATGTGTGTTTTTGCTGAAGTCTAGCCTTTGTGGTTAAGTTAGGTAGCCATCTTCAGTTCTCCTAGGGTTCCAGTAGCTGCAGCTGGAATGAACTAATTAAATGCATCCCACAGCATCCTATGCATTTCCTGCCTAAGTCAATGCCCCTAATTTTGGAGGCTGAAATGGATACCTGTGAAACCTTATCTAAATGGAAATAGCAGTTATGACCACTCTTTCTTGTGCACTTTCCATTGCTATGATTCTCTTCCTTCAGTGGAGAGACCCATGAATGACCATATCACAGTGCTGCAGGAAGTATTAGTAGGTATCTACAGTGGTCTCAGTGAATGAAATTAGTGAATAAGCAGTTTTCCTGTGTTTGTTTTCTTTTGCACTGGCAGGGGCTCTGCATACTAAGCAGGAGGGGCATTAAAACTTTTGTATGATAATCTTTTGCCTACTACTGAAAAATGTCTTAGTTCATACTGCTACACATCATTTTATTTTTCCTCCTTGCTTTCAGATGTCACAAGATTTTATTACTCTGGATCAGGTAAGACAAATACAAATAAATTAAATCTGCATTGGCTAATTTAGGCACAAGGCTGACTTCACTGAGGGCACTTGTACATGTGACAATGTCATGATGTACAGGTGATGAAAAATTCCCTTTGTGTGGCTTAATAGCATCACACATTACACACATGTGAGTTTTAAGGGTTTTAAATGGGTTTGTATCATTGCAAACTGAACTACATCCCAATGTAGAACTTGGAATGTTGCAGCCATTAGTCAGCTTGCCCCACAGCCGCAGGAAAGGCAGGCAGGCTTTGTAGAAAAAAAGGATTGGGCCCCTTGCCACTTCTGTTTTCAGCAGGCTCTTGTGGCCAGCAGGATGCCTGGGGCTGCATGGGAATGGACTGGCTTGCCCCTGGGGCAGCATGGGGAGGTGGCAGGAGGGAGACTGGGTGTGTTGGCAGCTGGAGAAGGTGATGGGATAGTGCACAGGCTCGCTCAGATGGGCTGCTAATTTCTCCCAAGTCCACCCAGGCTTCCAGCACCCCATGCACCATACCTGCCGCCTTCTCTGGCCACCAGCACACCAAGCCACCCACCTGCCACCTCCTTGCACTGCCTCAGGGGCAAGCCAAAAAAACAAACAAACCGGGATTGGGCCCCTTCTGTCTTCAGCAGGCACCTGTGGCTACCAGGACAATAACATATATACAGTGATGGAAAAATAAAAACCACTGTTTCAATTAAAACTCACGATTTCAACTTAAGGGGCATAGAATGCAACCCTAAGGACTAAAACCCCATCACGTGTACAAGCGCCCTAGAAGTGCACAAGCGCAAACTGTGTACAGGCACCCAGTATGACAATGATCAAGTGAATAAAACATTAATATCTCTTCCTATTTGACACATTTATTATTGTTTGAAGATAAACCTATATATATTGCTTGCAATACAATAATATGTATCATTAAACTTAAGTCTATTCTGCTTATGTGGACAGTTTTACAGACTCTTTTACATGCTTTTCAGGTTACAATCCCTCTTTCCTGCAGTCATATGGCCTTATGCTTGTTTTGCATAAATGCTGATTGCTGTATCACTATTAGTTATATCATTTTTCCCTATCCACACATTGTCTGAGCAATTTAATCCTGGGATGTAACTTATACCATGACATACATAACTGCTGTTTTAACCCAAAATATCTATACATGAACTAGGCTAAATTCATCCTCATATCATGTGTTTTCATTCTGTTGCACAAGGCTTTTGCCAGTGTCATTCCATTTATTTTGGTAGATTTGAGACAGCCCAAAACTGAAGTAAGAGTAGAAAATCGTATCCTCCAAGGACATCATGGGCAAAGCTGGTGCACAGGGTGGATTTTCAAATGTGTGTGAAGGGTCTTAGTTAAGGATCATTTTTTTGTAATTTGTTTACATGTTGTGTGTTTTCCAGTTTCAATCAGAAAGATTCCTATTAGCAGTCTATTACTATCTGGGTTTTTGAGCCATCCGCAAGTCAAATGCTAGCCAGAGCTGTCCCACATGGCATTTGAAGGAACTGTTGTCACCCTGATGGAACTTACATTGATAAATAAGCTAAAGGATACGAAAAGTAATGTTACTTTCAATATGAAGGGTCCAATAATACCCTAAAGCATTTTTTAATTAGGAAAACTATTAATTAGAAACCACTAAAACAAGCACTACTGTAATAGCTGCCAGTGTTTTATTTAAAATGTCATAACTTTTTGCATTAGAATAACTAATCTCTTTAGAATATTATGTACTGTATTTTGTAGTGAGCTAAAACACTGTCTTCAGAGCTGTTTAACAACAAATTGGCTATGAAACACTTTGGAACTTTGCTTGTAATATTAGAAAAACTGTATATTAGAATCTCGAGTACATTTGTCAATGTACGGTGGAGGCCAAGATTTTGACAGTTGTATCACAAATAAGTCCTGCACTTTCCTTAAAGGCCACTCTAGTCCTTTTCCCCAGCCCAATCTGCTCCTCCGCTTTCTGCCTCCTCCTCAGTCTGTCATGTGCCTTACACAGAGGCTGTCCATGCCACTTGCTCACCCCTTGATTATGACATCATACAAACCCATTGATTAATTTACAGCCTCCTTTTTTCCATATGGGAGCCTCTTTTGTTCAACATACTATTTGTTCATTCTAAATGGGAAAATAGATCAGTCTTCTGAGAGGTTCCCTGTTGCATAGGATTAGATTATTGATGGATAACTGCTGTCAATCAACTGTGGGGAGCTATGTAATGAGTTGATATTATCTGAGAACAGCACTCTGTGTGTGTGGAGTAGCCCATCAGGATTTTAAGATAATGGGAAGAGAATTGAGAGGAAAAGGATAAAGAAAAGTGAATTGAGAGGAAAAGAAAAAAGGCAAGTGCTAGCAAACCAAACTCCAGACATGCACCAAACTCTAGTAGAAGGTCAAAACAAACTGTCTCATAATTTGGTGCCATTATATAAACATGAATGTAGTCAGAGTTCAGTTCACTTACTATTTCAAATCTCTGCTGATCCAGTAACATATACAGGTATTGGTTTGGATTATGGGAAATCTTAGCCCTGAAATTCCTAGATGATTATCAGAGAATAATCTTGATTTCCTTATAAAAGTATTTTTTTTCAAATGGAAGCTCTTTATGTGAAAATATTTGCATTATTTTGTGAGCTATACCTTAGAGCCCAGCCAAATTTAGAATTCCATTGAACATACAAAAAGTCTCTACCTGCCTATTGTCCTTTGCTTGCTTTTCATAAGGAAACAGGTCCCTATTTTTTGAATTATTCATATACTTCTTGAAAAAAGTTTGGGTCTTCAAGAAATGTGGTGTAAAAACATAAATTCTTTATTGCCCTAGCATTATCAGTAGATGTGCTAATATACAGGGAATGTATAAAGTCCTTGTGCAACTTTAAAATTTAATAACTTTGGATATACATATGATAGAAGCAAACTGTAAAAGGCAATTGAAAGCATAATTCATTATGTTTTTAGCATAGTTTAAGCTATGCATAGGGTAAGGATCACAAATGCAGTTCATGAAATCACTCAGCAGCAGCTGGAAAATGTTTTCTATGAGTTGGAAAATCAGATTGAACGATGTATCACAAAAGATGGCGGTTATGTTGAAGTCTGGAAATCTTCACTGTATTGTGTTGAAACTTGATGAATTATGCTTTCAATTGCCATTTACAGTTTGCTTCTATCACGTGTACATCCAAAGTTATTAAAGTTTAAAGTTGCACAAGGACTTTATAAACCCCCTGTATAGAGATGGTCACTACAGTAAATGACCCATGACTTTCAGATCCTTAAAAAGTAGTATATATTTCTCCCATAACATAGAATTATATCATTACAGAAATAGTACTGACATAGGTCAATGGAGTGGTAAGAAGAAAATGGGGTGGATTCAGCAGGGTGGATTCTATAAAGGTGATGAGCAGAACAGGCAAAGGGGGACATGAGACAAAGGAAGATTGAGCTATAAGGTATGGATGGGAAAGAGGAAGGGTGTTTAAATGTTACTCTTTCCATGTGTCAAATGCCCTTAAGACAGGAGCATCTGGGTGTTAAGACAAAAAAGATGAGCTAAGTGCATTCTGAGCATCTCAAAGTTATGTGTCTTCAAGCGAGTAATATCTTCAGCTGGTGTTAAGGAATCTATGTTGCGGTAATGTCAGTCTGCCCCACGTGGCCAATATGAGCAATTTGTGGTCCTCCAGCATATCTCAGGATGCACCACTCCTGTCCCTCCTCCCACATGGATGATCTATTCTCCCAAACTCTACTGCCCCAGACTGACAGAGAGCCAGGGAGCTGAGCAGTTGGACTGACAGAACCACAGATCAAGGCAGCCACAGGAGAGCAAGCACCCAGGGGGAGCTGTCAGGGAGACAGGCAGCCATGAAGGCACCCCAAGGAAGGCAGGGAGCCACAGAGGAGGAACCAGAGAGTTGGGCAGCCACGGGGCAGACTTGGCAGCTCCTAGCCATGCCCGTTCACCAGCCTTCTAGCAGGAAATCAGAGCTAGGCTGGTCAGAGAGGCTATTAACCCTTAATATGTGACTGCTCACAGCATGTGCTAACTTTAATAGTGCCTAACATTCAATATTGTAATGTCTAACACCTCCCTAAAAAAGGCAGGATGACAACCAGTCATATCAAAACGTGGAATATTCTTTCTTCAGGAAGAGCATCTTTCATTCAAAATCTTGTCTAACACTGTTTCAACTACATAGTTGGTCCAATAAAAGATATCGCCCTCAAAATCCTTGCCTCTTGCATAATTTCTGTACCATCTGTTACAACATCACTTACAGTTTTATAGTGACAAAGTTTTTCTTCCATTTACGCAGATTCACTCCCACACAAATCAATACAGTTACTTTGATATGAGGAGTCACTATTCTAGTGTTTTCCTTTTTAGTCAAATACCAAGATGTATCCTTCCAAGACAGGATAAAAGTTTCCACCCTGACTGATTTGAGTAGCTTCCTCCAATTATCATATCTCTTCGTGACACTTTTATTAATAAACCTTCAGCATAAAGCACCCAGTGAGAGTAGCCAGCTTGGCATCAAAAATAAGCAGCAGAGTGAATTGAAGAGCATAAACATATTTCTTACTTTGGAGTTTCCTCTTCATTTTTTGCAACCCCAGATTAAAATGACTCAATGTCAGATTTTCTGCCTAAAAAATGAGAACTTCCCATTTAGAGTTAATCAAAGAGAGAATGCAGCCTTCAGATATATAATAATCCTAAAAGCTAACAAAAATTCAGTCACAGGAAACCTTGTGTAATGTTATTTGTAACAATAAGCATGAGCAGTTATTGTTTCTGTGGATCACTTGCAAGCAAAGAAACAGCAGAAATACTATGTTTCCTCAAAGATAGAAGAGCTATAATTTTCAAATGCTTGGTAATGACTTTAGAAAGTGATTATGGACTAACTCATTTCTCGATGCACTGTACACTACAGTAATAATCCAAATTGCCTGTGACTTATGATTATATTTGGCAACAACCACCAGCTCCCACTGTAGTGTGAAATTAACACCACAGTCTGTAGCTGCGGCATTTATTGAGCACAAGGGAGCTGATTATAGCCTCGTAAATTTGAAGACAACCTCTGCTATTACTTAATTAGAATCAGTATCTGTGCATAAATTAGAGCAGCACTTGATAGCAGTGCCACAGTTAAAGGTCTTTCAGACTCTTCTGTGTACCACCTATAATTTAAATGATAAATTCCAACTTTGAGGAAAGTGTCAGTAAAAAATTGTTTTGGGTTGGAACCCGATAAACCACTTCGCAGAGATCGGTAGCGTTTTTGTCATTTTGTAGGATTGCTCTAATGCATATCCTTTGGGCTTTTGTTTGAATCATGATTTTAAACTAGATTTTTTTCAACTTTGCATGAAAAAGCATCATTTACATGTCAAGATGGTAGGATCTGGATTCAAGAAAAAGAAAAGAAAGCAAAAGGAAACAAAACAAAAGAATAAAAATGAAAAACTGGACCTTGGTGTTTCCTTTTCCATGATTTTGCTTAAGAAGACATTAAACAAAATGGCTGTTTGCACATCAAGAACATGGGTTTTCACATGTTGTCAGTGCAAATGCTTTGTTCACTTTCAAAGCAATCCTGCTTTTGTTGAAAGGCTTCCCCATCAGCAGGAGAAAATGTGCCCATTTTTTTTTACATATTTGCATATGTTGGTCCAGTTATCCTTAAAAATAAGGCATTTTTTTGTGTCTGTAGTCCTGTGTTCTGGGAACATGGGTTCTCCTGGCCTGCCCATTCTGCCCTGTAAAGCCTTTTGCAAACTAAAATCTGCAGCATTTTCTGAGGAAATGACCCTTCAATGAGGCCTACACTAAATGAAGAGACTGCAGCAAACAAGCAAAGGAAATGACACTTTTATTGCTCCCAGGCTCGGTAGTTATCTGTGTGCTATTTTATGGGGGAATAACTTGTGAATGTAGCAGATGCTGATTTCTCATATAAAATAAATTGTGGGGCAGAGAGGCCTGAGACCCACACAGTTAGTAAGGTCTGGTGATAGCTAAAGGGAAAACTTACGATCTGATCAAGATGGCAAGAGGAGTAGGAGGTCAGAGGGAGTAAGATGAAGAAAATAGTAATGCATAATTAATGGATCCAAAGTCCAAACAAACCTTTGTATATTCGCATCCTCTTTCCCACCCTGTATCTATTTGTTTCCACTAAGATTGCATGGTGTTTAGGGCAGAGACCTATTATTATGAAAGAAATAATAGCTCCTAAGTAAATAAACACTACTGAGGTATTGTCCACATTTGAACGGGTCACTTGGATTTGTAAATAAATATTAGATTGGCCTGGTCCAATTTGCCTTGTGCACATTTCCTTGATTTTTTCATTTTCTTATTTTTAAGAAAATGGTGAAAAATAAATTTAACCATAAAAATCTACAGCTGCTTACAAATGTGGGGGAAAACCCCCACAGGACTTCACTTTCAGCTTGGCACACCCCAGCACATGCCCAGAAGAAGAATCACATCAGTTTGACCCAGCCCAGAGTCTGTATAGCTCATGTGCTTTAGGGGGTGTCTTGGCACTTTTATCTAATAGCTGATTCAATCATCAGTAGCTGATTCAATTGGCTATTAGATAAAAGTGCCAAATGGCCCCACTGAAGTGCATGAGATATACAGACACTGGGCAAGCTGAGTCAAACTGAAGTGATCCCTCTTCTGGCAGCCTGGGTGTCCAAACCCGGCTGAGGCTTTGCAGGTCTGCTGCACAATTTGGATACAAGGGCCAGGTACAGAAGTTACATTTATTTCATGGTAGGCATGCAGAAAGTGCTCTGCAGCTGTAACTGAAGAGACAGTCGGGGTCACGGATGCTGTAAAAATGGAGGATTCTGCTTCTAGCGGATGTGGCAACAGACTTCAGGGCTGTAGGTTACAGTGCTGTAAGGAACATCCATACCAGATCCCATCACAACTCACAGTAGGTTGCATTTTGCCAGCAACCATGGCACTTTGCAGCCCCCCACTCATCCCCGCCTCACTGAGCAGTGGTCTAGTCTGCCTGAGTGCCAGGTCAACCCCACCCCCAGCCTGTTACTGTCAGAGAAGCCTCTGTTCCCAGGCCCATGTCCTTTCTCTCCTTCTGGACTTATTGACTCACCATGTGGGTGCAGTTGTGGCAAGGATGGTCATTGCTCTCATTTGATATCTTGGCTTGATCCATTTTCCTCTTTGGGCTTACCTTTCCCCGCTCTGACCTCTCTGGTTAGTAGAGATCCATGCACACAAAGATAATTGCTTATTGTTGAATTTCTCTTATTGTTTATTGTCATGGGTGCAGGTGAGAGTGCTGAATGTGCTTCAGTTGCTATTTTGCCTCTGCTCCCTGTTAGCCTGTCTTAAGAACTGATTAATTTGCACTGATTTATGGCAATGGGCAGGTTCCCTAATGGAAGTAAAAAATATACTTGAACATGCCCAAAAGGTGTACATGAGCACACCTACGCATACTAATATGTAGCATCACTGCTTTCTGACTTGTCTGGGGAATCCAAATGCAAATGTAAAATGTAGATTATGAGAAGCACTTACACTGCCTGTGCTCAATACAGGATGCAGGACTAGAAACCCATGAGTCCAGCTCACAGGCACAAAGTCCCAGAAACCTTGAATGCATTCAATGGCCCATAAAGAAGCAAAGAGTGTTTCTCTGTTCTCATGTCTTACAGCCAGTTTCTAATAACCCTGGTCACTTGAGTAATGGCTTGGAACCAGGGAAAAAAACTGGTTCAAATGGTCTGTTACAGAGTTTGAGGTATGGTGCTGGGAGTCCCACAGATGTAATATAGGGCAGCTAGCTCCAGAAACTCTTTTTTGTCAAGCTCCCACAGTTTCTTTTATTAGTTACCATTTTACAGTTGTCACTTTTCCTGGCTATATGAATAATAATATCCAGTGGTCTTGCTCACCTTAATGTAATGTTCCTTTCTTACAGCCACTGAGCATTCGCATATAAAACCTTTGAAACACAGTGTCTGTGATGTTCCCTTAGGAAGCACCTCACATTCTTTGCTGAGAGGAGAGGAAACTCTTTCCCTGCCTTCCCAATCTGCTGCCTGCAAAAGCAGCAATGATTTTATTACCCCATGTGAACCCAGTAGATTCCCCTAAAATCTGCATGTTATTTAGGAAGTCAATGCTATTTATAGACGTTATGTTTTTCTAGGTTTAATCTGGACGGCAGTCGTCACTATATATACGTGAACGTTTTGTGGCCCTGATTGTGATGATGGGCAGTGTCCAGCCCCCTGCCATCTTTACTGCAGAAGTGTAGGAATGCACAAGAACCTCCCTGATAGTCAGTGATTGTCTATTAACCCTTAATACAAATTGAAATTTGATTCAAGCTGTGTGATGAAAATCAGCTAACATGATTTAGAAAAAGGTGGGCATGCTTCTAAATGGCCCAAGAGACACAAAAACAGTGCCACCCCTCTGAAGCCCTAATGAATGGAGACAGGTTGTCCCATTTGCTGGCTTATGCTCTAGAAAGGATGATTTAGGATGACCAGGTACTTGGTACTGTGTCAAAAGTTCATCAGTTATTTTTTAATGACCTAATTAGTCAGCAGCCTAGCAACCAGTAGGAGGTGCTGTTTGCCTGCAGGACAGGCAGCAGAGCCATGACCTGCAGGGTCAGGACAGTACACTATTTACCATGAACTTTTTTGAAGGTTTTTGAAGGTTTTTTGAAGGTTTTAAAAGGCACTCGGGGCAATAACACACTCCCTGTGTGTTTTCTGAACTGCTTTAAAGGATAGTCTGGTCACTGGTCAGGCCGCAGCTGGAGTACTGTGTCCAGTTCTGGGCACCCCACTTCAAGAGGGATGTGGACAACATTGGGAGGGTCCAGAGGAGGGCCACCCGCATGATTCGGGGACAGCAGGGCAGGCCCTACAACAAGAGGTTACGGGACCTGAACCTGTTCAGCCTTCACAAGAGAAGGTTGAGGGGGGACCTGGTGACCGTCTATAAACTCACTAGGGGGGACCAGAAGGGTTTGGGGGAGACCTTGTTTCCCCTAGTGCCCCCCAGGATAACAAGGAATAACGGCCACAAGTTGTTGGAGAGTAGGTTTGGATTAGACATCCGTAGGAACTACTTCACAGTTAGGGCGGCTAGGATCTGGAACCAACTTCCAAGGGAAGTGGTGCTGGCTCCTACCCTGGGGGTCTTTAAGAAGTGGCTCGATGCCTACCTGGCTGGGGTCACTTGAGCCCAGTTTTCTTCCTGCCCAGGCAGGGGGTTGGACCTGAAGATCTGCAAGGTCCCTTCCAACCCTACTTCCATGATTCTATGATATGATTCTATGATAGTGCAGTGAACTTTGGGGGCTGTGAGGTTTGAGGTTATCACGTAGTCCTTCAGTCACATACAAGTTGTTGAAATCTAGTAATACTTAAATATGAAATTGGGGTAATTTCCCCCTGATGTCAGGTGGAGCAGAATTGGGTCCTTGAACTACACTGTTTGCTCTAAAAGGTACATCTTTAGACCCTCCCTTATTTTGTCTCCTAGCAATGTTTTAGAGAAATTGCCTGAGCTGAGGAAAATCTCATCCCTGGCTGGGTAATCATTAAGAACAGTTACAAATATTTTTTAAAAATCTACTTGGGGGAAAGTAGAAAGAAGCAACAGCGAATTCAGAGATGAATTAAGCTAACCAAGGCTTCTCAGGTGAAGGTGCTGAGTTCTATATATCTGTAAAGAAAATAAGAAGAGCCAACTATGGGTGTGGGTATAAATTAGGAAGCAAAATCTTGTTTGAAATATTTTGATAGCACTCCACTTCCTTATTCCATCTGATGGCTTCTGTGGGGGAAAAATAACAAAAAAGTAAACCATATTCTTCTCAGTCCCTACAATCCATAATATCTACACTCTCCATCATGCTTTCTCCCAAGTAATTTCAGATGCATCTGATGTCATAAGCAACGGCTTATACTCAGAAGTATTTTGTAATGTCCTGATGCAAACAGTGTCTTGTTCAAACCAAGTTTGTGTTTGCCTGAGATTTAGGTTATTTCTGAACTCCAGACCAAAAATGTTCTGGATTTCTCCTTATCTCTGTCTCAGACTTCCTTAGTCTTCTTCCCTTTAAACTCTTATGCCTCTCCAAACTGCATCTGGCACCAGAAATCGTCCCAACTTTCCACCTTGCTCAGGTTTATAAATGGCATATCTAGGTGTATTTATTTATTTTTTAAATATCAAAATGATTTAATAATGAAAAACAACCACTTGATAATGTGTTGCTTTGTGCCTTCTCACTTGTGACATTTTTATGTATATTGAAATCTCCTCCACACAGGGACTTTGTACAGTGCCAGTAAAGGGTGGGGAAAGAAAAAGTTTAAGTGAAGAAATGAAATGTAATAAAATTTGGCAAGTACTATTTGAGGTTGAAATTCATAACATGACAGTAATACAATCTACTATACTGAAGTCCTTGATGTTGTAGGCATGTAAAGTAAGGGTAGGTGAGTAGGCCCTAAATATTTGCCATCTCTTTTTTAAATTTCTTTTGGAGGGAAGAAATTCAGTGCAGATTGACTGCCCCCTCTTCTTCCTCACTGATCAGATAACTAGTAGATGATCAACTAGGTACACCAACACCACTAGCTAAGCCTGGGAATACAAGTGGCAGTTTGGGGAAATAAAGGATCTCATCATCATCTGGGGCCAAGGAGCAAATCCAGTGCCAGCTCCAGATAGGGCATCAAATCAGGGATGTCTTCAAGTGCATCATCCAGCAGATATGCATGTGGGACTACAACAGAGACTGGAGCAGTGTCTGTTGTGAAGAGGAGGAGGTGCAGGGAGGCCCCACGACACCTTTCCCCATACAGAGGTTGTAGCTGTCCTGGAGCTCTCCTGTCCTGAAGCCTGGAGCACAGTCAAGACGCCAACCCCCCACCCCACCCTCATTCTTGGGCTCTTAAGAAAATATGTCCCATTCAATGGGATCATTAATCTGCCTAATTGACACAGGGCCATGCAGTGGTCCATGGGAGATTGAAGCCTAAGTACAGATACCCCAAGCACTTGGATGTAAACAAGTGTCAATGGCATGTATTAAGCTCAGCAGGCAAAAGGGTAAACAGCAATTTTGGCAGAGGGCACCCACAGGTAAGGGACAAGAGATATGACACATCAGTTTCTGACAACCACTGCCATTACGGTGCAGCAGAAACTAGAAAAAAATCTCCCCTCACCAAAAGACCTCCCTCCTTCCCTCCCTCTTTCCCTCCTTCCCTCCTTTTGCAACTATTTATTTGGTCTAATAAAAGATACTGCCTCTACCCAGAGTATTTTGTCTGCCTGTGTCCTTAGACCAACACAGCTACAATCAATAATCCTGAGACACTGTAGATATCGCATTTAGCCATTTGAAATGGAAACTTCACAATGTAAAGAAGAAAAAAACCAAACTGAACATCAACATATATTTTCCAAGCCTGGACTAAATATTATCATCGGATTTACAGCACACTACATCGGATAACCACTGGTAACCTGCCTGTTTCTTACCAGCTATTGTCTTCCCAAACTACTTCACATTTGCATTTCACAGAGCAGCCTTTCACAGATTGGCTTCTTTTGTGCCTTGGAGAACTCATAACAACTTCAGTTTCTCCTTTGGCTAATAAAGGGTGCGTGGGCCCGAAAGCTTGCAAAAAACAATTTTTTTTTGGCAACTATTTAGTTGGTCTAATAAAAGATTTTGCCACTACTCAAAGAGTTTTGTCTGCCTGTGTCCTTAGACCAACACAGCTACAACTAACAATCCTGAAAGATTTTATGACAAACTTAAAAGCAGGGCATCAGTATTTTCCTCTGCTTCTTATCCCTTGCCAGCTGCTGGAGACTATTTGGCTTCAGTTCCTGATTCTCCTCCTCAGTTGGAGAGGCCATGTTTTTGTGCTGACATGCAGGGCCAACCTGAGGTTATGTATCCCCTCAACGAATATTAAAACAGGCACCTCACACATGCTATAAAGCTGCAAATCCTATGCTTGCTTTGACTAGAGTCCCTAGGGTGTATTTCCAGGGTGCATGGGTCTTGCAGCGCTCATATAATAAATTCCTTATGTTAGAGCCAGAGCCATGCCACATCAACTGTGTTTTTTTCAAGATAAATAACCAGACAGAATATTGAGACTCATCAAACACTGGTTCCCTACCAGCATTTCTGAGCTACTTATGAACTCCAGTTTCCTTTCCAAGAGTAAATGGGAATGAGGCCTCAAGGAGCCTGGAAAAAAATTAAACTGAGAGAAAAGTATTAAGAAAAATGCAATATACTGCAGCTTGTTCTTTTATCCACTACTGGCAACTGGCTGTGTTCGTGCTGCTACATGCCTCTAAAAACTTCTGCAGTTCACATAATCCTTTTTAGTGTTGAAAATTCTATTTAATACATCATGCATCTTACCATGTTAAAATCTGCACTGTTCATTTCAATACTATACTGTAGCCTCAGGGTTGATTTTAGCCACTTTACCTCTCTTGTGATTCTATTAAACTTGGGAAAACTACTATTAAAAACATGCCTGGCTAGCTATAACTGAACTCCAAATGACACCTTTTAAATAATCAAAGGGCAGATAATTTCACCCTTTTCTCTTAGGAAATAAAATCTCTCATTGCCTCTTTTTTTGCCATTTCAATTACATTCCCCCTTTTTTTTTTTGGTCAATCACTGAGGTTATGAGGAATTTAATGCAGTATAACTTCTTAGGCATTGTCTATATCAGGACATTTTATTATAGTTAAAGATTATTTTTAACAACCTAGTAAGTGATACAGAACTGTCCAGGATTTTATCATCTATTTAGACAAGGACAAATTGTGCCTCAGCTCCACGTCAGCTAGTTATTGGTCTAGTTGTGACTAGGTGACATGACACTGAACATGATAGCGTCTTGTCTACCTGAATACAAAGTTGTGGCCAGCTAACTCATTTGTTAAAAATCGTGCTTAATGTTTCCTAATTCAGGCAGATTCATAGTGGAAAGTGCAATGACTAGGAGGAATAGGAATGGTTTCCATTAAAACAGTGGACAGTAATGTTTTATGAGCAGTGGGATAAAACAACCCAGGTTAGGTCAAAGGTGGGCTGGGCTTCCAACCCAGCTACTATTACTGCCGTTGCTTCTCCTTGCCATCAGCTGCTGCCCTCACTGCAGGAAAATTGCTGAGCCTTCTTGCTGCTGAAATGCTGAAGCCCCCTAGCACTGTGGCTGGTAGGTTGCTAATTCATTGTATAGTTTGTGAGACTTCTAGTGGTTCTCACCACAGTTTATGATTTAGAAGGTGCCCACACCCAGCCAGGAAAGCAGTGTGCATAGGAAGCTAGCCCTTGAATATTGTGCACATGTAGTATTTGAATAATTATTTGGTCCTCATGGTATCCATGTGTAATGTACTGTAATGTTAAATGCCAGGTACTATAATGTTGTAATGTGAACTATAATGCCCAGAGGCCTCTAGAGGACTGGAGAAAGGAACTGTAGAGTAAACTACAACTCTCAGAAGCCTTCAGAGGACTGGAGGAATGAACTGCAAGGTGCACTACAACTCCCATAAGGTGGCAGGTGGAAGGAAGAAGCAGAAGTAGCAGAATAAGAGTGTGGGTTGCGCAGCAAAGAGGGAGATGCATGTCCAGAGAGTCAGAAGGAGTGGCAGAGATAGGACTGTGAGCTGCAGTAGTGGGGCTCAGACAGGGAGCCAAGGCAAACAGCAATTATGGGCTTTTTTACACATGCTCTGAGGTGGAGGGGGGGTGTGCTTTAATTAGATCAGCTCTGAGCGAGACCCACTCTAAAGTGCCCACAGAATCATGTCTATTCAGCATCCCATGCTTCAAAATGGCAGTGGGGGAGTTTTACCTAAACAGCAGCGGAGCTGACTGTTAATCGGTGTCTCAATAAATTGAGTCTGCTCTGACACATGCTAATTAGCACGCACCAGGGTAGACATCTGGCATGTGTATATGTGCTCTAAGTGCTTTATGTGACCGGAGACTGGTTTGGAGCCCTCCAGAGTTGTGAGAAGTTCTCAAGTATATATATCACAGTTAGTGTTTTCTACTGGTTACTTGTTCTTTGGTGATTTCACCACAGTGTCACTATTTACTTCCTGTTACCCAGATCATAAGTGTATGTACCTTAATGGTAATGTTTATTTACCGGTGTCTTCCCCCCGCCCCCCTCCCCCTTTAGCTCCTTGGCTTGTGACTAATCCTCAGTATCCCCTATGTAAAAGTGGGAACTTCCCTTTCCAGCTTCCTGTGCCAGTTCCTAGGGTTGCAGGGTTGGTATACATGTGGTTTCTATATATTATGTTTGTTGTGTAAAGAGCGAGCAGTGCAATAGGTGAGGAAAATTTTACCTAATTTTCCAAAGGATAAGAGGACACAGAGTAGGTCTGTAGTGAGATACATGCAGCAATTGGTTTCAAGTCCTATTTAAGTGGTGTTCAACAGTCCTATTTGAAAGTTATTGCTATCTGATAGATAAATGTTGTGTGTGTGAAAAGTTGGTTATTTGGCCTGATCCTATTAAATAGGTATGCAGTGCGTGCAGAATAAAAAGCACAATCACCTTAGTATTGTTGTTAACAGCTTTAACATAAGTTCCAAGGTGTCTAAATGTCAGATCCAAGGTACCCCCAAAGTCTGAAGCACTTGGGCAGGCCTTTGTGTTGGGAAACTTGCAGTGCCACAGCCCTTGTTATTCTTCAGCCAATACCAAAGCCAAAACGGTTGAAATAACCTATATAAAAATAAGTGAAGAGATTAAAAGGGACACTTGTATTTTAATCTATAAGCATCCCTTGCATATTTTTATGAATTGTTAAAAATGGCTAATAGTGAAATGATGCCCTCTAAAATATATGAAGGCGTTTCAGGCTGCAAACAGATGTTGTCTTGTTCTGCCGTAACGTGTTTTTATGGAAGCACAAAGCAAAAGCAAACAGATGTCCATGCCCTTTGTTGCCCCACAAATGTCCAAATTTTTGACCATGACAAAAGGTAGTATAAATTGGTGCTGCTCTTTTGTGGTAGATGTCTTTTTGGTTTAGGGAGGGAGAGTGAGGGCAGCCTGAAGCTGCTTGCACTCTTCAGCTGGCCTGGGCAGGCACCCCCAGAGCTTAAGAAGCCAATCCCATGTACTGCGGGAATTTCCCTGAAGCCCTGGAAGTGCCTGGCTGGGTTTTTCAGTTTGTAGAGGTGCCTCTCAATCAAAATCCCCAAGTTTACCTCTGGAAGCAAGGAAACCCAGAGTTTCCATATTTACAGAGGCACATCTGAGTTTTGTCCTGCAGGATCAGGCCCCTGAAGTGTCAGGAGCAGTAGGGGCCGGAAGGGTGATGCCCAACGAAGCAGATCAGCGGTGTTGGGACATATCGCAGCACAGATGATCTTCTTTATTTGGTGAAGTCTGTTTATACCCTCAGAAAATAAAGGCAATTTTGAAATGACCCTATTTTGTGCACAATGATCATTTACTGGGGCTCATCACTTCTCTACACAGTTGTAAATGATGGGTGAATTCAACAATGCCACCAGCGGTGTTCCCTGCTGCTGTGTAGTTTCCCACATGGGCAGCCATTTTGCTGTTAGTTTTTGAAACAGCAAATAATCCTCATAAGTAATCATAACAACATGCCAAAATGAAAGTTAGAAGGCTACATGCAATAAAAACATTAGCGGATCTCATTTATACTAGTGATACTTGGAATAACCCTACTTAGATTCATACCAGTAAGAATGAATTCTCTGGTCTGCAGCCCTCTGTCCTTTTTACATGCCTTATCAGGCCTATCCTCTTCTAATTATTAACCTCCCTTGTCTCCATCTTCTCACATTTGTTTTTAATGTTTACTCTAAGAACAAAAATACAACCTATCTTGTCCTCTACTTGCCTTCCAGCTCCTGCCCTTACTCTCAAATTCACTGAATAGTGTTTGTAACTCCTTGTACTAAGTGTATCCCCAGACTTATTTTCAGTTGCTCGAATCTGATGTCTAACCACTCCATTTCACTCTGCAGAAGCTATACCTCCTAAAGTCCCAAATAACTTCCCCTGGCTTGGGGGAGCCTGATTATGGAGAACCAAAAAATCTTTAAAAGAAATCCCAGCTTTCATTTTTAAAGGGATGTTTCTAGCTCTTTCCAAGTAAATAGTCTTACACATAGTAGTTCTTCTTCTTTCGGATGGCGTGAAATAGTAACTTACATATCTATGAGCCACTGTCTGGTATTATCACTCAATGTGTGGATTGCATCTGTCTCATCTGGGCATTTGTAAAGATAATGGCTTTCAATTAAGTGCTGTACTGTCTGCTGGATACCGCATTAACACAGGGACTGTCCAAGATGTTCATTTTGTACAATGTTGTTTTGAAGGGTCCATATCCAGATTTCAGTCTTTTCCGCTTGACCCATGCTTCTCTGTCAATGTTGTGCCCAGTGGGGGAACTTTTTTGGTCTTGGTGTAAAACACTGTAGGAATAGATCTGACCTTTCCTAGTGGACAGCCCACTCTGTACCTGCCCATTGTTTGGTTCAGCATCCCCAGTCTCTTCTAGGAGCTTGTGGACTTCGTGTATAAATGGTTTATAACTTTTAAGCCTAAGAAAGCCTCCATCTTTTTTGGGTCTTCAGTCAACAGTTGATGGAGCAGCTGATTTTCATCTTCTCTTGCCTCTATTGCCAGTAATGATGTTAGGGTCTGTCTTCTTATATCACTTGGTCTAATGCCCGAGAGTACAGGGAGTACATCTGTGTGTGTGTATAAGCTGTGAAGCCTGTTATGAGTAAAGTCTCTGCACAGGTAGCTTCATAGTAACTGCTGCTAATCCATCACTTGGGTGGAAAGCTTGTCACTTTTAAATGACAAGCTATTTATAGTCCCTTCCCATCTTCTCCAGGCTAAACTTTTTCATAGGTCTCACAGTTTTTGGAAGGATCCCAGATCAAGTTCAAAGGACTCAAGAGGGGTGTCACCCTGTTATTAATGCAGTCTGTAGGGTAGTAGACACCTTGCTAGCACCTAGCTGCCATAAATTAGTGTGACCTCTGGTTGCAAGGTAGGGACAACTCAATGCCATGAAAGACAAACTGGATCAAGATCAAGCAAGGATCTAATCCCAGTCCAAACACTGATAACCTCTCTCTGCTTCAAGTCACAAGGGACATTTTTTGTTCCAGAGGTTTAGCCAGTGTTAGAAATGTTGGTCTTAATCTCTCTGTATATCCCACATTCCTAGCAGGTGATACTAGGTCCCTGCCTCCCCCAGCAAGGGTCCAGTTCACCAGGTTAGTTGACTGACAACTCCTTAAAGTGGTCCGCACCCCCACTCCACTTGAGAGGGACTTTTCTGTAAAACCAGCAGGACAGGCTCTGAAAACAGGAATGTCACATTTTTACAGGGGAAGAGTAGTTTCTCAGTTTACTTGTAAAAGCCTTGGCTGTTTGTTCCCATTCATTTAGAGTGGACTGCAACCATGGTAGACTCATGGTCCTCAACCACATGTGGTACAAATTGACTTCAGCATAGCTTTGCAGTTTTACATCAGTTGAGGATTTAGCACAAGGCTTTTTTTTGCAGGTCAGGCCTCTATATTTAACAGGGTTTTGTTGCCACTTGTTTATTTTGTTGGGGAGAAAGGGTAAAATGCTTTACAGTTTAACATGCAATTCCAAGAACAGCCTTCTCTATCTAGGGATCTATGTAATCTTATCTGTAATCTGTGCACCTCCTTCTGCTTCCCTTGTCTGAGACTTTTTATATTGCCAATTGTCCATTATCTGGCCTACAAATTCAAGGCAGAGTCCTGCCTTTTTCTGTATTTCTAGGAAGTGCCAGGCATTCTTGTGGGTGCTCTAAAATAGTAACGGTGAATAAGAATCTTGTTACTTTCCTTTATATGGGAATTGACAACAATAGAAATTGTTGAAGGTTTCCATGAAAATATACAATATTTAGGAACCAGGAAATAACATTTGTGATTTAAACTTCTTTTATTCAAGAGGTATTTTATTATGTGTGCTCTTTTTTCCCCCAAGTTTATATTTTATTTTTACAGGAAATAATGCCATTTCAGGTACCCAGGAGAGAGACCAAAAAGAGCTAGAGTAAGTAATAGATGGCTAAATAAATCAGATTCAATTGGTCTTTTGCATATATCTGCCATGTTCTAGTCTGGCCATGTTTCTGCTATTCATCCACTGATGAAGAAAACTCCCACTGGTGTAATGCAAGATGTCCACAGGTATTATAAATATCCTTTCCTAGATCTCCACTGATGAATAAACCATGGGGTCAATTCAAAGTCAATCCTAAATTTTTAGAGCAAGCAAGTATATTATTTGCATACAGTGTGACAATCTGTCCTTTAGTTTAGGAAAGATTTACAGATACCTTAAAATCAAATGTAATCTATAAAACAAAACAATAGCTTCATTTATCAGAGAGGAACATTTATTATACCTAGAAAATTCATTTCATGCTCTCAATGAGAATTGTGAAAAGCAGGGGGGTGGAAAGCACACTGTAGATTTCTTAAAATAAAATGTATCAATAGTGACAAACTCCCTGCAGGTGCTGCAAACCACTCTTGTGCAGACACTTAATAATAAACAGATTTTTAACCACAGATTATATATTTAAAAAAAATTATAATGCCTCCTTTTCAGTTATCTGTGTTTTTATCATTGCATTCCTGACGCTGGCTCTAATCAAACACAGCTTATCTGCAAATGGCATCCCCAGAAAAAACATTAGTTTTCCTCAACCACCGGTGAGAGAAAAATTCAATACCCTTGTGAAAGCACCAGCTAGAGAACCTTAACATTCCAGGAGAGCACCACTTCTTCACAGAATACAATCATGAAGACTGATGCCTCTGATAAACTGAGATTAGGCACTGGCCAGAAGGTTAAATTAGAATCCAAGTTCACAGACAGGAGTAAAAGGCTCTGAAGTATAGAAAGAAGAGCATTCACAAAACAAAAAGTATTTGCTTAAACACCAGCCAGTATTTTAAATATGATATTCATGTATGTAAATAAGACATTATCCTATGGCTTTCCTCTATCCACTTCTAAACCGATTCATTACTTCCCATACAATAGACCTGATTCTCCTCACACCGGCATCCGATTCTTATTGATGTAACTCCACAAGTTTCAGTTACTCACAATGTGCTCTGGCATCAGAAAAGACAGAATCAAGACTTCTGGACAAAAGTCTGCGCTCACTTCCACACGTATCATTGTACTGACCACAGAGGAATTATTCTGGATTTATACCCATGTAACTCTGAATCTATCCTTCAGTGTTTGATTATTGCTTACACTGATGTAAATCAGAAGTAGTTCAGTGGACTTACAATGATGTAAAGATGAGCTCTAAATCAGCCCCTATGACACGATTATTAACACAGATATGCAGGAACATTTCCTCCAGGTGCAGCATTGTACAACTAAATATAAGCACTGTAAATGTAATGCTTTAAAAAGCACTGATTGGCAATATCAGACATAGGACCAGATGTGCTCTTCTGTAACTGTGCAGCATGGTTAAGGGACTTTGACTTTAATGTAAAATATATCCCAATGGCATGTTAAAGGCTTGCTATGTGTTTATTTTAAAGTAAAGTGTGTGCAAGATGTTATATAAGCGCCTTGATGGACTGCAATTCACATCAGCGGAGATACTTCAGTTTTGATTGATACCAATAAGAGTATAACTCAGACAAGTAGGACTGTTACTTTTTGAGTAATTTAAGAAGAATTTGCCCTCCTATGCCAAGTATTTTGTATAATTTATTTAGTTTGAAACACTTGATTATGAGATCAGTACTAGGACAGAATTTCAAAGAAGATATTCAGACAAGAATCCCATCATATCACAGAGAAACGGTGTTCACAAGACACTGCATGAAACATTGACAATGTCTCCTTTCCTGTAAAATGGAATTTAAATGTTGATTGTCTTCCTTTAAGTGGTCCTATTTCAAAAGTAATCCTACTTACAATCCTGTTATTCATCTTTGTATGTGCTTGTGTCTGTTAGGGAAATGTGCTACCGTAAAAGGCTCCTCGCTACACACTGCAGGATGCTAAAAATCATCAGTTCTGTTTGCTTCCAGCCATGAAGAAAGATGTTTTATTTCGCAACTTTGATGCATACTGAATTTTAATGAAAATAAAAATAGCTTTTCTCTTTCTTACAATCACATAGTGAAGCGACTTGCTGATAGACTCAACTTTCTATGCTTTTCTTGTTTTGTATAGTTTCATAGGTCATCATCTAGACACCAGAAAACCCCACTATAGTAGGACCAGGCCCCAAGGGTGGCCATGCAGCTGCTGCTTCACCTCCGGTTTCCTGAGGTACCCTCCCTTTTTCTCTCTCCTGCCATATCTTGAAAGAATTATTTTCTGTTGTATAAGAGAGGCTGCCCCAGGGTCCCTGAGTGAGCCTTAGCCTGTTTTGGGCCAGTGGATCTCTTCTGTACCCTGTTGGGGTCCCAAGTCCTGATTTGCAAACACGTCCCTTAACTCTGTTAGTGCCTCAGGGCACCAGGCACTGGAAGGCCTATTCATGGCTTCCTTCACACCCATACTTCGCAGATGTCACTCAGTCACTATTTGCTTTCTTGTATAGGTTTCAGCCTTCTTAGCCTTAGCGTACAGGTTACTCTGGTTGTTGATTGGCCTAGACCCACTATCTCTGGCCTGGCCTTTCCAGTCTCAGCCTCTGGTTGGCCCCTGGTTGCCTGTGTTGCACACTCTGGGCTCAGGCTTCAACCCCTTCAGCCCCCTTGGCCTGCATTACCTCCTCTGGGCTCAGGCTCTGGCCTTCTCAGCATCAGCCTGAGGGCTCAAACATTGTGTGTTCTTCAGGCACCCCTGTGGCCTCCTTTCCTCCCCTATCAGTGACATCTAGTCCTCTGGTATAAACTAGAGCAAAAATCCAAGCAGCTGCTTCAGACTCAAACACCCACACCTCTGGGTCATTATACTACAATAGGCACTTGCTGCATATGGGTCCTTGGCTACCTACTCCCCTGCAGCTAGCCCATAATGTACAGTCTTTCCAAGCCTATGGGAATCACTGCTGCAGTTTCTCCATTAAAATCACAGAAGCCCGTGGCTCCTTGTTACACTCACATACTTCAGAGACTCACCTCATCCCTTTGCTTTCCTTCTTGAATCTAGTTGTAGGGATGGCAGATGAGGCAGCCTGGCTAAGGCACACATGAAGTCCTGCCACAACAGACCTATGAGATAACCAGCGTCAGGGCAAAAGGTACCACTTCTCTGCAATCAGCTGGCCCGCAGGAGAGTGCAACTTTGGAATATGGAGAGTGGTCTGAGGTTGTGGATTTCCAGTCCTACAGATAACCCAATATCCAGGTCATTTAAAGTGGACTGAGGTAACAATGCAAACAATAGCAAAAACAGACTCTCCATGATATTTTCTTGGCTCAGAAGGGAGGCACCCTTCTATCAATGACTTGCCCCAGGTCTTCTTCCTAGATGATTTCACTGTCCAGCAGACATTCCATGAAGATGATTGTTGTCAGATAAGCACTAATCCTTCACAGGTATTTTCTCCATAGATTTTCTGAGAGTATCCCATAGTCCTCATACTCTTTGGTGACACCCCTTTTCCTCTACCCTTTGAGATATTAAGTCCATGAATCCCCCTATGTAGAATGGTTTCAGCAAGTTTGAAGAAGGAAAGGAATATGTTGGGGTTCAAGTCTGTACTCTGTCATGACTTTGGGGGTGTTTGGCCCTATTTTTATTCCTACAGAAGAAGTATAGATTCATAGATTCTGGAAGAGACCTCAGAAGATCATTGGGTCCAACCCCTTGCAACAGGAAAGACAGCTGGGGTCAGGTCACCCCGGCAAGGTGACTGTCTAGTCTCCTCTTGAAGATTTCCAGGGTAGGTGATTGCACCACCTCTGGAGGGAGCTTATTCTACAGTCTGGACAGTCTAACTGTGAGGAAGTTTTTCCTGATGTTGAGCCTGAAATGGTTTTCCAGGAGTTTGTAGCCATTACTTCTGGTTTTCCTCAAGGGTGCCCTGGTGAACAGTTGTTCACCGAGCCCTTGATGTACTCCCCTGATGTAGTGGTAAGCTGCTACCACGCCCCCTCTCAGCCTTCTCTTTTTCAGGCTGAAGAGTCCCAGGTCCCTCAGCCTTTCCTCATATGGCTTGCTGTGCAAGTCTCTGATCATATGGGTGGCTCTTGTAGAGAGGGTTGAGAAGTGTAAACCAAGTAAGTATTCCTTTCCCCACAGGATCACTCTGGACATTAAGCTAGATTTTCTGTAGTTCACAATTTTTCCTTCTGCCTTTTTCCACCAAAAAAAGAAGTAATCCTCAGTCCCACTCTGGCAAACAGAAAATATGTGCAGCTTCTTCATAGTTTGCTATTAATGTCAAGATTTTCAGAAGAGGGTAATAATTTAGGATGCCTTCATTTTTAGATATACAGTTTAAGATGCCATCATTGGGTCTGATTTTCAATAGAGATTGGGCCTTGATCTCAAGCACACAACATCATTAACCATTCTTTAAAATCTTGGCCACTAGTGTCAGAAGGTGAACTATGTGCTATGAAGCATGTGATCCAAGAGCAAATTCTCCCTGGAGTTTCTCTGGTGTGAAGCTGAAGTACTTCTATTGATACTACTCTAGTAATACTACTACTCCAGTTTTGTATCAGTGGAAATATGATTCTGAAACATCACCTTCTTGAAACTGTACCTTTGATATGTCTTAGATTTCTTGATGCTTTCTAGTAGCGTACCTTTTATAGCAAGCTTTTATAGGGTAATATATTTTATACACTGAAACACTGTCAAGTTTCCATGTATAAGCTGTACCCACCAAAAAAGAAAAAAAAGTTAAATATTTGAAATTGAAAAGGATATCTCTAGCATAAGAGAGCCCTGCTAAACAAAACAACACCAAAAAAAGGAGAATTGGTTATATTATTGCTGTCTCTAGACATCTACCTGGATGTGCCTGAGAAGAACGCATCCTGCAGTCAGTATCTTGAAATCAATTTATAGTACTGGTGGTCTGGGTGGCACAATAGATTTCTTACTTGCTATTTGATCCATGAAAGAGAGACAAGCTCAATTTAAATCCTTTCCTCACTGAAAATCATTCTGATGGAGTGACTGACTACTGAAGTCCAGAAGTGAAATGAATTTGGTGGCTTCTGACAAACTATTTCTTTCATAATCATAGTTATTAAACACCTGGGCCAAATTCTTCCCTGATATAATGACAGTAAAGCAAACAGGAGTATACAAGAGTTTTATAATGCATTACTACTGACCAATTTTTGTAAAAAAGAAAAACACAGTGGACCACATTTGGCCCAGGTACATGCAAGCGTAGCTTCAATTTAAGTTAATGGGAGTTGTAGCTTGCTTAAGTAATAGCTCAGTTTCTTTGCAAGTCTGACCCTTTCTATTTGTGCTGTATATATCTGGTCACATATAGGATTCTTTCCATCCAGCAAAGTGCCAAAAAATGCAAATCTTTCAGAATACCACACAAATGCATTTATCTGTTGATGGTAGGAGGGAACCTGTGCAAAGGCATAAGTTTTGCATATTAGCATGTAAATGAATGCAACAGATAAGGGATGTGCTAATGCAACACAAAATGTACTTTATTTAATGTGATATTTTAGTCCCATTTTAGCAATTGATGTTGATCTATCATAATGTGCTGGTAAACATTTTAGAGTATATTTTGTAAAAAAAAAAAAATATTTCTTTATGACAACTCCTTGCTATTACATCTTCACTGAAAAGTGGGGTAAGACAGCCAAGCTTCTTGTGCAGGTTAGCAAACTGCAGATTAGCAAAGTTTTACTGGATTTCTTTACTTACATATGAGGGCAGTGGCACCGATTTTTATGTTATACTGTTTCCAGTCTTTTTCTTTCATGTTGGCAGCTACTCAGAGTGGACTCCTGAGCATTAGCATTCTCTCAAACCCTTTTCTATTTGCCTGTAAAAACAACTCTTACAAAGAGGCAGTTGTGCTGTAATATTCATTTATCTCTGTCTGTCTGTCTCTCTCTTCTCTCTCTTTCTCTCTAAATCCTTTGAGGAAAGACCTTTAAGGTTGGCATGGTCCTGTAGCCTTTTTCATATCCAGACTTCCACAACTACATTCTCAAATAACTAGAACTAAGTATGCAGAATACACTCTAATAAATTGGCACACCTCTTGATCCAAGAATAACATCCCCTTCCACAAGAAAGGTACCAGATGTTCTACTTCATACCACATTTTAGCACTGACTTCTACGCTTGGGGAATACTTTATGTTAGTTTAGCCAGAGAGCATCACATAATCCACCACCTTATGAGACAGAAGCACTACACTGTGTCTCCAGCCAGGAATAATATCCTATCAAACTGATGAGTATGCATGAAAGTTGGGGATACAGCTCCCTATCCAGAAAAAATATTCAAAAGAAGTTGTAACTATCATCGCATGCAGGGATAAGACATCTTTATAATATAGCACACAAAGCTGCTGTAGCCAGCCACCTCTTCTAATTCAACAGGTATGATCTCTGAAATAAACTCCCTTTTTACTAGTCAGTCAGAGGTTCAAAACCTCATTTGTGAGGAATTTAGGAGCAAATCCCACTGAAGTCACCACTCAAGATCACAGCTGTAAATTTGACTTTATCCAACTGATTTCTCCCTAAATTCCTGGGCAGATGGCACTTGGAAGAATCACCTCACTGAAGGAGCAAGGCAAATTAGTTGGTCTCCATTTATCTCTTCTCCTTTTGCAGGATTAACATGTTTATTATTCTGCAGTTTGCTTAGGAGATGAGACAATAATCATGATTATGGAAAAATAAAGGCAAATAAGAAACAGATAAATGTTTAAATGATAAATCCAAGCAGGACCACACAAAGTCTGTTTACTTTGTCTACACTCTGAACTGGCTAGATTCTGTTGTTGCCACTTGCATTGTCTTAATTTAGACAAAAAAGGAGATTTGCACAAGATAGGGCATTTTTATTACTAGGCTATGCAGAAATATTCCATCCTCAGCTACTCAGCTCAGTCCAAAGACCAAGCAGTCACAAAAAGCAGCATCTTGGAATCATTGACTGTGTCTGTCTTAAAGATGCAAGTCATCAGTTTCTTAACTGTGTGTGACTACAGTATGTTCCCCAGTAAACAAGAGGAGTTTAGAGATTATATTATTAACTGCTTAACAACTGCTTCAAGATCTATCATAACCCTTCCCTTCCACTCTTTGGTTGTGGATTTTCTCCCATATCAGAAGTGTTCCTCCTTGTACGGATATTCAGTGTGCCATCTAGTAGGTTACATGTGTTGGTTGTAATAAAGTTGAGTTCCTCTCTCTCTCTGTCTCTACCATGGATGATTTTGAACATTTTGTTGGTATCACAGTTAATTCTGCCCTCACTCGCTGTGCTTGCTTCAGGTCGGGTTGCACCCAGGGGTGGATCCAGGGGATGCAGTTTGCGGCTACACCCACTTTTTGGACTGGACCATGCTGCAGGAGCCTCTAGGGACATTTTTAAACGTGCAAATCCCTCCTCCCTTCCCTTCTGGGCTCAGAGGCACATTCCCTCTCCTCTATTTCCCCCTCTCTTCCTCCTGCTACTGCTGCTTTCCCCCTGTCCCAGGGGCAAGGGAAACTTCAGAGCCACTCATGCCAGCTCCAGCTGGGCTTCATGGGGGCTGGGCTCAGCTGGGAGAGTGGCAGCCACAGCGTTGATGGTAGTGGATCCCCGCTCTCTGCACCTGCTCCCAGAGGACCAGGCAGGGTAGGAGAAACCATGCCCCCACCCATCATTGCTTCCACTGTCCTTTCACATTCCCAGCTGAGCCCAGCCCCCACACAACCTGGCTGGAGTGGGCAGAAGCAGCTCTGAAGCTTCCCCCACCCCCCAGAACAGCTGGGAAAGCAATGTCTAGTGTCTACTGTAGTAAAGGAGGGGAGGAGTTAAGGAGAAGACCACAGAGAGAAAAGTGGTGAAACTCTTACCTGCTTTCAGGGCTTGAAAAAGTCCCTGGAGGTCCTCCTGTTTGGTGTGCCTGCACCATTGGTTGTGGGGCAGCTGGTGGGCGTGGAGGGGCTGCAAGTGAGAGGTGCTGCCATTCCTGCAGCAAACGTTGGTGCTCTCAAACTCCTCTTTGCCAATCCTAGATCCACCCCTGGTTGCACTACAAGAGCAGTGTCTGCCTATATAAGTGTCCTTTCTCTGAATTATACATGTCTTAGGTTGTTTCACCAGCTTGGTTACCAGGACAGTATACCACCAACCGCTTAAAATTTACAACATTTATGTTAAATTTTTTTGTGAGAATTTTTGTTATTCCAACTTTTTATTACAGTAAGATTTATGTCTTTTTCCACCCATCAATTCTGGGTTTTTTTATATACATAATTTACATTTTAGAAGAGCCTCTTGCACAGGTATTACTGATCTGAGCCTTCTGTTCATTAGTCTTAATGTGGGTAAAATTCCTGATTCTATTTTAGGGGTTTGCAATCTGTTTCAGCTGTTACTGTGTAACCAGTTATGTACTAATAACCTTTCTGACATCCAGTGACATGGTAAATGCTTCCCTTTCCATTTCAACATAATGTTGTGTTGGTATCACATCTCTTGATCTATGTACCCCTGGAGGTTCTTCCTGCTTTTGTGCTACCTCAACTACTGTAGCGGGTACTTGTGAAGTGTCTACCTATAGTAGACATTCATTATAACATTTTAGTTTTGTTCCAAGGGTGATAGTGTCTTTTACCTTTTAAAAAATGTTGTCCAGGTGGTACTATCAATCACTGCCTCCCCTGCATCAACAGTCTTATTGTGATTGCTGGTAATCTTAGAGTAAAGTTACATGTTACACTTTGACCATACTAAGGGCACTTTAAAGCACGAGCATCCCCAGATTAAAGTTCACTAACACATGCTAAGCACCGTCTGAGCATCTCAAAGTTATGCCAATTCAGAAGAGGGTTAACTCTGGGCTGTGCTATCTAGCTTATGTTAGGGTGACTTCAGTTTGCCCATGGAGATAAATTAGCAATTTGCAGTCAGTCCTCCAGCATCCCAGAATACACCACTCCCAGCCCCCTTGCCCCACCCCCGCCCGCCCCAACCCACAGCAGGGATAGAGCCCAGGTGTTCTGGCATCTAGTTGCGCCCCTGCTCACCAACCCTGTAGTGGCAAGTCAGAGCTGTGCAGGTAAGAAAAGGTATTAACATTAAATGTGCAACTGTTCACAGCAGCGTCTAACTTTAACATTGCTTAACATCCCACAGATTAAGTATGGGCCAAGTGTGATGTGCAACTTCATCCTTAGTATAAATCTTGATAAATAGGTTACCATCCTTAGTGCTGTTTCCAATTCTTATGTGTGTTTGGTGGTTTTAGTTGCTTTCTTTTTTGGGATCATTTCTGAAGCTTCCCTTTCCTAAGAAAGGGAAAAGTACCTCACTTGTTCTATGCTGATTTGCATTTTGTTGTGATTCAGTTTTAGGTTGTATTTTCTGCACCTTGTGAGTAGCGCTACTATTTTCTGTTATGTTCCACTCTGGTGCTGGCATGTACTAAAATATAAGCACCAATTACTTTGATACCTGTCAGTTCTTATAGGATTTGATGCAGCTTGTTTTTGGAATATTTCTTGTGAAGATAATATACCAAAGAGCAACATGGTATATTATCTTGGCATTCCAATGGAGTGTTGAAAAGGATTATCTTGATCCCATCCTTGGTCAGTCTGTTCTGCCATTCTCTGGATTTGAGAGTCTAGTACACTGAATGACCTTGCCGCAGAAAGCTTGTATGTACTGGAGCTTAAGGTGGGTTGGTTATTGTTTCCCCACATTATTTTCTGTTCAAGCATGTCCACATCCACCTGTGGTTTTTTTTTCCTACTGCAGCTAATCCATTCTGACTATTCCCCCTCCTTTTCAGTTAAATACCCAATTGTACCCTGCACTGGAGCTCCTCCTCCACTGTCAATGGCAATCATTGCATGTACTGCTGGCATAGCATGTTAGCCTGGTTTGTAATATCCATGAAGATGTCCTATGCCTCCAAACACATCGAGACATTTTTTATTAATAGCCTCTAATTTTATGGTTTTATTACAGATTCTGCTTTCATTAGAATATTTTAATTATTTTAAGACTTGTTCCTGGTACTGTTTTGCTGGTGTAAGTCAAAAACTATATGTCAAAGTATTTCCTTGTATCTATATTTATCAGTGCATTTTCTCATTGTATGGGGTGGATGCCCTCCCAGTTGTTCTACTCCTGATGATTCAGTGAATATTAGTGTTTTGGTGTAGTCAAAACACTTCCTATAGTCTGTTTTGGGGGATGAGGATAACTTGTGTTGTGGTGTAAATTTTGAATGTTATGAGTATTTCTTATGGAAATTAGTATAATCATGTATGCCTCAACACTATCCTTTTCCTTATTCTATATTATAATAGCCAACAAGACTGTGGTGTCATTGGTGCTGAACTGTTCTTGTTGAAGATGTTCTCCACAGCTTGAGCTTTATACCCCACACATTTATGTTTTCCTTTGTAGAGTGCTTATGCAAAATGATTTATTTTCTGCTGCTTGCATCTTTCTTTAGCACTACACCTTTCTCTTGCTTTGAATGATACAGTCCATATCTCCAGCAGGCCTGCTGTGTCTGACTTATAAGTTTCTCTTTTCAAGCTGTATGTTGATGTTCCCCTATTGCTGCGTAATTATCTTCTTGCTTGTTTTTGTTTCCCATTGCTGGTCATACCTCTCTGCTTCATCATGTGGATGTCATGACTAGTCCTGGTGGGTATTTCATCTGCTGTTTGGATATTTCATGTGTTCTGGCTATTCTAATGACTTTTCTGAGGCTAAATAGTCTTCAGGCAATCATATTTCTTGTTTTTTTCAGTTTAAACCCATTCATATCCTATTCCTTAGCATGTCATTTCTAACTGGAAAGCACCGCTTTTTATTTTCACTGTAACTGGGTTACCCATTTATCAATTGTCTCAGTAGGCTCTAATTTCTTTCACAGAAATTTTTACTTTGTGAAGAGGTGCTTTTCTTTGGACAACTGCATTTCAAATAGCTCAAGAAGCCTGTTTGATTTTTCCTATATGCTTCAGTGAGATAGGAACATTACTCTGCAGATGCTCTGGGTTTTGGTACAATTCATAAAAGATAACAAGTAGCTTTCTGGGCAGACCGCTCTTTTGTGTAATCATGTGTAATATTAGAACCTGTACACTAATATAAACACATACTTTCCAATAGGTAGTTCTGACACACATTTTCAAAGATGGTCACTGAATGAGCAATTTTCATTTTGGATGCCAGCTGCAGACACCTCTGGACTGGCCACTCTTTCAGTAGAAGCAGCAGATGCTCCTTTGCTAACTGGTTTCTAGAATTATCAGACTGGACTCTAAGAAGTGGAGACAATAAGAATTAGTGTGTATTTTTTAATAAATAAGTCTAAATCCTAAATCTCTTTAAAATAAAATAGAGCGTTGTCTAGCTAGAACTATACCATGTCAGTAGGAATATTTAGTGATTCATATCCAGGATATGAACTACTGTTTAGATATGAACTACTGTTCATTGACCATTTATATAGAAACCTGGCCCTCAGTTTTGCAATTCCTTATGAAAAAGATGTTCAAGGCTCAATGTAGCATCCATTTTTGCAGCCCCTTTTAGCACAAATGACTCTTCCTGCCTGCCTGTGACCCTGTTAAAGGTCTGATGCTTAATCTTTTTGCAGACCTGTACAGACTGGGAGGAATGGCATAATGTGAGAGAGAACAGGAGATTAAAATGTGGATCTAAGCAGCAAATGGCCATTTTTTGATCATTAAAAGCACAAAGAATAAGCTTATTGTAAAAACAGAGTGACTCATTTCTAGCAGAGCAAAGGACTTGTAGGAGGAAAATAATAGGCAGGCAAAAGAAGCAGCAGGGCTCTAAGACTGACCAGCCAATTTCCTGTCTGAATGAAAGCTAATTAATGCAAGTGGTACAGTATCAACCTTGAGACACCTGTTGCTTTACTCACTTTGCTTCATCTGCCTGATTCACTGACTCCTACTGCACTGACTGGTTTATATACAGATCCACTGTTTGAGTTGCTGTATCTCATTCTGAATTGCCACGCAGATTCTGCTCAGATATTCAGGCCAGCCAGATAGGATGGAGCCAAAGTGCTTCTGCTTACCAAATGGTGACCTTAGAAAACCTGGTCTATTTTGCTTAATATTCTGTATGAATTGTTAATACTACTTAGTTTTGTGCTATATGAATTATTAATATTACTTAGTTGTGTGGTTTTACCTCTGAACAGCCTGTGTTTTCCAAAAGAGGTCTTGTAAACTAAATGAGTTATAACACTTTCCTAAACATTTTTCATCAATCACTACAAAGCACAAGAACAAAATCTTTAGGCTTCTCTTCTTCTTGCTATCACTTCTTTTAAATATCTTTGTTGCTTCATTCTTAAAATTGGAAGATGACAGTAATAGTATGAGGAGACTTTTAGAACATTTTATTTATAGATTACATATGAGTATTACAACATATTGCCTCACGTCACAATCAATCAGAGGCAGGCATTGAAAAGAAACTTAGAAAATGAAAAGAGAACATGTTATTTTAAATCTCCAGCTCAGTTGTGGAATATTAGAGTAAAAAAAAATTAGATGCTATCAGTTTTAGAGAAAATACTGGTGATACGTCACCAAGTCGTCAACCAAGAGTCATATGATTGCATATGAAACAATGGAATCTCCCTGGGGCCCTCCAAGACTATCTAGTCTAGTGTCTATGGTGTGCTGATCTTTCTCAGCAACAGATCATCAACCTTTGAATGCAGAGTATACTCACCTCACTGAGGTAGAAGAAACGTATTCAGCAGTTTAATTATGTAGCACATCCAATACAGAATTTGGGTGACTAGAGTAATGCACAGTACTTTTAATACTCTTGTATCTGGAAAGTTTTCTGAGGCTCTCTAATTAATCATTTGAAACTATTTTTTTTCAGATTATCATCTATAATGCTATGATATGGTGAAATTCTGGTCCCATTGAAGTCTATAGCCAAATTCTCATCGACTTCACAGATGCCAAGATTTCATCTCTAGTTTATAAAATTGGCACTAACATTTCATTTCTCAGCTCTCTTCTTGAATGTTTTTGATGCCTATTATGAACTGTACTGCAGATGCTTAATCTGGCATTTTTAATTTTGCTTCTTTAACTCCTTTAAACTTACGGATGGGTTCATATTGTCTTCAGCAAGCCCATAAAGTATGTGTTTCCCGGACATTTATGTTATAGTAGTTATAACGTAAACTGACAATCTGCAGATACTTCTTCTTAAGGAACTCTCTTGGTTCCTGCTCCTCTTGATTGATTGCCCCTTGAGTTGCACAGTTCAGTAAGAACCTGCCCTTTTTAGTACTCCTCGGAAAAGAAATGCCTGGAGTCACCCATTTTAAAAGTCCAGTTATCACAACTCCACTGTTTGTTTTTAGCGTCCTGCTTTCCTGAAACCTCTACATGTGAGAGGCTGAATAAACATGCTATACTAGGGCCACATATGGTTTTTCCCTGGTTTTTGCCAAATGCTGTTGTCTTTTTCCCCATTTTAGACTGCCTGACCACATTCACAGATCACAGGGATGGTACAGGATTGTAAAATGCTTTTCTTAACTGGCTGTGGATTGTAGTTGTCTTTTCCCCAGTTGTCCAAACATTCTTTAGATGCATGCCTAAAACCATTGAAGCCATCTGCTTTTTTAAATTAATCATGATCAACAGCCTGACAACTTGGAGCTGTCAACAGTGGAATACTGGGGAATAGTTAATAGAACCACAAAGTGGGGATTTCACTGATGCAGGTGGCCTTTCTCATCAGAGTAATGCTGTTCAATAATATAAAGGTTAGACAAAATACCTCAAGAAATAATTTTTGAACAACAAAGAAAATCAATGGGTGTCTTTAATTACTTATAGAAAGTAATTTAACATTTACAAATGGTTATTACGTTTGAGGAATGTACAGAGCAGAAGCCAGTAAATCCAACATTTTTGGCCTTATCAGTATTCTTCCATCCCTCTCTGCCTCCTCAGTGGAGGCACATCTATCTTGCAGGCTATTGTTGTCCAGTCCAGGGTTTGCAGTTACTGGCTGCAGAACCACTTGTGAAGCAAACTCCTTCTCCTTAGTCTCAGTTGGACGTCTTCTGTGTGTTCCAGGGATGAGGGCTGAAATAAAGATTTGGCCCTTTGTGAATGAAGTACTGGTGTGGCCACATCGGGAGTACTGTGTCCAGATTTGGGTCCCCCACTACAGAAAGGATGCGGACAAATTGGAGAGAGTCCAGCGGAGGGCAACAAAAATGGTTAGGGGGCTGGGGCTGTAAGGACTTATAAGGAGAAGCTGAGGGAACTGGTTTTATTTAATCTGGAGAAGAGAAGACTTGGGGAGAGGGGGACGTTAATAGCAGCCTTCAAGTACCTGAAGGGTGGTTCCAAGAGGATGGAGCTACACTGTGGTGGCAGAAAACAGAACAAGGAGCAATGGTCGCAAGTTGCAGCAAGGGAAGTTTAGGTTAGATGTTAGGAAAAACTTTTGCACAAGGAGGGTAGTAAAGCACTGGAACAGGTTTCTCAGAGAGGTGGTACAATCTCCATCCTTGGAGGTTTTTAAGACCTGGCTAGACAAGGTCTTGGCTGGAATGATCTAGTTGGGGCTGGTCCTGCTTTGAGCAGGGGGTTGGCCTAGATGACCTCCTGAGCTCTCTTCCAGGCCTAATTTTTTATGATTCTATGATTCCAAGTACTATTTTACAATTTTTTTTAACGGTTTTTAAACCTTTAATTAATCAGTTGTGTGCCATTGTAATAAATTCTGTAGCAAGCGAATAACAAGTATACTCATTATTCTACTTAAACCTATGGTTTTGAAAAGGAGATCCAGTATATATATGTCTACTATATGCAGCTATCTGTGTGCAAGTGTTGTGTTTGTATGTGCCTAGATGCAGAGGTGATATAACAAGTTGTGAATTCTCAAAACATTTCAGTATTTCTAAGTTAGCATATTTCAATGTTTCCACTCTAAGAAAAAAATCAAAATTATATCCTCATTTAGGACAGGAACAAATATTAAAATGTATCAGTTTTCTGAGAAGTGGAAATTCCAAAGTCTATCCCACTCTGCTAGATAGGTAGTGGTTTGTAATTACGGGAATCCATGTGGTCATTACAACTGAATATCTAAATGCTGAGAGCTGTTAGAGCACCCGGATTATTGTCTGTAGTTGGCCCCTCTTTAAGCATTCACCTTTCATGTATAATAAAACTGAACTGATCCAGCTTTAACTAGGCAATCTTTTTTGAATCCTTGCCTCAGCTCTTCATTCCAGCTCTTTTTGTCAGCATTTTGGGAATCATGTGTCAAGGAAGCACCTGAAGCAATGCTTAAGTTAATGTTTAAAGGGTTAGGTGTGTTCTCCAAGGCTAGGGACAGGCATTACACATAATCTGGTTGAAGTGATCAGAAACTGGTTTAACCCTGTAACAGAACAGACGTTCAGTGCACATAAATCAGTTTGAAAATAGCTGAAACTGGTTTGAGATAAACCTGGTTGAATGTAGTATATCAGACATAACTGACTTGGCTCAAACTGGTTTATGCAGTGTCTGTCCCAGACCCCTTGGTGGTTTAAGATAAATCAGACACCCCCAGCATCCTGGCATGCTCTCTGGGTTGGGCAGAGCTCTCTGCTTCAGTCGCAGGACTGCTCCTGCCCCTCTGCTCTCTAGCTGGAGCAGGAACTGGCCCTAGCAGAGACACTGGCTGACATGGCCCCATTAAAGCAAAGTGAGCAGGGAGGGAAGGTCAGGGTGCTTGTGCCCAGCAGAGGCGCGGCTCCAGCCAGAACTGCACAGGGGGAGGGAGTGAAGCCTGCCTTACCCCCACAGCTCTGTTCCCTGAGCCTGAGCCTGAGCCTGCAGTGGGGGAAGCCCTGCACTGGAGCCAGCTGCTTCCCTCACTCTCCATGGGACATGTCCTGCACTCTTCTGGGAGTGGAGGGAGCCTCGCCCCCTGCTTCTCTGCAGAGTCCAGCAAGAGGCTTCCCCTCTGTGAGTGCAGAGCTGCAGGCATGGCGTGGAGCCATGACAGAGGCAGCCAGCGCTGTGCTAGGGGCAAGAAGTGCAGCCCCATGCAGCCTGCCCAGCTGCTTCTATCCCTGCAGCTCCATGCCACGCCTGCAGCTCCACTGCAGGCATGTGGTGAAGGTCTATCCACTTACAAACCACTTCACTTTCTGTAGGTTAGGCTAACCTGCAAAGACTGAATCAATTCAGGCTCAGGCTTTTTGAATATCTGTCCCTAGCTCAAATGTATAGACATATTTCTCTGTCTTCTCCTAAGCAAGCATCACACCAGCGTGGTTTAGTCCTCTGGTGCTTGTGTGGAGTCCCAGTGAGTTCAGTGGGCTCTATGCATTGCCATTCGGATATGCCTATATGGATTCAGTGGTAGGAAATGAGCTTTATAAACACCAGAGATATTCATTTAAATGTTAGAGCTTTCAGACCTGAGCCTCAGCCACTCTGCAGTTGCTCTTGCGATGCTGTCTCCAGGTGAAGGAAAGGCAAAGAGAATTAAAGCTGCACTTCCCAACAGGAAACTGTCTGAACTAAAGCCAACTGAAGATGTCTCCAGTGCTGTTAAACACAAATCTCCCTTTTGCTGTCATTTGCTGCATCCAGCTGAGCAGAGAGCAAGGACATAAAAGACCTTGTTTCTACTACTCCTTGAGTCTGTTCTTCCTGCTACTATTGTTATCTGGCCTTACTCCCTCATGCTGATCTGGTTGAGTACAAGGGAAAAGTGTATAAACTACTGTTCTCCCTTTCAGAAATCTTTCCCTGCCATTGGTGTGGCACCTGCTTCTCAGAGATGATAAAAAACACTAACGGTCTGTATATCGTCCTGCCCTATGACCTACTACTGAGATTCTGCCCCCTTCTGTGTTATATTTGGAAGAGAGAAAAGAACACTTACAGATTAATTAGGTTTATCCTTAATTTGTTTCATTTACTGCTGCACTTCCTAAGCAGGGTTATGTACTTTTGGTTTGGACATAATATTTTGTAAAAGCCTAAAGATGTTTTCTTTCTCACCAGTAGATTGTTGTTAGACAAAGGTATAGGAGATTTGAAGTCTAACCATCTTTTTAATCAATCTGAAAAAAAGTTTTAGTCATTAGCTAAGGTCTCATTAAAGAAGAATCTGAGGTTCCATTTGCTTCATTCTTCTATAGTTCCCCTGGTTTAATAAGAGTGGTAAAACACCTTCAAACGACTGCATCTTTTTTGACAAAAAGAGTGGGAAGTACCAAGTAAATTTGCAAGGCTAAGACTGGCCATTTGATTTTTGGTATTTATTTCCAGAGAAAAAAATCAAGTCTGGAAAATATTTCCCAATGCATTCATTTAAAAAAGGTAAATAATTAGAGTTTTCCATGATCTGAAGCTACTGGCAATATTCTCCATTTTGGATGCTACAGGTTTAGAAACAATTTCCTGGCTGCTTGTTTTTTTTCTTTTCTGTATGTGTAATGTGCAACTGTTCAAGCTGAAGATTGGTGCAGACTCTTCCATTCCTTATCTCTTTAATTTTCCTTTCCTGAGTGCATATACCCTATCCCTTGCTTTAACTGTAGGACTGAAAAGGAACAGGTGTGTATAGGAAAGGATAAAAGAAGAGTGTGGGGAAAGATCTACAAGGCTAGAGGACCCCAGGAAAAGGCAAGGTACCATGCAAGTCCAGCAGGTCCCTGAGCTAGTATGATTAAGATCCACCATTTTCTTTAGCTAACAGCACATGAGGTAGCAATGTATTGTGTCCATCTGCATTTGACCTACCTCTCTCAACAGCTACCTTGCCTTGGTGTTCACAAAAAAAATAAGCTGCTGCCAGACACCTAATAGGGATTAGCTGGATAAGGAAGGGGGCAAGCTGGGGAAAGAGATAACAAAAGAGACTGTCAGAGCTTTTATTAAGTCTAAATGAATTCCAGTCACCAGGGCCAGATGAACTTCATCCCGGAATCCTGGAGGAACTGGCAGAGGAGATTCGGGAGCCCCTGAAGTCATGGGAGATGGGCCAGGTACCAGAAGCCAATGTAGTGCCCCTCTTTAAAAAAGGCAAGAAGGAAGACCTGCAGGCCAGAACTGGCCCACCAATTTATTGGATCCAGCCCATGGAGGGGCACCTGCTAATAGATTTTATCTGACCTGCAGCTGCCCGTGCAGTGCTCTGTATGGGGCTAAGCCCTACCCATTCCCACCTGAGGCAGCCCACACTGTGCTCCCACCTACACCTGCTAGCCCTGGCCCTGGCCCTGGCCGTGGCCGTGGCCTTGGCCCTGGCCCCAGCTCCTGCTCCAGCCCCAGCCCCAGTGTTGACCTGTGCACACAGCTTCCCAGTGGGGCTGTTCCCTGTGTGGCTGTACCCACCCAGGTGCTGTTTAGTTTCTCCTGCCTCCAGCTGCTCGTCCTTCTTCTCCTCCTCCTGCCCATGCTGCGCCACTTGAGTGGGGCAGGGGGGAAGCTGCAGCTGGGAGACTTCTTCCACAGTTCATGTAGCTCTAGTTCCAGCTCCCAGCCACCTTCCACCAATTCTGCCTGCCCAGTGTGATGGGCAGCCACCTGTGGGTAGCCGAGCAGATGGAAGTCAGCTGGGAGCTGGATTCCCATGAGCTGGTGCAGGAGCTACCTGAATGCAGGTTCCCTCCTCCCCCCTCACCTAGAGCAGCACAACAAGGCAAGGAGGAGGAGGAGCTGCTATAGACAGTGGAAGCCAAGCAGCACCTGGGTGGCTGCAGCCACACTGGAAGTAGCCCCACTGGGAAATTGTGTGTACTGCCTGGGGATAGGGCTGGGGCTGGCGGGCACAGGTGGGAGCATGGCGCAGCCTGCCCTAGGCAGGATTTGGCACCATGTGGAGTGCTGTGGGGGCTGCCATGGGCTGGCCCAGGGACAGCAGACCATGGCTGAACCTGCACCCCCAGGGCAAGCTCTGCTGCACATGCCCACTGCCCCTGCCCTCCCTCCCTTCACCCCCAGCTAGCTCCTGGGAGCTAGTCTGCAGGCAGCCCCACACATACATGTGCACCCCCCCCCACACACACCTCCTCACACATACGTACACTCACCCCACACACACACTCCCACACACACCCCACGCTCCCACACATACCCACCCTCCACAAACACACTCTACCCCATATACACCCACCCCCACACACACACTACACATCCTCCCACACACACACCCCAACTATCCCTCCCCCCCCACACACACACACAATATAAAAGAGTAAGACTTTATTTTGAGCTATTATTCAATTGGCTCTATATAAGCTACTCCAAAAAACCCCCAAAAAACAAATCAGGACAAAAATTATTTTTTAAATAAAATTAAAATATATTATATATTATTTGATTTTTAGTATATGATTTGTTTTTTATCTATAATTTGTTAAAATGGTTTCTTTGAAAAGATTTTATGTGTGGCCCTCAGTAGCTCACCAAAACTTGTTAAGTGGCCCTCTGACAAAATATTTGCCCACCCCTGAGTTAGCCTTGCCTCAAAACCTGGGAAGTTACTGGAGCATATCCTAAGGCAGGCCATTTGTAAGCATCTGGAGAAAGAAAAGCTGATCGCAAGCAGCCAGCATGAATTTATCAAAAATAAATCATGTCAAACAAACTTGATCTCCTTCCTCGACAAAATAACTACTTGGAGAAATATAAGGAATGCTGTGGATATAGTGTATCGGGACTTCAGCAAGGCTTTTGAAGGTCATTGGCTAGAATGACCTTCTCATAAATTGGATAAATGTGGACTAAATAAAACTTCTGTAAGGTGGATAGATAACTGGCTCAATACCCACAAGCAAAGGGTAGTTATTAATGGATCCACATCAGAATGGCAGGAGGTTTCAAGTGGAGTCCCACAGGGGTCTGTCTTGGGCCAGTGCTGTTCAACATGTTAATTTTAATGATTTAGATGCTGGTATACAAACCTTCTTGAGCAAGTTTGTAGCTGACATGAAACTAGGAAGGGCTGTAAATACACTGGAGGATGTAAGCACAACTCAGAATGATCTTGATGGACTGAAAAGTTAGGCTAAAGCTAGGAGAATGAAGTTCAATGCAGACAGATGCAAGGTGCTACACCTCAGGAGGAATAATGAAAAACACAAATATAAAATGGGTGACACCTGGCTGTCTAGAAGCTCTATGGGAAAGGACTTGGGAGTCTTGGTGGACCACAGGCTCAATATGAGTCTTCAATGTGATGCAGCCACACAAAAGATGAATGCGTTTTTGGGGTGCATCAACAGAATCATTAGGTGCAAGACACAGGAGGTGATAGTGCCTCTCTACTCAGCACTGATTAGACCTCATTTGGAGTACTGTGTGCAGTTCTGGACTCTACATTTTAAAAAGGACATGGAGAAGGTCCAGAGGTGGGCAACATAGATGATATAGGACTTGGCAAGCAAGTCATATGAGGAGAAGCTCAAGGAACTAGGGATGTTCAGTTTGCAGAAAAGGCACTTAAGAGAGAACGTGACAGCTATCTTCAAATATTTGAAGGGCTGCCAAAAAGAAGAGGGAAAGCATCTTTTCTCTCTTGCTGCAGAGAGGAGGACATGGGCCCATGGCTTGAAGTTACAGGAAAGTAAGTTTAGATTGGATATCAGGAAAAACTTATTCACTGTTAGAACAGTAAAGCAGTAGAATAGACTGCCTAGGGAGGTTGTGGACTCTGTCACTGGAGGTATTCAAGAAGAAGTCGGACAGCCACTGGTCAGGGATGAACTAGGCATAGCTATGCCTATGTTCTACCATGGGTATTTCCCATGGTTCTGGGCTTTGCTCGTTGCTCCCTGCCCACCCCCCCTCCTCCTGCCCCCCTTGCCTGCTATATGTAGCTATAACATCTATGAATCTATGAATCTATGTGGTAAGGTGTTTTTAAACCTTCTCACAGGCATTGGGTGTTGGCTACCACTGAGGCTGGGGACTTTGACTGGGGTGTGCCAATGCTCCTGCTGGGAACAGACCCAGAGGTTCCTAGATAGAGAATCTTGCTCAGGGTCAGAATTTTACCCCATAGTCATATTGGTATGGACTGTGGGGGGGGGGGGGTTGCCACCTTCTGTAGTGGGGCTCATAGCCTCTACCCAGGACTTCTTGAGTGTATATTGTCAGCATTTTATAGAAGCAGAACTTTGGCTGCCATGGTTTCCCTACTTTAGTTATGGCAGGTTAGGGTGTTAGGCCTATAATGTGTCCTGACAGTTGATGGTAGTCTCATGTAGTTTCAGGAGGTCCAGGGGCTGGGGAGCCCCTTTGGCTCAATAGAGAATTTTCAGATCTCCTGAAACTAAAGTGGCTGTGCCTTAAAGGAAGCGATCCTTCGGGCACAGAGGGAGACAATCCCGATGCGGGGGAAAAGGGGAAAAAGAGCCAAGAGGCTTCCTTGGCTGACCAGAGAAATCCAGAGCAGCCTAATGGCAAAAAGGGGGGCATATAGGCAGTGGAAACAAGGAGAGATTACTAAAGAGGAGTATACCTCCTCAGCTCACAGTTGTAGGGAGGCAGTTAGAAAGGCCAAAGCTACCATGGAGCTGAGGATGGCATCCCAAGTTAAGGATAACAAGAAATTGTTTTTCAGATATATAGTGAGTAAAAGGAAGGCACAGGGTGGTATAGGACCACTACTGAATGGGCAAAAGCAATTGGTGACAGACAGGGGGGACAAGGCTGAACTCCTCAATGAGTTCTTTGTCTCAGTGTTCCTAAACTAAGGGCAAGACAAGTCTCACAATGGGATTGTAGAGAGGCAACATCAGGCCACCAGACTACCAAGCATTAACCCTGAGATATTACAGAGTCACTTGGAAGGACTGGATGCATTTAAGTCGACAGGCCCGGATGAGCTCCATCCGAGGGTATTGAAGGCACTGGCTGATGTCATTGCACAGCCACTGGCAAGAATATTTGAGCACTCATGGTGCACAGGCCAGGTCCTGGAGGACTGGAAAAGGGCCAATGTGGTCCCTATTTTCAAGAAGGGGAGGAAGGAGGATCTAGGCAACTATAGGCCAGTCAGTCTCACCTCCATCCTTGGCAAAGTCTTTGAAAAGATTATTAAGGCTCATATATGTGAGAGCCCAGCAGGAAAAATTATGCTGAGGGGAAACCAGCATGGGTTCATAGCAGGTAGATCATGCCTGACTAATCTAGTCTCTTTTTATAACCAGGTTACAAAACACCTGGATGCAGGAGTAGGGATTTACTTTTACTCATTTACTTTTACTCATTTACTTAGACTTCAGGAAGGCCTTCGATACATTATCCCACCCCATACTGGTGAGCAAATTAAGAGGCTGTGACTTGGATGACTACACAGTCTGGTGGGTGGCGAATTGGCTAGAGGGTCGCACCCAGAGAGTCGTGGTGGATGGGTCGGTTTCGACCTGGAAGGACGTGGGCAGTAGGGTCCCGCAGGGCTCGTTCCTTGGACTGATACTCTTCAATGTCTTCATCAGTGACTTGGACAAGGGAGTGAAGTGTACTCTGTCCAAGTCTGCAGATGATACAAAACTGTGGGGAGATGTGGACACACCAGAGGGCAGGGAACAACTACAGGCAAACCTGGACAGGTTAGACAAATGGGCAGAAAACAATAGAATGCAATTTAACAAAGAGAAATGCAAAATGGTATACCTAGACAGGAAAAATGTCCAGCATACCTACTGCCTAGGAAATGACCTGCTTGGTAGCACGGAAGCAGAAAGGGATCTTGGAGTCCTAGTGGACTCCAAGATGAACATGAGTCGGCAGTGTGAAAAAGTCATCAGCAAAACTAACTGTACTTTATCATGCATCAGCAGATGCATGACAGAACCAAGGAGGTGATACTTCCTCTCTATCGGGCGCTGGTCAGACCGCAGTTGGAATACTGCGTGCAGTTTTGGGTGCCACACTTCAAGAGGGATGTGGATAACCTGGAGAGGGTCCACAGAAGGGCCAACCATATGGTTAAGGGCTTACAGGCAAAGACCTACAAGGAGAGACTAGGGCACCTTGACCTCTTCAGCCTCCGCAAAAGAAGGTTGAGAGGCAACCTTGTGGCTGCCTATAAATTCTTTATGGGGGTGCAGAAGGGAATTGGTGAGGCTCTACTCACCAAGGCGCCCCTGGGGGTCACAAGAAATAATGGCCATAAGCTAGCAGAGAGCAGATTTAGACTGAACATTAGGAAGAACTTCTTCACAGTTCGAGTGGCCAAAATCTGGAATGGGCTCCCAAGGGAGGTGGTGCTCTCCCCTACCCTGAGGGTCTTCAAGAGGAGGTTAGAGAGGCATCTGACTGGGGTCATCTGAACCCAGCACTCTTTCCTGCCTCTGCAGGAGGTCGGACTCGATGATCTATTGAGGTCCTTTCTGACCCTAACATCTATGAATCTGTGAATCTATAAAAAGAGAAGCCTACACCAAATGGAAAATGGGAGTCATTACCAAGGAAGACTACAGAGCACTAGACTGCACCTGTAAAGAGTGGACCAGAAAAGCTAAGGCAGAAACAGAACTCAGGCTAGCCACAGGAATCAAGGAAAACTAAAAATTCTTCTTCAGATATGTGGGAAGTCAGAGGAAAAACAAAGGCAATATTGGACCCCTGCTAAATCAAATGGGGCATTTGATGTTTGACGCTCACAAAAAAGCAAATCTCCTAAACAATTTCTTTGCATCAGTCTTCCACCCATCCCAAGGGGTCACCCTGTCAGATAGAATGTGAAACATCTAGGGGGCGGGAGATGGAACCACAATTGACATAAATCAAGTAAGAGAACACCTCGAGAGGATCAACATCCACAAGTCTGAGGGCCCCAACAGAATGCACCCAAGAGTCTTGAAGGAGCTGGCGGACATCATAGTGTGCCCTATGGCAAAGATATTTGAGAACTTGTGGCACTTGGGAGCAGTACTGGAGGACTGGAAAAGAGCCAATGTGGTCCCAATCTTGAAGAAAGGAAGGAGGGAAGACCCAGGGAATTACAAACCAATCAGTCTTACATCTATCCTTGGAAAGATCCTGGAGAAAATTACCAAGGGTTCCATCAGCAGCAGGCTAATGGAAGACAACTTTCTGAGTGCTAGCCAACATGGCTTTGTTGCTGGAAGGTCCTGCCTGACCAACCTCATCTCCTTCTATGACCAGGTGATGCATTGCCAGGACAAGGGAGATGAGGTTTTGAATCCTATCTGAATTTCCTATCTGAATTTCAAAAAGGCCTTTGACTTGGTCCCCCATATTGTCCTCATGGATAAGCTGAAGAACTGTGACCTCGACCATCTCACAGTCCGATGGCTGGGGACTGGCTCTGAAGTTGGACCCAAAGAGTATTAGTTGATGGGAGCAAATCAACTTGGCACAAGGTGACCTGTGGTGTCCCTCAGGGCTCAGTGCTTGGGCCAATACTCTTCAAGATCTTCATAAATGATCTGGATTTGGGCATCACATGTGGACTGGCAAAGTTCATGGACAACACTAAACTATGGGGGAAGGCAGTCACACTGGAGCATAGGCTGGGGATACAGGCTGATCTGGAAAGGCTCACAAGGTGGATGGACCAAAATCTGTATTTAATGCAGAGAAGTGCAGGGTGCTCCACCTTGGGACGAAGAACCAGTATCATACTTACAAGCTTGGCAGTGCTACACTTGCTAGCACAACAACCGAAAGAGACTTGAGGGTCTTGATTGACCAAAAGATGAATATGAACCACCAATGTGATGCCGTAGCCAGCAAAGCAAACCAAACTCTGGCATTCATCCACGGATGCATCTCAAGCAAAACCAGAGACATCATCCTTCCACTCTACTCAGACTTAGTGAGGGCGCAGCTAAAGTATGTCCACTATTGGGCCCCCCACTTCAGAGGGACATGGATAAGCATGAGACAGTCCAAAGGAGAGCCACCTGTATGATCAAAGGCCAAGAGAGCAAGCCTTACGAGGAGAGGCTGAGGGACATAGGGCTTTTCAGTGTGAAGAAGAAAAGGCTCAGGAGGACTTAGTGGCAGCCTATAAATATATAAGGGGTGTGCACCACGATCTGGGAGAACAGTTGCTCCCAAAGGGATAATAAGGTCTAATGGCCACAAACTTCTGGAAGGCCAATTTAGACTGGACATAAAGAAAAACTCCTTTACAGTCCGAGTGTCCAGGGTCTGGAACAGACTCGCCCCAGATGTGGTACAAGCACCTACTCTGGACTCATTCAAAAGGCATTTGGATGCATATTTTGCTGGGATCATTTGACCCCAGCAGACTTCCTACCTATGGCAGCAGGGCTGGATTCGATCTCGCAAGGTCCTTTCCAGCCCCTAATGTCTATGAAGTCTATGAAATCTATGTAGAGATTATCTTTTGTATGAGATGGCTTACATAAGGATGATCCTGCCTCAGGCAGGGGTTTGGACTAGATGACCTCTGGAGGTCACTTCCAGTCCTACTTCTCTATGAGTGTATGACTAGCCAGGCATCCCTTTATACCTGGATCTACTAGGGTCAGCTTTTGGCCCTTTGTAGTGAACTCTTAAGTTACAGGACAACATATGAATTATTCTGCAATAAATGTTTTTAGTACACACTGTTATTCTGTGATGATCTGCGGTAGTTTGCTCCTAAGTGAAAATGAAATTTACTTTACATATGAGGTAAACATGCCCAGAGGCAGCTACCATGGAATAAGTGATGTGCTACTGCTTACACCTTAGCTTACCTCATGTTGAGCTGTTTATGTAGTCATCCCTTCAACCTCTATGAGTGCATGTTTGTGAGAGTTTAGCAAAATATCAGTTAGTGCTTCTGCATAGTGATGCCAAACACCATCCAGGGAGGTGTCAGGATTGAGGCATGTCTGAATACGTCAGGAATACTAGTACTTGTTTTGTGGAAAAACAGCAAATTTTGGTATCCAAGGCTGCCAATGTGGCTTTGCTTTGGCAAAAGTAAACCGTTTTGGATGGAGTTAATCTGACACCAACACTTAATTGGACCCCCTCACCCCCCAAGTTAAGGAGAACAAAAAATAATTCAGTAAACTGGATATTTAATATTAATAGAAACCTTTGCTTTGGTATCTGACTTTGTAGAAGCTTTGTGTACCAAATGCATGCTTTGTTGTTAAAAGCTGACCTAGTAGCGTCCCTGGAACTCAACTACATTTTTATTCACTTAGCAATTCATTGTTCTAGGATTAGAGTTTAAAATGATGAAATGTGGCATAGATTAAGATTACCTGGAGAATGTCCAAGGGTTTAAGGATAAACCAAACAATGTAGATCCATTTAAAAATGCATCTGATCACATTTGCATTCAAGTATTTCTTCTCTCTCTTCTACTTCCTTTCACATAACAACATAATAAATAGGTTTTACATCCATTAACCTCACCATTTAAAATGGATGGTGGTTCTCATAGAACTAGATTGATAATGGGCATATTTATCATCAAGACTGCCAGCAAATGTGGAAGAGTTAAGTACTCGATCTGTTTATTTTATCACCAGTTCATAGCCCATCGCTTTCTATAAGACATTCCAGCCTGATTTTTTTATTTTCTAATCAAATGTATACATGCATAGACAGACAGAGAGAGATTATTAAGAATCTCTGCAATATATAAATAAATGGGGAAAAAAACTGCTAAACAGCTTTAGCTATTTCCTGAGCTATCACTGGGAATATAGAAAAGATAAATGAGACCTAGTACAAAAAAAAGGTGTGTTCCTCTTACAAGCTTATTTTCTAAAGATCACACTAATGTGTGTGAGTAGCTTGTTTTTTTCCCAAGAAGTGGCCTCTGTTTGGATAAGAGGGATAAGAGGTCTGCATGGGGGGGGTCAGTAAAGTTTCATTCAGGTAGATGTTAAAATAGATGTTTTTTTCAAATTTCCCAAACTTTGTGAATTACAATCTGGTTTTACTTCCCCTTTTTCTCTCTAGCCACAGAGACCACGGCAGCTTAGTGCAGTGCAGCATCAGGTAGAGACACTAGAAGTAGCTCAAAACAAGTGAGGGTCACAGAAAAATTAAGTGAATTGCCCCAATTCACACAGAGGAAATCTGTGGCAGGACCAGGAACTGAAACCAAGTCCCTTGATCACGATTTTCAAAAGTGACTAATGAGTGGGTCATGACTAGGGGTCAACTGAATTTGACAAGGTGGCCGGCAGATTGTGTAGGCAGATTCCGGGCCTGGTTGCCATTTTCATGGTCTGAGCATGGCGGGACCCACCCATGCCTCTGATTGGCCGAGAGGCCCCAGCAGTTCTACCCCTCCACCCCATTAATCCACATGCTATTTATTGTGGATGAATGGCTTCCCTGGGCTTAATCAGGGCAATTAAGTCATGGTTTCAGGCCAACTCTAAGTAGAAGGCTCCACAATTTTTGTGGGCTAGTGGCAAAAAAACTCCCCAAAACTTACCAGCAATCATAGAGTCTTGGAACATGGGCAAAGAGGGGACAGAGGGAAGGGAAGGCAAGCACCTTCTGCTGTGAGCAGCCCTGCCCCACTCTTCCCTGCCCCTTGTACCCTCCCCTTTGCTTCAAGACTCTCTGCTTGCCTGCCAGTAAGTCTTTTTTTTTTTGTAGCAAGCCTGCCAAAATTGCAGAGCCCACCCTTTATTGTGGAGCCAGCCCAAATTTGTGGTTTCTGCCAAAATTGCACAATTGAAAACTTGGTAGGTCCCGAGTCACGGCAACCCAAAAATGAAAAAAAAAATGGCTTCCACGCATGAAAGGCCCTCTTCCCTGCCAGCAGAGGCTTCAAGCAGCCTTTGGGCTAGGAGGAGCTTTTCTGCCTCCTAGCCCAATGCCCAGCCCTGGAACACTTAAACAAGCTCGTTGGACTACCATCTCCTTACATAGTATGGCCTGAGATGTCTTGGCTGCCCCAAAATTCAAAGAAAAGGGCAGGGGGGATTTTGGCTCAACTGAGTCACTTATCCTTATAGACACTCAGGGCTCAGATTTAATCAAGGGCCAGAATTTGGGGCTTGGCGTGGCATGCTTAAACCCCAATGAGGTTTTGACATGTCACTCCAAGTCCTGAATCTTTGTGCCCCAGAGCTCTGCCACTAGTCAGGTGGGCTCAAGATCCCATTTGAGCTCATTTGGGCATTGGTTGGGGAGTGGGAGGAAAAAAAACACCTGGCAGCCCAAGAGAGCCCCTCTGCCCACCAGGAGGAGGAGAGCATTTCACAGACAGCCTTGAACTCATGCCTGTCTGCCTTCCAGTCCAACACTTTGACCCTGGAAACCCAGAGGAGTCCAGCTGGCTCTCTCAGACTCCTTATTCAGTACGGCTCAAGGGGGTCACAGTAACCCAAAATGAAAAGAAAAAAAATTGGCTGCTCACAGGAAGGGCCCTCTGCTCAGCCCAAAACACTGCAGGAGCCTTAAATTCATGCCTTTTCATCCCCCAGCACAACATCCAGCCCTAGGGCCACAAAGCAAGCCAGCTAAAATGTGTTCTCCTTAAGTGGTATGGCCCAAGTGGTCTTGGCTGTTCAAAAATGTTAAAGAAAATTAGTTTGGCTGGACTGCACCACCCATCCTCATAGACACTCCCAGGCTCACAGTGAAGCATGGACCAGAATTGGGGGCATGCTGAAACCAAGCGAACATCTAAAAATGTTGGCTAGTTCTCATTACAGCACCTTAAAAATCACTTCACAGACATTGTACTTACCCATTTATTCTAGAGGCATAAGTGAAAAATACCTACTTCCCTACCACTTTTGCAGCCTAAATTCTCAAAGGTAAAATTGCTTAAAATTGCAAGAGATCTAGAAGGTCAGAATGTGATCTTTGCTCTTTTTGTGCTATGTGACATCTTTTTCTTACAAGTCATTGCCTGGTATAATATTTGAGGAACAATGTTTCAAGTTCCTGTACCTTTGGTCTTAAGTTCAGCTCTATATTTTAGTGACTGTATTGCTTGAGAAAGGTGGCAATATGTGCTCATTGCTTGATTCTGGTGTGGTCACTTGCAATGTGAAACTGAGATTTCCAATTCCCTTAATGGAAACAACCAGTCTAGCGGAACTTGATTTGCAGCAATGAATTCTAGCAGCAAAATTCACCATATCACTCTACCAAACATTGTACACTCAGTATCTAAATGCAGGCATAAATAAGCTCTAGATATTTTTCCCACTTAGGATGATACTCAGGTATGAAATCAGATTAAAGACTAGATATGTCATTTATTCTGTTTGGGAAATGGAACAAAGCCACTACATTTATACCAGAACTAATTGCAGTATAACCGTGGTTGGTTCAACGATGAACTTGCATTTCTAAAATGGGAAATGTTTACCTCTGTTTTTTTTAAACCAGAAGTGCACTTTGAAATTCAAAAGGTAGGAAAAGCAGGATTTTGAGACATTTCTTTTTATCCTGCTCACAGTGGAAGATACACTTGGATTTGGCTATCAATATAACTATTTATATATTTATATCAGTACAGATCAAAGTAATTCTACTTAGGTCAATGGAATTACTCCATGGCAAGATCAGTGTGAGGTGAGAAAGGCTTAAGGCCTCATACTTTCGGGTTCATCAAAGTTTTTACATGAATATCTATCCATCCCAAAACATATCTTATTTTCTTGCATATAACACACACCTTTCCCTCCAAAACAAGACCCCTTGCCTCCCAAATCGGGGTGCACATATTAAGCCTGGAAACTGATTTTTTCCTTGAGATAGAAGCACTCTGCTTTGAGTCCTGGTTCACAGTACAGTAACTGTGGTGTTACTATTCAGGCAGCTGAGAGGCCAGTTGACTTAATGGCTCATTGTTCTTAACTCCACAGTTATAAATTACTCTCTCTCCTTTTTAGTAGTCTTGATGTTCCACTGGTCAAGATATACTTTCTAAGGGCAATTTTGCTAGCTGTTACTGGTCTCTCTCTCTTTATTTCATAGGCTGAGTAGGCCTATTTGTCTTTGTGGGGGTTGTGAGCCATAGCCCACCACATTACTTAGTAGTCCCTACTTATTGGGGGGCTAGTGAGGACAAGGACAACTGATTATGGGGACAAAAAATTATGAAAGGATGTGTAGATGGATCAGAGGTTAAAAAAAAGTGCACGATCGGGGGACACTGAGCAGAGCACCCCAGACACCACCCACCGACTCTCAAAGGCAGCCAGAGAGACAGTGGCTACTGCCCAGTGGTGATCCACTCAGAGACGGGAACGTAGGAGATCCAGGAAAAAGGCCCCGCAGTCCCCAGGTACCATCCCAGCCAGAGCCTCCTTCCTGGTAAGATAGATGGCCAGCTTGGCCAGGGCCAGGAGGAGGTTGACCAGGATGACCAGGAGATCCCAGGGTTTGGTGAGGTCATGGATGGGGTATGCAAAAATAAATAAGTGTGGAGAGAGATGCAGTCAGAACCTCAATAAGAGGTTCTGGTGGAGGAGGTGCAGGGGCCATAGCCTAAGTAGGAAGGAGGGTAAATCAACTGAAAATTAGGCTCTGTCTCTGTTTTATTCATCTATAATTCTGGTAATATCTCTTTTCTTCACTCTGTCTTTCAAAAATGAGACATATTCTTTGTGAAAAATTAGAGCATTTTCTACCATTCTAAAGATTCTTCTAACATGGGAAACTTCCAGTGCACTATACTATAATGTTTTTCATACTACAGTGAAAAGAAGGAGAAATCATAACTTCAGGGCTTGTCAGGCACTGGGGATGAGCCTCGGTGGCATGCTTAGCTCCATTTTCCTTCAGGGACCAACAGCTGACAGAGCAAAACCCTCAGTGATTCCAAGGTTCCAGAATAGCCCTTATGAACAGATACAGCTCATCAGCAGTGGCAGTGGTGTTGGCAGTCCCTTGATTTGAGAACGATGGCTCATTCATGGATCTTGAGGTGACTTAAGAGAGCAATTCCTGAGCCACAGGTCAGTCCACAGGAGTTGCAGGTCTCTCCACAAGGGAGAGTAGGCTAGGATTTCTCTCTTTTTCTTTCTTCTGCTTTCTCTTCTCTCCTTTGAGGGCAAGATGCTTGACCTCAAAGTGGGCTGCCACTTGGTTGAGGTTGCAGTGCCACTGGAGTTGCTTAGCAGCCAGCTTCTCCCAGGTCTCAGTGATGGCATCTGCTTACTTGAGGTATGATTTCAATATGTCCCTGTAGCATTTCCTCTGGCTGCTGCAAGATTTCAGGCCACAACAAAGCTTATTTGGGAAGCCATGAACTGGGTATCTGAACACAATATCTGGTCTGGTGAAGTTGATCCTTGAGGATCACCAACTCATTGCTGGTAACACTGGCTTCAGCTAGGATGTTGGTGTTCCCATGCAGTGGTCTTCCCACTTGATGCAAGGGATTTTCTGGTGGTATCATTGGTAATAATTTTCCAGGTTCTTGAGCTGCTGATGGTAGGTCACCCACATTTCACATCTGTAGAGGAGAGTGGGAGTGATGACTGAATTGTACACCTGAATATCGGTGTCTTCCCAGAGATCACAATCAATAAAAATATGCCATAGCAACTTCTCAAAGGAGGTGCTTGTACACTGAATCCTGTGCTGAATCTCTTCCTCAGTGTTCTCTCTCTGAGAGAGGTGGCTACCCAAGGTAAGGGAAGTACTTGACTACCTGCAGGCTCTTTCCCTCACTGGTAATTTGAGGAAGGAGGAGGAGGGGGTCACATTCATGGCCTGGAGAAAGCTGATGCAGTACTTAGCCTTCTTGACATTGATAGAGGAGCCCAAAGTTCTGAGAGATACGCTATAGTTTGGAGGTTTTCCTCAGCATGTGCAAGGATGCTGCAGTCTGTGTAATGAAGATCAAGGATGGTTGTGTTGAATACTTTAGTCTTTGAGTGAAAACATCCCAGATTGAAAAGCCCTTCATCTACCAGTGTCAGTACTGAAATGGACGTGGGCCTTAATGAAAATCAGGATGATGGTCAGAAAAATGGAGAACAGAATTGGGGTGATGACGCATCCATGCTTGACCCAGTTTGGATGATAAATGTATCTGTTCAGAACAGTTCTTATTACTGAGGCTCTTCTAAATTCCACTAATTCCATTGGTTCCTCTTTGAGCCCAATATTGGGGGATATGTCTCACTATTCCTCAAATCCTATTTAAAATACACCTTAGTTATTCATCTTTACAGTTCATAATATGATGAATAACATTTTGAGTGAGCATATTTATCCAAAGGAAATTATTTGAAATTATTGCCAATAGCAATTTATATGTTTAACACTGTGGAATAGTTCTATTATTGACTTCCTGAGCCAGACATTCTTTGTTCTCCAAAAATTAGCCCGTCAAGATGAAGTTTTTTAGACCTGATTTTCAGAAGAAACCTCCCATTTGTTCTCTGCATATAATTAGACACATTTAAAACAATTCTGCAGCCAATTGTAGGTACAAGAATTTGTGCATAAGTTGAGGCTGGCCTTCCCATTTTTAAAAATACAAGAATCCCTTGTGTTTTGAACTAGTGGCAATATGAAACTTGAAACTGTGCATGTAAGTGGTGCTTAATGGAGGGTGTATGCTTGCTCAATTTGAAAAAAAATGGTTTCAGTTGAAATAATTTGTTTAAATGTAATTGGCTTTGATTTATGCATGCCTGAAAATTCCATATAAAGAGTGCATAACAGACACTTCTCCTCACTCCAGTTCTGCACGCTTCCTTTGCCTCTGACAGCAGTGTTGAAAAGTAAGCACTGTAGAAGTAGCTGATGGTTGGATTCCTGACTCTAAACCCAGAGGCTCAGTGGCTCTCCTTTCAATTTATTCTCCCTCTTTTTTAATGTTCGAACATTTTTTGCATTGTATATATTGTAAATATCCCTTTCTCTTTCTGCATTTAATTTGTGCAGCAGCCCAAATTTCCCTCTCACTACAGTTGTCAAAAGAAACATTTGCCAGCTTTTGAGGAACGACTATAGACTTCGCAGCTAGGTTAATTAGAGAGCAGAGGTTCAAAAGCTGTGGCATAAGGTTTAACATTAATTCTTGTAGACAGCAACCTTGCACTTTGTTGATTAAATAGTTGCTCTTGAGTGGGCAGAACAAATAATAGTAAACAGCAGCAAAATCTATTAACAGTGATTGCTTTAAAATGCATACTTTCTTAGCATTGGGAAGATAAGGATCTCCACTTGAAAACAAAATGGCTAATCTAACTCCATTTACAAACTAAGCAAATTATCTCTATAAATAATCTATGGTAGAGCTTCTAGAGAAACCAACCAGTATATAAATTGCAAGAAAGCATTTGCAGATTGCAAAAATCGTGACATTTCCTGAATGCATGAATCCAGGAAGAGCACGCAGCAACTGCTGCAGCGTCCTTAGCCTGACGAAGGGTTTTTGAACCCGAAAGCTTGCTTAATAACTATTCTCCAACCATTTGGGTTGGTCTAATAAAAGATATCAAATTCACCCAAGGAACCTTGTCTGCTTATGTCCTTAGACCAACACGGCTACAACCTAAACCCCTGAATAAAGGTGTGAAACTGACAGAGTCCGTTATTAAAAATTAAGTGATTTCCTGAAGAAAGAACATGAGATGCAAGTCAGGTTTTTAATTAACTTTGGCAACTGTAATATCATTTGTTATTTTTCTTTCCTTTTTTCATTTTGACTAAGTTGTTGCCTACCAAAGTTTGTGCTTCTCTGACCCAGTTGGTCTCTAAGGTGCCTATAGATGTGCTGCAACTACTCTGATGTGCAGTAATTACAGCATGTTGGAGCAGACTCAATTAATCGAGTCTGCTGGAGCATGGTAATTACCATGCACCAACCAGCTGCTGTGTTTCATGTATCAGCGTCCCCGCACTTCAAAATGATGGTGGGGGTGCTTTAACAAAAGCTCGTTGAATGCGCTTTTGTTCAAATGTCCCCATCACCATGCTGATACACAAGATACTGTGGCTCTTTAATTAGAGTGGCTCTTGGAGCCTCTCTAATTAAAGTCCATCCTCCCCTCCCCCTGGAGCACATGTAAAATTGCCCTAAGGTGCCAAACTGACCTGCCTGCTGCTTTTACAAAGTATCCTTTGCAAGAATATTTTTTATGTAAAAAAAATACAATGGGCCTGATTGTCTATTTTCTAGAATTTTGTGAAAACAAACATGTCTTACAAAAACATATATTTTACACTGATGAGACAATTAAGAATAAGTTTAGTTGTTGGGCAGATGGCTAAAAGATGTGCATATTTAAATAAATATATACTCAGTGTAGAGATCTTACAATAAGGAAGACCAATGGCCAGGGCTTCAGAGGGGAAAGAGCTTTCTATTTCCTCAATTAGTGAAAAGGGAAATATGCTTAATTTGCATAGGCTATATATACCTGAATTGCCTCTAAGCAGATACAGACATTATACTTTTACCAGTATAAGTGATCAGAAACTGGTCTATACTCATAACATGACAGAAGCGTGGCATACAAAACTGGTCTATACCCATAACAAAACAGAAGTTCAGCATGTGGTGGGCCAGTAGGGGTTGCTCCTGCATTGAGCCACCCACCTCACTGCGCCCAACCACCTTCCAGACTTCGAGTGCCTCCCTGGGGGCACCTCACGTCTGGCTGACCCCATTCCTGGAGCACACCCACTAGCCTGGGGGTTCCACTGCCACCACCCAGGGATGGGCTTGATTCTGGCTCTGCGCCCCATAGGAAACACATGCCTAGTAGCCCTCAAGGGTACTTGGTTCACTTCAAGAACCTGGGATGCTTCCCTCAGTCAGAAGCACAAGTAGTGGTTTCCCTTAGTCAGCCAAACCAAGGGGACCCAAAGGCATAATCTAGACCCACTCCTAATAAGTCTCCCACACTAAGTACAAAGGAGAACTTTATTGGTTACAAGGGCTAGGGTTGGAATAGGGTACAGAGTTGAATAGTATCAGAGAAATCCCATAGAGCAAACTGGCATGGCTAGGTAGCCTTTGATCACACATCTGAGTTACTGCAAGCTATATATCTAGTTAGATCTCGGGTAGCTCACTCACAAGTATCATTCAGAGGCAGGTGGAGATTCCCTCTGGAGGCAGGCAGTTCCTTGATCATGAGTTTTGGGAGAGAGAACAAGTTTCAGATGGTCCAGCTCCAGCTCCAGCTCCAGCTCCAGCTCCAGCTCCAGCTCCAGCTCCAGCTCCAGCTCCTCTCTCTCTCTCTCTCTCTCTCTGTTTTCCTCATGGCTGCTGCCCTTTCCTCCAGGGCAGTCCTTAACTTATATAGCCCTTATGACCTCATTTACCTGGTTCAATGGAAGCCAGCACCTGTTGGCTGTCAGCCAACCAATTTGAAATGCATCACCAGTTGCTGGGCAGACTAGCAGCCTCTAGCTCACCAGGGAGCCCAAGCCCCTCACCCAGGTATGTGATACCAGTCACATAGGCAAAGGGAGCAGGTTTCCCCCTCTCTCAGGAATGTATCCAGCTCAGGTTACCTAAAGGGATAGGGTAAGGTGTGTATCCTCTGCTGGGCCCATCCTAACCAAATTGTCACAGAGCAGAGTTTTTGGGGAGAAACAGAGGTGGCCTTCTGCCACATAGCACACATAAATTGGTTTAAAAATGGTGGAACCTGGTCTAAGGTTTGCCCTCCCCACCAAAGGGCAAATGTCTGTTCTGTTTGATACCAATCTAAAGTATGCTGCCTATAGAAAATGGCACAACTTAAATTGATTCTGCCCCAGGCTTTTTGAATGCCTGTACCTAGCTTTAGTGTCATTTGGGGAGTCACCATAAAATAGTATGAAATGGAATTGAGTGGGGGTGTGGAGGAATGCCCCACATGGTTCCCAGTGAAACACAAGAGAGGAAAAGGCTTTGTGTTATATAAAAAAAAAAATGCTCAAGTTTCACAGTACTTTTGGCCTAAGAACAGCATGTGAGATGCCAGGCCAGTAGATGCTATTGTGGGTATCTGATGCCTGCTCAGGTGATGAGACAAGGATCTCAATAGACATGGATACTATGCTTAGGTGTTTTGGATTTGGACTTTAATTTGGACTTGACATGGAAATTTAGGGAAGACAAGAGGAGAGAAAATTTTTAAGTAACCAGAGTTCTGCTCAAAGTTGTTTTAGGTCATTGATTCTTAACCAGGGTGCATGGCTCCATGGGGTGCTGCCAGATCCTTTGAAGGGGGGAGGGTGGTATCAGGAAATACACATTGGCTCAGACTTGTCCCTGCCTGGCTGATCCCCTCACCCTCACTACCTGGACTCTCTGCAAGGAGGTAAGCATTGTAATATATAAATTAATTTTGGAAGTTGGGTGTGGCTCAATTCATAAACATCATGGAGGGGTGTCTTGAGTCAAATGAGAGGTGCCTCAAGTCCAAAAATGGTTAATAACCACTGGTTTAAGTGTTCTTGCTTCTTCCTATGAGAGGTTTCAGATGACAAGTAGCAGAACTGAGAGCTGAAATGACTATAGGGAGGCCTTACCAACCCAGTGATTTAAAGCGGAATCATTAAACTGGGCCTTGTACTGATGCCTTTCACAGACATGCAGAGACACTTAAGTACTGATCATGTTGGTCCAAAATGGTGGATGGGGTTTGGTTGGAAGGGTCATGTGATGCAACCAAGAGCCTGTATATATCTTGAAGGGTCGTTCTCATTGGTGGGCCAGAAGGCAATAGCAAAGTAACAAGGGAGGGGGGCAGTATTTTACTCTTCATTTGTATTCCTTTGCCCCTCATGAAGATTTCTTTATTTGTGCACAGCCACTGAGTACATGTAGCTTGGGAAGTTTTGCTTATTAAAGGTTTCCAGGACGAGCAAGTTTAGTTTTTTCAGGTTTCTGTAAGGTGACTGTAGTTGATTGATTATTTATCAAGAGAAAACCAGTTCTACTTTGAGTCCTGTCCTTTTCGCGACTAGTGAAAGGGTTACAATTCTTATGAAAAATAGGACATATTTAAGCAGCAATGAGAGCTATATTTCTGATTTTCTTGGCTACAATGTGTATCTATGCAACTGTAACATTCTATTAACAAAGAGGCTGATTTTTTGTGTTCAGGTCAGTGATAGCTTTGCCAGTACCTTCAATAAAAGCAATAACAGCCTCACATAACCATTCATTTCATTGCCATCTCTTCACTGTTGATATCATCTTATATGCATATTATCAGAAAGAAGAAAACCTTTTCAAAGGAAAACATATTAAGGGACTTGTAGTTATACAATAGTGCCAACAGCTATCTTCATCCTATAACCTTTACATACTACTCAGAAAGAAGCAGGATGTCAGATTTCACCTTTTTGTTAATGGGTGATGCTAGGAGCAATCACTTAGGAGCCAGGTGAACTGAAATATACAGTCTGGATAGATTTCATTTCCATATTAAAGATGAGGGACATGCTCTGTTACATGTTATGCATAGCCTTGAGACAGCAAGTTGTTACCACAATCCTCAGCTAAGCAAAACATGAGTGACTGAAATATAGGAGGATTGTTTTTTTGTTTTGTTTATTTGCCATTATGATTCTTGGGGGTTTAACTGTTTTATTTTCCTCTCTTCTTTTTGTTCTTAGAACCACAGTCTTTACTTTGTGTTAATGACAACATACTATATTTCAAAGGGGAAAAATTACTAATGCCTTTGACTATAGCCCACAGCTATGTAGTTCTAAATAAAAAGGTACTTGATGTGGTCACAGCTAGTATTAAATTTATGAGAGGTTTCAAGTTTTGGCTTAATCAGTGTTTCATTTTTCACATGCTGGATTTTTCAAACTGTTTACTGATGAAAAGAACACTCTGTGCACTGAACCATTCAATCCATTTTAATCAGACATATGATATTTTCATTTCTATCAAAAAATCCTGTAAGCTTAAGAGCAGCTTTATATTGCTTTATCTTCAATGCAAATTATTAACAACAGTTGCTATTTAAAATAGAACCAATAGCTAAATCTCATATATTCATTCCATTTGTATAAAAATGGTATTTTCTGCAACACAGATAATGAAAGAAAACCAATATCTGTACATTTGGTTTTTAAGCATTAAAAAATAAATGACTGTTTTGCAATGGAAAACAACTATGGAAGCATTGCGACTCTACTAACACAAATCCTTGAATTGACCAGTGGTGTACAGTTACACGAGTCCAGTTTTAAGTACCTCTGGATTCCCTGTTGATACAGGCTGCAAATTAGCAGGAGAAAATCATGGTAATTCTCTTTGATTTCAGATAGCTGCCTTGTAAAAGGTTGGGTGGGGAGCAAGACAGAATGGCCCAATTGCCTGTGCTGATTTAACAGAACAAATGTTAGCTGAAAAATGGAGATTAAAAAATAGAATGAGAAGGGTTTGTATTCTTTAGAAAGGTAATTTTGCCTTTTTTTGTTTTTTTGGACTAGGAAGAGGTCAGTATGAACTACATCTTTACAGAAGATCAGGTCACAGTAACAGGAACAAACATCAGGGTAATAAAACAGTTAAGAAGTGTATTTCCGTCTCTGTAATAATAACATTCTTTTCTATCTCAGCAGATATTTTGGTTTCCCTGTATTTTTAATACTTTCTTATCTCTGTGAGGAATTCTCTTGAAATGTCATCTCTTTGTCAGAGTTAATGAAAGAAATAGGAGCCTGCAGATGAGCAGCTGAACTAACTCAGAAGATTTACAAAATCATCGAAGAAGGAAAAAAGAAAGAAAGAAAGGCAGGACGCTTCTTTAAAAGCATTGCTTTTAGTTTGTGCAGCTTTTAACAATCGATTCTGTCAAATCCAATTGTGTGGCCATTCTGCCTGGTGAGATACAGAAATTCTGGAGATGCTTACCAGGGGCACAGCAAGGTCTTTGTAACTAGCTCTGGGGGAGGAGAAATGCATCGAACTTTTTAGTTGTCTCTTCTACTTGATGCATTCATTTTCATTTAGAAGACTAGTTACTCCTGTGCTTGTGAAAGGAGCTCCCGTACAGAATGGGCGGAAACAGCATAAGTTTTCCTTTGAGCCTTGCCTCCATATTAAATTACAGCTGTCTCTTTGCGAGGAAAGAAGGTCATTCCAACTACATACACATCCAATTGTTAGTCCATATGGAGATTGCAAATAAAGGCAATGCTGAATGTCCATATACGTGAAGTTTAGCCCAGAACTATTTAGAGCTGGACCATCACCTCATTTCAGCCTCCTAATTAATCCTGGGGCTGGAAGTTGGTCATTTCTTCAGGACCAGTGATCATGACATGACTACATGCAATACGGGGGAATCAAAGGACAGTTCCCACCTGTAAAATGATAGATGTGGTGCTCCAGAGAGTCTCATTTCTGAAAGCTGAGGAAAATTAGGAGTAAAATTGATTAGGAGAAAACATGTAAACATAAATGTGAAAGAAAATAGCACTTTAAGAGATCTTTAAGAAGGGTTTATTAAATGGCAAAATGGTTGTGTTTTAACAAATGAGAAAGAAGACAACCTTGGCTAAAAGCTCATCCTGATTCAGTGGCAAAGGTAATGACAGCAGTAAAAAATAAAAAGCAACCCATATGAGCTAGAAAAAGGGGATTTAGACAATAATATAAGATAGAAATTATGAAGTATGAAACTTGAAAAGGGAAGATAAAAATATCAGGGAAAAATTATTGACTTGCAGAACTAACAAGAGCAAGGGATTCTCTAAATATCTTGGAAACACAAGGAAATGATCTGCCCATAACAATATAGAAGTATTCAATCAATATTTCTGTTCTTTATTTTGAAAGGAGCACACTGATGTATTTGTATCATAAGAGGAGGATGAGATACTTTTCAGTTAATTATGAACTAAGGTATTTAAACTATATGTGGCAGGGATAAACCATCTGAAGTAAGAAGGTCCAGATAACTTGTACCCACAAATCCTACAAGAGCAGGCTGAGCAGATTTCCAGCCCACTGGTGTTAATTTTTAATAAACCTTGAAATACCAAGAAAATGCCAGAAGACAGGAAGAATACAGATGTTATTCCAGCATTCAAAAAGGGAAAATAGTATGATTCATATAATCCATGATTAGCCTGATACTAGTCTTTGGCAAAATAATGGAAAAGTTGATAAGGGAGTCAATTGATAAAGAATTAAAAGGATCGGAATATAATGAATGCCAATCAACACGGTTTTATGAGAAAAGGTCATGTCAAACAAATCTTATTTCATTCTTTTGAGGTGATTATGTGCTTAGATGATAAAGATATATCCATCATTTTAATATACTTAGACTTTTGCACAAAGGCACTATTATAAGTACTGTAAAATATTTCAATTAAAATATTAGCATTATGCAATATCATCATAACCCTTCTTGGGACTTTCCCAGCATATGCTCGAAAGGACAAGCCTACCAGCTATCTAATCTCTCTCTTCCATGCTTCAAATAAGGAAATCCATGTGAAATGCATTAAGAAGTATCTAGAAGATAGAGCTTAAAAAATCATCATCTCTCAGAAATCATTACTGAATGAAGATGCTCCTAGTAAGGTTTTGGAGAGATCAGTACTAGACCTGATTCTGTTCCCTATTTCATTTGATGATCTGCAATACATATAAAATCACTGCTCATAAAATGTTCAGATGGCACAAAGATCAGTGGAATGGTAAACAGTGGTGAGAGCAGCACAAGCAGACAGAGAGATCCCAGGCAAAGTGGGGAAAAAAAACCTGTAAAGAAGGTATCCAAACCTATAAATCAAATAAATATGATATTTTCTCATAAACAACATGCACCTTTCCTCCCAAAAGCAGCCTCCCCAAGTTGGAGTGTGTGTATTGTGGAATCAGAAAAAATATATGCCTTAAACTTTGATTATTTTAGTTATAAGATGACATAACCGCTTTGTGTAGAATTGTTGGCTCTGTATAGTAGAACAGATAAGGGCAAGTGTTTGTTCCTTGTAACTCTTCTGCAACTGCTTCGCTCACCGCGGCCTTGAAGGTAGAAAAAAAAGTATGTACAAAGTAGATTTCCAGGTGCAAGAAGGAGGTTTGTGAACTAACCCTACCTCCCCCATAATTCCCATCCTGATTACAGCAAAGAAATAATGAAGTAATATTATAGCCGCTTTTCATGCTAATTTCACTATATGATCACGTGAGTTGTAAGCGACTGTTAAAAAGTATATAAGCCTCCTGATTTTGCTCTTGGGGGGGGACCCCTTCCAAGTGCTTGGGAAATCCATGTCACTTTGGAACTCCCCCTACAGCTGTAGTTTCTTTTGAATAAAAGCTTCTGCTGACCTGACCCAAAAGTACTCTGTGTGTGTTTCCACGACAATTCCTGGTGCTGTGACTTGGATCCAGAACACAGGCTGAGGAAGGAGGACCGCAGGCTACCCCCCCCCCCGAACCCTGAGGCGCCAAACTTGAGAGGTAAGAGACCTAATTCAAAATCTCTATTGGGGTTTCGGAGGAGGACTGCCTGTAGGCTCCCAACTTGGCAGTGGTAACTGGATCTGAACCTTGTTAAAACAGGTCAGTCTGAACCTTACTGCCGGCTAAAATTTTCTGTCTGGTAAAGGATCCCATTTTGTGTCTGGTAACGTACGTTTTAGGGAGAAACTGTTTGAGGCACCTTCATCCAACAGCACATCGGGCTTGTAGTTAATTAACTAAGGCGGTGTGGGGTAGGAGGTCTGGCTGACTGAATAAATGTGCATGTGTGTGTGTATTTAGAAATATGAGCCACTGACCAGGACTGAGACTACGGTTGGGCTCAGCCGCCCCAATTCTGCCTGACAGGGCAGTTTTGAAAGCAAGGGGGCCCAACTGGAACCTCGTGACCCAGTGGACAGGGCTTATTGAATGAATGTGTGTGTGTATTTAGAAATATGAGCCACTGACCAGGACTGAGAGTACGGTTGGGTTCAGCCGCCCCAATTCTGCCTGACAGGGCAGTTTTGAAAGCAAGGGGACCCAACTGGAACCTCGTGACCCAGTGGACAGGGCGTCTGAGTGATTTTGTCTTTTCCAAACCCCTTGTCCCAGTAGCTTCTGCTGAAAGCAGAAGTGAAAGGATCCCTCTAGTGTTTCCCTCCCCATTTCCATTTTATGAGCCGGTGTCGGGTCAGAAGCCTTTTGTCTGGGCAGTGAAAAACTGCGGGGCAAGGCACTGAGCAGCCCGGACATCCTAAATAAGCCTCTCCTACGTCTCCCTGTGTGACTGAAAATGGGAACAAGTCAGTCTAAACAGGTTCCTGTCCCCCCTAAGGGGACTCTGGCGTACTTTATGTACACACACTATTCTCCCGAGACTTGCAAGTACCTGGATAAGTGGAACTGGTATACTAGGGATGATCCTGTGAAACATTTTCCACAGGAAGGAACATTTGATCAGGATAAAATAGTGCACTTGAGAGGGGCGTTAGAGTCCCGTGGATCCAAAACACCACAAAACCAGTGGGAAGCGTTCTTTTATTGGTTTGATGAAATGTCCAAAAGGCGGACAGAATCTCAAACTAGGAGCCTAAAAGACTCTCAAGAAAAATTAAAACAGCAGTTAAAAGCTGTTCGGGAGAAATTGGCTGCTCCCCCAAATTACACGCTGGCCACCGCTCCGATGTATCCAGCATTGCCCGGGGCGCCCCCACCACCGAAGCCAGCAGAGGATATCCTTGACCTTTGTTCGAACCCTGCTCTCCTGGGACTCCCACATCAGCAACAACCGGTTCAACATCAGGCTGCAGCCCAGGCTAGTGACCCATTAGCTGAAGCTCCTTCAGTAAATCCATCCACGGAGCTTAATAGTCCGGACTCATCCACCATATCTGCCACTCAATCATCACCAGTGTAGCAATTTACTCCTGGGTCACAACCCACCACAGGTGTATTTAGAAGAATGGGAATAGGCATGGAAAGATCTCCCATCAATCTGAGATCCCGAACTGCACAAGTTTACCCCCTAAGACAAATGCCAGGCATTGGCACTGATGGACAAAATATAGTAACTGTGCATGCACCCTGGACTCCAGGTGATCTCTACAATTTAACTCAAAAGTTCCCAAAAATCAGGGAAGACCCAGAAAAATTTCAGGAAGAATTGCAGACTGTTATAAATTGTTATAATCCAACATGGGCTGACATTAATCAGCTCATGCGATCCATTTTGCCCAAGGAAACTATGCTACGTCTGTACGCTGCCTGTACTTGGCCAGATCAAAACCCAGGGATTGGCCAAGACTTTATTGACAAGAGAAATGCTTTGGTTCAGGCAGTTCTCACAATTTGCCCAAAAAAGGCAGACTGGACCAAAATAAATACCTGTAAACAAAACAAAAATGAACACCCCAGTGACTATTTAGAACGCCTCAAACAGGCATTTGAACGATACTCAGGAATGGATAACCCAGTCGGAAATGCTAAACAAGCAATAGTGGCAGCATTCGTCCAGGGACTTAACCCTAAAATTGCTGAGAAAATTCAAACAGTAATTATTGGCTGGGAAACTAAAGATTTGACCGAAGTCCTTGCTGCGGCTAACCATTTTCATAACAAACTGGAACGGTCTAAAGACAGTGCCGAGTTTAAGTTAATGGCCTTACAGATTTCTCAGTTGCAGGGTCCAGGTAGAGGAAGGGGACGAGGACGGGGAAGGGGAGGCCCGGGTAGATTCAGGGGAAGAGATAGATCCTTGAGCCCACAAAACCCAGGCTATGGGAACCAATGTCATTATTGCAAGCAAGAAGGACATTGGAAATCAGAATGCCCCAACCGCCCCGGCCAAGGACCCAGACCCCAGCCCCCACCTCCACTTTCTGTCAATTTTCCCAGTGTTGAATAGGACAGCCTGAGGGACAGTGACATCATTGCTCCTTTGCTTACTACTGACCAATCTGGTCCGTTTGTTGGATGCCTTATTTCTGGTAAACCTGTCTCCTGTCTTGTCGACACCGGAGCGTCCCGCTCCACGCTAAAGGCTGCTGAGTTTCCTTTTCTACCTTATTCTCCTGAAACTGTAAATGCTGTCGGTATAGGCGGATAACCTATCCCACATCCCGTCTCTGAACCTGTCTCCATCTCTATTGGCCCTTTGTCTGAAAATCATGCCTTTCTTCTTAGCCCCTGTGCACCTGTCAACCTTCTTGGTAAGGATTTGCTGTGTAAACTGGGATGCGTGATTTATTGTAGCCCAGATGGTGTTTACCTTGAGGTACCGGAACATAGGGAAACCAAGCTTGTGGCTTTGCTAACCCAGGAGTACTCTGATCCTGACACTTCCTACTTGCAAGAGGAACTGTTGGCACGAGTACCTCCACAGCTGTGGTCCACCCATGCGAATGAAGTGGGGCACATGCTGAGTGCTGAACCAGTGCGTATCATCCTGAACCCTGCCAAGCCACTTCCTCGTGTCCCACAGTACCCCATCTCAAAGGAAGCTGAGGAAGGGATCAAGCCTGTCATTTCCTCACTCCTTGAGCAAGGGATTATTGTCCCAATACGCTCCCCTTGCAACACACCTATCCTACCTGTCAAAAAACCTGGTAAAGATACGTATCGCTTTGTGCAAGATCTTCGAGCTGTAAATGCCGCTGTTTTACCCGCTTTCCCCGTGGTCCCTAACCCTGCCACTATTCTTTCCTGTATCCCTTCAGATGCTACATATTTCACAGTAGTGGATTTTTGTTCTGCTTTTTTCTCTATCCCCGTTCATAAGGATAGCCAGTATCTGTTTGCATTTACTTATCAGGGATTTCAATATACCTGGACAAGACTCCCTCAGGGATATACAGAGTCCCCAACCCTGTTTTCCCAGATCCTAAAAAAAGATTTGGATCCTATCACGTTCAAAGGGGGGTCCACCCTTGTTCAGTACGTTGATGATCTATTGTTAGCCTCACCCACTTTAGAGGCCTGTGAGCAAGATACTTTGACACTCCTCACAGCTTTAGCTCAGAAAGGCCACAAGGCCTCAAAATCTAAATTGCAGCTCTGCAAGTCTAAGGTACATTATTTAGGGCATGATATCTCAGCAGGAGAACGACACCTTTCCCCTAGTAGAGTTGAAGCTATCCTCAACATTCCCAAACCTATGACTAGAAAACAGATGAGGGGATTCTTAGATGCAACGGGTTATTGTAGACAGTGGATCCTGGGTTATGCTGCTTTCGCAAAACCCTTGCAAGCATTCAGTCATGATACCACCCCGGAACCCCTCCCTTGGACTCCTGAAGCCGAACAAGCATTTGTGGCCCTTAAGCAAGCCCTCACTCTTGCTCCCGCTCTTGGACTTCCTAATTATAAGAAACCCTTTACCTTGTTTTGTCATGAACGGGAAGGAATCACTTTAGGAGTACTCACTCAGCTGCATGGTGAAAAGCATCGCCCAATTGCATATTACAGCTCTGCCCTTGATTCCGTAGCTGCGGGACTTCCTCCTTGCCTCCGTTCAGTTGCAGCTGCTGCCTTGTTGGTTGAAAAGGCAGATTTTCTAGTTTTGGGACACTCTTTAACCGTTGCAGTTCCACATGCTGTGATGGCCCTTCTGCTCAAGGGCAAAACTCAGCACATTTCCAATTCCTGTCTTACTAAATATGAGAAACTTCTACTGTCAGCTGCAAATGTAACCTTAAATCGCTGTTCAATTCTGAATCCTGCGTCACTTCTGCCTATTGCCTCTGATGGTGAGCCTCATGATTGCCTGTCTATCACAACTCAATTGTTAACCCCTCGAACTGACCTCAAGGACATTCCTATCCCGAACTCTGACCTTGTTTTGTTTGTTGATGGTTCCTGTCTTAGAAATGATGCAGGCAAATTAGTTGCGGGATATGCAGTATGCACTCAGTATGCTGTTTTGGAAGCCTATTCTTTACCCCAAGCTCGTTCTGCTCAAGTTGCTGAACTCATTGCTTTAACACGTGCTTGCATTCTTGCAAAAAATCAAACCACAACCATTTATACTGACTCTAAGTATGCTTTTGGTGTTGTTCATGATTTTGGACAAATCTGGAAACAAAGAGGGTTCTTCACTTCATCAGGGACCCAAATCAGTCATGGTTGTTATGTAAAAGCGCTCTTAGAAGCTGTTCAATTGCCTCTTGCTATTGCTATTGTTAAATGTAAAGCTCATGAGAAACCCTTTGATGATGTCACACGAGGAAATGATCTGGCAGACCGTTCTGCCAGAAATGCGGCCCTTTCTGGCCCACAGGCTCCTAACTCTGTTTTTGTTTGTTTTTCAGCAGACCAGTCTCCTTTGGCTAGCCTTTCAAGTCTGGCCCTTCTTCAAAATCAGGCCCCAAAAAAGGAAATAAATGACTGGCTGAGTGCAGGATGTTCACTGCACCCCGACTCTCTCTGGCGGTCCCCGGATGGCCGCCTGGTGGCGCCTAGAGAGCTTTTGCCACATCTTGCTCGTTTAACCCACTCTGTGGCCCATACGAGCAAAGGAGGAATGATTGCTACAGTACAAAGAAATTGGTTTGCCCCAAATTTTCCTTCCATGGCACAACAGTACTGTAGCTCCTGTCCCATCTGCTTAGCTTACAACATTGGGCAACAGGTAAAAACGACACCCGCAGCCCATCCCCCTCCACGGGGACCGTTTGTAAATCTGCAAATTGATTTTGTGCAGCTACCTAAGTGCTGTTCTTATGAGTACATTCTTGTTATTATTGATGTGTTCTGTGGATGGGTGGAAGCCTACCCATGCGTACGTGCTGATTCCATCACTGTAGCAAAGAAATTGCTCAAAGAATTCATCCCTAGATTTGGATTGCCCCTCACAATAGATAGTGACCGTGGCACCCATTTCACAGGACAGATAGTAAAAAACATCTGCCAAGCACTCAACATACAGCAACACCTACACTGTAGTTATCATCCACAATCAAGTGGTGCTGTAGAACGTAAAAACTCTGATTTAAAAACGCGCATTTCAAAGATTTGTGCTGAAACAGGCCTCAAATGGCCTGATGCACTGCCCATTGCTCTTATGCACATTAGAAACACTGTTAACAGAAAACATGGCCTAACCCCTTATGAAATACTCATGGCACGACCCATGAGGATGCCAGCTACACCACCTGTTGCCCCTCACCAAACAGACCTACAATTAACTGATGAAACTGTACTAAATTATTGCAAGGCATTAATGAAGTATGCCAGGTCTGTTCATTCACAGGTCCAAGAAGCCTTACCTCAACCACCGGATGTTCCCTGTCACAACCTCGAACCAGGGGATTGGATCTACGTAAAGGTCTATCAACGGAAAAACGCACTTCAACACAGATGGAAAGGACCTTTCCAGGTACTTCTGACCACTAATTCTGCTGTTCTTTGCCAAGGTCACCAAACGTGGACTCACGCCTCGCACTGCAAGAAGGTATCACCTCCATTGGACCCCGAAGCAGCTGTATTCCAACCAAGGTTGGGATCTTTCCCTGAGGCCAAGGACAAAGACCCTCAGGACCTCACTCAGGCAAGTGAGGAGCATCAGGGTGCAAGTGCTAATAACCTCTCCCCTGCACCCAACACCTCAGCCCAGCCGGATTCATCAGTTGAAGAACGAAGATATCATCTTCAGCCTCGAAGAAAGTGAATGCTCCCATTCGGAAGATCACCACCTCGATCAAGACCAAGAGCCGACATTATCAGTCCTTTAGGTAACTTGAGCCCAGAGGATGAAGAAAGACTTTGGCTGCCATCCTGGGTTTGGCTGGTAGTGTTCTTTTTCTTACTGGTGCTGGTTATGTTTGTTGTTAAGATTCTTTGTCCCTCCTGTATCTAAAAATGGCACTGATATCCTTATATATCACACTTGGGTATCTCAGTATCACCCAAGGGGGGTGGGAGAAAAATTTGTACTTGCAGATCTCCCATGCGGTGGCTCAAGCTGGAAATAAAAGTGACTGCTGGATATGCTCTCACAGCCCAGCACACCTACACCAAGGAATCCCAATGATCGGAGTACCAATATCCCTCCAGCAATGGGGAACAATAAACGGCGGCTTCGTTAGACTCTACTCGTTAGCTGCCCATCGGTCCGCTCCTAAAGAATGGAGGGCCGCCCCTGCTAACTAGATAATCTCCCCAAGAGTAGAGGCGCCTTTCTGTTACAGATCCAACAACACCGGAGCTTATAATAAAGCCACACCTGTAGGACACTACCCTCATTGCCTAACTACTCTAGATTATAGCCCTAGTAGCACCAGTGGAATCCTGTTGGGTAACGTACCCTCTCTCAATTGTACAGGATTCATGGTCTACAACTTTTCTAAGGAACCTCATGTTGCTCTCATTGCAAACAGATCGGAATTTTACATTCACTCCAATTTTACTTCTTGTAATATATCTCGGTCCAGCAGGATAGCAGCTGAACGTGGACTGTCCTATACGATGCATATCAATCGAAAGTGCCGGATAGGGCACAACAACTGTCGAGATTTGAGTACCCTTTCTGCCCCAGGCCTTTACTGGCTCTGCGGAAACAGGGCTCATAAAATCTTGCCCTGGATTTGGGTGGGGGCATGCACTCTTGGACGTGTTATCCCTGGTTTCGAAATGCATAGTGCAATATATCTGGAATAAGTAAAAAATTTCAACCATCACATGAAAAGGGTGGTTAACCCCTTAGCTACCAGAAACACAGGGTTCCATCAATTTGTGAGAACCTTCATACCGTGGCTTGGAGTAAGAGAATTGGAACTAGCCATAATTAACATTTCAGCCACAATGGAAGCTATGGGAAATGCCACTGCGGATGCAATTCAGGCTCTGCAAAAAGAGATCTCCCATATCTCACAAGTAACTATACAACACCGCATAGCCTTAGATTACCTATTGGTATCCCAGGGAGGAGTATGTGCCTTAGTAAACTCCACCTGTTGTGTCTATGTCAATCAGGACATGCGAATCGAAACTGACATTCGCAAAATCCAAAATCAGTTAAGGGTCCTACATCAAGTGGCCTCAGAAAATACTGACTGGGGTCTAGAAGAAATGTGGTCTTGGCTAACCTCCTGGCTCCCAGATTTCGGGGCCCTTGGCAAGAAAATCCTGTATGGAATATTGTTTGTCTTGATAGTTCTGATAATGTTCTATGTCTTAATGCAACTGATCCTCTGCTGCGTGAAAGCCAGCAGGGGAAGCTTTAGCAAGGCAAGAAAACCCACAGCAGAGTCTAGAATAATGGTGTTACAAAAGTGTGAGCAGATTGAAAGAAAACATGAAAGGCTGCATGATGAAATAGAGGGGCTCATGAGAATGGAAATTTAAGGCTAAAGTGAGACTAAATAGTCTCAAAGGGGGGGGGCTGTGGAATCAGAAAAAATATATGCCTTAAACTTTGATTATTTTAGTTATAAGATGACATAACCGCTTTGTGTAGAATTGCTGGCTCTGTACAGTAGAACAGATAAGGGCAAGTGTTTGTTCCTTGTAACTCTTCTGCAACTGCTTCGCTCACCGCGGCCTTGAAGGTAGAAAAAAAAGTATGTACAAAGTAGATTTCCAGGTGCAAGAAGGAGGTTTGTGAACTAACCCTACCTCCCCCATAATTCCCATCCTGATTACAGCAAAGAAATAATGAAGTAATATTATAGCCGCTTTTCATGCTAATTTCACTATATGATCACGTGAGTTGTAAGCGACTGTTAAAAAGTATATAAGCCTCCTGATTTTGCTCTTGGGGGGGGACCCCTTCCAAGTGCTTGGGAAATCCATGTCACTTTGGAACTCCCCCTACAGCTGTAGTTTCTTTTGAATAAAAGCTTCTGCTGACCTGACCCAAAAGTACTCTGTGTGTGTTTCCACAACAGTATTAATCAGGGAAATTGATTTTTTATTAGGGATAGAAAGACACTGTTCTAATTCTTAGCTCACAGTGCAGCAGCTGTGATGTTACTATTCAGGCAGCTGAGGGGGTCAGTTGATTTAATAGCTCAGTGGTCTCCACTCCACAGGTGTTAAAATGGTGTTCCACTTCTTTAATGGTGTTCCACTAATCAAGCTAACCTTTCTAGGATAATTTTGCTATATTCCAGCTGCTCCTGGTCTCTGTTTTTCACAGCCTCTTCAGCTTGGACTCTTTTGCTTTTTAATGCAGACTCTTAATCTCTTTTAAAATCATAGATCAACCCATGGAGACTAGTCTTTAGCAGAAATGGGATTCATCTTCAGTTATGCAAGAAAGGGAGAATGATTCAGGTGAAGATTAGGCTCTCTCCCTGCACTAGGCAGCCATAACTCTAGAAAAATCTTTTTTCTTCATTCCATCTTTCAAAAGCAAACTGTTTATTGTATTTGGGGGCCTGTTGTATGTGACAAAATATGGTAAACTCAGAAAACACGAAAAAAAAAAGAGAATCTACAAGGAATGAAAAAGGGGAAGACTGTCACATAATGGTACATCACAGAGAACAAGAAGTGATAAGGTGAGAAAAGCCTAACATTGAGCTGAGATAGATCTTGCAAATTAAATAGCAAAGAGAACAAATATGTTAGACTATGAAATGATCATAAGGTATATGTTAAAGATAATCCATGTATGGTTAAAAATGAAATGAATACTTTGCCTTACTTTTGACTAAAGATGGTGATGTTGAACAATGAAGCAAAGATGGGATAACTAATGGGAGTGACCTCATGGAAATGGAAATTCAAAGTGAAGGCAAAACTCCAAGAGCCTAATCCCCTCAAGTTGGGGAGATCAGATAGTTTCCATCTCAGAATTCTGAATGACTTGCTACATGAAATCTTGTACGTCTAGTAGCAGAGATCTGTGACAAAGACATCAAATGTATCCATCATAGTTGGTACCATATAATGTGAGAAAAGCAAATATCTGTATTGAAGAACAGGAAAAAAGTGATCCAAGCAACTACATTCTATCAGTCTGACTTCAAAGTTATGAAGGCTTTAGAAAAAAAATTGGAAAAAAGAATAATTAAAAACATGGAAGTGGAAAATATGATAAAAGGCAGCATAGGTTAAAGGTATATGATGCCAGATGAACCTGTCATCCTCCATTGATAAGAGAACTGGTCTTCCTGAAACAGAAAATACAGTAAGTATATTTAATATACTGGCACTTCACTAAAACATTTGATAGTATGCTACATTAGTTCAGCTGGAGAAGATGGAGATTGATAGAAAAGCTGTAAATGGCTAAGGAACTAGCTAATGGTTTCGATTGAAAGGGGAATCAATGGGCTAGAAGGAAGCTATCATTGAATTTCCTCAAAGGTTGGCCTTGGAACTGACTTTTTCATATTTGTATTAATGACTGACAAAAAATAGGGCCATACTAATGAAATTTGCTGATGAAACAGCACTGGAGGCATTTTCCATACAGGGAAGGTTCAGAATATCATCTGGAAAAAAACTGGATGAATTTGTGAAATAATAGAAATAGAATAAAATTAAATAGTACAAAATTCAAAACCACGTACTTAGGCACTAACATTTTTTTTGCTATAAGTTTGATAATGATCAGTGGAAGTGACAGAGGAGAAAGACCTGAGTAAAATTGTCGGTTGCTAAGAACTGAAACTGTGATGTGACTATGAAAAAGGCAAATATAAATCTAAGATGTATCAGCATAATATTTCCAGTAGAAATAAGAAAATATTAATGTCACTGTACAAGACACTGGTGAGACCTTATCTAGAATATTTTGTATGGTTCTGCTCACCCACATGCAAGAAAGATCGATTCAGACTGAAATAGTTGCAGAGAAAGGCTACTAGGATGATCAAAGGAAGGAGACTAAGAGTGTGTGGCTTGTTTCAGCTAACAAAATGACATCTGAGCGAATATCTGACTTTTCTATAAATACATCAGTGTGGGTAAATACTAGGGAGGGAGGAGAAATATTTAAGAGCAATGTTGGCACAGGAATAAATAGCCATGAATTTTAAATTGGATGAAGGTTTCTAACCAGCATAGTAGTACGAGCAAAAAAAATAACTTGTTTTAGTACAGATCTTGATAAATTTATGAAAGGAGTCATAATATTTAGTTGCCTGTTATTGCAGGAAACTGGACAGTGTCCCAGGAAGTCCCCTGAAATCTAATGTTCCTGTGGAACCATTGGTAAGCTTGGCTCTTCTTAGCAAAAAATGTTAATATCTACAAAACTAGCCAGTGTTTTCTAGAAAGCAATGATTACAATCCTGAAATAGTAGTCAGTGTGAACAAACTAATCAACACAGGGTGGGCAGTTATTTTGGGCTTAGGACCGCCTACCGAGTTTTGGCAAGCTGTCGAAGGCTGCATGGGTAGCCCTGTCCCTTGACAGGTGCCCTGCCCCCTGCTCACCATCTTAAGACCAGAAGTCCAGCCCCTAACCTCTGATCTTTGCCACTTGGAGTCCCTCCCCTTGCCCCTGGAAGTACTCCTTTGGGGGAAGAGGGGGTTTGCCATCTTAGGGGGAAAAAACCCAAATTACATACTAAAAATCAAACACCCATAATAATTTATTTTAATGTAAGTAACAAATATATTTTTGTCCTGATTGTGTGCATTTGTGGTGTATATGCAGAAGTGATTGCATATGGGGGTTTGTGGAGATGTGCGGATGTGTGTGTGTGGGTATGGGTGTGGGTATGGGATCCATGTAGTGCACAGTGGCCAGCATGCAGGCAGAAAAGTGGGGAAAGTGGCAGGGGGAGTGGAAGCGAGCAGGAGCTCAAGGCCTGCACCAATGTCCTGGGGCCAGTGTCGGCAGGGCCCAGAGCAGGGTGGTAGGAGCACGAGTTGTGGGCTGGCAGGGGTCTGCAAAGCTGAGCTGGGCTGCACCAGGAGGGAGAAGGGGAGCTTGACCCGACTCCATAGAGCCCCTGCTGACCGGGACCCCACGCTTCTGCTGCCCTGCTTTGGGTCCCACCGGCACCAGCCCTGGGACACTGGTGCAGACCCCGTACTCCCACCTGGCTGCCACTGCCTCCTGCACACCCGCTCACTCTCAGTGTCCCTGCCCCAGCCCCGTGATACAGGCAGGGAGAAGCACACAGCCCCCACCCTGGGTGCCCCGTGCTCATTGGCGAGGAATGAGCTAGTGCTCAGCATGGGGGAAAAGTGCCCCCCTGTGACCCGTGACCCGTGCTGCAGCCACTTGCAGCCCATGCAGGGCTGTCCTGCCTCTTCTGCCTCACAACAGAGAGCAGGCACAGATAGCCCTGCATGGGCTCTGAGTGGCTGCTGCATGGGATGCCAGCCACCGGGGGGGATTGGCTGCTTTCACCCACGCTGAGCCCCAATATGTTCCCCACCATCACTGTGTGCATGGGCCCTGCGCCATCCTGTCATCTTTGACAGGAGCCAGGGGCAGATAAATATTAATTTTCTAAATTTTTAGGGGCCCTGCAGGTCAGATAGAATGGCCTGGTGTGCCAGATCTGGCCCACAGGCCATATTTTTCCCACCGTTGAATCAACATGAGCTAACAAGGAACTATTTTTACCTCTTTATCACTTCTGGGACCAGTACTAGATGCCACATTTTCATAAGATGTTGAATATTGGAGGAGGTACAGAAAAGATCCCAAAAATTATTTAAGGGCAGGTGAAAATGCCTTACAGTAAAAGACTTTAAACTTGTACAGCTTGTCAGAAAGAAGATTGAGAGGTGACCTGATTAAAGTATATAAGTACCTTCACAAGAAGGAAATATTCAGTACTAAGGAGCTCTTGACTCTAGTGAAGAAGGGCAGAACAAGGACCAGTGGTTGAAGATGAAGCAAGAAAAATTCATATTAGAAATTAGGTACTTATCTATTAGAACAAACTACAACAGAAGTGACAGCCCCCTCTGCCGTTCCCCCCCCCCCCCATCTCTTGTTGTTTTCAGATCAAAGCTAGAGGTTTTGTAAGATATGCTTTAGCCAAATGTTGTCGGTCTGGATACAATGGTAAGTGCATTAGTTTTAATGGGCTAGGACCATGGTTTTCAACCTTTTTTTCATTTGTGGATCCCTAAAACAATTCAAATGGAGGTATGGACCTGTGGCAGGGCACTGGTTGTGCCTGCCACTTTAAGGGCCTGGAGCTGGCAGCTGCCAGATGCCTGATGAGGGCAGCCATTTTTGAGCCCTGGGCTGCCCATATAAACAGGACAGTTGTGCTGCTGGAGGCTAGACAACAACATTGCCTGGCTGTAGGGCTGCTGGTATCATCTGGAGGTAAGGGAGGAGCTGTAGGGGATGGTCAGGAGGCTCGTAGTCCTGGGTACAACCTAAAAATGCACCCTGCTGGGAGTGGGTGGCCTGGTGGGGCTCCCAGTGGCATGAGAGCCCCCAGGACATGCCAGGTCAGTTACCACCCCGGTGAAAGGTGGGTTGGGGTGCCTTAACCCCTAGCCCCTACAACCAGGTGGGTTACCCCTTGTTGGAGGGTCTGGAGTGTGGACCCCTGAAGAGAGAGAAAAGGCCATAGACTTACACCTGTCTGGATTTCCCCTCACTGGTCAATGCTGGGGCCAGGACCAGAAGGGTCAAAGGGCCAGGGGCCCACTGCAAGGAATGCCCAAGTGCTGAGGGTCTGGGGTTCTGACTGGCCTGGAGGTGGGCCAGGGCTAGTGAGCCAAAGGTCCTAGGGGGACCACACCCAAAGGGGAAGCGGTTCAGGGAGCTGTGCTGCCTAGTATGAAGGTGGATGAGACCGCCTGAGGAGAGGAATCCAGGCAGGGTTCAATTAGGAGAATTCTGGGGCCCAGTGTGGGGGGGGGCGGTGATTATGATTCCATCTAAATGCCATCTGCGAGGCTTTGGCTGCATTTAGGGGAGGAATGGAGGCACAGATAGAGCCCCCTGGCATCGGGTCTGGAAATGGGCAGCCTCCTGCTTAACATCAATAAACTAATTAACAACAAGGCATGGTGGGCGGGTAACCCAGAAACAGGTGGGCAGGCCACAGTGAGATTGTCCCCGGGAAGGCCCCATGTTACAGGACCCCTTTGCACATTTTGAATAGAGATGTGGACCTCTTTGAATAACACTTAGGCCCTTGGGCCAGCTGGTAGCTAAGATGGTTCCAGGATCAGGGAACCATGAACAGTTCTGCCCTCTTACAATGTGCCCAGAAAAAATGAAATACAATGAAGAATTAAGGCTTATTTCTCCATGAACATGCATTTGTACATGGTAGGTATAAAACACTACAGGACAAATTCTACTTTCTGATGAAGTGTTAAGTTGGAGTAATTCTACTGAAGTCAGAGGACCAGCCCCTTAACTACAATTAAGTGCACTTCATTGCTCTGGTGATGCAAGCTCTCGTGACACTGATAAAGGTCACTGACTGGTAATTCACATGGCCCTCTGTAACTCTCTACATTGTAGATAGCCATAAATTGGGAGCAATTCTGAATCAGTGCTGGTTGGTTCTGCCAGCTTTGGACCCTTCATTAAATGCACCTTGATCTGTCCTGAGGTTCTGGAACAGGTTGCATTTTATGTTCACTTATTTTCTTTAGCTAAACAAAAAACAAGACAGTGGAGAATAAGGGCCATCATCTGTTTCAGTTCCTTGAGTGCATATGTATAACTGTTACATTTTGTCTACAGTGGATGCATTGTCTAGACCTGCTAAAAGGAAAAATGGCCATAGCAAATTTGTGTCAAAATTCAAATAATTCTCCCAGGAACTTTTTTCCCAGAATTCACCTCTCTGCATTCATTAGTTACTAGACTCTGCCCACAACATACAATGCAGAGCAGGGGTCAGCAGCTTACAACCCATTAACTGGATATGGCTTGTGGAACCTTTTGTTCCAGCCTCAAGACATGGTACTTTGGTGGCAATGGGCAGTGTGGGGCTTTGGCAGTAGTCTGGGGAAAGCTGGGTCAATCTGGGTCAATTCAGCCCACAGCCTTAAAAGACAGCTTGTGGCAGAAGGCCACCTCTGTTTCTCCCCAAAAACTCTGCTCTGTGACAATTTGGTTAGGATGAGCCCAGCAGAGGATACATACCTTACTCTATCCCTTTAGGTAACCTGAGCTGGATACATTCCTGAGAGAGGGGGGAAACCTGCTCCCTCTGCCTATGTGACTGGTATCACATACCTGGGTGAGGGGCTTGGGCTCCCTGGTGAGCTAGAGACTGCTAGTCTGCCCAGCAACTGGTGATGCATTTCAAATTGGTTGGCTGACAGCCAACAGGTGCTGGCCTCCATTGGACCAGGTAAATGAGGTCATAAGGGCTATATAAGTTAAGGACTGCCCTGGAGGAAAGGGCAGCAGCCATGAGGAAAACTGAGAGAGAGAGAGAGAGCGAGAGCGAGAGGAGCTGGACCATCTGAAACTTGCTCTCTCTCCCAAAACTCATGATCAAGGAACTGCCTGCCTCCAGAGGGAATCTCCACCTGCCTCTGAATGATACTTGTGAGTGAGCTACCCAAGATCTAACTAGATATATAGCTTGCAGTAACTCAGATGTGTGATCAAAGGCTACCTAGCCATGCCAGTTTGCTCTATGGGATTTCTCTGATACTATTCAACTCTGTACCCTATTCCAACCCTAGCCCTTGTAACCAATAAAGTTCTCCTTTGTACCTAGTGTGGGAGACTTATTAGGAGTGGGTCTAGATTATGCCTTTGGGTCCCCTTGGTTTGGCTGACTAAGGGAAACCACTACTTGTGCTTCTGACTGAGGGAAGCATCCCAGGTTCTTGAAGTGAACCAAGTACCCTTGAGGGCTACTAGGCATGTGTTTCCCGGGGTGCACAGAGCCAGAATCAAGCCCATCCCTGGGTGGTGGCAGTGGAACCCCCAGGCTAGTGAGTGTGCGCCCCCAGGGAGGTACTCGGAGCCTGGAAGGTGGTTGGGCGCAGTGAGATGGGTGGCTCAACGCAGGAGTGCCCCCTACTGCCCGCCACACAGCTGACTGCTGATACAGAGCAAAAACTAAGTGTCTTGCAGCATATCTCCAGTGAGGAGGTTGCCTGGTGGGAGATGTTGCTCAGTCTGTTGTGAGATTTCTGTTTCTATGGTGACCGCTATCACGTTTCTGGAACCAGTTGCAGATTTTCCCTGAACTAAGCTTCTCACGTCTATGCTGGTAGAAGAAAGAAGCTATAATGCATGTTATTTAATTACCTGTGAGATTATTATCTGATGTAAGGACATGGGACCCAAGGGTCATTGATCCAGTTTCACTCTAAATGTGTGAGATTTAGACACTCTGACAGGCCCATTTTTCAAAGTCCTTCTCCTTCTCATTCCACTTTGAGAGAAACCAGTTTGTGTCCTGCAGCTTTCCCAGTGCCATGTTTGATGGATATAAAAAGCCCTTAGGTGTCTTTTGAAAAAATTGTTTTCCAATAATTTCCTATTGAAATTGGTTGGCTCATTAAGTATCTCATTTTGTTTTATCTCTGAAGGTGTGAGAGACTAGTTTTACATTCCTTTGCTTCTTGGTTTGTTTATTGTCAGATTTTTTTTTCTGTCGGATTTTTCAACCTTATCTGCCTTTTAAAGCTACTCCATTTAGTTGGCCAGAAAAGCAAAAATTAACGAGCAAAAATGCATTCTCTCCATACCCCTACCCAGGAACTGATGGTATCAGATAATGAGACACTAATAATAATCACAGAAGATACTAGATAAAACTTTCTTAAGGCAGAGTTAAGGTACAAGGACTTTGTGACTGTATCCTTCCTGAATCTGAGTGTAAATCCCCAAGCTCAATGACTATCGTCCTCCCTATGTATCCCTTACAATAAAAAGTAAAAAACCATGTCATACACTAAATAGGAGTGTTTTAATTCTGTCCATTTTGGGATGCCAAAACAACCTTGAATCATTCTTGCTGTCTTGGGAATTATTTACCATTCATGACCTGTGTAAACTACAGGAAAGAAATTTGAGGAAAACACCTAATACATTTTTCACCTCTATTATGATTGTGCAGCTGAAAGAAAGTGTCCAGTGTGATCCCTCTCAATAGCAATCAGCAATAACTGTTTGATGTTGCTGCTCAGGTCCTATTGATGTTTTGTTTTTTTAATTCATAGACTGGGTTTGTGGTGGAAAAAGAGAATTTGGTAGCTTGTGAGCAAATAAGGAAGGAGGAATTGTGATGTTCCCAGGTTTTCTTAGCATGCCTAGTGAGTCAGAAATTAGTAAGAAATTTAGATATGGCAAAGTCACATAATACTCCATAAAAACCTGGCATTCTAGTAGAAAGGCATCAATCAATTGCATGAAGAACCTCAGCAAAGCAAGTGTAGAAGGAGATGGTAGCTAAATTATGCAACTTAATTTGCTCTAAGCACTGCAGTTCATTTGTCCAAAAAATTAAGGATAAAGAGCTATTAATCTTGATGCACTGGTGAAATCTCATGTTCTGAACTATGCTGATAGACTGGAGTCTGTTGATATAACTCCAGATTATAATACTCCCATACTGAAACAAGGTGCACAGAACTATGAGAAGACAAGTGTAACCCTTATGTTGGGCACCAGCTGGCAACAACAAGGTGGGGTTGTTTTTTGGGGGTATTCAATAAGTGTTCACTGTGGCTCAAACCCCCACCCAGGAATATGGCTGGGGCGTCCTGCATAAACAAAATCCCCTCCTCTCAAGCAGTGTAAACACAGAGGACAGATTTATTGCAGACAACAAAGCCAAGGAAGACTCCAAAGAAAAACACCAAATACAATTTAAAATACTGTCAACTACAAAGTACAGTTTCTAGTTTGCACCCCTTTTGGGGAGTGTCCACCCATGCCCAGGCAGTCTGAGACATGGGGGGGCTCACCCAAGGGTTAGTTCCAGGGGCCTGTTCCCCTATACCTGCTACTTAGCTGGAAAGTCCTATAAACTGCTACTTGGGTTTTGCTGCATCTTGGGGAGGTGTTAGTGAGTGAGTCCTTCTGTGATGCAAGGAGTCCCTCATTGCTCTGTAGGAAGCTGTAGAGTAGTGATCTCCACTTCCACATGGTGGCTTTTGGCAGGGGGGTGGGGTGTGACCCCCCCCCCCCAAATTCCTAGTCCCAAATCCCACAGCTCCAGTTGGAGAAAAAGCTGCAAAAGAACTCAAAAGGAGGGGAACAGGCCTATCCTGGCTCCTGGGCCTGATTTGCAGATAGGCTCAGCTACCCAGCTAGGCTAAGACACAAGAACATCTACAGCCACAATGGGGGCCAGGCTCCAAGTCCTGACCTACACCTTACAAGGCTCTAATCATGGTGGTTTGCTTCAGGGATTAATACCCACGTGCAGTATTATTCCACCCAAAACCCAGGAAAGCAAAGAGGGGACAAAGAAAGAGAGAGAAGAGTCCCAGACTCAGAGACTCTCTCACTCCCCTGTACCTGAGTCCCCCTTCAAGTTGGTCCCTCCGACTGGGGCCCTCCTTGGGGGTTCACCCCAGCTCCTTCTTCCTGTGTACCTCATGTGACATCACTTCAAGTATCTGATCATGGGTCAGCCAGGCATTCAGCTTTTTTCTCTAAGCCAATTAATTTAAAAAGAACACCGCCCAGTTTAACCAGTCAGGCTAGGGGGTCTGATGCCTCCTACTTATGTAACTGACCCCCATGCCGAACATTTACAGTAAACAACAGGGGTATCCCCAGACAACAGATCTAACAGAAGCCACAGGTATCTGCCTATGTGCAGTATCTCCTGTACCTTTCCAGCTTACCCAAGCAGGGGAGAGAAAACAAGATATTCAAATACAGAAAACATGGGTACACATAACACAGCAGAAAATTCTATAAATATAAAGGGCTTAGTCCATCTGTCTGTGCATCTGTTGGTCTGTCCATAATGCTCTTGGGGGCATGGATCCCAGTGGAGCGCATCTCCAGCCAATGCTGCATCAAGAATCCCCATCAAGAATGATGGGTGGGGTGTGACTCCAGCAAAATGGGCCAGGTAGATGTGGAGCTGGTGGGGAGGAGTGGTGCAGGGCTGGACATGGAGCAGGGGGGATGGCACGCAGAGTGCAGGGCTGGATACAGAGCCGGGGGGGTGGCGTGGGGCCAGATGAGGAGTGGTGGGGCACAGGGCCGGACCCGGAGTGGGAGGGTGGTGCGCAGTCAGATGCAAAGCGGCAGCAGTGCAGGGTGGTGAGTGGCAGTGCTTGGTTCCCTCCCCCGCCCCTCCGCCCATCATTCTTGACGGGCAATTCACTAGTGTGTGTGTGTGTGTGTGTGTGTGTATCCAGCAGCAGTGTACAGAGAGAGATATATATATATATATATATATAGTGGCTAAATATATATATATGGATATAGGTAGAACAGTAGCGATCAAATCTCAGATTTCTGGAACAATTGGATCAGGAAAGCCTGAAGCATCATTTCAAATCAAGCTGATTCAAAATTGCAGGTAGGAAAGATTTATTTTCGTGTGTAACCTACACAAAATGTACAAGCCATTTTGTATTGCAAAGTGTCTTGCTATGTATGGTTTTAGTCTAATATGATTGTGTGTGTGTGTGTATATACATACATGTTGTGTGTGTATACATATTTAGTCTAATATGATTGTGTGTGTATGCACGCGCATACACACACACACAATCATATTAAATTAAAACCATACACAACAAGACACTTAGCAGTACAAAATGGCTTGTACATTATGTGTGGGTTACACAAGAAAATAAATCTTTCCTACCTGCAATTTTGAATCAGCTTGATTTGAAATGAAGCTTCAGGTTTTCTTGTTTCAATTGTTCCAGAAATCTCAGATTTGATCTCTACTGTTTGATCGCTACTAGCCCCCTGCACCACTGGCCCTGGCTTCTTGATTGGGGGCAGGGAACTTGGAAAGAACTGAGCAGTGGATCAGGACAGGGGACCTGCCTCTCCCCTGCAGCTTTTTCCAAGCTTCACACCTCAATCACCTAATCAGGGCACAAGGCTGGGACCTGCCCCTGATGGGGACGGTCCCCAGCCACTGCTCCATGATCATGGGGTAAGGAACAGCTCCCAGCCTGTTCCCAGCCCCCGCTCCGTGATCATGATTGTGGACCTGCAGCTGGAAACAATCTACCCAGTCCCCGCTCCATGACTGTGATTGGGGAGTGGGAACTGGGAACTCCCTGCTACCAGGGCATGGGGACATTGTCCTCACCTGGGCTCCAGTGCCCTGGCACCAGGCAGCTCCTGGGGGCAGGGAGCAATCTCATGCCCCCTGCTGTCCAGCTGACAAGGTGCAAGTTTGCTTCCAGTCAAGGGTCTACATGTGCACTACTGCTCAGTTACTAATCTCAAGTAAATTTGCTATTTACATTTGTAGATAGCAAATTTACTTGGGATTCAAGCCAGTTACTGCACAGAAAGCGTTTGTTTGTAGATGCAGATGCTTACTGCACAGTAATTAGCTCTACTGTGCAGTTAATCATCTTGTGTAGATGTGCCCAATATAAGGAAAATTGGCAGCAAATGCCTCTTTGTGATCGCCATATTATTAAGAATACATTTAAAAATGAATCAAGATATTTGTGACCTTATCTCTGAGAAGCAGAAATATAGATTCAATTTATCCAATGACTTATTCATACAAATTATTTATTTGCCTCTGCTTAAAATATCTGTCAAGTTTTCCTGGCATTCATTAATAAAACTTCAGCAAATATAATAGTAGCCATTCTACAGACTGACTGGCTCTCTTCCTAGGCGTTTGAATTAAAGAATAAGAAAATATATCTTTTCTTTTTTTTTCAAATATAGTTAATGTTTTGGTTCTTTTTAAACAATCTTTTACATTTTTATGCTATTTAAGTGGATAACTTAAATGTCATCAATCACTTTTTTCTGACACCATTACTGAATTTGATCCTTTTACCCTGAAATCTTTTTGGTTTTTTTTTAGTGTTGTCCCTGATTTTTATAGCAGACCAGTAAAAGGTTTATTATAAATTAATGTTGTCTAGCTCTATAATATGCCAGCATCCACACACACACACACACACACACACACACACACACTCTAGCAATCAGTTCAACTTTACTTAATCTTTAAGGTCACATTGTTCAAACTGATGAAACCATCCTAGAAAAGTAGATGCATTAGTACTTTAGTGTATCTGGAAATGAAAGACACAACTGGAGTGTGCTAGAAGCTTTGAATAAGCTGTTTTTCCTTCCCTGACTGTAATTAAGGGAAATAAATAAGACCATTTACTTTAGGCAGTTAACAAGGTTTTTTTTCTGTCTTTTTCTTTTTTCTTTATTATCACTCATGTTTTGAGTTTAATGTTTCAGATTTATTTGCCAAAGCATTAGGTCTAATGACTTAGCATCCACTAGGGGTCTGAAAAGGCCATCTGGATAACAACAGTAAACGTCAGTCAGTAGGTCTCAACAGCTGGCACATCTATGCAAACCTTCTGCCACTGTCCATTTATTTTTCATCATTGCATGATTGCTTACAAAATATGATGCCATTATCTTGAATTAGTTGTCCAGTTTCTAGCACTCTAAAAAGGCCTGCCTCAGTTTTCTTTAGATATTCAAAATTTCCCTTTTTTAAAATCTCATCTTGGAGAGGTATAACATCTTTAAGGGGGGTTCAACACTTAAAAATGCATCTTCCTATAGTTCCTACAGTTTGTTTGTGTGCCTCAGTGAAATGGGAGGAGTCTTACATTGCTGGAACTGAACTGCACCTCCAGGCAGCTGATACAATGCCATTTGTCTTTGAGTGGTTGTGGGATCTTCTTCACAGCAGGGGCTATGTTTTACTTTAAAAAACAAAACATGAACGGCAGTGATGGACTCTAGAGCCATGGGGACTTTTCCCATTAAGACCCCACTAGAGTTTGTATAAACACATTTTCAGAATATATTAGCTGTATTGGTACTCACTACATTTAGACCTCCAGGGGACTGGGATGTTTTTTCCCAGCTTGGAAGAGTCCACATTTGGAAGTGTAAATGATTTCTGAATCCTAAAAGAGGATAAATGCTGCTGGTGCTGAGTGCACATAGCTCTTATTTCAAGTAGTGAAGTTTGAAGTTGCTTAGTGGTATACATATCAGGTCCAAAGTAACTTGAAAAAGTTAAACACCTCTTAAATATGGTCAATGGAGCCTCATTCAGTGAGTTGCTCAGTGCCTTCTGCAAAAGAAGCAAGTGCTCACAACTTTGGACTTCTCTTGGTTTTTCATGAGGTCAGACATTTCTTATAGGAGCATTTTCTGAAGTCCAATTACATTATATCAGTCACATCCCTTCAGGGGGCCTCTGGATGGCCAAGGATGTCTGAATGACTCACTCCAGTTAATTATTCATAAGATGTCAAACAGAGGTCTCTTCTGCTTGTAATGACCAAGCAGTGCATGAGCAATTACTAAGTCCTTGCTTATTTATATATATGACTGCACAGTCAGTTTGCCACTCTGCAGCTCATTGACTTATAAAGCACTTGGTAACCATATGGAATGTGAACACACAGTTTTATATGTGTACTGTTATATACTGTTTTAATAGTGTTTGCTGTGAGTATCCCCTTGTGTAAGTTGTTCTCAATGGACAGTGCTCATCCCACTAAGTTTCAATTGTCACTTGTTCCTGGCCCATTGCTTTTACATTCCTGACTTCAGGATACTAGAATAGAGCCTTTCATCCCAAGGTCACAAGGTTTATAAAGGAACCCAGGCATATTGTAAATAATTATCATTACTATCCATTGAAAGTTCAGGTGCCTTTGTAAATTTACAGTTTTATCTTGCTAGGTTCTGGTTATGATATGACCATATTATACAAACTTCAGTTATAATGTAGCTGGAATAATAGATATCCTTGTTAGTTTGTCTTACCTAAGGAACAAGGCCCAGATGACAGTCAGTGATGAACTGCACTCTCACATTCTCCAAAAGCAGGGATACATCTATAAAACTTGTGAGCAAACCTAAGCAACTGCCTTTATCCACTGTCTGTTTACTGGATGAATAGACAACTTCAGCCTCCTGTTGTTCCAGTCTAGCACTTTTCACAAACATTGCTTTTAATGAAAAAAACGTTCCTTAGGCCAACTAGAGATCATACTGGCAGAAGTGTTACTTTTAGACCTCCTGAAATCCAAACTGTGTGGGACCCTCTTGCCACTATGAACCTCACTGATGGCTAAAATCACACATTTAAATACTCTTTTTAAAGATAAATAAAAATACTTTAAATTCTGTAGAGTAATTGACATTTTAAAAAGCCATCTACTAAAGTAGAAAGATGCATCAGCTTTTACTCAGAAATGTATTGCCACCATGGGCGACTGCTATTTCCTGAGTCGGGGGGGGGGCACGTGCCCCATTAGCAGCCAGTCAGAAACCGGGGGAAGATGGGGTGTCCCTCTGTGGCCGATCACACCAACCTGGAAGTGCCAGCGGCACTTCTCCTGGTGCCCACACTCTCTGACTGATGCTCATGGAGCAGCTCCAACGCTCCCACCTGCCCCCTCTGCCTGTCACCTAATCGGGGAGCACTGGCTGTCAGGGTGTGCAACAGCACTCTCGGGGGGTGCGTGTGCACCTCTGTACACCCCCTGTGTGTCACCACTGTTTGACACTGTAATATGCGCCAGGGTTTGTTAATCTGTGTTATTTTAAAGGTACATATATTCTTTAATAGCAGGGGTGCTGAGATCTGTATGAAAGTCTATTGATAACAAATGCCTTGTTTCATCTTATTGTTAATGCTTTTCTCATTGTATGTTTCCCACCGTATCTTAACAGCATGGCAATCCATTACTATTTACTGACACACAGTACAGATTTTATTCAGGACATATTGGTAACAAAAGCATTAATTTATGAAGACCCTGACATAACATATTATGTTTGGGTTGTTTGATGTGAATTGATCTGTTCAGAGTGAACCCACTCGTCCGTCTGCCATCCTTTTTAATTTAAATCATGTGTTCTTTGGCTAAGCATACATAATATTGCACAATAGGCATAGAAGATGCCTAAATGCCTCTGTTTTCTTTGATTTGGATTATTGTTCTTTTGCCAGACAGATGTACTGCAAGAAGCCAACTGCAGAAGAAAGCCACTTTAGATTACATACACGGCATTTCTATGTTTCAGACAGACAGTACGTCCATGTGCTTTATTTCGGACAATGAACAACATAAATCCTGAGCAAAACCAGGTGTGAGAATGGCTAGACTGCAGCAAGCCTGTCTATATCACACAGGCCACTTGGAAACTATTATGTATTCAGATTGAATCCACGATGCTTATTTATAAGTATATTTGAAGTTCTACTGGAAACACAGGTTTTTATTTATGAATTCTCCTGTATCTCCGTAAGCATATCCCTAGAATCATACACTGTTAACATGAAGTGTTAATTCTGAGTGTGTAACCTGTCATCCCTGAATCTTCCTAAATTATTAGGGACTGAAGATCAGGGCATGTCTCCATAAAAAGATAATTTACCCTATATTTGCAGTTGTGTCTCTGATTTCACCTGTGATCTCAGTGACACAATTACATTGTCACACGGGCACCATAAAACAACAAAATCTATGGTTTTATAGATTAGCTAGTATTGCATTCATTTTACAAATGAGAAATGGCAGAAAGCAGGAGAGAAGTACACCTTGCAAACTAGTTGCATTGGAGATGCATAAGCTTTTGTGAGCAATGGCTCACTTCATCAGATGCTATGGAAAGATATGCAAGAGAGAAGGCTATTGAATAGAAGGAATTATTTAAATAGAGAGGACAGGGAAGTGGGGGGAAGGAGGAAGTGCTGAGAGAGGCAGAGGGGATTGGAAAGGACAACAAAGCAATAAACCAGAGGGACATAAAAGCTATTAGCTGATTAGCATGCATTGGAGCAGACTCGATTTATCTGCTGCAAATCTGCTGAAGAGTGCTAATTAGCATGCTCCAGCAGCCTTCATGTCACATGTATTCAGTATCCTTGCATTTCAAAATGGTGGCGGGGGTGCTTTAACTAAAGCTCATCAAACAAGCTTTAGTTAAAGTGCCCCCTGCCACCATTTTGAAGCGCAGAACGCTGAATACACATGACGCTGCAGGCATCATCCTGTAGTTTCTGTTTAGACCATACAACACAATCCATTCTGTGGATTATTTCCTATTTTGCAATTTTACATTAAAGGTGATTTTTTAAATTGTGCTATTTAAAAACAATTATGAGGTCAGTAAATGTCCAAGGTGTTTGAGGTATTTTGCCACAGGTTTTTGTGTTTCTGGATTTGATGTCAAATCAGTGTCCATTCATTCTGTCACATAGGAATCTCCCCGTCTGTCCAATGTAGACAGCAGCAGGACTCTGTAAGCAGGAGATGGCATATATGGCATTGGTAGAGGAGCATATGAATGAACCTTAGATGTTCTAATCCATGTTATTTGGCTCAATAATAATGTGGTCTGTGTTGATAAGGGGCCACAGCTGGCATCTGGGTCCACTGCAAAGCCTGGTGCCTTGGTGAGAATAGTTCAGTAGCCTGTTACTGGAGAGACACTGTTTGAGGATGGACAGCTGTCCATAAGCCAGGACAGGGGTATCCCCCAGGGCCACCTTGAGATGATCATCATTTTCTAGGAGGGGTTGGAGTTCATTAATGTTGTGTTCAAAGTGAATAGGTTGGGGGCTGTAGGTAACAACAACAGGGACTCTATAGCCTTTGTGATGGGGTTGGTATTGTGAAATCTGGAGCAGGGTCTGAGTTTGGGTCTATTGGCTTGAATGGCTATGATTTTGGGATTATATTGTAATTGTTGTTTGTAAATGACAAACAACAAACAGGTAAAACAACAGTATATTTCCCCCAAAAAACACCCCAAAGCTTGAAAACTCCACCCCACCCTACCCACTTCTGGTTCCTGGACCTTGGAAGCAAACCCTCCAGCTAATGCCACCCCCTATTCACATTTTGGTATAAGAAACCTCTTTCCACTTCCCCAAATGCCCACCCATTCTTATATCTCTGTCTTACAACCAAGGGAGATCCCTCCTCCCAGTGACCATGCCCATCTCTTCTATAGAGGGTTAATGACTGTGTATCAGGGTTTCCTAGCCCCTGCTACATAGAGAATAAGAGGGCAGCATTAGAGGTCTGCAGGGTGGTGTAGGCAACTGAGCAAGGGCCAGCTACAGAGAAGTAAGTATCATGACCCAAAGGGTATGATTTTGTGTGTGCTTCGGCACTGCAGAATTATTTCCCACCACATGGAGCTTTCTTTGCACGGTGCAATTCTCAGTTGCATAGAGAAAACCCCGGTGCAAAGGAGTTCCCGCCACCCGTATGTAAATTTGTTAACCACTATTGGCTGTTTCTAAATTATTCCCACGTGGCGGCTAGCGATTGGCTTGCTAGCCGTATAAGAGGCTTGAGCAGTTTCCGCCCAAGTTGGAGGACTTCACATCCATCTCGTGAAGAACTCTAAGCGCGCTGTGGAGCCTAACAAACTCTGCGTGTGCCTTAGAGGAGGATACAGGGGCCTGATCAACCTCTAGCCTCTCCCCGTCACCGCACGATCCCTCAACGTACCCTACCCTGCGTGCTCGTGGAGAGTCACCTTTCGGACTCCCATTTCGGTCGTTCCACGGAGCCTAGCAAACTCCGTGAGTGGTATCCAGAGCTCTGTTCATGTTCATTTAGTGAAGCCTAGCAAACTCCGCTCGTGTGTCTTCGGTGGAGCCTAGCAAACTCCGCTTGTGTTTGTCTGTAACTGCAACTCAAGAAAGTTTTCCTGCCTGTACCGCGACCACCTACAGTGTAAGTAAAACAATCTTTAATCAACCTCTACGCGTCAGTGCCTAATTCTAGTTCGCCGTGCCGACCTTTTCCCCAGCCCACATGCCCGGACTGCTGGCCACAGCCCCTCAGCCCCGACAGTAAGTAGCACTGGGGAAGAGAGAAAGGAGTTCCACAGCTACCGATAGCTACTTGAAGCAAGATGCTTTGTAATAAGGTACAGGGCAGTCCTGCAAGGTAGCTAAGGAGCAAATGAAGGACCTCTGGGTAGACTGCAGTGGAACTCGGCAAGTAAAATAATGAGCTAAGCAGAAACCCCTGAGTCAGTAAGAGGTTAGGTGACCAGAAGGGGGTGGAGTACCAGTATACTTACAGCCTAGCTCCAGAGCTGGAGAGACCTGCAGAGAGGAAAGAATTCTTGAGAGCCCAGGACATTAAGGCAGGGGACCTACTCAGCCCTGGTATCTAGGGAAGCTGGACAGAGCCAGCAGGTAGAGTAATGGAAGCTGCTGTGTTGGGACCTGGAGGCCCAGGAGAATGGAGTTTTGGATGTGGCCATAGGAGTTGTTTTGAAAGCCAAGGGTGGGATGCCAGGGGTGGAGGATGCTTCATGTCAGATGGGGCTGATAGAACCCTGCAAGGGTCTAGGACAGAGTGGGCTGAGACAGAGCCAGGGGTCCAGTGCATGAATAGAGGAGTGGACTGAGACCAAGTAAAAATCTTGTAAGGCTCTGGGACCTGCTGGGCTGCATGGACCGGAGCCCAGAGGTTCACAGGCTCAGGGTAGCAGCCTGGAAAGAGTTAGAGACTCAGAGCCAAGACCAGGACAGGGCCAAAAGCCCCAGTAAAGGGAATAGAATAGGACCTGCAAGGCATGGGCATAGCTATGAGGATGGTTGGAGGTCATGATTAAAGCCCTTAAGGCAGGTAGACCCTGGAGGGCCATAACTGGGGCCTGTAGGTCCCAGTGCAAGAGATGGGCCAGTAGCCCAATATAATGTTAACAGAGGGATTGGAGCCCCCAACAGAGTGGCACTGTAAGTTCCAGGGGGGTTGAAGCCACCAAGGGAGAGAGACTTTGTTCAGAAAGCTCTCATTGGCCTGTGAGTGCAGTCTCCCAAAGTTTACCATCAAGGTGTGGCTGGTGAGAGATCAGCATGATGTCCTGCTTGCTCCCCTTTGGCCATTCGGGGCAAGTGAGGCTGGTAGGGGTGCCACAGCAGGCCTTGGAGAACAGGTCCTGCTACAGGCTGTCCCAAGAAAAAGCATAAGTCCTTTCCCTCTCTCCAAGAAACACAACATTAAATTCAAAAGAACCATAACAGAAAAACCCTCAGGCTGTATTAGCTTTTGGAATGCAAAAGTCTACCTTCCCTATCAGTGCTGGTATGTTCATTCTAAATTCTTTGAAGTAGGTAAACTCATGACCATCTGGATGTTTGTTTCCATCAAAGGATACGGTAAAACACTCTCTTCAAGGGTCTGATTGACACACAACCTCAATTTTCCTCAACCTGATATATCAAATGCTTTCATCAAATCAATAAAAGCCTTGTGCAGGTAGAATCACAATGAGAGTTCCAAGGCAACAGTAGAAGAACTGACATAATTTTTGCTGCTTGGCAAATCTGAAAGAGTTGATGAGAGCAGTATCTCAGCCTCTATCATATGCATTGAAAATTAACACTTCCGTAGATAGTAAACTCCACTGCTTTATGAATATACTGGAGATAGGTCTGGTCCCTGATCCAGCTTCTGTTTAGTGCAAATGAGCCCCAAGCATCTACTGGGCAACAGAATAGAGAAGGAATGTAGGGCTGATACAAGCTGTCTTCTGCAAAATATTTAGAGAATGAGTATCTGGGGCTGCTTGTATATGCCATGGGGGTTTAATTCGGTTTAGTTCTCCCTAAATTGAAATGGTGGGTTTTTAAAACTCTGCTTCTATTTAGGGAGAATTAAACCAAACTAAACCTCTGTGGCGTGTACACAAGGGTGGAGGCCTGATCCTTACCTGCCTCTTCAGTGGTGGGGGGTGGGGACCTGCCAGCAGGCTGAGCAATCTTTGAGTTGCACGGGGGCACCCCAGGCAGCACCCACCCGCTGGCACCCAGCCTGAGCAGTTCTGGGGGGCGCCACAGTCGCAGAGGGAAGCACCAACCCCCACACAGCTGTGGAGGGAAGCACCAAGCTCCTGCACAGCTAAGGCAGGCAGGCAGGCTCTGGGGAGAAAAATAATAAAAAGATCAGGCCACTTTTTGCCACTTTTTTTTTTCTTTAGTGGAGTCTGCCTGCATGGGCTGCAGCTGGGTCCCACAGCCCCTGAGCTGCACAGGGCTCACCAAGCCCTGAGCGTGTTAGCTTCCAGTGTGACATGCACTGTTGCATTTTGTTAGGTAGCAAACTAAAATGCCTCGGAGGTGTTTTATCTTGCTAAGTACCAAAATCATTTAAAGCAAAATATGCTGCCAAGCGTGCAAACAGCAACACCATTAAAGCAGTCCAAAAGGGCATTTAAGCCACTTTGAAGGCTATTTTTGTGGCATGTACAAAGGCCCTGGGCCACTGGCCTTGTCTTTATTAGCAAAAGAAGTGTGTTCTTAATTCATGTTAAATAACGTGGTTGCAAAAATGAGGCAAAAACGTAGTAAAGGCAAGTCAATTTATAGCTGTCACATGAGTTAACACATTATGGTAAGTTCCATGGAGAAGCTGAGAGCTTACCCCCATCTGTTAAATCACGTTGAAGCTACTGTTACTTCAACTTCATTAGGATTTTACCTGAACATTTTATGTGAGTAAAGAAATGCCCTTTTCCTAGTGAAGAGGCTCAGAACTGTGCCTGACTTCATAATGTGTAATGAATTGAGTCATTTCCAGTGATCCTGTTTTCTTACCAAAGTGATGGTATATACAAAAAATATATATAACTTTATCACAGGAATAAAGCTGGGTGTAAATAAAGGTCTGACTTCATGTATGACTTCCTGCCAAAACAGGGGTTAGCAACCTAAAGCCTGCAGGCCAGATCTTGCCTGAGGAGTCACTGCATCTGGCCTGCAGACGTGGGACTTTGGTGACATTTGACTGTTGGAGGGGAGGGTGGAAAGAGGGCTTTGGCTGTGGGCACTCTTCCTGTGCTGCTTCAGGGAGAAGTGCCGCTTGTAGGCATATCCTAGTGCCCATCTTCCCATGCTTACCCAAGGTAGGTCACTCTGGCCTATAGCTAGAAAAGATTGCCTACCATTGCCCTAGAACAAGGAGAGAGTTAAGATAGATGGGGCAAGGCTGGCCACAGACACTAAATCTGATTAAGTCTATAGTTATGGTTTTGTCCATTTCTAAATGGGAATAGTTTAAGTCACTATTTTAAATATTTGCTATGGATGAAATAATCATACTTTTATCCAATAACAGATGTTTTGAAAGCAAATCAAAATGGATAACAATTAAAGCCAAAGTTAACAGGACTTGTGCAATAACATAACTAGCTTGCTATTCTCTAAGGTCTTAAACTTTTTCTTTATTTCATGCTTTGCTTGTTTTCTCTCCCTCTATGACATTGTATTTATAGAATAATTATTATGTACTGCCAGTTATGTATGAGGTGGGTGCTCCAAAGAGCACACAATGTTTCCAGCAGATATGTTATTTATCTTTGCTCAATGTATGTTTTTTGCAGATAAATCTCAGTGTACCACCCTAGTAATAGAACAGATGTATGTCCCCAAAAGATTAAATATCATCTGAAGGCACATCATGACTCCAAATCACATACTTATTATGGGAAAAAAGCAATATTGGTGCACCCTTTGACCTTGGTTCCTTACTTCTGGAGAAGTGCTTTCCTTTTCCAATTGAGGAATTGTGGTTCTGTGCTTATTTCTTCCAGTTCCTTCTCTTCTTCACTATGCTGAAAGCTAATCGGCTCCTTTTCGGTTACAGCCATGTAAAAGCTCCTATTAACTTCAAAGAGAGTTGATTCAGACCTGTTATCTGCTTTTTTCTCTTCCATTATTCCACCTTCCTTAGAGAGTAGCCCTTTCTTTTATGCACCACATGACCACCGTTTTATTCTAATTGCTAATCAAAATTCATTTTTTTTGGTATAATCTTCAGTTCCTGTTCTTCTTCAAAATGGGGAAGCAAATCAGCCCTACAGCCATACTCAGACATTTGGCTGCTCTGTAGCAGGACTTGGAGATTGTATTTAAAACACTGGCTGCCTGAAGCCATGCATACACTAACAACTGTGATTTGAGGATGCACCAGGCTGTGTGGATGGGAAATTTTAGGGATGAAAAATAAATGCTAATGAGCAGCTCAGTCTTGGTCACCCTTAAGACCTATATATAGTTAAAAGACTTATGGAGTCAGTTAAATAGAATGGACACAGTGGGTACATCTATATGTAGCACCTTCATGCCCCAGCCAGCCCCAGTCACCATTTACACATGCACTTTGATGCACTAAATAACTCAATGTCTTCATATACTCAATATACAATGTCTACAATAACTCAATGCCATAGGATAGCACTTATCCCATACAGTACTATCCTACAGCGGAGTTAATTAATTTATTGCGCGCTAATAGGGAAACACATGTAGATGGTAACGCTTTACTGAGGAGCTAATTAGTCAAGTTCATAGTAAAGCACAAATGTAGATGCACCCAGTAATAAGAATAATACTTTCAGGTACTGGCTGGAAGGCTGGGGAGCATGACTTCTGTTGCTCTGATCCAGAAAGTCCTCTTTCTTTAGAGTTAAATAAGTATTTTGTTGAATCTTCTGTGTGTCACAACCCAAAGTTGTGATTTTTTGTTTGTGTGTGCTTCGGCACTGCTAAATTATTTTCCCGCTAAATTGCAGCTTCCTTGCATGGTGGAGTTTTCTGCTGCTGAAGAGAACCCCGGTGCAACAGAGTATTCCCGCCAAATTTGTAGCTTTCTTTGCATGGTGCATTTCTTTTGCATCCAAGAAATGCACGGTGCAAGGAGTTCCCGCCATTTGTATGAAGATTTGTGCCACATTATTGGCCGATTCTAATACATGCACACGTGGCTGCTAGCGATTGGCTTGCTAGCCATATAAAGAGCTTGGGTGGTTTCCGCCCAAGTTGGAGAGAGAGCAATTGGAGTTCGAGAGGGAGAGCGTGAAGACCTCTAAGTGCTGTGGATCCTTACGGACCCAATGCTTTTCTTAAAAGGCAATAGAGGCCTGATAACCGAACCCGCAGAGCTTCAACAACTCCGGGGAAAAGAACGAAAAGCCTCTAGCCTCTCCCCGTCACCGATAAATTCCTAGACGTATCCCTTCCTGTACGAGAAACTACCGAACCCACGGAGCTTCAATAACTCCGGGGCAAAGAAACTACCGAACCGGCAGAGCTTTAATAACTCCGGGGCAAAGAACGAATTGTCGTAGTCCTCTAACGAGGATTTAAGCGGAGCTGAACCTGGAAACTGTCCAGCCTACACCACGACCATCTTTGGTGTAAGTAAACAATCTTTAAATCAACCACTACGCATCTGTGACTAATTCTAGCTCGCCCCCGGTCTTCTCCAGCCCCGCGTGCCCTGGCTGCTGGCCACAGCCCGCGTGCGCAAAGATGGGCCCGGCTCGCCCCCGGCCCGCACACTGTGAACATCCCACTTGCATTTCCTGGGAGGAATGCTCAAAAGGATGTTGTCTTGCCTCTTCATGATAGTAGCAGCCTGTAAAGGATAAAACTCAGATTCTAAAAACTTGGCCTGGATCAGATGAACCCCAAATTCTCTGCCCATTCTTGACTCCTACAATATGGCCAAATTGATCTGATAGCATAACCAGTAAGCTACTCTAAAGTCTGGGCAAGCATAGGTTTGTTTCATGATGATGGGCTCCATATGGAGTCTGGCCATGTGCTTTACAGTATCAAAAATAGTGTCAACATGTTAAATCCTCAAAGTGGAGAATGTTAAAATTCAAAATAAAATTGAATGGCAATCATCAGGATACAGAGAGCAGAGCTACACAGTTCTACCTACATAAAACCGAAAAATCACTCATACAGTTTTAATTTTCATTCATTTATAATTTGCAGCTTCCTTCAGATATGCTTTTTTTCTGTTGCAGTTTTCAGCTTATGTTTTGTGTTCATCTCTCCCACTATATCTTACATACTGACACATCCTTTCTAGAACAATTTTGCTATCAGTCACTTCTTGTGAGACCCTGTGAAGTAATGTAACTAAGATAGTCTTGTGCGATGTCCGAATATGACAGGTTCAGAAAAATACACACTGAAAAATGTTGCTTTCCCCAACTGAGTTTGAAGAAATGGAATTTTGAAAATAACAGGTGTTCTAATCCCAATAAAACTTCACTGCTGTAGTCACAAAACTGTCCGGGAGGGCACTCCCAGAGCCTTGAATCACAGAATCATAGAAAATTAGGGTTGAAATGGACCTCAGGAGGTCATCTAGTCCAACCCCCTACTCAAGCAGGACCATCCCCAACTAGATCATCTCAGCCAAATCATTGTCTAGCCAGGTTTTGAAAACCTCCAAGTATGGAGCTTCTACCACCTCTGTAGGTAACCTGTTCCAGTGTTTTACTACCCTCCTAGTGAGAAAATTCTTCCTAATATCTAATTTAAACTTCCCTTGCTGCAACTTGAGACCATTGCTCCTTGTTCTGTCATCTGCCACCACTGAAAACAGTCTAGCTCCATCCTCTCTGGAACCTCCCTTCTGGAGTAGCTTACTGGTTATGCTATCAGATCAATTTGGCCATATTGTAGGAGTCAATCAAATCCCCTCTTAGTCTTTTCTTCTCTAAACTAAATAAGCCCATTTCCCTCAGCCTGTCCTCATAAGTCAAGTGCCCCCACCCTCTCACTGTTGCCTTCTGCTGGACTCCCTCCAATTTGTCGTCAACTTTTCTGTAGTGGGGGGCCCAAAACTGACCATGCTACACCAGATATGGCCTCACCAGTTCTGAATAAAGGGGAATAATAATTTCCCTTAACCTACTGGCAACACATCTACCAATGCAGCCCAGTATGCCATTAGCCTTCTTGGCAAATGCTGGTGCACTGCTGGCTCATATTCAGCTTATTGTCCGCTGTAACCCCGAGGTCCTTTTTTTTTGCAGAGCTGCTACCCAGCCAGTCAGCCCCCAGCCTGTACTTGTGCATGATATTGCTCCATCCTAAGTGCAGGACTTTGCACTTGTCCTTGTTGAACCTCATGAGATTCCTTTTGGCCCAATCCTCCAACTTGTCTAGGTCACTCTGAATACTAGCCCTACTGTCCCAAGTAGTAGTGTCTACTACTCCCCCCAATTTGGTGTCATCTGCAGACTTGCTAAGTGTGCACTCTATGGCATCTTCCAGGTTGTTGATGAAGACATTGAACAAAACCAACCCCAGGATTGACCCCTGGGGCACTCCACTTGATACCAGCTGCCAGCTAGACATTGAGCCATTGATTACTACTCTCTGAGCCTAATGCTCCAGCCAGTTTTCTATCCACCTTACAGTCCATTCATCCAGCCCATACTTCCTTAGCTTGCCTACAGGAATGTTGTGGGAGACCATATCAAAAGCCTTGCTAAAATCAAGGTACACCACATCCACCACTCTCCCTGCATCCACAGAGCCAGTCACCTTGTCATAGAAGGCAGGCATGACTTTCCCTTGGTGAATCCATGCTGACTATTCCTAATCACTTTTTTCTTCTCCAAGTGTTTAGAAAAGCATTCCTTGAGAATCTGCTCCATGATTTTTCAAGGGATTGAGGTGAGGCTGACTGATCTGTAGTTGCCTGGATCCTCCTTTTTCCCTTTCCTAAATATGGGCATTATGTTTGCCCTTTTCCAATCATCCAAGACCTCTCCTGATTGCCATGAGTTTTCAAAGATGATGGCCAGTGAGTCTGCAATCACATCAGCCAACTCCCTCAGAACCCACAGGTGGATCCTATCGAGCCCCATGGACTTGTACACATTCAGCTTTTCTAAAGAGTCCCTAACCTGTTCTGTTACCACTGTTGTCTGCTCACCTCCTCCCCAAACTGTGCTGCCTGGTGCAGTAGTCTGGGAGCTGACCTGGCCTGTGAAGACTGAGGCGAAGAAGGCATTGAGCACTTCAGCCTTTTCTGTATCCTGTCACAAGGTTGCCTCCTTCATTCAGTAAGGGAGCCACACTTTCCCTGATACTCCTCTTGTTACTGACATATTTGTAGAAATCCTTCTTGTTACCCTTCACATCCCTTGCTAGCTGCAACTCCAATTGCACTTTGGCCTTCATGACTTCATCCTTGCATGCCCAAACAATGCTCTTATATTCTTCCCCAGTTATTTGTCTAAGTTTCCACTTCTTATAAGCTTCCTTTTTGTGATTTACTTTATTGAAGAGTTCCCGGCTAAGCCAAGCTGGTCTTCTGCCATACTTGCTGGTCTTCCTGCACATGGGAATGGTTTGTTTCTGCACTCTCAGTAAGGCTTGTTTAAAGTATAGCCAGCTCTCCTGGATTCCTCTCCCCCTCACAATGGCTTCACAAAAAATCCTGCCCATGAGTTCCCTGAGCAAGTCAAAGTCTGCTTTTCTGAAGTCCAGGTTCCTTACTCTGCTGCTCTCCATCTTTCCTTTCCTCAGGATCCTGAACTCAATCATCTCATGGTCACTGCTGCCCAAGTTGCCATCCACTACTACATTGCCCACTAATTCATCCATGTTTGTGAGCAGCAGATCAGAAAGAGCATGACCCCTAGTTGGCCGCTCCAGCACTTGCAACAGGAAGTTGTCCCCAGTACTCTCCAAAAACTTCCTAGATTCCCTGCACACTGCTGTATTGCCCTCAAAGCAGATATCAGGGTGATTGAAGCCCCCCATGAAAACCAGGGCCTGTAATCAGGACACTTCCACTAGCTGTCTGAAGAAAGCTTCATCTACCATTTCCTCCTGGTGTGGTGATCACTCACCATGACTTCACCCTTGTTGCTCTCTCCTCTGATCCTAACCCAGAGACTCTCAACAGGCTATCTCCAGTTTCATACTGGAGCTCTGAGCAATCATATAGTGCTCATATTGAGTTCCATCTTGCTGTCTTGCTACTTATCCCAAGGAACAAGGCTTGCCCTGGGATAACTCCTTATCCCTGACATTGTCAGCTCCATAACCTTTACAGTGGACCTCATCGCTATAGCAGGGGAATTACTGCAAGCTCCACGTGGCTTTCATTTGGGTCGTGAAAGAAATGTTAGGTCCCCCCACAGGCATTCAGTAAGGAGACAAAACAACCGAAGGATTAATTATATTATATAGGACAAAATAATCGTATAAGAAAAAATGACCATAAATTCGAAGATAGAACAAAAAAGACAAGTAAAGTTTCTTACCCTGTCATTTGACTACCACCTAGCCCCTCTAGACTTCTGCCAGTGTTTTCAGAAATCAACCTTCCCGCTGATCCTGCCAGCCCTAACTGCTGAGGACATGAACTTTTTCAAAGCTTGAGAAAATCCACAGACTAGGCATATCTCACAGATAGCTTCTAAGTGTACTGACAGATGTGCAGGCCTTCTTTTAACTCATAGCAGTTTACCGTTCCTCTATTGGGTCATGGGTGTGAAGGGAGGAATCAAGCCTGCCAGCAAGCAAGCAGCCAGCTGAGGAGCTTTCCCTCTCCCCAGGCTCAGCCTGTCCAGCTCCCAACTCCAGGGCTATCCCCAGGAAGGGAAGGGGAAGTGGGGAGGAGGAAGCTGGCGACAGCGAGCTGCCAGCTGGGGTTTGCCTGTCCTGAGCTGGAAGTGGGGGGCTCAAAGTTGTGGGGGAGGGCTCTTATCTACCTGCCCCTACTCCATCTCAAGCCAGGCAAACCCCAGCTAGCAGTTCACTGCTGTTGGCTTCTCCTCTCCACTCCCCACTTCCTTCTAGCTGACATCACTGGAGGCGAGCTCAGGCTGCATCAGCCCAGCCCTGATTGCACAAAAAATTAACCCTAGGGAACACAAGTTCCCTAAAGCGTTCTAAAGTAGAGTGCCTTCATCTGATAGTTTATTTGATGAGGGTTGATTTTTCGCATAACTGGCCACTTTAAAAGTGCTCTGCAGCTGTGCACATGTGCCATGGCACGGCTGTAAAGCACTTTCAGGGGGCTGATCTCATGACAAACATAATTTCTGCCTGCACCCCCAACACCCTTCTTTCTCCTTCCTTCAACATGGTTCAGTCACTTCTGAGTCACAGAATCCTCCAAAAATATCTTGCCTCCACAAGGCAACTGGAGTACCTCTGACTACTGAGCCATTGTTTACAGATGCCTTTGCTATAACACCATTGTTTTTCCCATTACAAGCAGACGATAAATTGGGTGCCCACCACACCAATGACCTCTTCTGCCTGTGACTGGGAATGGCAGTTGTTCTTGCCCTAGTGACACAATGGCAAGAGATACTTAGCAGTTTCACGTACTCACTTTTCTTGAATATGCACACCTCAGTTCCTATGATTAAACCATGTCCAGAATCATAGAGACGTGAACAGACAGCGTAAGATAATCTCTATAATGGTAGAAGTGGCATAAATGGTTACAGCATAATGTTGACTTTCCAACAAGACCACACACATCACATCAGTGAAATAATCGCAAGGAAATTTACATGACCCCCCCATTGACCCCCAAAACATAATGGGGGTGCATGAGAGCCCTGTTTTATAGCAAAGATTTACCATTAAAACAGGGGAATTCCTCATTGCCCTGTCAGGAAGCTGACACCAACAAACCATATGCTTTAGTCCCAAGGGCTCCACATTTTGGCCTCAAAAGTTCTGTATGTTTATGCCAGAAGGGTTTTATGAGAAGGAGGAGGGACCATTTCATTAAAGGAGCACTGGTAATGTCATGTAGGGAGGCAGGACATAATAAACTAGTACAAAAACAGTCTTTTATTTAAATGAATGAGCCAGGAATGTTTACACAGTTTCTTTTTTGAGTTTTCCATTGATCTGACCTCTTGTCTCCTCTTTCCTTCTGGAATATCATGATCCTCAAAGAGGATGTCTGCCATACTATCATTAAACTACAAAATATACAGGTGAGTTACTATGATGTTCCATTGTTAGCAGCCACAGAAGTACACTACAGAAAGTTAAGGGGTACTGTCAGTGGCATATAAGCACAGAGACAATTCCTTACTTATCCTATGTTTCTGTAGAGTCTTTAGTAAGTAAATATACTGGTAATAAGTGCAGGCATGGGACAGGTACCAGGTAACTTGCCTACTGATTTTTTTTTTTAATAAAACCAATAACTACCTAGTTCCTTTGTTATTCAATGTGTAACTGAATGGACAGTTTTTAGGATGAGAGGAAATATGGTTCAGTGATTAGGGTCACTGGCTTTAGTTCTCTTCCCTACCACAGACTTCTTATGTGACATCAGACTGTGTACTTAGTCTCTGTCTCTCAGCTGTCCTGCTATAAAATAATGATAATGTACTTCCCTAATTCATGGGGTGTTGAAAGGATAAATGTAATAAGGACTGTGAAATATTCAGACATTATAGCAACCTTAAACAGACAGATTGCTATGTCAGTAAAAGATAGTAATTTACAGGTCATTTGTATTCTAAGAATATTCTTTGCATCATATTCCTGTGATGATCCTATTAGCTATTGCGTAAAGGTTTGTGTGGCATTTGAAAGTTAGAATGTATACACTAATATAAACGTAGACTGGTTTTTGGTCTGAGCACTGTAAGGAATGCATGACTGTATTTCCTCGTCACTCTAACATTTGGCTTGCACAAGGTATGCGCATGTTTGTTCCACTGATAAAAAGTTAATAAAATGTTCCCACTTAAAAGAGCACACTTGTCTTGGAATGCAGAATTTGGTAAGCCAGACAGGGGGAGGCTGGACATCAATGATCTTACCACTCTGAGGGATATACTAGTACCTTTTACAGAAATGTCCTCAGATTATCGGAGAAAATGGTACCAGAATGTAATGAAAACAGTGAGGTTCATTTGTTTTGCAAGAAAACAAATGAACAAACAAAGAAACCAACAAGCAAAAAGAAACTGGCCTAAGTTTTCCTCTGAAATGTCTGACCAAAGACTGCAGTTGAGCATCAAGGAACGTTAGTCAGGAAAGGTTAATTGTTTGTGAGCTCTGTGCTTGCTAGACTTCGAGAACCTTCACGTGAAGTCAGGAAGATTTCTTTATCTGCTAAAGGTTAAACATTTTCAAGTTTGATTATCTGGCCATTTCTGGAATAGGTCGTTGTAAAATTGCAACCAAGAGCTGTTTTTGTTAATCAAAAATGTGAGAAATTACTTAAATATTGAAGCAGAGAAAGAACTGGAAGATCAGAGACATTGCTGGAGGCAAAAGGTAAGATTGTGTACCTGTATGCTACAGCTCGAGAGAATGATTTTTTGTTGCAGCCAAAAACAGAATGCTGAACCACTTAAGTTGCTTGACTTAGTTTCAGGAAAGCATGAAGGCAGTTAAGAGCTAAGCCTAAATAACTCATTTTAGGGGGGCAAATAAAGCCTTTAAAAAAAATTAGGACATACTAGCAAACTCCACCAAAGCAGTGAAGCATTTGACTTTCCAAACCAGAAGTAGACTATGAAAAAATTATCCTGCGTCAGAGGTAATAACAGCGGCAAGTAGGGCAACTGGTCAAGGGCTGAACTTTAGGAACTACTTAAACATCCAACCCAATGTGGATTTGCTAAAATTGAGGCATATTAAACCCCTGTTAAAAAAAATGTAACTGAACTTCACAATTACTTTCTAGTATCAAAGTCTTAAGTCAGAGCAACTAACTGAGTTAGAAGCAGATGTGTTGTGTTGTGCGGAATTTCCACAAAGTAAAAACTAAAACATTGGAAGATGCTGGAACACAGATGCACATAGTCTCAAGTATAATTTCCCCCAGAATAATTTCCCTGAGACAGATTTACTACAAATACAAGATGGGCTTGATCGTCAAACTGCCAATGAAAGTCAAATCCCTCACAAAAATGATTACATTTTGTGATGTTTTGTGCTGGTCAACCCACATAAATTGGAGAACTTGATTACAGGTTATATTAACTACCTCCTGTTTAGCAAACACCATTGCTACATTCAATAGTGAGTTTTGATGATGATACCTTATTAATAAAATGGTATGCATATTTCCCTAAATTACTATAGCAAACAGAGAGTCTTGTCTGAATTGTGATTTGTAATGAACCTCCTGTGTGTATACATTAAGTGTGAAGGGATGTGATAATCTACAAAGGAAAAAACATTAAGGTAATGCAAGAAACTGAACATTTAGCAGTAATATTCATTAGGGCTATGCAAAATTTTGCCGAGAGTTTTGTTTCAAAACTGTTCCAACGTATTTTAATCTTGAAACAGTGAAATCAAAATGAAACAAAAAGCTTCGAAACAAAATGAGGGCACTCGAAACATTTCAAAAGCTTTGAAATGTTTTGTGTTTTAAAGCAGCCCAGTGATGGGAGGCAGGGGAGAGCCAGGGCTGTATTCCGAATGGCTTTGCAACCCCACGGAGCTCAGTCCGGCAGCAGGAGACAGAGCGCAGCCCTGGCTCTCCCCACCTCCCACCACCAGGCTGCGCTCTGAGCAGCTCCACAGCCCCATGGAGCTCAGCCTGGTGGCAGGAGGCGGGGAGAGCCAGGGTTGAAGTCCACCTCCTGCCACCTGACTGAGCTCCATGGAGCCAGTGGCAGCAGCAATCTTCCTGGTGCTGGGCAGCAGCCTCCTGTCATCCAGCACAGATCTAGGGGCCTGCACCCCCGGGAGGAGTCCAGAACAGCTTTGCAGCCCTCCCAGAGGTACGGGCCTCTGGACCTGCATGCTAGATGACAAGAGGCTGCCACCACCGCAAGTGTCATGAGTTTTGCTTTGAACCATTTGAGGTGCAGTTTCCCAGAAGCCTCTTCACCTATCCCCTTGAAACTTTGCAGGCTTCCATCCCTGCAATTTGCATCCAAATCAGGCAAGAAATTACAACGTTTTAGGCATTTTCATGATTCCCCATATAACCTATGGGGGAAATGTCAAAATGTGTTGAAACACATTGAAACAGCATCGAAACAGTGGAACAGTTTCAACTAAATGAAATGGAACAGTGATTCAAAATGAAATGAAATGATGAAATGAAACACCGTCCCTTCAAAATGGCGAAACGGACATCAAAACGAAATGATGGTGTTTCGCACAGCCCTAAATCCTCTTCTCCTTTTTTTGAATTACTCCTTTTGAGTCATTTTTTGTGATCCATGCATCTCACCCCAAGTAGCAGACTTTTTAATTAAGTTTATAAGCATCTTTCTTTAACATATCAGCAGTCATGGGTATTCAGCCATTCCTCTACTCTGCTGGTATAGTGGCACACTAGGGCTAAGTACAGACAGTCAAAAAGCCCGGGGCTGAATCAATTCAGTCTTTAGTCTCAGCTGCACAGATTAACTTGAAACAGAAGTGAACAGACATTTACCTTTGATTCAGGAAATGCAGCCACAGGCCTGCAGTGGCTCAGGCCAGAAGCCAGGGTGTGTTAGAGCACAGCTGTCTGGCTGTGTGTTCACTTACTTTTCCTGCTGCCTCCCCCTTCTGCTGTGATCGCTGGGATTTACAGTCCAGAATTATAGCAATAGGACTCTGCAGAGCTGCTCATCACTTCCTCTTCCTGCGTCCAGGTACCTCTGGGATTTCACAGTTGCAGCCAACAGTAAGTTTGATATGGGGAAGGGATGTTTAATCCCTGGCCCTGGCCCCAGACTCCAGCTGGGGTTTGCCTGGGGGACAGTCCTGCCCCTTCCCTGTAGACTGGGCTGCATCCCCAGCTGGGCTTGCATCCCCCCCTCACCCCCCCATTGTCAGTGAGCCTTCACTGCTCTGGCTAGGGAGCAGAAAGGCCAGGCCAGCCTTGCTCTCTGGAGCAGACAGCACAGCCCAGTGCAGGACTGGAAAGCATGCTGGGATTCTGGGGGACTGTGCTTTAACTTGAACCAGGAAGGGGTCTGGGACAGAAGTTTCATAAACCAGTTTGACCCAAATCAGTTAAGTCTGATACTACATTCAACCAGATTTATCTTAAACCAGTTTAAACCATTTTGAAACTGGTTTATGGGCACCAAGCTTCTGTTCTGCTACAGGTTTAAACCAGTTTCTGATCACTTAAACTGGTTTATATGTAAATTCTGTGCCTAGCCTAGCTGATCAACAGGTACACTAAGCAGCAGCATCTACCATCTGCCATCTTTATTGTAGTTCAGTCACAGAAGGGATAGTAAAATTAGTAAGAGTGAAAAGAGAACAGCAGATCATTGGGTATATTATAATCATAGTAAAGAACAATGCTGCAGTCATTAAATTAGCACCCAGGCAATAAAGAAATATGAGAGAGACTGGGATAAAGGAAAAATATGTCATTAGCAAAAGCATCCCTTTTTCACCCACGCATTTTACCAAGAAGTCACCTTAGCCTTGAAGACAAAACAGAGAACCAAAACCCTCTTTTAAGTGGAAATCCACCAATCTGCTATTTAATCACAGACAATCCAATAAGGCCAGTGTGATAAGCAATTTATTTTTCCCACACATTTTCTGATTCAACTGTTTGGCCATCTAAAGACATCAGGAGACTGATTTTCAATTCTGCTTGTTGTGTTGATGCAGTATTGAGGCAAGTGAGGTTTTTTTATTTTATTTTATCACTTTTTCTAGTTTAAAGCTCCAGGGTATTTTAATCTGATACAGCTCATTTAAAATAGATGGGAATGTTCTATCACCCAATATAAATGCCTATGGAAGTACAGCAGAATGCTTCTGTAATTTCATAACATAGTACGAACAGTAGGATGAAGGTTTAGAATTAGCAAGTGCTGTCTCTCTTCTGTCTTTCGTATTTTGAGAACAAAGTAATCTACATACCATATTTTCTTGCATATTTTACATGCCACCAAATAAGTTGTGCTATATTTTTGGGAAGGCAGAATGAAGATTTTTTTTTCAGACTTATGATTGCATCGAGCAGGGACAGAGCCGAATCTTCAGCTTGTTCACCCTCCCTTTCCTGCCCAGCCAGAAGCTGAAACTGTAGCTGCTGCTGAAAACTGATCTCCATGGACAAATCTAGGAACTGGAAAAAGAGCTAAAAATGGTGTGTATGGCTGTGAAATAGGAGAAGAAAAACTAGGAATAGCTACAAACAGCAAAATTGTCAGAGGAAGTGTTAGTGGAACATCGAGACTCTTAAAAAAAGGAGAGATGGTTGTTAACAGCTGTAGAGTGAAGAGGAATGTGTCATTGAATCTCTTGATTTTGTTAGGTGTCTGAATAAAATTGTCACTTTTGCTACCAGGAAGTTAGATTTAAACTTTGGATGGGGTAGGAATCAAGGTAGGGTGCTTATATTCTGGACAAAAAATGAGCTTTCCCACTTCAGACATATACTCTCATTTTGGAAGGATAACATTTGGGGGAAAGCTGCATGTCATATAAAAATAAATCTGGTATTCCTTAAAGGAGTATGATATAGGCCACATCTTATTTAGGAAATATGATCATGTTTAAACTCTTGTTCTAAGTACTGAGTTAGCTGATATTGACTGGTCATGTTCAGCAGCATGTCAAATAGTGTTAAGTACTGTAATGCTTTTTCCAGATATTACCCTTGCCTAAGAGTATAGCAGCCTATACTGCTATACAGCCTATACTACCACAGAGTCTCTGCTACTATTACTATGCCAGCACAGCCCACTAGAGTAGATACAAAGTATGCCTCAAAGGAATTTTTCTTCCAGTGTTTTTCACCTCACTGAACATCAGCTAGACAGAGAAAAGTTCCCTTCTCTCAGCATAGCTGAATCTACACCAGAAGGGTTTGTTTGCTGCGTCAGATAGGAGAAGTGATCATGTACTGGCAAACCTTTATAGAGCAGACCTCATCCAACTGACATGTTAATGAACATAGGTTCTTATTTGTTCAGCCATTGTGACTCAATTATTCAAAATTTCATTTAAGCATTATTAAATTTCCCAGTGAAGACAAGGCCTAAGTGGGCACTGGAAGCAAACTTCAGTAGTTTGGATTTTAATTGGATGAAGATTGATATAGTTTTAGAACAGGGCAAAGGACCAAGAGAAGAAAAGGAAAAGTTATATTCATGCCTTGCTTACCATATGTTTTCTATGGTAATGACTCCTTCTTTCCAGACTGACAGTTGATTCTCTCAACCCCACTATTTCCATCCTTCTCTGAATGTTTGTTAGTGTTTCATGGTTCATTAAGTCCCAATTTATAACTGAGAAATATGATACCAAATTTAATGAAAGGAAATATTATGTTGGAAAAATATCATAACAGGAAGAACTGTTATGTTGGAGATGAATGTCCCATAGGAAAGAACCATGAGATGAGAAACATTTCCATTTTCTCTGATGTTTTTCCCAAATAGGAAAAGCAGTAATATGTTTTTTGGAACTGACATTGTTGTACCAGAATAATTTGTTGAACTAGTGGAATAGGATTATATGATATGATTTGGTTGTCAATATGGTAGGATTTGTCCCGGAAGTTTGAAAGCAGAGTTTGTAGATAATATAAATTAGAGTTTGTAGATAATATAATGATTGCAAGTTACTTTTAGGGTATCCAGCATGGAGGAAATGTCAAGCTTATGAAAAGCCAAATTAAAATTGCCCCCACTCTCACTGATGAGAGCTTTAGCAGGTCTGTTTCTCTCAGAAAAACACATGTCATTTCATTGTCAATTCCTCTTCAATTCAACTCAGACAAATAAATAAAATAACAATAATAAATTTTAGTTTTCCCAAGAAACAAATGAAAAGATTTTATCAGCATGTTTCACATTGGGGTTTTCTTCATGCTTTGCCTGGTCTACACTTGGCTGGTAAGGGGGAAAAAAAGCTTCAACTCTCCCACTGAAAAAGTTTAATAAGGGGAAAAGCAAACATCAGGCTGTTCTTAGATCTCCATCTTCTGAAGGTAATCAGTTAAGCTGTGGATTTTTACTTTCTTCACATAAAAACTTTCCAGATCATTCCAAGATTGCTTTCATATTTTACACAAAAAAAGAAAAAATACCCTTACTTTTGTTTGATTTCAGAGAATATCTAAATGCAGAGGACAAATGAGGACAAATGCAGTTATTAGTTTAAAGTAAAATGTTAAAAGGACACTAAGTTTTTTTTCCATCATTTAAAAAATCTTTTTTTACAACGTTGTTTATAATAATATCCCCTTGGGAGTCTTACCATGAAAAACTGATTCCTTATTGAAGTTTCCCCCTTCTGCCATGCATAAAAACAGATCAGATGTTGTTGTACAGCAGCTCAGCTCTGAATGTGATTCTATTAGCACTGATATTTTTAAAGGAAAAAATAGCATCAAGCATTTCTTCTTTTTATTTACAGATTGTAAAAGTTGCCACTTAAGTAAGCTATAATACTGAAGCAGTAATTGCAGTGCAGTTAGCTGATCTAGCAAGAAATACATAGTTTTACAAGGATTTAGTCAGATTTAGTTCTGCAAATAGTGTTTTCCAGGCTGCAATTAAAGGTTCATTATTATAGAAGTACTACTGCATAAAAAGATGAACAGGGGAAAAAAAAGATTGACAGATTCTTTAAGGACACGTGCATATGCATCAGTCAATTAGGTTTCCATTTTTTTCACTAACAAATGGCTCATTAGTAGTTATTTCTCTTCTCCTATCTGGAAAACCCCAGCTAGGCCCATAGCCAAGTGGTCCATCTCTAAAAGAGTCCACTAAAGGATTTACACAGGAGCCATTATATGGAGAGATAGGATGTCAGGAGTTTGAAAGGAGAGAGAGGATGTCAGGACTTGATTAACTAGCAAGCCAACAGGGTACTTTTAATAATAGCTGTTAGTTCTTTATACATAATAGTATTCCCATAACACCTAGTGCCTCAAGCTGAGATCAGGGCCCTATTGTGGTAAGACTGACATCAGTGGCAATCTTCCCATTGCTTTGGTAGGGTCAAGATATCATCTCTGGTGCCACACAAAAAAAAAGGAAGTGAATTCTAAGTGTCACATAGTAGATCACTGGTGAAGCCACAAATGCAAACCAAGTTTCCTCAGCCTCAGTTCAACTTGCTGCCCATACTGCATCTGCTGTTGCAATTTGTTAATTCAGTGCAATACTGGAGATAACCAGAAACAGAACTAGTCAGTAGGGCTAAGGACAAAAGTTACACATAAACCGTTTTAAGTGATCAGAAACTGGTTTAAACCAGTAACAGAACAGAATTTCAAAACCAATTTCAAAATGGCTGAAACTGGTTTAAGATAAACCTGGTTGAATGTAGTATCAGACTTAAGTGATTTGGGTCAAACTGGTTTATGAAACTTTTGTTCCAGACCCCTTCCTGGTTCAAGTTTAATCCCAGCATGGTTTCCAGCCCTGGGCTGAGCTGTGCTGCCTGCTCAATGTCACAACCCAAGGGTGTGATTTTTTGTTTGTGTGCGCTTCGGCACGGCTAAATTATTTTCCCGCCATTTGTAGCTTTCTTTGCAGGGTGCATTTCTTCGTTGCAGCACAGAAACGCACGTTGCAAGGAGTTCCCGCCATTTGTATTTAGATTTGTGCCCCACTATTGGCTAGTTCTAAATTATTCCCACGTGGTGGCTAGCGATTGGCTTGCTAGCCGTATAAGAGGCTTGAGTGGTTTCCACCCAAGTTGGAGGACTCCACGACTATCAGGAGGAGGAGAACTTCACGTCTCGTGAAGATCTCTAAGAGCTGCGGAGCCTATCGGACCCAGCGTGTATTTCAAGAAGGCTATAGGGGTCTGATCAGCCTCTCGCCTCTCCCTGTCGCCGCCTGATCCCTCGACGTACCCTTCCCTGTGCGCAAAGTTCCACGGAGCCTAGAAAACTTCGTGTGAGTGAATCCAGAGCTCTACCCAGGTTCGAGTCCTGCAGGTTTATCTTCCCGTCACCGAAACCCCATTGCGATGTACTCTCGAGGTTTTTGTTCATTTTCCCATCGCTGAAACCCCGTTGCGACGTACCCTCATGTTCTGCAGGTTCGAGTTTTGTTTTGTTTTGTAACTGCAACTCAAGCAAGTTTTCCTGCCTGCACCGCGAACATCTTCGGTGTAAGTAAAATAATCTTAAATCAACCACTAAGCGTCCGTGCCTAATTCTAGTGTGCCGCCTGCCTTCCCCGACCCAGCGTGTCCAGGCTGCTGGCCACAGCCCGCCGCATGAAAAAAGGGCCTCGGACCGCTCCTGGCCCACACACGCAAGAGAGCAGGGCTGCCCCAGCCCCTCTGCTCCCTAGTTGGAACAGTGAAGGATGGCTGATGGCGGGGTGGAGGGGAGGCAAGTCCAGCTGGGGATGTAGCCCAGTCTATGGGGAAGGGTCTGGAGCCAGGGAGTGGGGGTTAAACACCCCTTCCCCCACTCAAACTTACTGCTGGCTGCAACGGTGGGCTACAAATCCCAGAGGTACCTGGAAGCAGGAAGAGGAAGTGGGGTGAGCAATTCTGCAGAGTCCTGCTGTTGTAATTCTAGACTGCAAATCCCAGAGACCTTGGGGGTAGCAGAAAGAGGAAGTGAACACTGCATGAGAACACTAGAGCCAGAAAGCCAGACTCTAGTGCCCCCTGGCTTCTGGCCTGAGTCACTGTGGTCATGTGGCTGCATTTCCTGAATCAAAGGTAAATGTCTCTTCACTGACCTGCAAAGACTGAATTGATTCAACCTCAGGCTTTTTGGAAGTCTGTACCTAGCCTAGCTGTGGCTGAGTGATTCCATACAGGGCAAGTAATGGGCTTTTACATCTGCTGATGTATTTGATAAAGGCTAGAGAAATACTATGCTTTGGATAGGGATGCTCTTTTAGTAATCTGTAAAAATCCAGATACAACAAAATCTTTTTTATCTGGCACCCATGGGGAATCAGTGGTGCTAGATAACAAAAGATACTGGTTAACTGAGAGGCCCAAACAGGCGTCTTTGCCTGTTAGGGCCTCCGCCTCTCTCACTGCGCCTGGGGCGTTGCCGCCCCTTTCGCCCCTCCTGCTGCACTGCCACCCCTCCCCCCACAGGCCCCAAGGGACAGGGAGGGGGCCCCAGGCAGGCTGCTATGCCCTGGGCCTTGCAGGCTCAGCAGCGCAGGCTCCTTTGCCCCGGACCATGGGGGCTCGGCGAAACTGGAAGTGTCACAGTGGGCACTTCTGGTTTTGCTTTTACCTTACAAGCCGGCATCCCAGCTAATAGAGCATGCCAGCTTGTAAGGTGCCGGTTAAGGCAGCTTTTACTGTACATATGAGATATAAAATTATATTTTCTTTTTTTACCAAAATGTTAATAATAAAAACATTCCTAGACTTTGTTCTTTGTTCTTTCCTTAGAACAGCTTTGTTCTTTCCTTAGTTAGACAATATTGTTAGTCAGACTTCAATAACAATTTAGGTTAGTATGTATTTATTTTAGAAAGAAGTCAGTTCTAGAAGTAGCCAACATACATATCCGTTGTGCTTCCATCAAAGGTAAAGGGACATTTGTCATCCTCAAAAGGAACGGAATCAGTCCCTTTGCTTGTATATAGAAAACATCCTAGCCTTCTGCTATTCCATTTGAAATTTTTATTATTGGCAGGTACATCTGCCAGAAGGAACAACATATGTGATTCATAGCATAATAGTTACTCCAAGTAGTTTATTTTTGAATCAGTCATTTTACTGAGCACCATAAATGATTACACTATAAATATATTTTAAAACTATCATACACCAAAATACAACCTCTGAGCAGAAAAATATAACCTTCATTATTATGTGGATTAGCTGCTAGACGTGATAAAAGAAGCAGCAGTACATGGCAGTTTACTAATTCTACAGTGCAATGTGATGACTCAGTAGAAGCATAGGGGAATAGGTCCTAACCTACAATCTACATTTGTGAAAGACAAGTGCTTAGTGATAACACAAATATGTGATACTTCCTGTCTTGTAATTGCTTATCACAAGTCACACAATTACTTGCTCTATAATGAAAGGAAAAGAGCACAGTCTCATAAAAGTGAATGATTTCTGAACATCAGTCATGCCAGCAATGATAAGAAAATGAGAGTAAACATTACTCAGGATACAATTACTGCAGAATGTGATTTCTTGAATGTGTATTATTTGTGTGTTATAGGTAGGGTTGGAAGTGTCACCTAGAATTAAAGTTGCCCAACATTTTCCATTATAGGACCCTTTTTTTAGCTGCTCGTAATTTTACTAGAATATAACTATTTAGGCTGAAGTTTTCTATTCTGAGTATCTGCCTCACTGTGAATATTTCTCTCATGAAAACTTCATGTGACCTTTTTTCGAAAAGCTCTACCGCCACACATGCTCAGTGCTTGGGAGAGAGACCCTCAATATTTCAGCATATAAAATCTCAAAAGATCCCATTCTTGTGGAGCATACATGAGTGTCTTGCAGCTTTTAGTGCTGACCAGGCTGCACTTACACCATCTTCATGGAAAACCACCCTTGTACAGGACCCACGTGAAACAGGCCTGCACAAATACAGGCACCCTGGTATAAAAACTGAGCACATTGCCTCCAGTCTAGACCTGCAGGGACTTTTCTTCTAATGGTTACCCCTGGCTGGAGATGGTCTGTGCATGTGAACAAAAAAGAGGAAACTTCCAATGATTCCACCTTTCCCTATTGGCACCCAATAGGTAGTGTAGAGCAAGGTTGTCCAGCTGGTGGTCAGTAGGCCACATGTGGTCCACAAGAGGTTAATTTGTGGCTCCCGGGTTCTTACCCATCTGTCACTCCTCCAGCTTACGTCGGCTGCAACAGCAGCTAGAGCAGGGTCAGGCAAAATACAGCCTGAGGGCTACACATCCATTCCGCCAGGCAGTTTAATTCAGCCTGCAGTGGGGTGCCCACCAATTAATTGTATCTGCTTGGTCCATGGCTGCCCCTGCTGCACCCACATGGGGCCCGAGCCCTGCACTTTACTGCCAGGACAGTGCACTGTGCTCCCACCCTTGTGTGGGGGACAGCCCTGGCTCCAGTCAGCACACAGCTTCTGGGCAGGGCTGTAGCTGCCACTGCTGGGAGAACTGCTCAGCTCTCCTGGCCTCCAGTGGCTCCTCCTTGTGTCCCTGCTGCAGCGCTTTGGAGAGAAGCTGCAGATGGGCAGGAGTGTGGAGCCTGGGGCTCCTGCCCAGCATGGTAACGGGAGTAGGGAGCCTGGATCAAGCCGGTTCCATCACATGGGGCTCCCCAAGGCTCTCAGGACTCACATGCCACCTGGGGGAAGCTCCATGCAATGAAGCCAGCAGACTTCACTGCTCCCTGCCACCACATGCCGCTCCTGGGACACAACTGAAAGTGGTGGCGAGCTCCAGATGATGGAGCCAGACTGGTTCGTCCCTGTTCCCTGCTTCCCAGTGCAGTCCCAGAAACTGTACGTAATGGCAGGGAGTGGGGCCAGGCTGCCGGCTCCACTGCATGGACTTTATTTTTGAGTTATTATGCAGTCACCTCTATATACACTACACAAACACATGTAAATCAGGACAGAATATTTGTGAAATAAAATTAAAATATGTCATAGTAGATTTTTTATTTTTAGCATATGATTTGGGGTTTTTTCCAGTTCTGAGATGACAACCCCCCGCCCCCCAAAGGAGTACTTCCAGGGGCAAGGGGAGGGACTTCTGGTATCAAAGGTCAGAGGTTAAGGGTGAGACTTCCAGTCCCAATATGGCAACCAGGGGGTAGGGCACCTGTCAAGGGGAGGGGCTACTCTTGTGGCCCTCAACAGCTCACCAAAACTCATTAAGTGGGCCTCTAGCTGAAATATTTACCCACCACTGAGTTAAACTCTCAGGGTTCCCCCTTCCACATCTGGCTAATGCTTTCTGCCCCTGTCCCAGGAGGCAGTGCAGTGCAGCACAGGGAACTGAAGGGTCACGTATTGGGGAGATCATACCCATGCAAGGCAGTGGTGGGAAGTGCCCATGAGAGTGCTCATTGCAGTGGAGGTGGGAATCACACTTGTGTTGTGCAGCAGCATTGGGAGGCATGCAGTGCAACGGTGGGGAGGGGCTTGGTACAGCCAGCGGAGGGGCATGAGGAGGGTATGCATGAGGGCATTCAAAGCAGTTGAGTGGAGCATCCATGGGGCCCAGTGGCCTGTGATTCACCTGGTGCAGCCCATGTGGTGTGTGGCCACTTGGGACTTAGAAGTTGGACAGCTCTAGTGTAGAGGATGAAGTCACTTGATTTGAAAGCAGAAATGATGAACACTGGACTAGGACAGAGACTAGGAACACTGGACTAGGAAACAAGGTGTCTGGGTACCAATTAACTGAGGCTGGGGAGTACTGAGGTTGGAGGGGAGTGAGAGGAGGAGACTGCGACTGGTTGGACAAAACTAGGAATCAGTGACAGCAGAGTGCAGGAGAGAAGTAGAAAGCAAAGAGTGAGACTGACTGGGCAAAAGAAACTAGTTAAGGAGCTGGGGTAGGAAGAGAGTGATGTTGGAGGAGGAGTCTGCAGTAGGGATCTAGAACATTAAGTCAGAGAAGGAGGAAGATGGATCAGATCAGATCAGATCAGATCAGAACAGGTCAGACAGTAGGCCTAGCTGGCCAAGAGCACTGGGGCCAGGGAAGAGACTGACAATGAGTCCAGGGAGTCTGACAATGAGCCCAGAGGAGAAGACTGAGACTGGAATTAAAAATCCTGAGGAAGGTAGGACTCTTTCCAAAGCACTCGTCACCTCAGTTTCAAAAGTGTTCTGTTTTCTCTCATTTTTACAGATGAGATACTAAGGTATTGGGACTTGCCTAAGGTTATCCAGCAGATTAGAGGCACACCTGGTGCTGTCTCCAGGATGCCTGACTCCTTGTCTAGTGTGCGCTCTCCTAGATGATTCAAGTGTTTTTTGTGGTCCCCATCTGACCAATATGCATAACTTTGGGCAAAAACCACATCTCTCCAACCAAATTTAAGTCTCCACTCCAAAGCAGGAGCCTCTAATTGCTGTTTAAAGTAAAGAAAAATGTCAGTATTTTTAATATAATGCATTTGCCCTGGTTATATCATTATATAATTATTTAATTATATACTACTACCCTAGCCTCATTCTTAGAAACTTCTGAACCATTTTGTTCACAATTTTCTTTAAAAATTCAAACCACGGCAGACACCTGGCACATAAGATTTCAACTGAAAGACTTAGTTTGGAGGAGGTATAAGCAACAGAAAACAGAGGCTTACAGTGGGGAGTGTTGGGCCACCTTCACCATGTTACCTGTAATAACAGGAGGATTGGAAGACAAGGACAAAAATAATGTGTAGGACCAATTTGCGAGCATTTTGTTCACAATTCCACGGGGCTTCTGTCTCATTTAGTGCACTATATGGACATTTTCCGGAGATTAATAATGCATGTGTAGTAAACTCTTTCTTCTTTTGTTGCAGAAATTGAAAAGTGTGCAGTGAATAAGGCAGGAAATGTTGGAGCAGAAAGAAATACCTCACAGTTCAGATAGTTGGATACTTCCTGCTCTCTATTCCTATGATTTAAAAAAAGCTTTTCAAAAGTGGTCAATAATTATGTGCTCCTCTTTTCCTGGGTGCCTGACTTGAGAGCCTGGACTTTAATTGGATAAATCTGGATATTTATTTGGCTATTCAGTCGTTCTGAGCACTTATAGTAGCAACTGATGTCAAAACTCGATATATATGAAGTGCTGTATATTGCTAAGTACTTTGAAAAATATGACTTTAGGTGCCTGAAATTAAGGGCCCCTACAATTTCTGTATGGCTGAATTCTCCATCCAAAACCTGGAATAATATAAGCCCCCGCCATTCACAGAGGTGTTGTGGAAATGGATTCATGTTTCTGAAGTAGTTGGGTGCAACGGTGTTGGATATTTTAAAGAAGCCTATGCAGAAATTAATAAATTTGCATTCAGAGAAGAGTTGTAATACTGATTAGTAAATACTGTTACGCCTCAGCTCTGTATTCTTGGGCAACCCTGGCACAGGATGCAATCTGTCTGACTCACAAGGACTCACCCCCCTCCCCTCCTCTACCTAAACGAAACTGATTAAGATGCAGTGAGAGACACACCTAAGACCCTCCAGATAAGGGTGATAAGAGTGAACCAACTGCCCTAGGTCTCATTTACATCCAGGATGGAACCAGATGACCATTCATTTACATGAGAGATGGAGAACAGAAAGCCTGAAGCAGAGACTGCAGTGAATTCTAGGGAACAGAGAAGCAGGGGAGCACTGCATGATGGGAAATCTGTGCTTCAAATGTTAATCAACCCATGTTCACACACACCCAGCTCAGCATTTATCAGACCAGTTCTAATCTGGATTTGCTAAGGACTTTTCCCCCCCCAGACACACACACACAGCTCTAAGTTTAATAGGCATCTCGGGCCGTACATTCCCCGGTCCCACTATGGGAGGCCTATTTAAACTTGATTGACTAAAACTCGGTTGCCAGGTTAGGGAATGCTGAGGCAAGAGACCGAGTCAGAGGGGGTATGGGCAACGTTTGAACAATGGTTAAGGGTTCATCACAGCATCCAGCCTGCTGGAGCCCTAATTACAGGTGTTGTCATACTTTTCCCAAGACGACTGGTGGGAGTCCTCTCCACAAAAGGTTATGAGCACCCCAATAATTGTCTTCAGTCTGTTAAAAGACTATAGTAAGATCTGGAAAAGTCATGCTAAGCTGAGGCTTGTGCACAACAATTAAAAATCCAAAATCCTGATGCTGCAAGCTATCTATTGTTCCTGAAGAAACCATGAGATATCCCATCAGTATATCTGCCATCCATAGGAATCTCAAGCTGGCTCCCAAGTATTTGGGTTACTCCCTAATCTTAAGTGTTTCCTGATTATCAATCAGTTTCTTGAGATGTTCCAAACCAGATAACCCCTTGTCAATAAAAAAGACAATGATTTACACTACTGAGGGTGCTTCGAAGCAGCTGAACCGAGGGTATAAAAAGCTGTAAAAAGTGTGTGTGCTTAAAGAAGAAGAAGCAGGAGGAAAGAAGGAGAAGAAGAAAGAAGAAGAAAACTCCTGTGCTAACACCATCCCCTGTCGTTCTTGAGACGCTGGAAGAACAGATCATCTCTCTCCAAGGATTGTGCTATAGACTGTGCCTGTCAGCTTTGCAGCCTGAGTACCTTGGACTAGGTGAGATCCCAGCACTCGCTTTCTCTCTCTCGTCTCTCCAGGCATAAACTTCTGAACCTGAACTGTATCAGTTAAGCTTGAGCTAAGTTTCCCCAAATACTTAGTGAAACCAGGGTAGTATTGTCATTGTTTGTGTTTGTTTTTCTTTTGCATGTCTATTACTACTAGTACTATTATATATTTCATATGCTTAGCAATAAATAACTTTTATAGTCAAACTGGTAGTAATTGGGTATATTTTTCCTTCTCTGCTTCTCTTTCCTCCCGTGCTCTGCAGCAACGCTTCTTTTACCTAAGCTAAAGATCCCTGTGAAGCCCAAAAATATTGTGGGGTCTGCTCATCAAGAGGCCAAAGATTGGGACGTGCTGAGTTTGAAACACATAAGGGGATCAGCTTGAACAGGCTGATTGACCCAGTTTGACTCAGACGTGCCCTTATGAACTGAATGCTGGCCCATGAGGGTGTCAGCTGGACACCCAGCTGGATTTAGAGGGATTCTGTTCACCTGTGTGCTTGTGTCTGACTGCATTTTATTGTTGCTCTTATGAACTGATTCTTGGCATATGAGGGTGTCAGCCTGTCCATGCTGATCAGCCCGGCCAGGTCAGGCGTGTCACGTTAATTTGTGTGTGTTTGTGTGTATGACTGATTCGGTGACTGGAGGAACCCAGTCCCATTGAGATTGAGTCCTGCAAGATAGCTCCACTGGGGGTGAGGGCTTGCAGAAGGGAGAAATACAGCTCTGTATAGTAACACAAGCAGCACATTGACAGAATCACCAAGACCCTAGAAACTATCCCTAATTAATGAGCACACCCCCAAGTAATGGGCAAATTTGGTAACAAAATATGATGGGGCCATTGAACAAGAAGATAATCAACATATTGAACAGCTGCTCATTCACTGAGCACTGTTCAAACTGTGTGCAGAATAAGGCAAAGGTCCTCAGGAAAACATGCTGCATGCTCACATATTTAAAGGCAGAAGGCAGGGTAGGAATGCACCTTACAAACTAACTGAATGACAGATGCATAAGCTTTTGAGAACAAGCGCTCACTGTATCAGATACCTCTCTCTGCTCACATAAGTAAAGACACGCATACACATACAGTGGCTGAATTAAGTTTGTACAGGAAAATTTCAAACTTTTAAGTGCTCACTTTGCAAATTAGGATATGTTTACTCCACAGCAGCAGCATGCCCTGGCAGGGATGCCCCTGAGTATGTCTACCCAATTTATACGCTCTAAAACACAGAACACTGCCCAGGTTATACCTAGTGGCTAGTCTTAAGCACACTGACAACTAAGAACAACCATTGTACTATGTCCGTGGTGTGTTATAGACATAACTTTAGTGTCTTAATACAAACATGTAATAATCTAGAATACAACAGTATATTCTGGAATTGTCTGCTACAGGAGGGCAGATTGATTGAGAAAGAAGGGAAGAAGGATAGACTGAGAGGAAAACATAGAAAATTATTTCAAAATCTTCCATGCATTCCAGCTAGGTTAGTCTGATGCAGCATTTTAAGTGCAAGCCATTAGAGTTGTGTGCCAGACTTGGCAAATAATCCCAGTATTTGCCAAGTATTTAATCCCAGTGGCCCTCTTTGCATAGTGATGAATGCCAAGGATAATCACTCAGACAATGTTCTGTACATTAGTAATTAAACTAATTAAACCAGGCAGTCATCAAGTCAAACACTGTACAAGCTAATATGACAAGCATGAGCAAATTGCCCACGCTTCTAAAATGAGTTGTTATGCAGTAGATCCCCATTCTTATTGGCTGATTTTGATCATGCTAGCGCCGGTACTGCTCCAATGTAACCCTGTTGGCTTCAGTGGAATTATTTGGGCCTTAGAGCTGTATAAATGAAGACACAATCTGCCCTTTTATGCACTATGAAGCTAGGGGCCATGGAAGTACCTAGTGAGATAAGACTCCAGCTCAAATCCCAAAGTCAGTCCCCAGCAGGAAGTAGAACTTGCTGACCCTGCTACTGAACCACAGTGACCTTTAAATCCTCTAGTCATCAGTTCTTTATTTATTGGCTGACAGTAGAGAAGCCCCCTGCTGTTATTGAGTTGTTGCTGGGTCAAAGCAGAGAGTCTTTTCAACATCCTTGTGATCTCCTGAGACTATTTCTCTCAATATGCCTTAGAAAATGTATCCTATTACTTCTGTTGCCCCTAATCCCAAGGTGCTGGGATGCTGGATAAATAGAGAGTTCCATTCAAGATTCCTTCAACAGTTGTATGCTGCATAAAATCCTGCTGTATTTGAAGAGAAGCACACACAAGACCTTTTTTTCTAGGAATCCATTCCTAATGTCTGATGTAGTATGTTACCTCTGAAAGCTCATGCCTCTCTGAACCAGTTAGAGCAGGGTGGCCCCTTAAGACATGCTCCGGGGTAGGGATGGAGAGCTGTTTTAATTAAAGTGGCTCTCAGTAGCTGCTCTAATTGAAGCGCCCACAGCATCTTGTGTATTTAAATGGTCCCATGCTTCAAAATGGTGGGAGCGGGTGCTGTAACTAAGTCTTGTTCTATAAACTTTTGGTTAAAGCACCGCCTCTACCATTTTGAAGTGCGGAATGCTAAACACATGTGATGCAGAATTAGCACACTTCAGCAGACTCAAATTATCATGTGTTGGAGGAGGTGTCAGGCACGTGAAGACTACTGTTTAAATAGATGGGCCTTCTGTCCATTTAGATAATAGTGAATTTCAGGCTAGTAAAAGGTGCCCAGGTAAACCTGATGCAGCACTGTGAGTCAAGAGCCCTGAGTTCTATTACTGGGTCAGCCACTGGCCTTGCACAACTCACTTTATCTCTATTTCCTTGACACACTTGTCTATTTAGAGCAGGGGTGCTCAATTTCCTAGCCTGCAGGCCAGATCCAGCCCATGGCTCTGTGTCATCTGGCTCACAGGGCTCCCCACAGGTCTGGATATTTGATGATGGGAAAGTGGTGGCATTGCTCCCATGCCACCAACCCCCACTGCCAAATTTCTGGACCCAGCAGGAGCCCCAGGGCCTGCACACTGGATTGGGCACCAAATCCCAGCACACAGGGCCAGGCAGGGGCAGCATCAGGCCCTAGGGCCCAATCCCATTGTTGGAAGCTATGAGGGGGTGGTGCTAGCCCCCTTGGGACCCAATCCCAGTGTGCTGGCATGGAGTGGGGTGTTTCTGGGCCCCCATGGACCAATTCTAGCTTGCAGGGGTGGAAGGTGACAGTGCTGGGCCCAAGGACTCACTTCTCACATTAGGGGCAGGGAGGGGGTCATGCCATGCTCCAAGGCCTGATCCTGACATACAGCACTCAATCCAGCCTGCAGCCTCACTTTGCAGCACTCATGAAAGCCACAGGGCCAAAAGGTTGAGGACCACTATGAGTTCAGGTGAGTACTGTATTCCATTATATGTTCACAAAAGGCCTAGTGTGATGGGGAGCCTCTACATCTTATGGCAAGATTAAAATATATTTACTTTTCTTTGGTGAGATCACCTAATGCATTTTCAGATGCTTCTAATATAAAATAAATATAAGTAATAAATAGGGAAAGAAAAATCTTAGGGAATTAAAAACAGTAAACCATTATGATTATTTTGTCTTGGAGTGGGATTAGTATGAGGTATAACTGGAAGGATGAAATGGCAAATTACTACAAAAAGATTTTCTCAAGAGCGAATGCTTCTGTAAAAGATGCTGTAGATCAGACATTAATTCTGGGGTGTTATGTCCTGTATTATACAGGAGGTCAGACTTGTATTATACAGGAGCCCTTCTGGCTTTAATCTATGAATCCCCTGGGTCTCACTAAAGAATATTTGTAAACACTGGATCAGTATAATCCCAGACCCAGTGGCCCCACTCTCTTTATGGCTGTGTTAACCACCTGCTTATATCCTGTACATCACAATCATAGTCACTCTGGTGCTCTGGGAAATTTTGTGGTCCTGTACCAGTGGAAGAATTTGTGTTTTTTATCAGTGACCATGCCAAAGTCTCAAGGTTTTACCTTGGCTCAATGATGACTGAGGACTTGGAAGTACATGTCCATCTTTAAAGCTCTTCTGAGTCAGATGTCCTGTCAGGGGTAACATTTATCCATACAGGATATTAAAAGTATATTTTGTAAAGAGAAAAGAGGCAACAGATAATACCTACAGATAAAGCAGTCTTATTACAAAGAAGATCCTAATCTGCAAACAGTGCTGCAATCTAATCACTGTCTGGTCTGCCTTAATTTCTGGGGACTGTGATAGGAAATTGTCTTATTAAAATACTTTAAAACAAAGCATATTACATATTATGGAATCTATGTACTAGTATATTATTTACATATTGACATATGAATACACATCAGCATATTACATATATCCATTTGTTACTTACATAACGTACTATGGCAGTGGTGCCCAACCTTTTTGCCCAGCAGGCTGGATGGGAGATCCAGCTAGTGGTCCCAATCTGACCCCTGGGATGGCTGTGGCAGGCACCATCCAGCTGCACGGAGGGGTGCAGGGAGCAGGCTGGCCCCAGTTTGGCCTCACAGAGGAAAGGAGCGTGCCCTGTCCCTGTTGGGGGGACAGGGGCATGGCCCAACCCCAATTGAGAAGCAGAGGGAGAGGACATGGACCACTCCAGCAGGGGAAGATGGCATACATGGGGCTTGGGAATTTGGCAGGGGGGAGGGTAGCCGTATTAATATCCACCGCTCCCCCACCACCAATTTTCTAGACCCATAGGAATCCCTGTTGGCCAGATAAGAAGGCTCCATGGGCCACATTTGTCCTGTGGGCCAAATGTTGAGCACCTTGTAGTATGACATACTACATAGAACGTAGTCCCGCACCATAGACAGCATTGCAATACTGATTCAGGGATATCAAGATCCAGGTCTCTTGTGGGATACTGAGAATCTTAGCCTCCCATTGAAGCCATTCTGCTTCCAGGATCAATACATTATTCCTCAAGGTTGCTGGTCATTTCTCATAGCAGCAAATGTTAGTGGAATTGGGGTTTGGGCAGAGGGAGGGGGGGGTTGGTCTCATAGTCAGAGCTATTAAGTACAACAGGCAAGGGATTAATATAGATTATGCTAGTATCCATAGTAGAGGTAGTGCAGCATGCAAAACACCTGTCTACTGAGACCACCTTACTAATTACTACTTTTAAGTTGAAGGTTGTTCAAAAAGTTACATTGCTATAGCAGCAGGTTTTGTCTTCTATTTCCAAGTTGCAGAAATGTTGGGTTTCTGTGGAAGGCAACCACACGCAGAAGTATCTCTTATTTTCTGGCTGGCATTCCTCACAGATGTTCTCTCTGGCATTGCACTTGCCCAGAACAGCCAACTAGACAGGCCCAGCCCAGATACACCATGAACCTCCTCCACTCCCAGGTATGATAACCCCCTTTTTCTTTTTTCAACAATGAATTCCAAGTGCAACTCTTATATTTTTTTATGTTTTAAAAACAAAAACCAAACCTCTCATTCTGTTTCTCCCAGTGACTGACTTTTACAGATAAGTTTCTTATTAATATGCATAAAGGATGACAAATTTAATCACAAGGAAACATAACTATGGGAGTCAAAGGCAACAGCAATTAACTCAGTATTGGTACTTGTATGCAAAGACATGGTGTTCCCTAGCTGGAAAGGTGAGGGCTGGCTGACAAAGCGGGTATGGGAGCGGGGTGCAAGCCCAGCTGCTAATGCAGCTCAGTTTTGGGGGGGGACTGCCCCCCCCCAGCAAACTTGGCCGGGGTCTGGAGCCAGGGAGTGGGGGTTAAACACCCCTTCCCCTGATCAAACTTACTGATAGCTGAAACTGTGGACTACAAATCCCTTGGAAGCAGGAAAAGGAAGTGATAAGCAACCCTGCAGAGTCCTGCTGCTGTCATTCTGGACTGTGAATCTCAGATACCTCAGGGGCAGCAGGAAGAGGAAGCAAATACACAACCCATACTGACTATGTGCCAGAGAGCTATATTCTAGTACACCCTGGCTTCTGACCTGCAGGCATGTGGCTGCATTTCCTGAATCAAAGGTAAATGATTGTCTACTTCAGTTTCAATTTAATCGTTGCAGTTTAGATTAACCTGCAAATACTGAATCAATTCAGGCATAGGCTTTTTGACTGTCTGTACTTAGCCTGAGAGTCAAACAGAACTCCTCGAACTCCAGGTTCTAGACAGTACCAACACAGTAAACCTGTTCACAGATCCAGCAATGAGAACAATTCAACAAACCTTAAAAATGTCATCTCATGAATTTGAAGGGATTTGACTGTTTTGATTTATGATTTTAAAAAGCAAGGTCTAATTGCTAAGCTGACAGTGTTGAAGACTGGACTTCTCTGTCCTGCTGAGTCCAGTATAAGCAGTAGTGTACTAGGTTTCCTCACACTACCCGGTTCAGACATCTCAATACAGTTTGTAGGGGTCACGGGGTAATTTAGGGCTTGTCTATAAGTAATTGGAATCCAAGTGCTTAGATCAGAATCATAGAACGTTAGGGTTGGAAGGAGCCTCAGAAGGTCATCTAGTCCAACCCCTTGCTCAAAGCAGGACCCGTCCCCAAGTAGATCATCCCAGCCAAAGCTTTGTCTAGCCGGGTTTTGAAAACCTCCAAGGATGGATCTTCCACCACCTCTCTGTGTAGCTTGTTTCAGTATTTTACTATCCTCCCAGTGAGAAAATTCTTCCTAATATCTAACCTAAACTTCAACTTGAGACCATTGTTGCTTGTTCTGTCATCTGTCACCACAGAGAACAGTCTAGCTACATCCTCTTTGAAATCCCCCTTCAGGTAGTTGAAGGCAACTATTAAATCCCTTCTACAAGGTGGTGAGGGCTTACTGTGGGATACTGAACCTACATAACTTCTAATGAAACCTTCTTCTCAAGGGCTGTGTCCAGACATTATGGCCATTTGTTTCCCAGGGATAAGTAGCAGTGGCACAACTTATGCTGCTGCTACTTGTCCCCAGGGAATGCCCATGCCACATGTGATCTGGTGTGCAGCAGGTTACGGGTCTGCAGCACCACTAACTGCATGTCCATGCTTGTTTAGATGTAGCCAAGCATGCTAGAAGTGAGTCCTTTTTGAAAGTGGGTCTGATTTCCCACTGTGATACCAGTTTTACACTAATGTAACATCATTGATTTCAAGAGAGTTTCACTAACATAAAAGCAGTGTAACAGAGTGGAAAAATTAGGCCGTGAGCCCTTGAATGCAATAAAATAAAACTTCTTTCCCTTCTAGATTTTCTTTTCTCTCCCTTTGCCTTACCTCTTTGCGCACAAATAACAATACTAGTGTGACTTGCTTCTGATAATCATTTCTTTTTTGGCTTGTATCTAATTGAAATTTTAATACTAACTATTTTTTCATTAGTCGGGCAATTCAGGTAAAACTACAAAACAATTGTTGCAATCCCTTCTATTGCATTTACAGCAGATGGAGCGAAAACTCAATTACAATTACACTAGATTAACTGGCAGAAATAGCAAAAGTTAACAATGTCCTTTGGAGTTACATCCTCCATAATGCTGATGGTGGATGTGATTCTTACAGGTGCAGAGAACTAGAACTAGTGCTTATATCTTGGGATGATTGCTCTTCTAGGATTTCCTACATTTATGAATAGGATGTGGTTCAAAGTGTTGGCATCTTCCTTGCAGATTGCGTTATGTAATTATTGTTTTCACTGTAATAGCATCTAGAAGCCATAGCCCTATTATACAAGGTTTTGTACAAATATATGGGTTTTGTACAAATACATGAAGTCTGTCCTGAAGATTTCACAGTCTAATTATTAGTGCACGTGCACATGAGCTAGTTGCCGTGAGACAAGAGGGGGTGGGGATTTGCAGTGCATCAGCTGCTTCATGGTAACTGTCCGGTTACCACAAAGCAGCTGATGGAAAGTAAATTCTTCCCCTTCTATATTTTGGGGTAACTTGTTCATGTGTCCATGAAGAGAATCCGATTTCAAACTCTGTGACATTGCCATGCTTGTCAGGTATGTATATTTTTATTTCAAGTATAGATAGGAAGTGTCTTCCTGGATCTTTTTCAACTTCCTCTAAGATATCAGGTATTGAGGCTTCAGTGACTGTTCACTGACTTGAAGTCAAGCATGGGATTACATGTCCCATTGGAATGGCCCCTGGGCTTTATCTTGGTTTGTCACTGAATGACACCAGCTAGCATACTAGGTATATCTGTAAGCAGGTAGGCAGTTTCTCCAGTCATGGAAGGCAAATACAGTTATAGCATTACTATTTAAGGGCCTTGTTAAACAGCAATTTTGGATAGCTCCTGGAGCCCTTAACACCCGGATTGTTGACACTTAACACCTGAAATTAGTTTTAAGCGCTCATTAGGTGGCTCAAAGTTACACCACTCAGGGCATGATTATCTCTGATTCATGTTACCAAGTTCATATTATACCAAGTTGTAGCCACACTAGGCTACACCTTAGTGTAACCCCCCCACCTATCCCCCTTTCTCTTGCTGGCCCAGATCAGGCCCAGTCTCCCCTCTTGCCCACCCCAGATATCCACTCACTACCCCACCAGTCTCCTCTCCTCCTGCCTCCCAGCTCCTCACCCTTACTTGTGGATTCCCATGCTGTCTGTCCCAGGGGAGCAGGCAGGGAAGGATTTACCTGCCTGCATGCCTTCCATGGCTACTGCTCCTTTTTATATTCTGCTTTCAGTTGTCATGTAGGAACCCGATACCCTTGACAAACTGCAGTGAATACATAGCAAACCATATCTTCCTATACAATCTTATATCTATACTATACTTTTGAACATCTAAAAGCTGCACTTAGAGTATTTACTACATATATAAATTTTGGAGATGTTCACCTGTAGAGCCACAAGTCACATATGCAAGTCATCACAGATAAAAACTGCCTAGGTTATATGTAACATTACTAATAGTATTACTAATAATGTTGCCATTAGTAGTTGTAGTAGTAGTATCGTTGTTTGAAGCTGTTGAATGATTGGAATGTTACTATAAATTCCAGGGACATGGTGGGAGTAGGGAAAAGAAAGGGCTATTCAGTGGTAGGGACACCGGTCTGGGGCTTTTGACACACAGATTCAGTTCCCTCTTCTGCTGTGATATGGCAAGTCACTTTAGAGCATTGACAAACAAATTCCCCTAAGTTACAAGGGGGTGGGGACTTACTGCTGAGCAGAAAACATGCAGTTATCTGTTTTTACGGCTGGTCTTGACCCTTTATAACTTATAATTTATTGGTCCGTAAACTCTCTTTGCCCCAGTTCCCCCTCTATCCACTGGAGATAATAGGTCTTCTCTACCTCACAGAGCTGTTGGGAAACCAAGCATACATGAAAGAACAAGCATTGCTTAGATTCTACAATAAAAGTGACCCAAGAGAGATAAAGATACATTTTTATTATCAGAGGCCTTTCCAATTAATTATACTATCCCCATATATAGTCTGCATATACTCTATATTTTAATGTGGTATTTTATATTTAGCTCATGAATTGCAAATCAAGAAACTGCGAAGTGCACTGCCTGGAACTACTGTGCATACTTGGCTGTTCTTGTTCTCCTGACCGATATTCCGAGAACAAGAGAGCTCATGAGTGCTTGGTTGAATTTATAATCCAAAGGAATCATTTTTATAAGGTATATTTAACATTTCACACCTAATTGGGCTGAGAAAAAATACTTGGCAAGGAACTTGTTTTATACATAGTATTCACTTAGGAAAAGGAAAACATGACTCTTTGGAGAAGGCTTCAAAATTATTAGCAGTTCAATAAAGTGTACTAGGGACTGATTTTCAGTACATTGTGTACAGAAGTCAGGGCACAACTCTTGCACTCCATAAAGTCTTGAGTCTTAAGCAGGACACAGGCTAATAAAAATAATAATAAAACTATATTAAAATGTTAATGATGCTCCAATATTACCCATTTGTAACAGATTCTGAACTCACTGAGTTGAAAAGAATAACTTAAAATTGCTGCAATAGGATGAACCATGGGAAATTTGTGAGCATTTCAAATTCTATGTGTTTTGATTTGAATGTTAATTTAAATGAGGCTCATAGCTAAAGGAAAGAACGTGAGTGAAATTATGGCAGGGGAAAATGCTTCAGCTGATGGGGAAATCAAGTCTAGGGTCTGAGGGGGGATACATGGCAAAGGCAAAAAAGAGTGCTTTTTATTGCAGATGTGTGGGGGAGAGTTTGTCAGTGATTTCCCCACAGTGAGGATATTACTTCAATCACAACTGGCATTCAGTGTATAATAATAGCAGTGTATACTGATTCTTTCTTTTGGTGCAATTTTTTTCCAGAGTTATGAAGGTGACAAAATGATACATTATGAGTACTGTTTTATATGGAGTATTAAATTCTTTACCCCACTTCTTATCTGTAGGATAAGGAAATGAAAAGTTACTCACTTTATCTACCATCACTTATCCCTGCTCGCCTATAATATACTGTTCGAGATAATTGCAAATACCAATTTTTTTTTCCAAAAAATTTTTAAAAATCATAAAAGCCTTCCTATGACCATTGTTTTGCTTAATTTTTCCTTTAGGAAGCAAACCAAACCCCCAAATCTCTTTTAGCATTAAAATAAAACTTGTTTGCAACATTTTTGTTGAAAATCCTGTTTTTCAAAATGTGAAGATGCCAAAACTTGGTTTCAAGGCTTTCTGAGGGGATATGGGAGAGAAGTGGGGAATTTTCAACCAAAATAAAAGTATCAGTTTTGTTCTAAAAAACATTTTTCATCAAAAAAAGTCTCAGTGAAAAAAAATCAATCAACTCTGCCTACTGTTTCTGAAATATTTTTAAAAGCAGCTTTTGTGCTCATTAAAAGAAGTTTTCTGATGATGGCAGCAGCCCAGGAAGGGTTAGTAGATGGCTAATTACCTTCTCAAATTTGATTTAAGCAGCCATTTGGAAACAGCTGGCATAAAAGAGTGCAGGCCAATGAGTTGGTGGCACAGTTGTGCAGACAAGGAGGCTGAAAAAAAGAGTAGCAAGTCTTCTTGTGGCGGGAGATGTTAGCAGACAAGAATGATAGAAAGTAGCCCAGGGAAGCATTGAGGGGACATAAGGAGCAGGCCTAAACTGTTTCATGCATTTGAAAGAGAGAATGCATTGTATTCTCTCCTGGATGAGTAGCAAGGCAAAGTGATTAGTGAAGTACCAGAACGGAGGTGAGGGCCAAATGTTGGGTTTATGCCTTTCTAGGGCACATCCCCATGAGTGGGAACATGTACTTCCCTGGGTGCATGTAAAAACAGCAGCGGCACTTGGGCTGCTTTTCCCCAGGAAATGCTCACACACACATGCTCTGGCATTTGGCATGTTGCCCTGGGTGGGGTAGGGAAGGCTGAGGCCAGCTCTTGGGCTGGCCCCAGTAGCATTACCTGGGGTCCTGAGGGCCTCTGGGAGCTACAGCCTGGCAATCTGGCAGTATGGAGCCTGGCCAGTAGCTGGAGCATAGCTCCAGCCAGCCAAGCTCCAGTTTCCAGCGGCGCATGCTACCGCCACAAACACCACCCTGCTTTTTAAAGAAATGGTTTTTTTGACACCAGGATCTCTCAGTGTCAAAAACTCTCCCCCACACTACAAATTAGCAGTGCAGAGAATGCCTGCATGTGCAGCACATGCGGTGTACAGGGCTGTTGATGGGTCTGCGGCGCCACATACCACCCATCCGTGCTCATTTGGATGTGCCCCTGGAGTGTAGAATTTGGTTTAATTTTTGTTGCATCTGAACAGCACAGGCAAAGAGAGTACAGGTGACAAACGTGGTGTTATTCTGGGATAGCACAAAGGCTTCTTGTCAGAAAGCACACTCTAACTATAAGCTATGTAGATACATGTGTGGAAGAATTACAGTGAATTCAAAAGGAGTGGAAATTTTATTGTGGAGTGAAGCAAAAGCAAGTGAAAGCAAAACTGTGGAGCAAAGTGGTTCTAGGTACAAGAGGGCACATGGACACCACATCCATTATGTCCCTATGCCCTTTTTAATTTTTCTGTAATTTGTTCATATTCATTGTGGAAGTGGAGGAAAGGGAGAGGAACAGCATTAAGAGGGTTGAGGTCCTTTCACAAGTTTAATTCTGTCCAACATTCCCTAGAAACTCCCCTTATGTACGGAAAAAGTAAGAAGCCAAACTGACCTAGGCTAAGCAGGTGGCATAATGTAACTATGGGAATTATAATTGCTCTGTATTTATATCTGTTATTTCCTTCTCTATTATGATATGAGGGTGCTGAATGTGGTAGGCCTAATTTCAGACAATAAAGTTGTATTCCCAGTTTGTAATTAGTGCTGATGTGTTTTATTGTTTGCTGAGAAATGCTCCAATCCTGTCACTTGTTACGTGATCCAAACACATTTCTGGTAAGCTGTTCCTGATGTCTTTGCCTCTATATGTAGCGCTGATATCACATTACTGTCTAACTAATAATAACCTGTCTCTGTTAGCCTTATGCCTTTTATAATACAAACACTTTTTCATCCACAGTCACCATTTCTTTTTTATCTTCCTGGAATTATGGTTGATTACAGGTTGACATTGGTTTTGATCAGGTCAGTTTTTGAATCCTGGCTCAAAATGATTGGTAAGCAGGACTTAACTTTGATGAATGTGAAGCTTACAGGGGAGGGGCAGAGGGGATGAGAAGAAAGCAATAAATCTTCCCTACAAATTGCTTTATTATCTGGCACAATGCCAGTGATGAGCATTGCTTCAGAATGCTAATATCATCCAGGTCATCTAAGGATTCAGTAGACAACAATGTTGCATTGGCAGAGACATGGAATAAATGACCTAATAAGTCTCTTTTCCAGCTCTAGATTTTATGGTATCTGAATTTTGGGGAGTTCTGAAATTAACAATGACAAAAACAAAGTACTATAAAGTCAGGACAACAAACTTCTGACAATATTCATTATGAATCTTTTAAGGTCTTTGGAGTCCAGGGCTGATCTAATTCTAGGTTCAGCTAAAAACCAATGTATTCTTAGCTCAAGGATGCTGTAAACCTCCTGACCAAACTGGAAAAAAGAATTCCTGGACAGTCTTTTTGTCACTTACCTATACCCACACCTTCAAAATTCAAGCAGTGTATCCAGACATAAACTATAAAGGACTGCAGTCAACAAAAATTATACCGCACTTACTTGCATACCTACCTTCCCCAGCCCAAAATATCAGTCCTCCAAGACTGGAGTATGTATTTTAAGTGGGGAACTTGTTTTCTTTTCCATGAATAGAAGCTAGAAGGCATAGAAGCAAGCAGATGCTATGACAACATGGATGCCACTTCTCTGCGGTCCTGAAAACAGAAGAGGCTGAGTCCAGTGTTAATTGTCGCACATCCTGAGTACTTCCAGCTGGCTCCAAGAAAGTGAGCAGCAGTACGCAGGCTGTACTATCTTGATGAAGCTTATAGTGTGGAACCAACACTTTATTATTTACAGGAGCTTATATAAAGAACTATATACTGTAAAGAAGTAATAGTCTTGCTTCTTCCCTTTCAAGGGTCTAGGGCCTATCCTTGTTATTGTTTTGTTACATCAGGAAGTTTCTGCTGCCTCATCCAGACTGTCTCCTGGGATCCCATGCGTCCTGAACACTGCGTTTCCAGGAGGACTGACTCTGTGTCAACGATTGGCCATGACTCCAGAAAAACTTTTTTCTCTATGTTTTACCTCCCCAAAATAATTTGTTTTTTATTTAATAGAGTGTGGTATGAGAGAAAATTCAGTAACTTCCCTTCTAGATTAATAGCCATATTAAACCTCTGGGATGATTGGCAATGCATAGGGGGTACATGCGGGTGCACGTGCACCCCCTGGAAACGCCAGCCGTGAAACCAGAAGTGCCAGTGGAAGTGCGCTTCTGGTTCTGCCGCTGGTGATTTTGGGCTCAGTGATCAGCACCCTTCCCCCTGCAGTTGGTGATCTGGTGCCCCCCCCCCCGACTCGGAAGGCACCAGTTGCCCATGTCTGGGATTTTGCTTATCCATTATGAGATACACACGTCTCAGTGATGTCATATAGGAGTTGCTCACATCTGCAAGTGCACACTTCCCTGGTGTGTGTGAAAATTCTTACTAAATAAGCAATAGTAATATTATGACATTACTGGATGGTGCTTTTTACAGTTTATAGGTTGTCTTAACCTAGGAGAAAAGCACAAGTCTTTTAAGACACACTTATTTTTCTCTCTTTTGTAACTAATAACAAACTTCACTTTCTGTTTTATTCTCTGTACAGGTTTCCCTTGCTTTATATGGGTTCTGTATGTACAAATTCACTCTTATGCGATAACCCTTTTTATACCAAATATTTGTTATATTCGAGGTTAATTCACTCGTATGCAATCAGTGTGGTGGAAGCCTGCAGTCAGCTGCTTTGTGCGGTGCATTGTGGGAGTGACATGCACTAAAATATAGTCTCCTGTGTGGATCTGTGCTACTCACTCGTTGTCTGTGACACGTGCTTCTGTAGTTGCCATCCCTATTATGGTAACATTTACCACCATGCTGTGCTTGTGCCTGCTGTTGGTGAGTACCAAAATTGTCTTGTAAAAGTGGTAGAAATGGGACTGGGGGTTAGTACAGTTGAAGTCTTGGAACATATCCCAATTTGTTATGTTGTACAGTGGGTTCCTTTTATGCAAATTTGAGTTATATGCCATTTTCCAGGAATGCATGTACAGCATAAAGTGAGGGAAACCTGTACTTGGAAGCAATGTAGGGGGCAAATGGATCCTGGTATGTGAGCTGAGTTCTACTAAGGAGAATTGTATGCATGGGCTGATATAAATAAATACCGGGCTGATATAAATAAAAAAGTTACACATAGAATAATATATTCCAGCTCCCTGTCACTGCTTTCTGCTCTGCTGTAAAGATGACTTGCAAGGCCCCAAATGTCTGGCATTGTACAGCAGTAGTGCAATGTTGGGGCCAGAAATAAAGCTAGAAGGGAGTTTTTGAAGAAACAATTTTGCCTTAAAAAAAGAGAAAAAGAAATAAAGGAGGAAAAATACTTCCTATAAATAGTTTAGTCTCAATGAACTTTCATTGGAAACCTAATTTCTTGGCAGTTTTTCTGATGTGCTACTGGGAAGTCTGTCATTCCAGAGCCAGAGCTCCTAAGGCTTCCAATCTTCCTGGGAACTGAAGCCAGGGCCTTCCTGGCTCCCCATTTTTGGTCGATGTGTCATGGGTTCAGTCATAATCACCTTACAGGGACAGACTAATTTTATTAATACACTAAAATAAAGGAGAGGTATCTAACTGCTAGTCCATTCTTAGCACATGGCTGCTTGGAGCCAGTTGCTCCTGACTGACTGCCCACAGCCAGCTCTCTCCAGACAACATTGTTACTTTGGTACAAGCCTCTTAAAGTATCCTTATAGCAGGGTCTTCCCAAATTTGGGTGCAACCAGCTGCGTCGTTTTATTTTGGAAAAAAAAAATGCAATGGGAATATTTACCTTTCTTTTTTTTTTTCAGAATTGCCTTTCCACGGAGATTTTCAAAATTTCTAATTTATTCTGAAACTTTTAGAACATCAGGTTATCCATGGAATGGAAATGCCAAGTTTTGACCGTCTCTACTCAGGTGAGGTGACAGTCCACACTTATAGTGGGTTCCAGGTTATGTTCCTGGAAAAGGCTCTGTAAGTTGAAATAATGTAAGTCAAATCTGATTTTCCCATAAAAACAATGTTGTAGTAGGGGGTTACATTCCTGACCAAGGGCCTGATGCCCAACTTTTTATAGAAATGACCATAAACACCATATTTAAATCAACTATTTAATTTTATTTAATCAGAAGGTGAAGGAACACCTTCACCAGGGTCATGCAATGGGCTTCTTTGGGGAGATTTTTGGGGAGCCTTAAGGCCACTTACGGCGATTTGCACTTGCAGCGCTCCGCCATTTACAACCATGTTATTACGGTGCTGGATCCTTGCACTTATGACACTTACGGCATGATGGTTGTGCACCACCTGAGTTGCCATCATGCCGTAAGTGTGAGGATCCAGTGCTGTAAGTAATAACATGGTTGTAAGTGGTGGAGCACTGCAAGTGCAAATCGCTGTAAGTCGAAACAATGTAATTTGTGGACTGCCTGTACTGTATAAATTTAGGCAGTTTAATCACCATCTCACTGGAAGAAGTGCAGTGCAGAGAAGATAGATAACTTAGCTATGGTCACAGAGAAAATGGCAGAAGTGGAATGGAGTCACCATTTCTGCCAGAAAACTCTGGTTTCATTGTGGAGGCTATAGAAAGAGAAATTGTATTAAAGTTTTTCCCAAGTCAAAGAGATTGACTCATCTCTGCAGTCCTAAATCCTTGTTAATCTCCAGTCTTTATCTTACAAAAAAATGGCAAAAGGACATGGCATGTGACTTGAGGGTGGGGGAGACTAGGTCTTTGGGATATCCAGATGTACAGAATAACAAAGCTTAGAGATGTCACTAAGCTTCACTGTGGAAGTTGCTAATCCATTGATAAATAACATCCACACAATTTGTCATTTTATATAAAGCTCAAACCTGTCACTGAACATAACTGAACTATGCTATCAACATAACTGTGGTAATATGTGTAGGACAAATGCTCAACATGATGGTAGATGGTGGATATGCTACCACCTCATTAAACTACTGTTCTGTGATCAACTCCATCTGCCTGTCACAGTGGTGTTTGCTGTCAGAGGCACTTCATTTTTAAGCCATGGGGTTTTTTTTGATGCGCCTGAAGAAATTTAACCTCAGAATGAATTTAAGGATTAAATCATATATAATAAACGTGTTAATCCCTTCTATGCCTTACATCATGCATACATAATTTAGTTACAATTTAGTAAATGACTAGATAATTGCAGTGCTAAATTAACAGCTCACTCATTTCACTGGTTATTTGCTCTGACCACAACTTCAGAGTGCATGAGATGCATAGGGAACCAGAGCTATCACTTGAGTCCTAGGACACCATTTCCCATCATTTCCTGGGCAAGGGACAGGTCATTACATTTTAGCAGAGGACAGGCTAAGTAAAAGCCAGAATCAATTTTTTTATTCATTTCATTACGAGAAAAAAGCATTCACAAAGCATATCTGTGCAGTTACTAGCTATATGAAGTTTGGTAAAGAGATTAGGCAGTGTTTGCAGAAAGAAATAAAAAAAACCTGGGGAAAATGATGGTCAGAGCTGACCTTGGAGGGTGCATGGCCTGGGGCAAATCAGCCTGTGCGAGGCCCCCTTAACACTGCGTACGGCCCCACGAAGGGTATGTGGCAGGCAGGGGGTCTCCATGCTTCTTCTGCAGCACAGGACTCAGCCACCAGCTCCAGGTGGGCCCTGCAGGAGGGGTCGCAGCTGCTCCATCTGGCTCCGCGGGCCCTCCTCAAAGCGCAGTCCATGGGGCAGTCACCCAGATTCACCGTACCCTAGGGACAGCTCTGATGACAGTATGTATAGCTGTAGTGTGAACATGCAGCCTTGAGGTAGAAGGATGGGACTCTTCTCTATCTGTAGTGGGAAATGAGCTTTGGTCAGCCTTACTTACAAGAATTAAAACATTGCTTACCTGTAGTTCTATGGACTGTTTTTTTCTTAAACAGGATTTTGTCTGTGGCCTTATAGTATAAATCAAAATCAGTGGGGACCAACCTTTTTGGAAGGGCCACAAATTAACCCTGAACCCTCCCTGAATGCCACTCTGATCCCTTTCCCCTACCAATCTGCTGTTCTGCTTTCTGCCCCCTGCCCTGTCTGCTGTTGTGCTGCCTGTCCCCTTCCTGATCTGCCACGTGCCACAAACAAAAGCTGCCCATACCACTTACAGCACACATGCTGCAGGTTGCCCGCACCTGGTGTAAATGATTATTACTGTAAAATGGTAAACAGATATTGCATTTGTCCTGGGGAAAACTTTTTGCCCTGGGATTGTGCTCAAGTACAATGGAAGTCCACTGTCCCACTTCAAGTCCCTCTGAGGTATGCAAGATAAAAGGTAGTAACACTTGTTTCTGGGACATGCAGTTGTATGTCTGTATAGCTATTGTGGTTCATTCCAGAGGCAGTCAGTCAGGCTGTTTGTTCCTGGTAGTCAAAGGAGCAGCTTGATAGGGCAACTTGTAATGCGTGCACAGCTCCTGCTTTGATCCAGGTCAAACACTGGGGCAATCAGTCCCATATCAAATGATCTGTCTTTACATACTCTAGCAGAAGCATGGGCAAGAAAGACCTGTGCAGGGTCGGATTAACCCTTTAGTGGGGCCTAGGCAAACAAAATTGTGGGCCCTGGGCCAGTCGAGACTCCCCTCCCCATCCCAGTGCTGCTGCCTGCAGGGAGCAGGGCTTGGAACTGCTGCTAGTGGGTGACCATCATGGTGGTGAGGCCAGTGGAGGGGAGGGAAAGGGAAGGGAAGGGAGGTGGACAGGGTCATTTGCACCACCCCCATGGAGGGAAGGACCAAGCTCCCCTGCAGCTCCAGGCCCTAGGTATGTGCCTAGTTTGCCTATGCATTAATCCAGCCCTGAGCCTGTGGGCAGTGGGCTTTAGTTTCATGTTCATCCAGAAGATAAAGTTCCTAATAGAGACCAGGGACTCAATACCAAGGAGCAGTAATGCTGTCCAAGAATCTTGTTTTGCTTTTGTGAAAAGAAAATTATACCCTACGGCAGATCTCGGAGCCTTTGTGGTAGATCTTGGAGCCTCTTGGAGTTGACCCGAGGCGGGGGGGCTGAGTGCCAGCGTGCATGCATGTGTGCGTCCCAGCCCAGCAGGTCAGTCTGTGGCGGAGGGAAGGGATGAGGGTTAGATCGAGGCTGCTGCAGTGAAGGACAGTGCCACAAAGGCAGGAGCAGGGGTGAGTGAGGCCCCAACCAGGTGGGATTTACCTGCTGGGGAGGCACGCCCCTAAATATTTTTTTCTCCCTCTGCCTTGATCTGTCCCCCCCACTTCCTTCCCCACAAACTTACCTGCTGGGTGGAGAGAGCAGGGGTGGCAGTGGCGCACGGTAGATCTTGGGTTGCTTTTAAATGCCAAAGGTGATCTCCTTTAAAAGGTTGGAGACCACTGCCCTACGGTGTTAGCTTTGTGAGCTTTTCAAAGCAGGGACTGTGTCTACCAGAGTGTACATACAGCACCTAGCACAGTAGAGGTGATGGAGATAAGGCTATTCTAGTTTGAGCCTCTGCCCCCATGCAGTATAAACTAGCAATACCCACACTTATTGCTGTGGGGCTTATTGGGTATGTCAAAAGTGCAGATTTGACCCTACTTTGCTTTGTTGTCATTGTTGCTGGGTTGTTTTGTCTTCACCTCATTTTGGTGTTTCTAAAATTTTCAAAATCAAACCATCTCGTTCTGTGGGAGCATGTGGAATTAACACAGTGCTGCTCAGAGGCACAACAGAGCTGTTCATGTGATGATACACCTACTGCACGTGTCTGATGTTTCCACATTTCTGGGTAATTGCGAGATACACAGCTGTCCTTTTTGGTTCAAATGTTTGTATAAAATATGCTTTTTATTGCTCTTCCAGAATATGCAGCTCTTTTTCTCTCAGGGGGTGAAATCTCAGTAAATATCCACTGCCTCTGGCACACAGTTATTGAATATCACTACATTAAGTCTTTCTCCAATCAAATAATAAGATGCATAATTAAGAAACTATGGCATGCTTAAGTGATCCCAGCTCTTTGATCAGGAGGCCTAATTTAATTTGAAAACATGTGGCTGTGCTAATGTCTGGGCCAATCAGTCTAGACTTAAGCAATGTGTGTGGGCCAGATGCAGAGTTTGGCTGTACTCTTTGTTGAAGTCACTACCCTCCTTTTAAAATTCTTCAAGTGCTGGAAGTGAGGGGGAGGGGAGATGTGTTTTGGTTTAATTTATTTCTTTTAAACTGAAGACAGCAGCAGGCTCACCTCAGTGCATAGTACTTGGTCAGCAGTACACCCACTGGTTTTTGGGTGTTACAAGAAAGTCTCTCTACTTTTCTGAGCGTAATAATGAAAAAAATAATGAACGCTTGAAACACAAGGAACTAAACATTAGTTTTGGGTCCCAGCCCATGGAAGGGGGGCAATATGGAGGGCTTGCCACTGACAGAAGTGCCTGGAGGTGCTGTAACTCTGGCAGGCTTAGTGCAGTGGGACCACTAGGAACTCGAGCATTGTGGCCCACCTGAACAGCTGCAGCATGAGCCCTGTTTGTGTATGTATGAAGGTAGGGTAGACATGCCTCTTTATAGACTAAGATATGTATATAGAGCTCAAGCTTTCCTGAACCAGAGAAGCACTGGTTTTAGCCCTGTCCTACATGTCTTCTCCAAGCATTATATGAGCATAAGGACTGCTCTTGTGCCAATCATTGTATACAGATATGGAAGCTAAATGCTCCTTGCTTCTCCTTTTCCTTATGTAGGGCTGTAGGATGTAGGATCACCATCCACACAAGACTTGAACATGAGCAAGCCCTATCTACATCTCACAGCCCTTGTTATTCCCAAGCTTTGAGCATGTCTGCTTTGCAGCTGGACTCCCTTTTCTGTCTGGATGAATCAAACCTCTGGGTCCTTGTACTTTGAAAAGTTTTATCTGGATCAGACCTAATAACGGGCAGATGACATTTTCCTCTGACTTCCCTGGTTGTAGAGGACAAGCCTTCTGTAGAATCCTTCTCTGAAAGAGCAGATCCCTGTGAGGAAAGTATAGATTATGTTCACCTGTGTGTTGTTAGGATATTAAATATACATCTGTGTACTGCTAGATTTCTACTCAACCATCAGCTTTCATTCTGCCTTCTTGGGAAGCAGGGCAGTATTTAAAAGGTTAAATGTTAGTCCTTGGATTATTTTGAACAGCAGTAAAAATGAATGCTAGCTGTGTTGATATAGCAAATCAAATACCAGCTTGAAATCTGCTTTATGAAATATCCTGTGTGTGGGCAGCATGTGTTTTTATAGTAGTTTTTTTATGGTTCTCTCTTTATTACATTTTTCAAGTACGACAAGATGTGTTCTTATGTTATCATTTGACAAACTAATGATAGTAGCAATAACGTATTTACCTCAGGCTGGTGGTTTACAAAGCTCTTGAGTTAAGAACATTTACTTTCAGTATTAATTAAGGCCTTGTTCCATACTCCTTTGCATACTCCTTCACAAAACTTCTATTAACATTAGTTTTAGATGTGCAAGGAAATCAAAAGGGGACTTTTAACGACACCACACCAAACAAATTAAACTTAACTCTTCTCTTAGCTTTCGGGCCTCTATACATGTGTAGGTAAAGGTGCAATGGTATCTAATGCATGATCCACATGCATGGCAGGAGGCATAATTGTGGAACCACACATTAGATCCAGTCATGCCAAATCCCCCTACACTTTGCAGGAGTCTCTCAGCTATGTGGACCACGTGTAGCCAGGACAAAGGCATCTATGCCTGATGGGGTTCTCAGTCCTGGTTGTACCACATGGGCAGCCAGGACCAAGAGCCCCCATCAGCTGTGCATCTCTCAGCCCTGCAGCCATGATACACTGTTGTGGTCTTCCAGATGCAGAGGTGCGTTGTGCTCCCCAGAACCTGGGAGATCACAGCAGCTGCAATCTTTCCACAGACTGCCTATGGCTAGAGACAGACATTACATATGTGATCAGAAACTGGTTTAAACCTGTAACAGAACAGATGTGCAGTGCATATAAACCAGTTTGAAAATGGCTGAAACCAGTTTGAGATAAACCTGGTTGAATGTAGTATCAGACTTAACTGATTTGGCTCAAACCGGTTTATGCAATGTCTGTTCCAGACCTCTTGTTAGTTTAAGATAAACCAGACTCCCCCAACATCCCAGCATGCTCTTTGGGCTGGGCAGGGCTCTCTGCTCCACAGCAGAGCTGGCTCCTCCCCTCTGCTCCCTCACTGGACCTCTGGCAGAGACTGCACGTACAGCAGGGTCTGCCTGGCTTCCCTCTGCCTTACCCTCCCCTCGCTGCTCACTGCTAAAGCAGGAATCCCCCCCTTCCTCCATCCCATCTCCCACAGCACAGACCCCAGCCCCATGGACCCTAGACACATAGTATGCTAGGTAATGCTGAGAGGTGCCTCCGTGTGCGTCTCTCTAATTTCAGTGAGACAGGCAGACAGAACAGTGACCACTTAGGGCTTTTTGGAGCTAATCAACAGGTCAGCTGGTAAGTTGTTTAAGAAGAGTTTGAACTAATGGAGAGGGGCTATTGTTTTGCTGATGGGGTGATAAACACTGTTATCAGCTCCCTGCTGGCTTTCTTGTTTGTCAGCTTCCTGCAAACAGTATAAAGAAGCAGGGAGAGAGATTAAAAAGCTCCATATCATCAACAGATGCATGCACTGCACACCGCACCTCGCCTCAGACTGCTAGCAGGAGGCTGGGATCTGGAAACACTCCCACCCCTTAACCAAAAAGCAGGGAAAAACCTGGGATGATGCAGGTGGATCTCCCTAATTAGAGGTCCTGCCAGGGCCTGGCCATGCCCCCAGCTCAGAACTCTGGAAGGGAAAGGAGGGCTGCTTTAGTGCCCCCCTGACTTCTAGCCTGAGCCACTGCAGGTACGTGCCTAAATTTCTGCAGTCCAGAGAGAATGTCTTTCCAGTTACAAACTGGTTCAAACTAGCTAGGTTAGCCTAACCTGCAAAGATTGAATCAATTTAGGCATTTTGAATGTCAATCCCTAGCCTGTGTGCGCAAATTAAAGCTGGATAGAAACCAGCTGTAAAGTTATTACACATTTTCAAACAAAAACTTTATAGCTGGTTGGACCTTTTTAAGGCCATATAGTTCATTTGCACATGTAGCTTGTCTAAATTTATTGTGTAGTTAACAAGGTAATTGTGCAATAGGTATAACATATAGAGGGGGGCCATATACATTTAACCCAAATGAACATACTTTACCAAAGAGAACTGTTAATATTAGTCAAGTTGCAACTATTTAGTGACAACAGAAAAGTTTCATCTGGAACATCCCCTTTAATTAAAAATAAAGATCACTATAGACTGTTACTACAGTGTGTTGGAATGCTGTGACTGAATACTGTAATGATCTGTCTCAAATGCATCTATTGGTATTTGACATTTAAAGAATTTTAAGCCAGGAATGCCAGAGTCTATAGAGAGGATCTAACAAATCTTGTCAGTAATATTTCATGATAGCATATTACTTTTGATCATTTTTTAGAAGAAATGGAATTATTACAAATATACAGTAAAAGCTACTTAATTGCCCCATTGCCTAGTGTAGTGCCCTACAAATATAAATGAATGTATATTCTCACTACTTCTTACTATTACAGTTTTTCCAATTGGGAACATTAAATTTATGCCACAATTAATATGTTAATTGTAGCACAAATAGCCTCCGTGGTCCCAATTCAGTGCCTTACATGGGAAAACATTCTTCATGCTTATATTACTTACATAATAAGAATTCTCCTGTACATCAGCTAAGTATGTGCCTACATTACAAAGCTAACTTTATAACAATAACACTGTATATTTCAAGAAAGCAATTGTTAGATCCTAAGACCCAAAGTCTTGATTTTTTTTTTTTTATGAGCAGCCTACTGTGCTCACTTAGAATAAAATTTATTCTGTAGTTTCATACACAGTAAAGGTTTCACAAATTTCAGTATATATAGTTCTCAACAGGAAAGCAAAGTATAGTTTGCAGCTCTGGGGTCATTATTATTTCAGGAACTATTCAGCACCTTTAAATCCATCTTGTTGCTGAGAAAGAAAACAAAGATTTCACTTTTGAACAGCAGAAGCAGGGCAATTCCAGTTCACAAATATGGTTTGAAATAAAGAAATGCAAAAAAAGTTCAAACTTATGGTGTCAGATTTACCCTTCTTGATGTCAGCCACTGTCATGGTCAGAAAGTGAAGGAAAAGAGTAGTTACCTATAATCCATGCTGAACTGAAGGGTTGGGGTTTTTTCTCAGACTTAATATGGAGAGGGAATTGGGAAGTGTTCATGCATATAAATGTGCACTTCCTGCTAAATGTATTTGCCTGCGTTACTTCAAAATTAAGCTGCTTGTTTATTTTCTAATCTCTTCAAATATCTCTATTAGTTTTTCCCACTACCCAATTTAGAAAATTTTGCACAGTTGTTAGGCTAACTTCAATGAGGTCAGGGGATTAGTAAGAGAGGCACTGAAGGACAGGAACATTGGTGAGATGGGAGTCCAGGAAGGGTGATCATTCCTCAAGGGAACGATCCTTTGGGCACAGAAGGGAACGATCCCATTGCACATAAAGGAGGGCAAAGAGGACAAAAAACCCCCTTGGATGAACAGGGAAATCCAGGAAACTCTAGGGGCAAAAAAGAAGGCATAAAGACCACCAAGGAGAAGTAAACCTACTTGGCTCGCACTTGCAGAGAGTCAGTTAGAAAGGCCAAAGCAGCAATGAAACACAGGCTGGCATCTAAAATTAAAGACAGCAAAAAGTCCTTTGGGTATGTAGGGAGCAAAAAGAAGGCACACAGCAACATAGGACCCCTACGGGACAGACTACTGGTGACAGATACGAGCAACAAAGCTGAGCTCTTCAGTGAGTTTTTCACATCTGTATTCCTGAACACAGATTAGGACAAATCTTCCAGTTGGATTATAGACAGGCACAAGAGGGACACCAGCCCACCAATAGTTAGCACCGACCTAGTGAAGGGACATTTGGAGGGGCTGGACATGTTTAAGTCAGCAGGCCCAGACGATCTTCATCCTAGGGTCTGAGGGAATTAACCAGTGTCATAGCAAAACCACTGGCAAAACTGTTTCAGCACTTGTGGTGCTCAGGATAGGTCCCAGATGACTGGAAAAGGGCCAATGTAGTCCCTATTTTTAAGAAAGCAGGATCCAGATAACTACAGACCAGTTAGTCTCACCTCTATCCTTGGGAAAACCTTTGAAAAAATTATTAAGGAATACATGTATGGGAGTCCAGCAGGAAAAATAATGCTGAAGGGCAACCAGCATGGATTCATAGCTGGTAGATCCTGCCTGACTAGCCTTGTTTCTTTTTACAACCAGGTCACAAAATGCTTAGAGGCAGAAGTTGAGATAGATGTCATTTACTTGAATTTTAAAAAGGCCTTCAATATGGTGTTTCATCCCATTCTTATAAATAAATGAAGTGGCTGTGATGTAGATGAATACACAGTCAGGTGGGTGGTGAATTGGCTTATGGGATGCACCCAGAGAGTGGTGATGGAGGGGTCAGTATCGACCTGGAAGGGTGTGGGCAGTGGGGTCCCCCAAGGTTTGGTCCTCGGACCAGTGCTGTTCAATACCTTCATCAGTGACTTGGATGAGGGTGTGGAGACCACTCTGTCCAAATTTGCAGACAACAGCAAATTATGGGACAAAGTAAACACATGGGTGGGCAGGGAATGGATTCAGGCAGATTTGGACAGGTTGGAAAAATGGGCAGAACAGAACAGGATGCATTTTAACAAAGATAAGTGCAAAGTGCTGCACCTAGGGCGAAAGAATTGCCAACACATGTACAGATTGAGAGATGGCCCTCTAAGTGGCACAGTAGCAGAAAAGAATCTCGGAGCCATAGTAGACTCCAAAATGAATGTGAGTCATCAATGTGACAAAGTCATAAGTAAAGCTAACCACACTCTATCATGCATTAGCAGGTGCTTCAGAAACAGGTCTAAGGTAATACTTCCCCTCTATGCGGCATTGGTAAGGCCGCAGCTGGAGTGCTGCATCCAATTTTGGGGGTCTTACTTCAGAAAGGATGTGGATAACCTTGAGAGGGTCCAGAGGATGGCTACTCGTATGGTTAGGGGCCTGCAGGTAAGGCCCTGTGGGGAGAGATTGAGGGACCTGGATCTCTTCAGCCTCCGCAAGAGAAGGCAGAGAGGAGACCTTGTGTCTGTCTACAAATTCATTGGGGGGGGGGGGGGCAAGGAATAGGAGATACTCTGTTTACCAGGGCACTCCTTGGGGAAACTAGAAACAACGGTTACAAACTAACAGAAAGCAGATTTAGATTGGACATCAGGAAGAGCTTCTTTATGGTGAGGGTTACCAGAATCTGGAACGGGCTTCCAAGGGAGGTGGTGCTCTCCCCTACCCTACAAGTCTTTAAGAGGAGACTGGACAAGCACCTGGCTGGGGTCATCTAACCCCAGTGCTCTTTCCTGCCCAGGGCAGGGGGTCAGACTCAATGATCTACTGAGGTCCCTTCCAACCCTAAAAATCTATGAAATCTATTAAAACTATGATTACCCAGCTGATACTTGTAGTAGTAAAAATGTACCGTGAGTATGGTGTACATTAGTTTGGTGCTATATATTGAAACCCATCCAAGAATGTTTTGTCCTTTTTTTTTTCCTGTACTCCTGTCATTCCTCCTTCACTTTTTCATTTTTGTCCTGGATCAAAACCATGCCTTTGCTTCCAGATTGCTGATATAGTTAATATTGATAACCATCAATACTTCTCTAGCTCCTCTATTTAGCTCCTTTTTCTCAGATAACTCTTCAGATGTGTAGGGTCTGTCTTAAAATTAACAAAAACCACCAGAGCAAGACTAATTTATTTTGAATCAAAACTGCTATTATACCAGGAAAGGCTAAATGTAGTATTTCTGGTCTTACTTATTTGAGACAGTCTATTTTTTAAAGATTTCCAGGTAAATTTTTGAACCCAGGAGTTGATCCTTAACTCAAATTCAGGCATGTTTCCATTTTCTTGTGCCTTTATATTTGCTTTCTAACGTTGGGTAGAAATAAATATCACCAAATGAAGCAAATCCACTGTGCCAGGATGTGTCCTTTAGAATCTCCTTCATTGGAGATAAAAGGCTGGATAAGAATTTGTATGAAATGGTTTAGGAAAAGCAAACCCTAAATCTGGGCAGCGGATTTAGACTGCATCACCCTTGAGATCCCTTCCAATCTTGTGATTCTGTGTGCAAGAAGAATTCTCTCAATCTTCCACAGGAAAATTACAGTGATCCAAAGTCACTTTATACTGACTCTGCAAGGGGTTTAACATACACCAATTTGATTTCCTGTTGGCCTTTCAGAACACCCCCAGGCCATTAAAGGATACTGATAGTTAACATATTTGAGAGGAGGGACAGACTGGTACAAATCTGTACTGGGAGGGCTCAGGTGGTCTTCTTGATCCTTCCAGTCAAGGGGAAGGGCCTGGGCAGGAGTGGACACATCCTGCAGATCAGCATATGCCCACGCAGGTGATGCTGCCAGCAGGGCTTTGGCTTCTTTGACCATGGGATGTTGTTTCAAGAAGGATTTCTAGGAAGAGATGGGATCCACCTGATGAAGAGAGGGAGGCACATTGTCGCAGACAAGCTTGCTAACCTAGTGAGGAGGGCTTTATATTAGGTTCACCGGGGGATAGAGACCAAAGCCCTGAGGTAAGTGGGGAAGTGGGTGAACTGGAGGAAGCACAAGCAAGAGTGCGCAACAGAGGAGGCCTTCTCAATGGAAGTGCTTGCACAGTGATGGAATTATGATGTCACTGGAATAACAGAGACTTTGTGGGATAGCTCACAGGACTGGAGCATTGTCATGGATGAGTACAAATTCTTCAGGAAGGACAGGCAAGGGAGAAGAAGAACAGGAGTTGGTCTTTATGTAAAAGAACTGTATGATTGCTCAGAGCTCCAGTATGGAACTAGAGACAGGCCGGTTAAAAGTCTGGGTTAGGGTCAGAGAGGAGAGCAACAAGGATGATGTTGTGGTGGGGGTCTGTTATGAGCCACCAGACCAGGAGGATGAAATGGATGAAGCTTTCTTCAAACAGCTAACAGAAGTTTCCTGATCACAGGTTCTGGTTCTTATGGGGGACTTCAATCATGTTGACATCTGCTGGGAGGACAATACATTGGTGCACAGGCAATCCAGGAAGTCTTTGGAGAGTGTTGGGGACAGCTTCTTGGTGCAAGTGCTGGATAGGCCAAGTAGGGGCTGTGCTCTTCTTGACCTGCTGCTCACAAACAGGGAAGAATTGGTGGGGAATGTAGTAGTGAATGGGAGTGTGGGCAGCAGCGACCACAAGATGATTGAGTTCAGGATCCTGAGGAAAGGAAGGAGAGCAGCAGAGTAAGGATCCTGGACTTCAGAGAAGCAGACTTTGAGTCCCTCGGGGAACTGATTGGCAGGATCCCCTGAAAGGCCAGTCTGAGGGTGAAAAGAATCCAGGAGAGCTGGGTGTATTTTTTAAAAATCTTACTGAGGGCTCAGGAATGAACCATCCTGATGTGCAGGAAGACTAGCAAGTATGGCAGAAGTCCAGCTTGGCTTAGTGGGGAACTCTTCAGTACACTAAAACACAAAAAAGTAAGCTTACAAGAAGTAGAAACTTGGACAAGTGACTAGGGAGGAGTACAAGAGTATTGATTGGGCATGCAGGGATAAAATCAGGAAAGCCAAAGTGCAATTGGAGTTACAATTAGCAAGGAACATGAACGGTAACAAAAAGGGCTTTTATAAGTATGTCAACAGCAAGAAGAAGATCAGGGAACGTGTGAGTCCCTTACTGAGTGGGGCAGGCAACCAAGTGACAGATGATACAGAAAAGGCTAAAGTACTCAATGCCTTTTTCACCTTAGTCTTCACAGGCAAGGTCAGCTCCCAGACTACTGCACTTGGCAGTAGCCTGGGAGCTGAAGTTTGGGGAGGAGGTGAGCAGACAACAGTGGTAACAGAACAGGTTAGGGGCTGTTTAGAAAAACTGGACATGTTCATGGGACCAGACGTGATGCATCCGAGGGTGCTAAAGTTAGCCAATGTGATTGCAGAGCCACTAGCCATTATCTTTGAAAACTTGTGGCTGTTGGAAGAGGTCCCAGATGATTGGAAAAGGCAAATATAATGCACATCTTTAAGAAAGGGAAGAAAGAAGATCCAGAAAACTACAGACTGGTCACCAAGGGTAAGTCATGCCTGACCAACCTGATTGCCTTCTATAATGAGATGACTGGTTCTGTGGATGTGGGAAGAGCAGTGATATCCCTTTACTTTAGCAAGGCTTTTGATACTGTCTCCCACAACATTCTTGTAAGCAAGCTAAGGAAGTTCAGGTCGAATGAATGAGCTGTAAGGTGAATAGAAAACTGGCTGGATCATTGGGCTCAGCGGGTAGTAATCAATGGCATGATGTCTACTTAGCAGCTGGTACCAAGTGGAGTGCCCCAGGAGTCAGTCCTGGGACCAGTTTTGTTCAATATCTTCATTGACAACCTGGAAGATGGGACAGTGTACACCCTCAGCAAGTTTGCAGATGACACCAACCTGTGGGGAGTAGCAGATATGCTGGAGGGTAGGGCTAAGATAAGAGAAACCTAGAAGAATTGGAGGATTGGACCAAAAGAAATCTCATAAGGTTCAATAAGGACAAGTACAAAGTCCTGCATTTAGGATGGAATAATCCCATGCACCAGTACAGGCTGGAGGCTGACTGGCTGGGCAGCAGTTCTGCAGAAAAGGATCTGGGGATTACAATGGACATAAACTGAATATGAGCCACCAGTGTGCCATTGTTGCCAGGAAGGCTAATGGCATACTGGGCTGCATTAGTAGGAGCATTGTCAGCAGACTGAGGGAGGTGATTCTTCCCCTCTATTCAGCACTGGTAAGGCCACGTCTGGAGTACTGTGTCCAGTTTTGGGGTACCCACTACAGAAAGGATGAGAGGGAGTCCAACAGAGAGCAACGATAATGGTTAGTGGACTGGGGGACATGACTTATGTGGAGATGCTGAGGGAAATGGATTTATTTAGTTTAGAGAAGAGAAGAATGAGAGGGGATTTAATAGCAGCCTTCGAGTACCTGAAAGGTAGTTGCAAAGACGATAGAGCTGGCCTGTTCTTAGTGGTGTCAGATGGCAGAACAAGGACCAATAGTCTCAACTTGCAGCAAGAGAAGTTTGAGTTAGATATTAGGAAAAACTTTCTCTGAAGGAAAATAGTAAAGCACTGGAACAAGTTACTCAGAGAGGTGGTGGACTCTCCATTCTTGGAGATTTTTAAGACCTGGCTAGACAAAGCCTTGGCTGCGATGATTTAGTTGGGTATGGTCCTGCTTTTAGCAGGGAGTTAGACTAGATGACCTCCTGAGGTCCGTTCCAAACCCTATTTTTCTATGATTTTCTAGAAATATCTGCCCTAAGTCAGAAAGAGAAAAGATTTGAACGTTAACCTCAAACTTCTCAGGTTACTGCCTTACCTGTCAGGCTGTAAGTGTATTCATCTTAAGGGCCACCTTTTCAGCTGTTCCACTTTGAGACAAGGAAGAAGATTGATGCTTACGACACACTGGGAAGCTGGGCTACCAGGTTACTGCTCCTTGTGCTAATAAACTTCTAGTTATACAAAGGTGGACAGCATCAGCAAGAGACACTGAGAGCATTTCAGCCTAGAGTAGTCCGGTTCCTAGGACACTTTCCTGAGATGTGTAGGCTGGAATGCCCTTAAGGCTGAAGAGGGATAGATCCTAGTGGAATGCCTAACACTTGGAAACAATTTTTTTTGTGAATGTAGCCTTTCATTTCTACTGATTTTATTAGAAGTACCCCCAAACTGAAGTGAATTTCTTGCACTGAATTGTTTTGGTTCAGCTGCTGAACCTAGAAAAATCTGGAGGAATGCAGAACATAGAAGTTGTGTTTCTTAAAAATCCATATAAATATTTGTGGTTGTTGTAAATTTGTACATTTTTATTTTTAACACCAGCTTTTAAATCAGTAATACTCATTATGCATCCTAAGGATCACATGAAGCTGGAATAATCCTGCTATTGCAGGTGGAAGTCAAGAGCTTGACTACAAGTAGATGTTTCTAATAAACAAAGATGTAAATATTTATCCATATATTCCTCAACTAGGGTGGCTCCCACCAGCTGGACAAATGTTGTAAAGGTTGGACTCCACTGTTTGCAACAAAAGTAACTGTATTATGTGCCCAAAACTTGTTACAGGCTTAAGAATGCTTACATGAAAAACAGCTCTACAATAATACATAGCCCTTGACTAAGCACAAGAAACTGTAATTCAGCCCAGACCTACTACTAGCTAATATCATCATCTGCGAGAGCACAATTTAAAGGGGCTTATAAATTAAATAACGAGAAAGATCCCTGGGACTGCATTAGAGTGCTTGATTTTCAGTTGAGAGCAAAGATTGTTATTCCTGTAACAGCATTTGTAAGAAAATCATGTGGTGAGAGAAAGAGTATTGCATGTGGAGGAGATAAAGGAGACAAAGGTTTGAAAAGTGCAGTGATGGAAAATCCAGATTACAAGGAATGAATCAAAACTGATGTGTGTGGTGGGGAATAACTGCTCCTGGCAATTTTTCTGCAGTTAAAGACTGTCACTGTTTCATTTATAATTTTTAGATAGTGGGTCAGATTCTCCTGTCGTTTACACTCAGGCAAATCTGGGCTAACTCCAAGGAAGTCAGTTACATCTGTGTAGCTGAACAGTAGCTTCACTATTTTAAAGGGCTTAGATCTGCTCGTGACTTTCCTTATGCTGTGGAACTATGCAATAATTTTCTGAAGCTGGTAAAATTGATGCAAGGGAAGTGACACCTGTTCTTTGACTTTGGAGCCACATTGATTAAAGCATTTGAACCACTGTCTGAATGTATTACTGTGTTAACAATGTTAGTATTTTGCCTCCCAGTGCATGGCTAGATTAATGATATGGATAATAGGGACCTAGCATGGAGCTCCATACTGTAAGAGTCCTTGTGCAAGAAGAAGATAGTTCATCAGATATTGTATCTAATATTGTCATGTTACGGGGCCCTTTACTCTCTGACCCAAGCACCTGCATTTTCAGAATCTGACCCTGAATTCCCATTTTCATTGTAGTAGTTTTGGGCTAATGTAGACATGTTCATCCAGGAAAAATGAGAGGCAAAGATTTTTATGGGCGATAGCATTTATTGGACCAACTATATAGTTGGGAGGGATATAGATAAGATTTCAGGTACCACTGTACTCTACAGAGCATGGGAATTAAACTTACCTATGTCCCTCCCAACTATACAGTTGATCCAATAAAAGATATTACACACAAAAATGCTTGCCTCTTGCATTTTCATTGTGGACACCAACACAGAGAAGAATGTGGAAGAGAAAAGAGGTCTTGCTCAGATGTCTAGAAGTTGTATGCATAGGCAGATCTAGGATTTTGAAAAAGGGGTGCAGATGGTGTAGCACATCATCCTATATAATGCAGCATATTTTTTCAAGTTGAAAAGAACCTAGAAGATTTAGAAATAAGATAGTGGCCTAGGGCTACATTGTTTAGTTAAAGATCAGAGCAAAAACAAATATAAAGGTATAAGAATATACATAATATATGACGTAAAAAATTAATGTACAAAGAAAACCAGGCAAAAAGAATTAAAATATGTTGTTTCATTAGTTCTGCAGCCATTAGAATTAAATGGGCATTACTTTTTCAGATTCATAAAACAAAATCTAGCCTTTTTGAACATCTTGACAGTGTATCCAGTGCTTCACTGAAAGTTATTTCCATACCTGAGTTAATGTATTTAGCTAGAATTAAAAACAGTGTGCAGGGTTGTGAAATAGGAGCCACACTACCAGGAGCAGTTAGCAGACAGAAGAAATGCAGAAGAAAAGTTAGTTTGATTAGGTGAACATCAGGACCATTTAAAAGGAGAGAGGGCCTTTAATACTTTTGGAATGGCATTTGGAAGAAATCAGGTAGATTATAATGAACCATGAAGACAATTAACTCCATCAGTGCTACCTGAATAGAAATGCTGCTGCTGCTGCCGCTGCCAGACACTTTGGTTGGACCAGGAATCAAAGGGCAGGGGGTACAGCTGCACCACTACACTCCCCTGGATTTGCCTCTGGTTGCATGTGAACTGCAAGCTGTCCAACTAAGTACAGATTTTTGGCTTTTGGTCCTGTGCTAGACCTGCAACTTATGCCCCACAGGCTGATCACCATTTCTGCAGGACTCCTTTTGACTATATGGTACCTTCATTGGTAGGCATAACTTCTCAAGAGCCCACTACAGGATCAGAGCCTTAGAAGATATTGGCTGTATCTTCAAGGGCATGGGATAAGATCCTGGATCTTTTTTAGCTTTTTTTTGTTTGGTTGTTTGCTCATAACCATGTCAATCGCTCTTTCAATTTGAAGATTGTTTTTGCTGCATAATTTGGGTAATAAAGTATTTCAAATAAGCTTCTATTTAAAAAAATGCTGTATCACCATGCAAGTAACAGCATTTATAGAAAGCCTATGTCTAGAAAAGGGTTGTCTTCGTGAAAATATCTTCAGAATGAAATAGTTTCTTTCTTCTATTGCTACTGATCTTTTGGCCCCAAATCAGACAGTTTGGGATGTAACCATAAGTTATGTCCCAGGCTTCCATTCCCTCCATACTTTTACCAACATTAAACTAAGAATTTTTTTTATCAATTTAGCTTCATCTGTGGCTAGAAATCATCTGAAATGTATTTTCTGAATTGGGTTTTAATGAGGTTGCTTGCTGGAATTCTGACCTCATGTAATCAAAAGCATAGCTCCAATTATCTGCGCACAGTTCCACCTCTAGATCTTTTTTTTTTCTCATTTTTCCACTCATTGAAGTTTTCTGACCTCCTCCTACTGGCCTCCAAGGTCTGTGCAGTCTCCTAGCAGCTAGGGTGTCTCATAAGAATGCCCTTCATGAAAATAATTCTAATCTTTCAAGTAGAGAAATGGTTGTGTTGTTTGAATCCCTTCTGAAGGAGGGGGAAATGTAACCGGGGTTTCCTGTGCCTGGGTGAGTGCTTTCAGCTTTCAGACATTGTATAAGAGAAAGCATGAGACTGCACAGGATAAGCCTTCTTCTGACATTTTAGAAGAGGCTAGTGGCCCTATTTCAGGTTTTTGGGTTGGGGGGAAAGGTCATGGGCACCTACCTTCAAAAGAAGGTTGTGAGCTCCAAGTGGGAATAAGTGACTACACACCCTGGAGAGGGGCAGGATTTGAGAAACAGCCTTGCCTTTAATGTTTGCTTATTGGCTAGTTTAGGTGGCTCCCGACTCAGTATACTGGGTTCTGTGGCTCCTAAAAAGAGATGCCTAATGGTCCTGAGGACTTGAATAAGCAACCCAGGTAAGTCACTCAGGACTTTGGCGTTTCATCAAAAGCCAGATTTTCTTCTAAAACGTAGGCATTACAATGTTGAATGTCATCACACTTAAATCCTTTCATGGATGTGGGATTTTATCTTTTGCAAATTGCAGTCAGTGGTTTTGACTTAATCCTATATGTGTACTTGAGAGAGCCTACCAATAATATCCCAGCAAGAACTAGCAGTTCACAGACTAGACGAACATGATGCCATACCATTTTATTTAATAAGTCATACATGAGACCCGATGTCAGGTATAAAAATGTTGTCATTCATCACAATTTGATATCTTTTAATAAAACATGATGGTAGCAGAAAAGTGCCTCAAATTAAATTATCTGAAGGAATTGTAAATAATATGGTACTCGTGAAGTACCATATTATTTATGGTAATCTACCATATTATTTATGGTATTTATGGTAACTTATTTATGGTAATTATTTATGGTATTTATACCAATAATAATGGTACTTGTGGAGATACCCCGATCCCATAGGCTTGTATTGTTTCATGGTGCTAATTTGGAAGCAGGTACACAGTATTCTGAGTACAGATAACGTACACATGAATTCCAAGTATATAATTATACGGCACTTGGTGTGAAAACTGTGCCAGCAAGTAAAGTTAGTCTTGGACCTGACTAGCTGTGTGGGAGCTACAAGAGTAAGGGCATATGACTGGCTCTGGACCCTACAGAGAGCTGCAGGGTGAGGCAGCCAGCAGGCAGAGAAGAGTAGCACCAGTCTAGGAATAGGAAAGGTTTTGTGCCTCTTTCTTTGATGCAGCAGGGACTCCGGGTCTGATAGAATACTTTGCATGAATAACCCTAGGAACAGAAAGCTTTTCTGAACCTCAAAGTAATATTCTTTAAGTAGATTTAAAAAAAAAAATATTTAAGGCAAGCCCTAGGGAGGAGGAGGATTTTTTTTTGCATTAACTCAGTATGAATGGAATTGAGATTCAGCTTGTTTGCAGGTGAGTATACATCCCCAGGTTACTCACTTCTGCAGGAAAGAACAGGGATTCAGAGAGTACTCCTGTAACTTGGTGAATTGTATCAAACAGTTTGGGCATGGAGTGCCCAGGACACTAAGGCCAACACTAGCTCTGAATTTTCATGCTTGGTTTAAATAAAATTATTGCAAGTGAAATCTTAACATGGTTCCAGGGATTTTAGGGGATAGTAAATATTATTTTTCCTAGGCATTGGTCAGCAGGGACAAAAAGACCCTGGATTCAGTGGCAGGCCCTTGCCTATGGGGCAAGTAGTGGCAGCGTTCGCCCTCTGGGTTACAGTGCTACACCAGTGCCGTGACTTTGGAAGCTGTGCCAACAATCCCTATAGGCCATGTGTAGCCCAAGGGCTGCCAGTTGGACAGCCCTGGCCTAGCCCTAGATAGAAGTTTGATGCTGATAGTATAAACTCTCTTTCCCCTTCTCTTCCTCACCTCTCCCAGGTTCAAGGATTTAAATTATCCGTGCCTCACAATACCTGCCGAACTTGCCAGTCTTAGAGGAAAGCCATGTGCTGAATGAATAAGGTAGTGGAAGAGTGACATTGTAGTCATGGTAGTCCAGAAATTATGAGAGGCAAGGATTTCTTGGGGGTGATATCTTTTATTGGACCAACTATGTAGTTGGGATCGGAGTTAGACAAGCTTTTAAATTCAAGACATTCTTCATCAGGTCTGACCAGAGCAAACCAGGCACAGCATAGTAAAGAACAGATGTGGAAGCAGGGGTGAAAGAAATGCCCAGGAGTAGCAGACACAATTAGCATAAGAAAGAAACTGATTACTAAAAGGTCCAGGCCTATCAAAAGGGAGGAGGCTCTTTCTCACTTTTCAGGTGTGGAAAGTGTCACAACCCAAAGTTGCACCACTAAATTATTTTCCCGCCAATTGTCGCTTTCTTTGCACGGTAGAGTTCTCTGCTGCGAGAGAGAACTCTGGTGCAACGGGGGATTTCCCACCAAATTACAGCTTCTTTGCAGGGTGCATTTCTTTTGCATACTAGTGATATACTCTGCAAAGGAGTTCCCGCCATTTGTATTCGGATTCGCGCCACATTATTGGCCAATTCCAAATGTAGGCACATGTGGCAGCTAGCTATTGGCTTGCTAGCCGTACAAAAGCTTGTGTGGTTTCCGCCCAAGTTGGAGGACTCCACGAACACCAGGAGAGAGAGAGAGAGAGACTGTGAAGATCTCCAAGCTCTGCGGACCCTCGTGGACCCAACGCGCCTCTCCTAAGCAGGCAATAGAGGCGATAGAACTGAACCTACGGACCTTTCACTTCTAGCCTCTCCCCATCGCCGATCACAATCCCAGACATATCCCTTTCCTGTAAACTTCGAACCTGCGGAGCCTAAGTAACTCCAGGGAACTCTTCGAACCCCGAACCGGACCCACGGAGCCTAAACAACTCCGTGGGAGCAATCGAATTTGTTGTGTTCCTCTAGCGAGGATCTAAGCGGGAGCTGTGCCTGGAAACCTGTCCAGCCTACACCACTACCATCTTTGGGTGTAAGTAAACAACCTTTTCAATCAACCATTACGCCTCCGTAACTAATTCTAGCTCGCGCGTACCAAACTGCCCCGCGGTTTTCTCCAACCCTGCGTGCCCGGGCTGCTGGCCACAGCCTGCGTGCGCAAAGACGGGCCCGGCTCGCCCCTGGCCCGCACAGAAAGAATTCAGGAGTCAGGTAAATTATAGTGTGCCATGAAACTAATACCAGTGTTTATTCCTTGGTACTTAGTGTCCAACTAGCTTATTAATTTTTGTTTGCAACTTCACCTTTTGAAGGTGTTAGGTAGATTTCCCTTAAGTATGTAAATAGTGATGTCAGAGAGGGAATAGTTGTTCTGTGAAAAATGTGCTCCTAATTGTCTGTCCTTTATATTTTTTGCTGTGAGAGTTCATTCTGCTATGTAGCAAACACACATTTCCGCTTGTTTGGATGTGCCCATTGAGTTTTTCCCCATGACTGATGGAAAAGTCGGGTCACTGTGGGGAACACAAATATTGTAAAAATCTGAACTAGATGTATAACAACCAGGTCTGCATTATGGTTGACAGTGGGGCTGGAGGGGATGGTCAGACTGGTTGCAGCCGTGGCAGGAGCAGGAGTGGCAGATGCCATTCTTATATGTCTGGTGCCCCAGTTGCCTACCCTAGTTACCTTATTGATTTGGATATTTATAATGTCCTCCTTAGCACTTTTAGAAGGCGCTTTACTCATTCAGGGAAAGCTGAGTGGCTCCAGATTGCCTATGGACTGCATTAAGGGTAATATTGATGGTACTTTGCACTCACTGTATGCTGCTTTTCATTTGAGGATTCCAAGGGATATAGAAAGGTGGAAATTTGTTATTCCTACTTTACAGATTGAGAAAAGAGGTACAGAGAGACTAATGTAACATGATTAATAACAAACTGTAACTGCAAACTAATATATGAAAATAGCCTAAGGAGTAAATATTCAGAGTGCTGTGCAGGGATTTGGCTGTATAAATCACACTAACCTCAATGGAATCATATGCCAAATCCCTGGCACCACTTTAAGATTTCACCCCCAAGAGTCTTATTCAAAGCAACAGGGAAGATTCTTAGCTAATGTTGGCGTCGTTCCCTTACGCACTCTGTGCCTAAGTCCTGTAGTACACATGGGCCAGTATATCAGGTCACAGACATGTTCTGTAGAGCCTTGTTCTGTCCTCCAGTATCGCTGGTTAACTGGAAAAGTCAATATTCATTACACCACAGTACATTCACTCTTTTGCAGAATTTCCTGTACTTAAAATGTGGAACTAGGCAAAGTATTATATAGTAAATACATGAGTAAAAGTATTATATAGTAAAAATGTTAATAACCTACCTAGCCTTTAAAAGAACAGAGCAAAAGTATAAATTATTACCCTTTTTGTCCATTTAAATCTTATTACAATTTAAATCCATTATTGAAATGTTTTCTCTGTATTAGTCATTCACAAGAATAAGTGAAACAGATACACGTTAGTGCCTTATTATGCTCTCTTTCTGAGATATATGCATATTCTGTCACCAAAACTGGACATATTCTAGGTAGATCTCTGTTCAGACCATTCATACAATAACTCTCAAAAGCTAAACTTTGGCATCTCTGATTTGTCTCTGCTTAAAGAGCTGTTCTCCTTGGAAGTGACGTCATTAGTGATGAAAAGGGGGCTGTTCATATTTTTAGTGCCAACTTTGCAATTACCAGATAACATATGTTTTCTGACTTATTTATGAAAGGATTAAAAAACCATGTTGTTGATGTATACACAGTGTTCACAAGACTCTGGAAGTTGTTCCTCTCTTATTTTTTAAGGAAAGATGAAAGCAAACTCAAATATGAAATACAGCCAAGGCCTCTTACATGCAGTTCCAGTCTGCCACACTAGATATTGGTGCACAAATAGCTTTTCAGCAACAAGCTGTCCTCGGTTTCATGTTGTGCAGTCCGCTGACATCAGTGGTGTTTTATTTGGTATGCCCAGAAACAATTTTGCCTTTAAGTGTGTAACAACATATGACATTTTGTGATATAAGATTTTATAAATACTGTATGTAATCCTTGGTTGGGGTATCAAAATTATATGACTTAGAAATATAATGGATGTTTAATTAGCCCACTTTAATATGAGTGCTTTTTCTTCTTAACATATTGTAGACTTCTACCAGCTACCCAGTGATATTACATTGTCATTTTTCTCTTGTCTTTTTACATGAAATATGGCTTTCAGTGATAGCACTTTTTTGTCTCACTACGGCTGTTTGAAAGTCTTTTTGATAGATTGCAAACAAAATATGTGACCTGAAAAAAGAGACTGAAGGAATGGATGGTACAGGTTATTGAAGACAGAATCTTTCATCTCTGTATTGTCTGTTTAAAAAACAAAACAAAACCGAACAGGTTGGTAGTGGTAGAAAATAGCTACTATCTAATGGTTCCACGCTATTTTATGTGAAGTGATTTAATCCCAACACTCAGCAGGCAAGAATCTTATTTGATGATCTGTTTCTGATTATCTCATATGGTGTGTTAGGTTCTGCATAAACACAGAAGAAGTCACAAATGCCACATTGTCCAGTTGTACCTGGACAATTTCAGCAATGAGACAGAATTGTAATGGCTAAAGGATGTTCAAAGTTAATCCTGTGTAATTACAATCAGAACCTGGTAACTGGTGGGTATGGGAAAACAGATGTCCTCTGCTTTGGACATGGTCTCTGCAAACTAGGGTATTGGAATCCTATTGGGATAGCGCACAGAAGTGGTGCAGCTATCCATGTTACACTGGTCTGTCCATAAATAGATTTTTATCTGTACTACAAAAGTAGTACACCTAGCTATCCCAATCAAAACTGGGACCCCAGTAGAATGTAAAAGCACATGGCAGGAGAAAAGACCCACCTCAAAGAATTTACAAAATCAATAAGCAACATTGGCAAAGTCGTGGCAGCATAAAAAAGTAGGGTGGTGGAGAAGAGGGGGAGCCATAGAAATGAAGTGATTTGCCTGAGGTCACACAGCGGTTCAACCACAAATAGAATCAAGGGCCTCTGAAATTTATGCAACATCCCATCTCCAAGCAATAGTGCCTCTGTAAAGGAATTCAGTCTCCAGGTATGGTTTTGGGTATCTCTTCCAAGTATAAAATTAATATCTTTTTAAAAGATGGACTAATTAGTTAACTTACTATGGCACTGCACTGTCCCACTTATGGTCATGTTTTGTGAGCTAGGGTCACTTCAGTCTACAAAGTGGTCTACTGCATATTACTACTACAGCCTTAAAAGCTTTCCCAAAGGGTAGATTTAAGTATCTATTGAGTCCTGTAATTCCTCCAGAGAGGAAAGAATGTCAGCATCCTGTAGCAGTTTAGTGAAGAAGACAGTCTAAGCAATGAGGCCCACCAATGGGAGCTAAAGGTTCAGTAGGTCAAAATTGTGGGGGTGGCACTGTAGATGAGAAGAATGAAAAATCAGTGGCTATTGGGGGCTTAAAGTAATGTTGAGAGTTGTTGTACTGTGGGCTGGTTTAGGTTTGGAGTTGGAATCAAATAGCAAAGTAGCAAGTAAGGAAAGAATCTAAACAATTTAAGACCAAGTGCTTTACTGAAATAGTACTTTATAAGTATGCCAACATATTTGTGTACTGTAGAATGATAATAATGATGTTATAGTTTAAAATTAATGAATACTGCTATTGGCCAGCTCAAAGCAACAGTATAAGGAGTTGAAGGAAACAATTCAAAGGAAGAGAGATAAGTCAGCTTTCGCTGGAACATTTTAAAGATCAGTCATGGAATAGCATGCCAACACTCTTGTAGGACTGGACCTTATTCATCGCCTTTGTCTTCAAATTATTTACTGCTCTGTGCAAAATGTACGTTTTCTGTTCTTGGAGCCAAATTACTCCTGTTGAATTGCGTGACAATTTTGAGACTAGTGGAAGCAGCATAGGCAACTAAGTGATTAAGTAGTATCCTTCTTTGGATTTTTTTTTTATCTACACTGAAATATTACATATCATGTAAGTGTATAATAGCTATAGCCTTCATTTGATGCAATATCATGAGACAACTGCCTCTATGCAAACCTCTCTAGGTGAAGATTGTAGTTACCACTTTGCTTTGAGCACCTCATCACTGTTATTTGCATATCTAATCTATAATAGTCAAATTACTAGAAACTACCGTAAAATTGCCTAGTTTTAAAAAATTAAATTACACTTGTCTTCATGCTCAAATAGTGAATACAAGCTCATGCTTTTTACCTTCTCTGAAATTTGGTATAGATAGTGTAATGTCTTTTTTTTAAGATTGTTTTAATACTGTAATAATGCCATTGGCTTTCCCTTCCATTCTCAGACTTTATTTGCTTTAGCATACAAAAGATTTAGTGATCCAGAATGGTCTGAGAGAGAAACATTTTAACAAAGGTCAAAGGTGTAGCACAAAGCACAAATGAAATAATTCTACAAGTCAATGTAGTTCTTGTTAGTTAAACTAGAAAGGGTTTTCCTGATTCACTGGACTGAATGCAACATCTTTGTACAACCTAAACTAAATAATTTGACTCCTTGGGATACTAGAGGTCCAAAAGATCTAATTTTTAGTTCATGTCCCAGTAACCTTTCTACTCTTTTAGAAATTGGTCTTGTTGCATGCTATGTGTTCAGATACTATACTACAATCTATTTCTGACCAGAATCATGACTGCAGGTGAGCAGCCTTTTCAAGCACTTGGAGAAATAGAAATGAAAAAATGATTTACATTGTTCTTGCTAACGTTTTATTACAGAAACAGATGTTAGAGTTTAACTGGCTGAAATAATCAGCCACAGAGTTGATAAGTCATCAGCCCTGCTTTCCCCACCAAGAGCCACAATTGTAAAGCAAAATGTACATTCCAGAAATTACAGGGTTTATTGAAAGTGCCAAAAACAGCATCCCGAGAATAAAGAAGGAAAAAAAGATAGCTTTGCATGATGCTGCTCATAACATCAGACTGGATTTTGTAAATCAGTGGTTTCTTCTCCCAGATCCTGAACACTGTTTTGCCCTTTTTTGAGTCAAGGAAAGGTTGCTTGTTGCTAAAGAATAATCAAACTGGGGTAGTTCATAATAATACTTAGCACTTACCACCTTCACAGCAACATCTATCCCCGCTGAATGCTAATTAATAATTAAGTCTTTTTCCAGCTTACATACATGGAAACTGAAGAATGAAGGCTTGAGAGAAATCCTGACATGACCTAGGATACCCATATCAGAATCAGGAACAGAATTTCGGATTTCCTACTTCTCTTTCCCGTTTTTGTACCATATGCATCTCTATGTGATAAATGTGTCTAGTCAAATAACCATCTGAGAACGAATCAATTCTCAACACCATTATTTAAAGTTGTGTGAGAATTGAAAAGTGAGTTGTTTCTCAACTTTGAAGGAGGAACATGATTTTCCAAGTAGTTCTGTCAAGAAAATGGAAGGAATCTAGGAAAATGGCAAAGTGTATAAGCACACCAGTGCATCATGCATGGAGAAAAGGCAAAAGTTAATTGACTGGAGTGCAGCTATCATCTTAAAGCAAAATATGATGTTCATTAGAAGCCAGATTTGTTGGGGAGCTAATATCTTTCACTGGACAAACTTTATAGTTGGGAGAAATGTTAGACAACCTTTCAGGCACAAAATGCCATTTATCAAAGCTGGGAAAGAAATAGGCACAGCATTAGCTAAATACCAGTTGGAGTAATTACTTCCCTTTTAACTCCATTATGTTAATGAAAGTGATTTCTTAAAATGGAAAGTAAACAGTAAACATGTAGAGCAAAGAAGTTACCAGAACTATTAACAGACGAAGAGTGATTCCTTTAGTTAGAAATTAAAATTAATTTGAATAAAATTCATTGTGACTAAATTGGAAAGTGGTTTCACTAAGAGATAATTTATATGGCATCATAAGCCTAGTTGACAGTGCAATAGTCAAACAAAATGAGGTAAAAAGAAGGTAAAAGTTAAGAAGAGTCTAAGTAACTTAGGAGATTAAGGCTTATTGAAAGTTAATGGGATGTAGGCTTATAAGTACTCCAGGTCCAGTTCTTTAAAGGCATAATAGAAGTTAGTGCTTTAAATCCTTTAAAAAATATTAGCCATAAGACACTTTTGAAAATTTTACTCATGAGCTCTTTGAGTTTACAATCTGAAGGTACAAATGAGTTTGCAGTGCAAAACACAGTATGTGCAATTCAAAATGGAATAAGCAGAGGAGAATATGAATTTTACTGTGGATTGCTCACTACACGCAGAGGAAAATATGTGGTATTTTGTAAGGGGCACTAAGCCAGAAGGGATAACTTGGTAATGAAAGGGTATGAGTGCTTTCCAGAAAAGAGAGAGGTCAGACTATTTCCCAGTGATAGTTCTGCTAATTTCCTGGTTGGTGAGACAAAGCAGTTTGTGTGCAGGTATATGGTCCAGCTCATAACCATAATTTTTCCCTGTGGGCATGAGCTGTGAAAGCTCTTATGTCAGTTTTGGATAAGAAGAATCTGCATGCTTCTCCTTTGAGAGCTTAGATTGAATAATGCCTTCCAAATTATTCCCTACAGAAGTTCCACAGAGAAAACCTCAGTGGCCTCAGTTACCATCAAATAATTAAAATCCTAGAGCCTGATATGTGTATAAATGCTGCTGAATGTGTGAGCACATCAATTTTTGGAGTAGCTGACTACACCTGTCACAGCTGAGACTAAGCAACAGTTCATTAGTACCCAATGGATTATAATAACAAACAGTAAAATGATACTTATCTCATAAGTTAAATGCAGGGTGACAAGTTCAAATGACTGATGGATCTTTTGGACTTTAACACCAGCTGTAGTATGTCATTGAAAGGGTAGAAATAAAGCTGTTTATTATACTGTGGCCTTTCTCCTTTTTGGCAGAAGACACCTATTTAGGGCATTTCTGACATTTAGAATTGTTTTGCCACATCTCTTGTACTGACAGCAGAAATGAGGCAGGAAGAGGCACTTTTTAAAGCAATCTTTAAAAGTGATGTCCCCTAGGCTAAGCACAGACAGTCAAAAAGCCCAAGACTGAATTTATTCAATCTTCTCAGATTAGTCTAAACTGTGTAGATTGAACCAATAAGCAAGTGCACACACATTCACTGTTAACTTCAGAAATGAAGCTACATGCCCGCAGTGACCCAGGCCAGAAGCTGGGGGAGTGGTACTAGAGCACACATCCCTGCTTGGATGAAGCAGACAGCTTGGGCCACGACTAACCTTCCCACCCTGCAAAGGTGGTTTGTAGGGGAGGTGCAAAGCATCCTGGGATGCTGGGGGAGTATGAGTTAACTTGACTCCAGAAGGGATCTGGGACAGAAGTTCAATAAACCAATTTCAGCTAAATCAGTTAAAGTTGATACTACATCCATCCAGGTTTATCTTAAACCAGATTTAGCCATTTTCAAAGTGGTTTATGTGCACTGAACTTCTGTTGTATTACACACTTGAGCTGGTTTCCGATCACTTATACTTGTTTTTTGTGTCATTTTCTATCCCTAGCCATAATGCCACTAGCAAGTGGTACAATGAAACCTCCCATAAAAAACTGTTGAAGGTACTGCAGAAGTACCCTAGCAGTAGAGTTGGGGTTCTGGATTATGTCACTCCCTCATGCTGGCCCACCAGGGAGGCCTATGGTGGCCCCAAACAGGGAATCCTTTCCTTAATAGGGAAAACAGATGTGCTACTTCCTGACCCACTTCAGGTGAATGCTACTAAGCTGCATATTGCCAAGGAAGAGAAAAATTTATAATAAAAGTGAGTCTAACCAATTTTTTTTAAGACAGGTGGCTATTGTATGTTTGGTGTGGACTTCAATTCATGCCTTCTGTTTTCCTACCATATATGGGAAGCTACTTTAGTTGTATTGACATGTTGACTATTTGTGCCTATAAAGCGGGTGAATGAGGGCTTTGTGACCTGAGAACACTCTTCAGATCTGTTTTTATTTACAGTTTTGATTCTTTCTAAAGAATTCAAGCATGTTTTATATGATGTTTTGGAAGACCCCTACATAATGTCTTGGTTTCTGCATCTGTCTGTTTCTAATGTATGTACGGTATCAATTTAGGTGCCAGTTACAAAATCAGGTTCATATTAGAGGTGTCTGTAAAAAGTCCCTGGTAAGCTACCACTCTGGTATTCATCTCCTGTAATGTAATCTCCTCCCCACTCTCCCCCGTTGCAAGTGGAGGGGAGCCCTTAGCTCAGTCCCAACAGATCTTGTAATGCATGAAGGGTTTATGGAAGGTAATTGTGCACTTCGTAAAATGCGCAGGAGGGAACTCTGCTCTGATAGAGGTCCTGAAGTCCATCAGGAAAGGTCTCTCAAGTCTCTTAGGCTTCTCAAGGTGTGTGCAAAAAGAAGGTATGGTGGCAAATGGCTCCTTATCATGAAAAGTACACAAGCTAGTGCCAGTTTGTTGTAAAGTGGGAGAATTTAGAATCCTTAATGGAACTTAGAATTTCTAGTGAATAAAATGGCCCCTTTTTCTCCTCTTGTTTACTTGAAAAATAGAACTCATGCTATTTCTCTGGCAAAAAGCAAGACAGGCCTTCTGCCTGACTTCAAACTACCAAGGCTAATTAACTCTTTACTTCTCTAATAATAAAGAAAAATACCAGAGGGTTTGTTTTTGTTTTTCTACAGCATTCTGTAGAACTGTGTTACTTTTGTGTATGCTGTGCACCAAATCTAAGGTTTACTGCAGCTACGACATACTCCCTATTATCTATTTTATATTGCAATATGAAAATATGGTGACATGTTACATAAGTTCTCATGTTACATAAGTTCTCATGTCAGGGTTATCGTAAAGAGGTCTTTTACTCCCTGAACTGCATCTTATGGCGGTTGAAAAGAAAATGTGCACTATTTGCCCCTTAACAATATCATATATATATATATATATATATATATATATACAACCTTCAATATTTCATAGACATTAGGGCTGGAAGGGACCTTGGAAGATCATCGAGTCCAGCCCCCTGCCCCAGGGGCAGGAGGTCAGCTGGAGTCATAGGATCCCAGCAAGAAAAAAATCCAAATTTATCTTGAAGGCGTTCACAGTAGGTGCTTGAACCACCTCCGATGGCAGGCTATTCCAGACCTTGGGGGCTCGGACAATACGGTAAGTTCTTTATATACGCTGTCTATCTATCTAGCTAGCTAGCTAGCTATCTATCCAGGTAGATAGATATATATATATATAGCATATAAAAAGAAGAACTCCATAAAATGCAGTTCAGGGAGTAAAAGGGATATATATAGATACATGTGCACATACATTTACACACACACACACACACACACACACACACACATAATATAAAAGAAAAATTGCCATATTGAAAGTCTGAGGCCTACTTTTCTCCTGTGTTATGAGTATGTTAAACGATTCCACTCAAATTACACCAGTATAATAAAGGGGAGAAATGGATTCTATGCCAACAAAGAGATACATTAGTCTGCTTTGATGAACTGCTACAAACTGCTCCCCATGTGTATTTAGCTCATGGAAACAAGTTACATGTTATTATATTGTATAATTTGAGATGCACTTTGTGACTGTGTAATTAAAGACTGTTGGAATACATATAGTTTAATGGAAAGAATTGGAATCAAATTTATTATTGTTGTTATTTTTACTGTTGTTGATGATGATTATGGTGATGATGATAGGATTGTGGTAACACCTAGGAGCTAAGCAGCCTGTTAGGAGGGGAGGGGGAAGAAAGCAGTGGAGGAGATTCTATCAGAAAAAAAGTCAAAGTTTTAAAATACAAACTTTTCACAAACACATCTCTGTTTTGACAAAACTTTCATCGGGAACATTTCTTGGGTTCAGGATGGAATTTTGGTTGGAGAAAAAGATTCCTGAGAACCTGAATGTGAACTTCATACTGGGTTCCCCTGTCTCCAGAAGTTAGCTCTGACAGCTAGGCTGTTCTGTCTTGCATGTATCCCTCTCACAATTTTCCCCTATAAAGGTTTCAATTTTGGTCCAATCCAGAACAAAAATGTCAAAATTTCCTTTTTTAGCCACCAGGACCCTATTGTCATTTCTTCCCTTTTGAGTGCTGAAGTGCAACTTTAATGTTCTAGTAAGGTACTTATGGCTATTTTTAAAATCAAATATACATTGAATAACATAAAATGTACTTTTCAAGTATTTACAGGAAAGCTATCTTTGCTATATAGGTACTATGATTAGCAGATAGTTCCTTGTGACATTTAAGTATTCTACTGTCTTTTGTTTTATACTGTGATTCAGCATGGCCACTTTTCATCAAAAAGGAGTGCACTCAGCAATCTGTAGTCAGAGAGGTGGGAGCCTCTGTGGAAGGAAGTCTTCTAACTTCTTGCACCCATTTTTATATAAAGCTTATTTGAAAAGGATTTGATGAGTTCTGTGGTATGCATGTTTCATAATAAAAGAAATCCCCTGCCTCTCGTAATTTGTAGCCTAGAAAGAACACATCAGGCCAGCTCAGATCCTTTCCCTTTTTAATATTCCAGAATTGGGAAATGAGCTGTAAGACGACATGGCCATCTACTGATGGAAAACTGCATAACTCTGAGGTGTCTGTCTGCAAAGAAAGAAGCCTATATTTCAACTTTGGTACTTCAGTATCTCCGCTAAAGGCTGAATTTTCCCTAAGGTAATAATATAAATGATCAAATAAAATTTAGTGACTATCTTACTCATTTTTAAGTGGTTGATCATAACCTTGCTTCTTAGAGCTGCCTACATGGGGGACATTACCAGTAGAGTTGTACTAGTATAAATCTTGTGGACACTCCTGTCCTGGAGTAAATGTGTTCACTTTGGGGAATTAAAGTGGTATAACATTACTGGCATAATTGCTTTGGTATAGTTAAGCCAGCTGTAGAAACTCAGTGGGTTTGTGAGTGTCTGAGGTAGGTGCACAGTGAAGAACAGAGAACAACGTCAATATTGGGCACAGCTAACTGAGACCTTTAAGGTTCTGTGCAGACTCCACACTCTGTCTCCTGGGAATGCATACACAGGGATACAAAATAATAAAATTTAGTGATATTTTAATATTAAAAACTTTCCAAATGTGGATACAAGAGTTAAAGGTTCCAATTTAATTTTAGGAAGTTTTTTTATTCTTGGCTATTTCCATTATTACTTCTATATTCATATTTACATGTGCTCAGAAGTCACCCACAAGGGGCAATTCCTCCTTGTGGTGAGGGCTATACAAGGATGTATAAGGGTATGGAGTACGATTCTCATCCTATTGAAGCCACTTGGGCTGCGCCTCCATGAGCAGGGGTGTGTGGCTGCTGCGGGGAAAAAAGCAGCGGCACAAATATGTGCCACTGCTTTCTGCCCTGGTGCATGCCCCTGCATGTAGAGTTAGCACAGTGAAAAATGCTCTGGGTAGGATAGGGGAGGCTGGGGCCAGCACCTGGTTTGGCCCTAGTAGCCTTACCTGGGGTCCTGGACGCCTCCCGGGGCTCCAGTGGTGGAGATCCAGGCATGTGGAGCCCAGCTGGCAGCTGTAGCATGGCTCTGACTGGCCAGGCTCCAGTTTTGCGAGATGTACACTGCCGCCGTGTGCACTGCCCTGCTTTTTTTCTGACATGGGTTTTTCTGAAACTGGGATCTCCCAGTGTTAACCCCCCCCCGCCCCACACACACACACACACTGCACTGCAAATTAACAGCACAGTGAATGCCTCCATGTGCGGTGCTTGCAGTTTCTGGCACCACAGATGGATCTGCGGTGCCAGAAACCGTACGTGTGCCGTCATCTGGACGCACCCTTAGAGTCTTGCTATTGACTTTAGCAAGCCATGATTTCATACATGGTCTGTGCCTCAAAATACTTGGATCTTGTCATGCTCTGTAGAAGCTTGAAGCTTGATAAAGTGCCTTGAAAGGGAAAATCAAGCTCAGGACATATCTATTTGCTTACATATGCATGTTGTATATACCTGAAGTTTTTATACATTCTTTTATTATAACACCATGGAATGTTCAGTAAACAAGGGGCTTCCCTTGGTCCTGAATAAATCTGATGTTAGAAATGTTTCTCATATTCAGTTTATTGGCAAAAATAAATGTAATATTTGGACACTATTGTGGGGCAGAAGGTATTATTCAAATATATGGGAGAGAGCCTTTCAAATGTTGGCTCAGCTCTTCCCTGTATCAGGGCTGTTCATGATTTGTGCCACAGCTCCTTGCTGAACCCAAATAGCACTACTGTGATATGCAATATCACAAACTATGCAACATGTATAAAAATGCAATGTCATAAAAATATCGTGGGGATAATCTCTCTGATTCCTTTCTGTCAGCATGGCATAATGCACCATCCTCTATGAGAATGTATAGAAATCAATTAGAAGTTTTTTCCACAAGCCCTGCTACAGAATAATCCTCACACAAATAGATCCTGTTTGATATTTGCTGATATAGTTTACCCATAGCAGAGATGCAGCCAGCAAAGAGGCAATATCAATTAGCACAGCAATTTATTGATCAGTATTTTTTTCAATTCATTGGGGTGGGAAAATCTCCTTTTTAGTTTCGCACTCTGAGAGCTTTAACATTATAGAAAAGGAGAAGAAATCATACATGTACATTTGCCTAGGTGGAATTTAAATGTCCAGCAGAAAATTGAATATTTAGACAAAGGTGAGAAAGTGCTATGAAAGAGTGAGGCTGAGGTACAGTCTCTGCAAGTGAAAAGTGATATACTGCCCTAAGATGAGAACAAGAACTTATAATTTCCCCCTTACATTGGCATAAGAAACTGTTTGGCTCTTATTTTTATATTATGATTACAGTAGCACCTGTTTGTTTATGCTAGGATGCAAACACATTTATATATGGTAAAGCTTACCTGTAATCAAACTTTTCTTTGAAAGACCTGTGGCAGAAAAGGCAGACAACAGATTATCCTGTATCTGCCAAATTGTGTCCTCAGGTGTGTGGTATTCATAAACTTACCTTTGGGAAGAAGTTGGATGAATCTGTGCGTTGCTACATAACTTGGATTTCTCAGTGAGCTGGAGGAGGAATGCAGCTCTGAGAGGGGCTAGAAACTGCTAATGTATTAACTTTAAATGACTGAAGATTATTACATCCATTTGGATTTACCCTTCAGGTGACTAAGAAGGTGGCCATTGCAAAGACATACTGGGTGCATCTACACGAGATACTTAACTGTGTAGTAGCCTAGTTTACTGAGCAGTAAGTGCGTCTACACGTGCACATGCTTACTGCACAGTAAAAGTAGCTAATTGCAAGTAAGTTTGCTACCTGCAAATGCACAGTTAGTGCACAGTAATGCATGTGTCGTTGCGGCCCAGGATCAAATTTGCTCCCAATTCAGCCCTGCCTCTGGGAGCCTCTCCTGCCCTATGACTGGGCCTCCTTTATGGCAGCCCTTGCCTCAGTCCTTTAAAAGGCTGTAGACATTTGAACCCTGGGGTACACCAGCAGGAAGCATGAGGTAACTCCAGGCTTTGTCCCCGCCCTGGGCAGGCCACAGGCTAGACTCACCAGCCTACCTGCACCCTGGCATCATTGCCTGGTATCACAGTGCTGCGCGGATGTCAAGCCTGCACTGTCCAGGTCTTCAGGGTGCTGCAGGCTGCTGCAGCCTCCTTCCAGGCCTGCCAGCCCCTAGGTCCAGCTGCACGCAACTTCTGGCCAGCATGGCCAGCTCCACCTGCCTGCAGTGCACCCCCAGCAGCCTGCCTAGAGCCTGCAGGTGGTGCAGAGCATCGCCTCTACCACATGGCTGCCAGTCCCATGCCATGCCCCTGCACTGGGTGCTGTAGGCAGCTGCCCAGGCCCGGCAGCACAGGGACAGGCATGCAGAGACCCAGAGAGACAGCATGAGATCCCTGAGAGCATCCTTCTCTCCAACACCCATGCCCATGCCTGCTACCCAGGGCCCAACTGGTCCAAGGAGGATTGGCAACCTCATGGGGCTGTGGGGTGAGGCAGAGGTGCAGCGTCAATTTTCACAGGGCACATACTCCAACACCCATGTCTATGAGGGGCTGTCATACCAGATGCAGGAGTGCAGGCATGACCGGTCAGTATGGCAGTGCCGCATAAAGGTCAAGGCTTTGCAGGCACAGTGGGTCACCATCACTAACTACAATCATTGGTCTGGGAGTGTCTGCAAGTCCATACCCTTATGCAGCAACTAATGGAGATCCTTGTGCCCTGGGACCCAGGCCACAGTCATGCTATGCATAGGAGCATGGGCAGCCTGCCTGAGCCCCCACTCCAGCCTGGCACCCACGATGACATGTTACAGGGAGAGGACCCCTTGGGTGTCCAGCAACACATCCTGCCTAGCTCCCTACCTGCAGTCTCCACCAGCAGCTCATTTAGGCGGGCCAAAGCTACCATGGAGCTGAGGATGGCAACCCAAGTAAAGGACAACAAGAAATTGTTTTTTAGATACATAGGGAGTAAAAGGAAGGCCCAGGGAGGAATAGGACCCCTGCTAAATGGGCAGAAGCAGTTGGTGACAGATAGAGGGGACAAGGCTGAACTCCTCAACGAGTTCTTTGCCTCAGTGTTCCTAAGCGAGGGGCACGACAAGTATCTCACTGGGGTTGTAGAGAGGCAGCAGCAAGGCGCCAGACTTCCATGCGTAGATCCTGAGGTGGTGCAGAGTCACTTGGAAGAACTGAATGCCTTTAAGTTGGCAGGCCCGGATGGGCTCCATCCGAGGGTGCTGAAGGCACTGGCCGACGTCATTGCAGAGCCACTGGCGGGAATATTCGAATGCTCGTGGCGCACGGGCCAAGTCCCGGAGGACTGGAAAAGGGCTAACATGGTCCCCATTTTCAAAAAGGGGAGGAAGGAGGACCCGGGCAACTATAGGCCAGTCAGTCTCACCTCCATCCTTGGTAAAGTATTTGAAAAAATTATCAAGGCTCACATTTGTGAGAGCCCGGCAGGACAAATTATGCTGAGGGGAAACCAGCATGGGTTTGTGGCAGGCAGATCGTGCCTGACCAACCTAGTCTCTTTCTATGACCAGGTTACGAAACGCCTGGACACAGGAGGAGGGGTGGATGTCGTATACCTGGACTTCAGGAAGGCCTTCGATACGGTATCCCACCCCATACTGGTGAACAAATTAAGAGGCTGTGATGTGGATGACTGCACAGTCCGGTGGGTGGCGAATTGGCTAGAGGGTCGCACCCAAAGAGTCGTGGTAGATGGGTCGGTCTCGACCTGGAAGGGTGTGGGCAGTGGGGTCCCGCAGGGTTCGGTCCTTGGACCGATACTCTTTAATGTCTTCATCAGCGACTTGGACGTGGGAGTGAAATGTACTCTGTCCAAGTTTGCAGATGACACAAAGCTATGGGGAGAAGTGGACACACCGGAGGGCAGGGAACAGCTGCAGGCAGACCTGGATAGGCTGGACAAGTGGGCAGAAAACAACAGGATGCAGTTCAACAAGGAGAAATGCAAAGTGCTGCACCTAGGGAGGAAAAATGTCCAGCACACCTACAGCCTAGGGAATGACCTGCTGGGTGGCACAGAGGTGGAAAGGGATCTTGGAGTCCTAGTGGACTCCAAGTTGAACATGAGCCGGCAGTGTGACGAAGCCATCAGAAAAGCCAATGGCACTTTATCGTGCATCAGCAGATGCATGACAAATAGGTCCAGGGAGGTGATACTTCCCCTCTATAGGGCGTTGGTCAGACCGCATTTGGAGTACTGCGTGCAATTCTGGGCGCCACACTTCAAGAAGGATGCAGATAACCTGGAGAGGGTACAGCGAAGGGCAACTCATATGGTCAAGGGCCTGCAGACCAAGCCCTACGAGGAGAGACTAGAGAAACTGGACCTTTTCAGCCTCCGCAAGAGAAGGTTGAGAGGCGACCTTGTGGCTGCCTATAAGTTCATCACGGGGGCACAGAAGGGAATTGGTGAGGATTTATTCACCAAGGCACCCCCAGGGGTTACAAGAAACAATGGCCACAAGCTAGCAGAGAGCAGATTTAGACTGGACATTAGGAAGAAATTCTTCACAGTTCGAGTGGCCAAGGTCTGGAACGGGCTCCCAAGGGAGGTGGTGCTCTCCCCTAACCTGGGGGTCTTCAAGAGGAGGTTAGATGAGTATCTAGCTGGGGTCATTTAGATCCAGCACTCTTTCCTGCTTATGCAGGGGGTCGGACTTGATGATCTATTGAGGTCCCTTCCGACCCTAACATCTATGAATCTATGAGTCTGGGCCAGTGCCTACCTCACCAGCTCAGCAACCCTAGGCCCAGCCATGAGGTGTGGCCAGCCATGGCACTGCTAGTTGCCAGCAGTGCCAGTCCCTCTGGGGTGGGGGGGGAGGTAGCCTGGCTGGGCACCTGCACGCCATGCCCCACCATCCAAGGACAATGCCCAGAGTCACATGCCATCACCACCAACCAAGACTGCTGGCCATGCCAGCCCCAGCCATGTGGTAAAGACCACACTGTGGGGAGGGTCCTCCCCACCTCTGCCTCTGGACCCCTCCCAACCTCAGTGCAGTCTCCTGGCCATGGGTTCCTGCCCACCACAGTATGCCTGGAGGCAGGGGACAGTGCAAAACTTTTTTGAGTAGCCTGTGCCCCTGCAGCTATGTGGGCATGGGCTTCTCACATGCTGAGGAATGTGTTGATGCCACTGGCAATGTCCTCAGCTGTAGGGTGCAGGGATGCATAGCACAGCCACAGGTAGCCCTCCAGGCAGCAGCAGAGGTTGCAGGGCATCCTGAGTTTGTCCCTCTGTTCCACTGAAGCTCAGGGTCCCATGCCAGGTGCACAGGTGCACCCAGGACACCACATCTATCAGCAGCACTAGGGCATAGTGGGTTGGGCACTCCTCGGTCCATGAAAATAGCTCCTTGCACAGTGCCCACAACATACACAGCAGGAGCACACTTGGGGTGCAGCACTGGCATGGTGGGGGCTGGCCCCAGGATGCCTCCCCAGAGAGGCCCCCTGCAGGGAGAGTGAGGGTGCAAGCAGCTTCTAGTTCCAGTCATCCAGGAGCCCCGTGTCCCCTGAGCCCAGGTGCTGTGGGCTGGGCAACAGCACATGAGAGTGGCTGGTCTGTAGGAGGAATGGGGGAGGGGAGAACAGGGTCTGGAGCTGCAGCAGCAGGTGCTGCCAGGAGCCTCACTTGTCCCACCCTGGGAAGGGGGTGGGGGAAGCAGGACTCAGCCAGTGGCTGCCTGGGCCTGGGCCTGCCAAGCCAACTTACTGTGGTCCCTAGACACCTGTGCATGCCCAACTCCCAATCTAAGGCCGGGCAGCGTGTAACCCCGGTATAGAGCATCTTACCTGAGAAACGTTGCAAACTCTCACACACAACTTCTTTCTCATGGCTCTGCAGGTCCTGCAGCTGTACGCAGGGGAGAGGCTATACATGGCAGTGGGGATGCACATTCAAGGTCACCCACAGCCACCCACAGCTGCCCACAGCCCAGAGGTGGACCCAGGACCAGACCATCCTCCTGGAGTGGCTGGTGGCATCATTGGAGGACCAGCTGGAGGGCTCACAGGCCTGGAGGATGGAGGACATCACCCATGAAGATGCACAGGATTGGGCAGACCAGGAGTTCTGGGCACAGCTCCTGGACCTGGAGCATGAGTATGTGGACATATTACGGGAACAGTACACCATACTGGCCCAGGCAGTGCAGACCACAGACAATGACTGCCAGGTGCTGGACACCATTCTGTCCCTGGTAGTCACTTTTGTTGCACCCACTGCCTGGCCCCTGACCCTAGCCCTGCCTGCCCTCTGGTAACCACCCAGTGCCCAGCTGCAGCCACCACCTCCAAGTCCTGGGATGAGGTCCTCCACCACTTCCAGTAGCCAGGAGCCCCTGGTCCAGCTCCTGCCCTGGATACCCTGCCACCCAGCCTCCTTCCTGGGCCTAGGCCCACTGCTTGGCCCAGCTCCATGTGGGTGCAGAGCCAGAGCTGCCTGCAACAGGGCCAGGATCACATGCCAGCCCTGCTGGCCCTGGACTCCAGCTGCTAGAGGAAGAGTGAACCAAGCTAGGGGACCACTGGCCGCCATTGCTCCTGGGTGAGCCCCCTGCCTGATGAGCTCACCATGGTGTCCACACTTACAGGGGAAGAGTCAGAGGCCAGGGTGCTGGCCACTTGTCCCCAGGCTCTGCCCCCTAGGTTCCCCCACCCCTTGGCCCCCCACCCCAGGGCAGCACACAAAATACTTTATAAATAGCTTGCACAGGGAAGAGGGTGTTTTATTGTTGGAGAGTGGTGGAGGGGCTTTGTTTGTTGGGGGGGAGTGAGGAGGGGACTCTGTTTTTTGAGGAAGGGTATCTGTTTGATGTGAGGGGAATAAAAAGTGTTATTCTTGTGAGACATGTCTGCAGTGACCATGATGGGAGTTGCGGGGGGGGGGGGGGGGGGGGGAACCTGGGCAGCAGTCCAGAAGGGCTGTATCAGGGAATACAGGAGAAGGTGATCAGCCAGGGCCTCTTGTACTGAGTGCCCTGGCCACTGGTGGCAGGTGTACAGCTCATCCAGGGCATGTGTGGGGGATGCCTGCCACTGTCACTACCACCACAGACGGTGCTTCTGCTGCCATGCCTCCTCTGCCCACCATGCCTCCTCCACCAAGGCCTTGCAGAATAGCTCTCCCTGGGCCTCGCAGATGTTATGCATCACTCAGGCTGCTATGAGGACCCAGTTGAGGTTCTCCTCAGCAAACTCAAGGCAGGTGTTAAGGGTATGCCAGTGTCCCTTCAGGTGGTCAAAGCTGCACTCCACCAGGGTGCAGGTCTGGCCCAGGCAGTGGTTAAAGTGGGCCTGGCAGCAGTGCATCTGGCTGGTGTTGGGCCTAATGGGCCAGTATTACCAAATTTTCCCATCACTTTGGGGTGTGCTCAGTTATTAGGGATACATTTCTGGGGTCTCTGTAATTCTATTAATGTGCTGCTTGTGTTACTTGTGTTTCTATATGGAGCTGTATCTCTCCCTTCTGCAAGTCTTCACCCTCAATGGAGGTATCTTGCAGGACTCAGTTTCAATGGGGCTGGGTTCCTCCAACCACCAAATCAGTCAAACACATATACGCACCTACAGACACAGATTAGCAGGGCATGCCTGAGCTAGGCCAGGTTATTCCGTATTGACAGGCTGACACCCTCATGTGCCTTGAACTCAGTTCATCCCTTATTTCAGCAGGACAATAATAAATGCAGTTAGACATATGTACATACACACTAACAGAGTACGTCTGAGAAGGCTGGGTCCAATCAGCACTTTCAACTGATACCGTCATGTGCCTCAAAACTCAGCATGTCCCAATCTCTTGTCACAATGGTCATAGTAGTAACTCCCTTGATGAGCAGACCCCACCGTAGTTTTGAGCATTAGAGGAATCTTTGGCTTAGGTAAAAGAAGAATTGCTGCAGAGTAAATGCAGAGATCAAGGGGGAGGAAGAGTAAGTGAGGTTCAGAGACAGAGTATAGCAACTGGCTTGATCATAAAAGTTATTTATAGCCAGGTGTATGCACTTATGATACCAGTAGTAATAGTCATACAAGAGAGACAAATAAAACAGTTACAATATTACATAGTTTCAATTAGGTATTTGGGAAATCTAGCTCAAGTTTAATCAGCAAAAGTCAGGTTTAGAAAGCTGTGCCTGGAGTAAGAGAACAGAAGTGAGGTTTAGAAAGTTGTGCCCGGAGTAAGAAAGCAAAACTCAGATTCCTGGAGTCAGAGAGAGAGAAAGAATTGGGGTCACACCACTCAGCGAAACTTGAACCAGTCAAGGTTCCCAGGTGTTTGTTGGAGCTTGCAGACAGGCAGAGCCTTCAGCATGATTAATGGAGGGATTCCAGGCAGAAAAGGAATTGAACTGGTGCAGCTTTTGGATCCAAGCACCAGGACAGTTGAGCTTGGGTAGGGGTTTTTGTAGAGAACTAACAATGGCTCAAGGGAGAACACTGGGTTTGTTTATGGGTAAACAATGGCTGGATAATAGGAACTGATCACTCCTGGCTATGGGTGGCATTACTCTGAGGGAGCTCACAATACAGACAGGCAGATTCAGTGTTTTGGGTACCAGTAAAGGAGTCATTACTAGAATTGGTCTGATAAATGCTGAGCTGGGTGTGTGTAGACGTGGGTTGATTAGCATTTGGAGCAGGGATCCCCTGCTTCTCTGGTCCCAGAATTCAGTGCGGTCCTTGCCTTGGAATCTCTGTTCTCCATCCTGAATGTTAATGAAGGTGCTTTCCTATCCCATCTCTGAAGTAAATGAAACTGATGGAGTTGCTTCACTCTATCACTTTTTCCTGGAGGGCTTTAGATGCGTCTCACACTGTGTATTCATTGTCTTTTGTAAGTCCTTCCTCTAATCAGTTCCTGTTCAGGCAGAGGTGGGGAGGGGTTGAGTCCCTTGTGACTCAGACAGGCTGCGTACTATTCCAGGGTTCCCCAAGAACACAGAGGTAACACCATGGCAGGAACAGGTAGGTAGAGGTCCCCAGTGAGGAGGGATGGGACCACCATGGCATAGACTTGACACACTCCAGATCAACACTTGGGATCTCAATATTGTACTATGAGACAGGAGGGCATGATACAGATTTATATACACACACACAAACTGCATACACCACTATGAGTTCACACACATACACATTCACAAACACGCACTTCTGTGGCTATGTGTTAACACTAGGGGGTGCTTGGGGTAAATTGGTGCTCGGGGTTACTTGGGGTCAAGGTGCTCCAGTGGTTACTCAGGGTCACTTGGGGCCCTGGGGATTACCTGTGGTAACTTGAAGTTAATTGGGGTTGGGGTTACTTGAAGTTAATTGGGGAGAGCCAGCAGAGCGGAGGAGCGGTGCCAGGAGGAGCTGCAGAGCCAAGACCAGAGAAGCTGGGGCCAGAGCGGAAGCCGGAGAAAAGGCTGGGGCTAGGTAAGCAGCCAGCTGGGGACCAGAGGCAGCAGGTGGAGGACCGGGTAGGAAACCAGGAAGCCAGATAAGCCAAGGAGAAGGAGAGACTGCGGGTGGAGCCAGGGAAGCTATGGGTGCTGAGGGAAACCAGGAGCTGGGTCAGGGAGCAAGCTGGGGAGACGGGGAAGCTGGGAGGCATGGGGAGAGGGGAGCTGGGAACCGGAGGCTGCAGGGACAGAGGGAACCAGGAGCTGAGAGGCACGGGGAGAGGGGAGCCGGGGACAGCCAGAGAGGCTGAGGATCAGAAAGCTGGGAAGAGCCAGGAGGCAGGAGATGCAGGGGAAAGGTGATGGCAAAAGGTGGAGCCAGGAGACAGCAGGGCAGAGAGAAGCCAGGGACCAGAGGCTGCAGGGGCAGAGAGAACTGGTAGCCAGGAGGCACAGGAAGAGGGGAGCCAGGGACCAGAGATAAAGTAGGTGGAGCTGGGGTCAGGGTTCCAAAATAACAGTTTTATTAAACAGGCAACATACTACACAGCCCCACGAAGTTATGGGTTCCCACATACACAGACAAACACTCACACACACAATGGTAGCAGGAGAGGAAAGGCTTAATGGACAGACTGAAGCCAAGGTGTGTGGAGACAGATTCCAGGTCATTTGCTTGGGGAAAGAAGGTGGGTGATAGCTATCTCTCCTGGGCTGTGAGTTGATTCTCAATGGCGAGTTGGGGTCTTCTCCAGTAAGGTGTTGTCCACAGGGGGTCACCAGCAGGGCCTCTGGGTGGATAGGTGATGTGGTGTAGTGCTGGTCCAGATGGACAGAGCGTCCCAAGGAGGCCACACTCTACCACCCCTTTTATAGGAGTGGGCTACCTGTGACTCCTATGGGAAGGACATGCCCAGGCAAGGGCCAGTCCTGCTCAGATGCATACATGCAGAGGTGTCCTCATTGTCTGGTGGGATACAATGGTGGGGTTGCTGGTTTCTGTAGGGTCTTTGTCTTCCAAATGTTGGATTCCTGTAGGTTCTTTATCTTTCAGTTGCTGGGTTTTGTCTCTGTTCCTGGGTGAGGTCTGAGGTTTCTGGGTGAGTCAATGCAAGGCAATGGTCGGGTCATTGAGTTGATGGTCTGGTTGTTACTGGTCATTCAGTAGAGGCCTGCTGCCATTATGCCTCAAGCACTCTCATTCATTCCCATTCATTCAGGAACCAATTTACATAGGGGGGGTAGGTATGAATCACAGTTGCAACATAATATACAGTAGGGTATGCCCGGGCAGGGGACACAAGATGGAAGCTTGACATTACTTGACATTACTTTGGTTAACTTTACAGACACAGGCCTAAACCATACAATAGTAATATGAAACAATAAAAATCAATGCAAACTGATAGCAATACAATACAATGCAATATAAAACAGTAAAAATCAATACAAACAGAACAGAACAGTATTTACAATATAAAAAGGGACTTATTACAATAATAGCATACAAGAACTTAGCTTACCTATGACTACTTCAGAGGGTGCTGAAGGCACTGGCCGACATCATTGCACAGCCACTGGCGGGAATATTTGAACGCTCGTGGCGCACGCACCAAGTCCCGGAGGACTGGAAAAGAGCCAATGTGGTCCCCATTTTCAAGAAGGGGAGGAAGGAGGACCTGGGCAACTATAAGCCAGTCAGTCTCACCTCCATCCTTGGCAAAGTCTTTGAAAAAATTATCAAGGCTCACATTTGTGAGAGCCCGGCAGGACAAATTATGCTGAGGGGAAACCAGCATGGGTTCGTGGCAGGCAGATTGTGCCTGACTAATCTAGTCTCTTTTTATGACCAGGTTACGAAACGCCTGGACACAGGAGGAGGGGTGGATGTCGTATACTTAGACTTCAGGAAGGCCTTCGATACGGTATCCCACCCCATACTGGTGAACAAGTTAAGAGGCTGTGACTTGGATGACTACACAGTCCGGTGGGTGGTGAATTGGCTAGAGGGTCGTGGTGGATGGGTCGGTTTCGACCGGGAAGGTTGTGGGTAGTGGGGTCCCGCAGGGCTCGGTCCTTGGACCGATACTCTTTAATGTCTTCATTAGCAACTTGGACGAGGGAGTGAAGTGTACTCTGTCCAAGTTTGCAGATGACACAAAGCTATGGGGAGAAGTGGACACGCCGGAGGGCAGGGAAGAGCTTCAAGCAGACCTGGACAGGTTGGACAAGTGGGCAGGAAACAACAGAATGCAGTTCAACAAGGAGAAATGCAAAGTGCTGCACCTAGGGAGGAAAAATGTCCAGCACACCTACTGCCTAGAAAATGACCTGCTGGGTGGCACGGAAGTGGAAAGGAATCTAGTGGACTCCAAGATGAACGTGAGTCGGCAGTGTGACGAAGCCATCAGAAAAGCCAATGGCACTTTATCGTGCATCAGCAGATGCATGACGAATAGATCCAAGGAGGTGATACTTCCCCTCTAACCGGCGCTGGTCAAACCGCAGTTGAAGTACTGCGTACAATTCTGGGCGCCGCACTTCAAGAGGGATGCGGATAACCTGGCATGAAGTGCCCACTTTCCATCATTGCCCATCAGGGTGGAGTTTCATAAGACGTGGGCATTGCGGGCACTGCCCGCCCAGACAGCACTCAAGTGCGTGAAGGCACCTTAGTCGTCCACAACTGCCTGGAGCACCAAGGAATGAAAGCCCCTTCCACTGTAGTAGGTCCAGTCCCCATGGGATGAGCAGGTGACAGGGATGTGGGTCCTGTCCAGGGTTTCAATGTATGGGGGAAATCTCAGGGCACAGAACCCCACCACCACTGCCAAGAGATTGTGCACATGGAGCACCGTATCCCCAGCACATCCTGGAGGGCCCTGCACACCTCCAGGATGGTCTCCCTGGCAATGGCCTTGCCCATCCCAAAGTGACAGCCCACATAGTGGAGGCTGGTGTGCATAGCCAGCTTGAGCAGGGCAAGGGTCAGCCATGTGTCTGTGTGAAGGGGTGGCCACATGTTGGTGTTCTGCCACTCCAGGTGCAGGCAGAGTCACTCCAGGAGGTCCTAGAAGGTAGCCTGGGTCATCCAGAATGCCTCCAGCCACTGCTCATTGTCCCAGGTGTGCTGTACAACATGCAGCCATCAGTCCTGGCTGGCCTGCAGGCCCAGAGGCAGTGGAGCTGAAAGCCCAGGAGGGTGAGGGTGGCCCTGGTGGTGGCATCCAAGAACCTGCCTTTGGTGCCCCTGGCATGGTCTGGCCAGCTGGATGGGATCCAGGCAGCAGATGCACATCTGCGGTGGCCCCAGGATAGTACACTGTGGCCAGGCAGATAGTTGCTTGCATTTGGGGAAGCCAGGTGGGCCCAGACAATCATGGGCCAGCTAGCTCTCAGTACAGTGGCCAAGCAGGGCCAAGGCAGTGGCCAGCAGGAGCCAAAGATGCTGGTCATCACTGCCAGGGGCAGGGGCTGGAGCAGCCATAGCACAAGGAGGCAGAGTTGGTGAGGAGAGAGCTGCCACATGCTGCTCCTGTGCTTTGCACTCTGCTCCTGGCCAGGGAAGTGGCTGGCTAGGGAGCAGAGTGTGGGGCTGGCTTTTCAACAGGGCTGCCAGCTGCTGGCAGCTGCAGCTTGAGCCTGGAGCTCCCCCTAGTGGTGGCAGAGGCCCATTGCAGGGCTGCAGGAAGATTGATGCTAAGAGCAGCAAATCTGCTCTCTAGTCCCTGCTCCCTGTGTAGGTACCTGCCTGGGAGTGCTCTCTCACAAGTAGTTTACTTGCAAATGCATGTGCAGATGTGCCCACTGTCTCTGATTTATAAGTTATAAGTACATGGTCTGTATTCTTTCATTAGGACATACTGGGTGTGTCTACACATGCATTAGATCTGGGAGCAGTTTATTAATGAGTAAGCTACTCATGGGTAAATGCTCCTGGGCAGTTGGTTACATGTGTAGAGAAGCAGGAACAGATTTGCTGCTAATGGCAGCAAACTGCTCTAACTTCCTGAGGCCCTGCAATGGGCCCCTGCCATCACCAGGGAGACCTCTAGGTTTCCCTTATGGCAGAGAGAAATGGGCCAGGAAACAGCTATCTCCTGGCCAGGTCTGTAACATTGCTCCCAGCCCCAGCTCCCTGATCAGGGCAGGAGACTTAGAAAGAACTGCAGGGGTGGGACAGGTCCCAGCCCCTAGCCCTGCTCCTCACAGTTGCTCCTGCTCAGGCATTTACCTGAGTGCTACTGAGCAGTTAGTAACCGCAAGAAAATTTGCTACTTGCATTTGCAGGTGGCAAATTTACTAACGATTAGTGAGGCTTACTGTGCAGTAAGCATCTGCATGTATGTACTCACATGCTTACTCTGCAGTAAACTATGCTACTTCTCACTAAAGATCTCATGTAGACGCACCCACAGTTTTTCAAAGGTAGTAAGATGGGAAGTTCCAAAAATATGATTGTATCCAACTGTCTATTCATTTTCTAGGTTTTATATGAGCATTTGGCTTTCTAAGACAATGAAATTTGGTATACTCATTTTGATCACCTAGCAACCAAACTGCATCTTTGCTTAATTTGTGACTGCAACCACTTACTTGGAGACACATAGAAACCAAGTAAACTGTCCCTGTCCCATATTATGTATGGGATGCCATTTTGAAATCCCATATAAGGTTCCAGGGTGTTTCTGAAGGTATTATACAAACACTGAAAAAAGTGTTTCCACAAAAGATTTCATAGTCTAAAACTAGAGAAAATAGGTGCATACTGACATACAGCCAAATGTAAAAGTGTTCCCATTCAGCTTGAATTTTCGACCTAGGCAATATTTCCTAATTTTTACCTTAAAGGCATGAAGTGGGATCTGTTCTCATTGCTCAAAATGGAGAAAACCTTGTAGTAGCTAGTTCTTAATAAAGGTGATAATATGACAGATCACTAGCCATTTGTGTACCTAATAAACACAGAAGTGCCAACCCCAACTTTTCAGAAGCTCTGAATCAGCTCCAAAAAACCATGAGACTGGCTTAACAAATCATGTTTTCCTTTCTGAACTAATAAACCTTAGTTTATATTTACCATCTGGGTTTTGGAGCTCAGATTGATTTAAATTTCCAATTTTTTCTGTACGGCCAGGAAGGCTAAATAAGTCTAACTTCTTCTAAAGAAAGCTGAGATTCTCCTATAATATTTTTTATTTCAAGAGTTGAGGCTTTAAGGAAAAAAAACCCACAAGACTCAATAAAATACAGAGACCTGGCAAGTCAGCAGACTTATCCTTTAAATTGTCCCCCTCACTCTCTGCTTTTCTATATAGCTTTTGCCTAGGATTTTCCCCAGAGACTTCTTGCTTGGCTTCCTGATACAGATTTAAAGAACTGGGTATGTCAGTTCACAAAGTTATTTTAGGTCAAGGGAATTAACAGGAACAAGTGGATAGTGAGAATTCTTGGGTTTGCAGGATACATGCTAGATCCTGCAAAAGAGGACCCAGTGGGTGAATCGACATGTGCGTTTAACTGTACAGTAGACTAATTTACTGTGCAGTAAAGCATCACCGTCTATATGTGCGCCATAGTTAGGGCATAGTAGATTCATTTCATGTGGCAAGTATCTGACAGTACATAGGAACTATCCAATGGCAGAGTAAATTACTGGACTTAAACGCACATATAGATGGTGATGTCAGGATTAGTTTGCTGTGGCTCAAATTGCACGGGAGTTTATTCAGTCACATTAATGCATGTGTAGATGCACTCAGTATGACCCAGTAGCGTAACTAGGGGTGGCCAAGTGGGATACCAGCCCTAGGCACCAATTTAGACGCATGCAAAAATGGCAACTTCTGTATGAGGAGCCTTTACCATAGCAGTGGCAGCTAGGGTGCAAGGAACACCAAGGGTCAGGCAAGACTCTGGCAATTGACACCCTCTTCCTGCTTCCTGCTCTCTAGCATCTCTGCCCAGGGCACAAATATTACTAGTTGCTCCTCTGGTATTAATAGCCCCAGTTCAGCCTTCAATCTGTTCTTTAGGAGTTATTTTAATGTGCAAAGTATGTGCTGCTTCAGCTTTTAAACTTTTGACCCCTGATCATTATCAGGTAAAAACCTTATCAGTTACTACAAATGTAATTGCATTGCTTTTAATATTATGCAGGAAATCATGCATGATAATAACTGTGCTTTTTATCTATACTCTAAAATGAATAATCACTTCTAGCAATGTATTATAGTGAAAGAGCCAATTATTTTCTTTCATTTTGTCTGTAAACGCAATGAAAGCCTGAAGTATCTTTTAGAAGCATGTTTTAGACAAAGAGATGGGAACACAGAGTTGTCTCACAATTAAAACATCTTATACAGAAGTAACTTTTGTATAAGGATGCAAATTTCCTTTCCTCCAAGACCAACTTTCTTATTTTCTCAATTGATCAACAGAATTTTACTAGAGATGGGATTATCGTCATGATTCAAGAAAATATATACGTGGTCCTGTTCATGGCAACGGGACTTCTTGCATGCTTAAAGCTCTGTACATACTTCAGTGCTTGCTGAACCAAGACATAAGACCACGTTTTGGTAGCACAGTGGCTGGGTCCATCTTATGCTCATTGGAGACTTTTTTTTAGTTCAGTGGGAATCAGGAATCCAGATTATCAATTGATGTATATTGATATTGAGTATCATTTGGCAGCAATGGAGGATCTGGCTAATAGTGCCTGACAACTTACAGCAATTCCTCTCCTCCTTCTTCTGTTTCCTGAGATCTTAAAATATTTGCCAAACTGTGCCTCTTGATTTTCCCAGAGTTTTGATGAGATTTCCATTGCTGAAGACCAGCCTAATGCAGTCCCTTCCCCAGTCATTTTACAGGTCTTCATTCATTTCAGTACTTCTGCGGTTGCTTTGTACTTCATTCTGACTCAGATAATCTTTGTTGTTTCTTAGACTGATTAAGTGTAAGAAAGAGGTAGCCCAGTTAACTTAGATATCGGTTTGTCATCAATTTCATTCTGTACTACTTGATTCTTTAAACTCAAAGCTACATATTTCCTGCTGATGGCATACTCAGAAATAGCACACTGTAGGGTTGGGTTTGTACAATGGTGCTTTTAATTGTTTTACAACTAAACAGTACTCATGTGCCAATGAGAATGAGACATATGAACAGTACTCATATGCCAATGAAAATGCCCATGAGAATTTTTCTAAACTTGGTTTTGGAAATAGGAGGAAAAATTAATACCTCAAAAGGCACTTCAAATGAATTATCTTCAATGGGAAATTCTTCAAACTGGAGTTTTTGCCCTGAAAATACTGGAGCAGAGATTTATCTAAGCCTGGCTAAAGAGCAAGTAGGAGAAGCTCTGCCATGATCAGTGTTCTCATCTATCTACCATCCTGAACTTCAGCCCAGACAAATTAAAAATGGACTTGCAAACAAAGTATACCATAATAATTAAAAGAGCAATGTGATACCATGTAGCCAAAGCTACTGAAGTTCTACAGTGTCCCTACTCTATGTAGAGCATCTGACTGGCTTCCAAAGATAAGAAATGGGTTGTTTAGTGTGTTGACTGTATCATAATTAGGTTACAGGAGTTGACTGTATCATAATTAGAGAATGAAGTGTTTTCTTTCTATGAGGCTAAATGATGAACAGCTTCGTCACTTGGAACAGCAACTCCAAAGAGCCAGGGTTGCCACCTAAAAACCTCTTTCAGATATTACAGGCGATTCTTTTTTTTTCTTCAGCAAAACTGAAAGCATTGAAAAAATACTGCTTTGACAAAATCAAACAAGCATTTTGAACTAAGAGAGTTTAGTGACACTAATTCTATTACTTTAAATCTTGTATAGGTTACCCCTCATGAACCAGCACACGTCTCAGTGCCAAAGGACCCAAACCAAGGGTGCTGTCAAATTTCCTCTGCAGGATAGATATAAAGGAACTGAAACCATATATGATTCAATAGGCAATGGAGATCCATAATAAAATACAGATTATTCATTTTAAAGATGAAACCATGAAGTCATCTGTGATAAAGGCATTACCCCTTACATCTGCATCTGGTCAGATGTCAGGAGTGGAGAGAATATCTTGAAGCCTGAGACTATCACCTTGCAAACTTGTTCATTGCTTCTCTGGCTATATTCAGAATGATGTGCAGGTCATTTTGGAGATATGTGCAAGAGTAAATAAAAACTAAACAGTATTAAGTTTAAATCTGTATTAAGGACTGTCAAGCGTTCAGTGGAAAGAATGGTGAATATCTAATGTCTGTGAGAGAGATTTTTACTTAAAAAAAAAAAAAAAGGACTTCCCTCCTTAGCTAGTTCTGACTTCACACCAAGTAAACAGTGGAACACAGAAATATGCAAATAATATTTACAGCTTCCAACTGCCTCCTTTTTTTTTGAAGTAACATAAGTGGCATTACAGGCAGTCCTTGGACTTACAACACAATTAGTTCCTGAAAATCTCCTCTTAAGTCGAAATCTTGTAACTCCAAACCAATTTTCTCATAAGAAACAAAGTTATATATGGGGGGTTGGTTCCAGAACCAAGGCCCAATACTCTATTTTCACCAAAATATCCCAGAATTTTGTACTTGATCAATTATAGATGAATAATATAGCTATATTAATGTATTTATATTGTAAATAGCAATTATACTGATTTGGAAGGATTTCTTTGAGGTGACTTTGCTAGACTTTTTGAAGGGCTCTTGGTTGGACTTCTTGAAGGGTTGTTGGCTGGATTCTTCTGAGGAGTCTTGGCTGCAGGTTTTTCTGGAGTCTTGTCTGCTTTCTTAAAGAAAGTGTCCAAGGAAGTTTGGACAGCTGTTCTCCAGGGAGATGGGTGATGCAGTGAACTTGTTCGCTGGCATGGCATCGAATTGGATCAAGCATTGTAAAGTCGAAACTGACGTCAGAAAGTTGAAACGGGGTGTCAATTTATAAACGTTGTAAGTGTGAAACGTTGTAACTTGAAACGTTGTCAGTCGAGGACTGCCTGTATTAAATTGGAAGATAGTGTTCATCTATGTATAGAACACAGTAGTGTTAATTTTCCTCATTAACAAGAGTAACATTTATTATTTTATATATAGAATACCAACAAGAATTTAGGTTGGAACTAACTTGTAGGCAATATTGGTATTGTTAAAGGAGTGGAGTTGTAATTGGCTGGTGAGTACGTGTTACAGGCTCCCCTCTGTCAGTCCAGCAACCTGAAGGGCTATACATCCCAGCTACAGGGCTTTGATTCTTTAATGTAAGCTCTAGGCACCCACCTCTTAGCTCTAAAGATTCCCAGATCAGTCTTCTGTGTGCTGGCAGGGAGGGGAAAGCTCCTCATAATAGTAAGGTGGAAAAATGTTTTAAAAAGCACTAGAAAAGGAGTATTTCTTAACATTAAAAGGAAAGTATATGATAGCCCTTTAACTTCCTGATTCCCAGATGTTAAGATATTATTTTGTTCATCTAAATTGATTATCACCACCTTAACTAAATATAAATATAGAGGTTTATATCTTATGAATAAAATTTTATTGGGTATATTTGAAAGTCAGTTTTAATTTTAAAAAATGAAGAATATTTCTAATTTATTTAGATTTATCTTTTAATATTGCATTTTAGAAAATGAACATGCTACTCAATGCTCTGATTATTACTTTTCCAGATGAGAGGGTGTTTTTCCAATAAGTTTGTGATTTATACATGTGTAAGAGATGTACATCCAATTTGTATTATATTAAATGCCATTGCATGTGTTGTTTCAGCTTTTAAAGACAACTAAAGGGCACAATTATTTATAGATTACAGGTCTATGAGTACAGCTCTGAAATTTACATCTTTTTAACACTTCAGTTTAGAGTGGGTTTAATTTCTTTGTCAGATTTGAGCCTTTTTAGGTGTATCCTGAGACTGAATTTCACACTTTGGATGAAGCTGAATACAGGTTTGTGTGTAACATGTTAACTTTGGAAATGAAATACCATATTGGACAATTTGCTCCCTTTAGACCAGAATCATTGCTTTTGGCTATGATCAATACCTGCTTTCATAAGATGACCAGCAGACAACCTACTACAGCCATTAATAATGGTTGCTGTTTGTTCAGTGTTGTGACATGTTGGAAGAAGGTGCTTGATTATTTTCCTGAGGCACTTAAAATTATGCTTTTATCTAAATTTGTCTTTATAGCTGGGACTAGCCTTCTGTTTTGCTAAACAAAATGTACTCTCATCCTATTTTTTAAAACATTGTTACACAGATAATGGTGTAAATTAAACATTAGAAACTGGATTAAGTTTATTAAACTGAATTGTATTAAATTGCACAGTGAAGAGACAGATGGATGAAGTTATAGCTAGTAAAACAGATAACAAGTGTGTGGCAACATTATAAAAAGCCGTCTACTGCATTGAAATGTATTACAAACACCAAACTCATCTATACTTAGCCCTCCTTCCTGGAAGGAGGCCGTTGGCTCAGATTCTGTCAGTGAATATGAGTTTAGATTATATTCCTTGCTGTGGTTTATTTTTCATTTAAGTTCTGTGGCCATTTTGCCATTCAATCCTTCTGTTTTAATTAGATCTCTGCGTACGTCTAGGGATTTTTTGATATTTGGACAAGTTGTGGAGATAGATCAGGGTTTAAATTGTTAGTTCTGCTGGATTCTAAAATATTTGTGTTGTAATATTTCTTTTTCAATCACAAAGCTTAGAAACAGTGGTTTTGATCCTAAAATACCTTCAGGGAAGGGAAAGACCAATGCCTGTGAATGTCATTGAAGGATCCAGGCTACTCTTTGTAATAATTCTACAAGCCCAAGTTCAGAGGAAGAAGGTTTGGCTTGAGATGAGCTGGTAATAAGGTCCTGATCTACAATCATTAGGCATCTTTTAACATTCTCATTAGTATGGTAGAGCCCTTTGTATAAGGGTGAGATTACAAGTTACAATTAGACCATATTAAGAGCACTTACAACTTGAATGATTGCATACTAATAAGGCTTGTTAATAAGTAGTACATGCTTTCTAAATGTTGTAAAATTATGCCATTTTCAATAGGATTATCTTTGAGCTCCGCTTACCAACTTAAATTAACTTCTGGCTGCTCAACTGAGATAAAACCACCAATTTGCAGTCCTCCAGTATCCCAGGAGGCACTGCTCCCAGGAGGCCTAGTTGTCATCCAGGACTTTACTGCCCTGGACTGACAGCTAGGCACAGCCAAGTAGCCCATGAATGGGGAGGGGGTGACTGAGGCGGTAAAGTGGGGTAGGGGGCCTAGGAAGGGGGAGAAGACCAGGGGAAGGTGGGAGTGGATGGGTGGGGAGTTGCTGGGCTACCACCCTCTCTGCCCCCCAAATCACCCCCTCTACTCCCAGATTATGCTCTGCTACCATCCCTTGCTACCTCAATCAGCCCCTGATAACCCCTCCACCTGTGAATTACTCCTTCCACCATCATTTGGCCCTCAAATCACCCCCCACCTTTTCCTCTGATTGCTCCTTCTACCCTGGATCAGCTCTCCGGCACTCCAAATCCTGCCTTCTGCCCAGATTGCTGCCCTGATCAGACTGAGAGTGGCAGCAGCTGTGACAGCAGCAGCCAGCTGGGGAGGAGAGGGAGAGGGTAACAGACTTGGCAGCTCCTAGCCACACCCCTGATCACCAGCCCTCTAGCAGCAGGTCATAGAGAGTTTATTAAACCTGAATGTATGACCACTCCCAGTATCTGCTAACTTTAACACAGACTAATAATCCCTAGAGTTATCATGAGCTAATTGTAACTTGTAATTTCACCCTATACTTGCAGCTAAATTGTGTATTACTTATAGTTTGGTTCCCACTAACTAAACTGTTTTCAACAAGAGGATAGATTGGTCCACCTAAGAGGCTAGATTTCACAATGTGTTTGTATATTTAAGAATGGATGAAAATAAAATATTATAAAGTAGAAGACTGGAAAGGAACACATGGCTAATTACAGTAAAATTTCTCTTGTTATGAAATACCTTCACATGAGGCAGATAAGAGGAAGATGAAAACAAATGTAAATGTATTGTTTGGACCAAATTAAAGTTTTACATCTTTAGAGCCATTTTAGTAGTAACCAGGAAATATATAATCCTTGAAAATATATTTGTGAGGCCACAAAAAAAATCATCTTTCAAACACAATATGTTTTGCTGGTCCTTCAGGTTCTCAGTAACAGTTCAAGACATTTTAAAATGATGCAAATGCTGCATATTTTAATCCCTTAGGTTTATGGCAGGTTAAGCCATTCTGATAGAGGAAACTAGTCTAATGCCCCAGCCTATTTGTCTTCAAGATTTCACATGTTTGCATTAAACATCTGTTGAATTAAACAGGAATTGTATTTTTACATACAGTCCCTGTTTAGAATTAATTTATTGAATATTTTAAATAGTTTAAACCACCAAATTATAGCGTTTGGAGTGTTTTTCTTTTCTTGTTTGCAAGTTTTTTTACTAAAAGATGTCATTGTTCTCATTTAAAAAAATTAACCAAACATCAAGTGTCAACCATGTATGTTATAGATACAAACTTAGCTTAACATGACAAATGGTTCTTACCAAAACTGCTGTCATGAACTTCAAAGGTTAAATCAATTTTCCTCAAAACATCATCTCTCTGTCCCTCAGTGGCTCCTTCATTTTTGCTTTAAGTTTCCTTAATTGACTTCACACTCCATTTTACAATATGATGCATGTTGTCATCTGAGTTATAGATTATGGAAGAGAGGAAGAAAAGCTTTATTCTTTCCTCTTCTTGATCTGGGCAGATCCTAAATCCTTGAAACACTGTAGAGCCCCCTGCAGACTTTAGTTTCAGCTTTCTGAGCAGTTATGCACTTGTGCTCCACTGCAGCAGTAAGGGAGCAAGTGGGCCTTGCCACAAGCCTGTATTTTGGGACTTCAGTTGACTCCCAATTACAGTCTTGATTTGATCCCTATAGGAGAGATGAAGATATTTAGCAACACCTGAAACAACAGCTTGTGGTACATCAGAAGCAGCACACCAGGAAAAGGTACTCTCAACTTCAATTGAAATAACACAGAAATCAAAATTCAAGATGTAACTCCAGGTAAGCATACTCATACTACAAAAGCCTAGGCTGTTGGGGCCCATAGATACACCCTAGATTTATGTAAGCCTATTGGTCCCGCATTCTGCTGAAAGGGTGTCCCTAGATTATTGATTTGCCTAGAAAGCACAATTCACCACAAGCACATTAGTAAAGTAACAGAAAAGCAAGTTTATTACATGAAGTACAAATGGCATAAAAAAAGTGATCAAATGCACTGACAACAAAATATGGTCAAACTAATAAAAACTGTAAAATCCTTAACCAATATTCAGACTACCACCTAGTCCTCATAAAAATTCCTGTGTAAACTTCCCCTCAGTTACAGCTGGCTCCATCAACTCCATTGCCCTCTCCTTGCAAGGAGCCACTTCTCTAGCCACCCCCTCTAATGGTCTCTGCTTCCAGAACAGTCCTTGTACCTTCAGGGGAATCAGAGAATCCTCTAGAGCAGGGGTGGGCAAAATACAGCCAGTCTGGGGGCTGGATCTGGCCCACCAAGGCATTCTATCCAGCCCGTGGGGCCCCTAAAAAATTTAGAAAATTTAATATTCATTTGGTCCTGGCTGCCTGTCAAAGGTGACAGCAGCCAGGGGCAGCAGGACCCAGGGGAAGCTGGCAGTGGGACCCAGAAGCAGGGCCCACCCAACCCTGCCCCCCCCAAACAGAAGCCCCTGCCTAGCAAAGGCTTCTGGCCTGGGACTGTGAGGCTGTTCCTGCTTCTCTATGCCAGAGAGGGAAATGCGGCTCTCGAAAGCTTGCCAAAACTTGGTAAGTGGCCCTCAGCCCAAAAGAATTGCCTGCCCCTGCTCTAGAGTTTTTCTGCCTTTTGATCTGTGACAGTGGCCATATAAAAAAACTTCAACAACCCAAGGGATAAAGAACTGTTGCAAAGACTTGCTCTGTGATATTAAGCTTTGCGTGGAGGAGGAGGGAGGACAGACTTCTTTTTAAAGAATTAGGAGGAAATGAAAATGAGGATATTGAAATCCTTAGACTAAGCAGGAGGCTTCTTAAAATGTATGAAACAGAATGTGTGTGTACCATGCAACAGTTTGGGGGCTGGGTTGAGTATATCTAAGGGGTTACACAAAGCAAAGAGGAATTATTTTAAAGAGAGAACCTTTTGCCCTAATTGCATCTGCAATAATAAACTAATGCTAGAAATAATGTCATCAAATGAAGCAGATCAGCGGAGTTGGGATGTGTCCTGGAACAGCCGATCTGCTCAACTGGGTGAAACACACGTCATCCATTTTCCTGGTTCTTGATCTTGTGAGACACTAGGTAACATCTTTTTTCAGGGCTCAAGGGGCCCAGTTCTGCACACCCCATGAATTCCAACCCAGGTTTGGGTCTCTAACACCCCAAAAGTGCCACCTGGCTTTCCTCTCTTAGTTACACACCCTGGGAAATCTCCAGGTGCATCTCTGTAAGCAGGGAAAGCCAGCTCCAGTACTGTCCTGGGGCCAAGGCTGCCAATCAGCTGACTGGCAGTCTCAGCCTTGGGACCACAGCAGAATGAGTTGGACACTCCGGTGTGGTCCTGGAGCTCAGGCTGCCAATCAGCTGATTGGCAGTCCCAAACATGGGACTATATCAGAGTGTTGAAGGGCATTTGGGGAGTCCCAAATTGGGGAACCCATGCAGGTGCTCCTAGAACTTCAGGAATAGGGATGGGTGTGCAGAATCAGGCCCCTGAACCCCTGGGTGTTCCTACCTGGGGTGTCTAGAGAGTACAGGCAGCTCTGAGCTGCCCACACACTTCCTACCATAAACCTAATGGACATCTGCTGCAATAAGGAAGCACAAATTAACACTGCTTTTGTCACAGCCACAAATTTGGGGCTTTTGTAGTGTGACAAGGAGTATGGACATCTGCTTGCTTGGCCTTTGTGCTGCCATAAAAATGTTTATGGTGACACATAGGCTACATCTGCTTCAACCCTAAGACAGCTAAGAAGAACAATTAGCCAGAGACTGGAAAACACATATATTAGAAGCAGTAAGCCTCTGAAGAAACTAGTGGGTCTGCAGGATTTCCAGGAAGTAAAGATTGCAGCAAAGAACTGAAGGAACAATGCAAAGAAATGTAATATGTCCTTTTTATCCACCTTCACAAAAGAGGGTGTTGCAGGGAGATGTCTTTTATGTGATTAAAGAAGTAGTTTTCTTAGAGTCTGAGATGTCAAAGTTGTTGCTGGGACAAAGTAAAATTAATGGGCAGCAAGTCCTGTATGATCTGAAAATTTCTGTAAAGTTAACAATGCATCTGAGCATCTGATTACACTTTTTAGTACAATGCTAACCAACTCTGACTTTTCAGTCTCCTGTATGCAGAAATTCAGTATTAACAAATGGAAGCTGTGAGCAATTTTTTTTGCACCTTGTACCATATATTATTCTCTATGACTATGGCCTGCAACCACTGCTAAGTCATAGCCTTCTCCAAGTGGGTAATATCTATAGTGTAGCAGAAGACAGAAAAATAAACTTGTGCAGACAAGCCCACATGAAACATATATACCATTATACCAAAGAGCAAGCACAGAATCTCCCTCCAGAGTGTTTGATAGATAGGTCATTAATGCATATTGCTGTCAGAGTAGTGCAGCCAAAATACTTTACTTAACAGAGGAAATATATACTGCAGCTCTTCATCAATATGCTCTACCTTAACAGCTCACGTCTGAAATTCCCAGGCTTTTGACAGACTTGGTGTTTCTAGCCAGCAAGGCTTTCAATTTGTCATTGTTTAACCAAGTGTGTAGTGATAGAAGTACTGTGCAGAGAAAAGTGGGGTCAGTGAGCCTTTCCTCATGCCCTCATTGGCAAGCAGAAGCTAATTATTGATGGAAAAACCTCCTGCATCAGAACTCTGCAAAATAGAACAAAACATGGATCCAAATTAAAATGTTGTCTTGACAATTGCTAGGACTAAAAAGTAGATCTAAGTAACCATCATTACTGGGCTAATAATTATGCAGCCTCAAATTATGTTGGAAAATCAAAAGGACATAATTTGCTACCTGAACACAGACAGTGAAGTTGAGTCTACATGTTTAAAAGTGACACTGAAGTCAAAGGCCTTGCACTGAATTTACACCATGATTGCTGAACAGTATTTGGCTTGGTATGTCTTCTGGCCCCAGATAATGAAGTGCAGCAACAAATTTAGCAGCAGGAAAATGATATTTCCCTCATGAAGTGTAAGGGTCTGTCCAAATGGCCTGTAGTGTTCAGAAAACAGTTTCCTGCAGTGGCTGCCAATCTATCTGCAATCTAGCAGCAACATCCTTTCCCGTTTGGGTCTCCTCTTTCCATCAACTTGGGTGAAAATACTGCATATTAACAAAATTTATCTATCTGGTGCAAGAAGGATGCAGTAATGTTACTATAAATTCTGTCAGCATAGTCCACCGCTGGTAAGGTGAATTGATTTTCCATTCTCTGTCTCTGAGAGCTTATTTCCTTGAAAAGAGACAAGTCCTGGTAAGCAGTAAATCAAAAAAGCTTTTATTTCTGGTTATACAGTTAGATCAGTTTCAATGGCTATTGCTCTTGCTTTTCTTTATATTTTGTATTTATTTGTATGTACCCTAATGTCACCCAAGGGATGCTGGACATAGCCAAGAAGGTTAGAAGCTATGAGCTCTGACATTCATTGAATAAGCTCATGCACTCCAGTTTAGGCTCCATATTTGCCCTACAGTACATTTTATTAGTTATGATAGAATACAGTTTCCTGATGCTGACTCTGATTCAAGAGTCTTTAAGGGGACTTGTTTTCCAGTTATCTGTTTTGATTTTGTTAAATTTGGTACTTTTAAAATTCAAATGTATTTAGCAGTTGTGATAAGCACAATAAAAGGTTAATTATTGCTTGCTAAGTCCCTTTACATATCTGGACTCTAGCCACTTAGGCTATGTACATCTGGGGAGGTTAGATGATGTTAAAAATAGCCACTGGATCTAAGGTAAGCAGGATGCAGGGGGACTAGCAGGGGGTTGAGGGAGCGAGCAGGCTCCAGAGGGGATTGGGGGTCTGTGGGGGAATTGGGGACAGGCAGAGTCTGTGGGAAGATCAGGGGGGCAGGCAGGGTCTGCAGGGAGGTTGGTGAGGCCTAATAGGGTTTTGCAGAATTGGGGGGCTCACGGAGTCCATGGTGGGACTTGGGGGATGGAGTGGTTCTCTCCCCCATACTTCAAGACCAGGGGCTATTTTTAGCCTTCCAAACCCACCAGTCCCCCAACCCCCAGACAGACAACCCCTGGTGAACCTACCCCACCACCTCCCCATCCCTCCTGCCCTTCCCCTCACCCTGACTTACTTCCTCAGCTCCTGGCATCAGTGAACACTGATAAAACTGGTACTAGGAGCAGCTTGCAGGATGTGGGGTTTGGCGGGCTTAGGTTTGGAGCTGTCTGGTCCATGGGGGCACTTATCCATCAGGGGGGAGGTTGGCGGGGGGATAAAAATAGCCTGGTGCCAGGGAAACAATGCAGCCCTGGGGTTGGGTCCAGCAGGTGGGCTTTCCCAGCCCTGGGGCTGTGCTGGAAACTGTACAGAAGTTCAGTTAGCCTGGTCTTGCCAGACCTGAGCTACAATAGACTACCTCAGACATGAGTGACTGGTGCCTCCTGAATCTGGGGGGGCACCCGCAGAAGCTGCTGATGGCAGTGGCCCTGTCAGAGGGGGCACCAGCCCTACCAACAGTATCAGTGTGGGCCATCAGGGGGGCACTGGCCCCATCAGGGGGGCACATGCATCCCCATGCATCCCCTACCAGTTGCCAGAGGTGCAGTTAACTTAGATCAGCTCAGCCATTTTTAGACTGATCTAACTGTTCTGAGCTTCTGTACAGTTTGCACAGAGATCCGCCTAACTGGTGTAACGTCAGCACCTAGGTGAACTAAGGTAGATTGGGTGGCCATTTTTTACATACCCTAACCTCCGTCTATCCTCTCCAAATGTCTGTATGCAGCCTTAGAATTTAATTTTAGCAAAGAGGGTAGCATTATTTAGAACAGTGGAATTAAATGATCATGGGATAGACTTACATTATTGAAATACCTTGATTTTTTCATTTTAAATGAGGTCTGCTTTGTTACATACTATGGGTATTTCTAGATAGCTGTAACTCTGGGAACAAAACTGGAGGAGAAGGCAATAGTAGAGGGGGAAAATAGAGTAGCATCCTGTGTAACAGAGACCCAGAAGGCTCCTGTTACTTGACAAGAAAAGAGTGGCAGGTAGATCTGGCTACAAGGAAAATAGCCAGCCAGGAAAAGAGGCAGAGGCTAGGAGTGCCTATCACAGAGCTGGTTACTTTGTAATAATCCAGCAGGACAGAACCCTGCTTGAGAAGCTCAGGCCCTGCTGAAGCAGTGAGACCAGCAGCAGTAAACTGCACTGGAGGCTAATCAGCAAGCCTACTCAGAAAACACCTGCAGGTAGTTGGGGAAGTCACCTGACTGGAAAGGGGCAGGGCCTAGGAGGTATATAAACACAGGGCTAGAACTGAGCAGGCAGTCTGGTTCTGGAGGCTGCAAATGAAAGATCTCTGCAGGCAAATGTCCCTTGCTGGGGTGAATCCTGAGATCCTGCTACACTGTAAGATAACAAATTAGGGGCAGGGGCTGGCAAAGATTAGCACTCAGAGGAGTAGGGTTTTGGTATACAGCCAGGAAGCTAGGAATTTAGTTAGATCTAGTATGCTTTTGTTCCTTGGTTCCAGTTTCACCAACAGCTTGGGTTTGGGACTAGCAAGGGTGGTACAGAGGTCCCAATAGTGCCCAAGGGGATGAGAGTGTTTTGAGCTCACATAGGGCTGAAGGGACCCAGGAAGTGGAGTAGGCTTGAGCCCAAAGGCAGGATACAGCCAAGAGGAGATGGGGGGCCTAGAATTAATCCAAGTAGGGCCCAGGGGGCCCAGACAGAGCTGAAGTAGGCTTGGTACCCAAAGCAGGGCAGAGATGGAGCCAGGGGCCCAGGATTAAAATAATCAAGATAGGAGCTGAAGCCCAAAAGCCAGGATCAGCACAGTGGGCCCAGGCTAGAAGGGCCAGCTAGAGAAAAGGGGTGGAGGCTGAAATGGCCATGTTCCTCATAATGGAATAGTTTCATGGTTGTTAGGGGCTGGAAGGGACTGTAGGGATCATCAGGATCCAGCCCTCCTCTGTGTTGGCAGGAAAGACTGCTGGTCTTTGAATGATGGTACAGTGACACCTGTGAGGCATGGGCACAGCTGAAGGGGAGGTCAGAGGCTGTGATTAGCCCTTAAGACTAGAAGTGCCCTGGGGCATGGATGGGCTGAGAGTGCCCACTGAACTCAAGCGTGGGATTGAGACCAGCAGAGTCCAGGAGGGACTTGCTAGCTGTTACACAGGTTGAGGCTTGCTCTAGAACCCTTAGGCAGCCTCCCTTTCAGTCCAATAAGTACAACAAGGCATGGCAGATGAGAAAAAAGGGAGAGAATCCTAGAGGCAGAGCAGGGCACAGGTTGTGTGGCCACCAGGGGGCATCATGGCTACCCCTGGAGCATAGCATGCTTACATTCCAGTCCAAGTAAAGCTTTTCACAATTTGCCTAACTACTAATGCCAAGATAGGCAGATGTGATGCCTGTTCTAGGAAATGCATTAAGAGATGTTACCAGCTAAAGGGTACTTCACGGCATAATCTAAGATGTTCAGTTCCTTAAACAACATGATGTCTTGTTTAACTCCTCTGCCAAACTTTTGAAGATCTGTCCAAGTAAGCAGTGATTATCAGTGTAAATGAAAAGGCATCATAGCCTTGGAACACTTTGAACATTTTTAAAACTTTTTTTTGCTTTTTGTTTTTTTTTTTTTTCTCTTAAATTTGGTTTCCAAAGACCAAAACCCTTATGGGCAGTCTTGGATTGCTGTTTTATGTAATTGCTTTAAGACTCATTCCTGCAATATGCCAAGTGCTGTTTAGTGCAATATTTATTGTCATTGGACATTAAACACGCCCCCCATCCTCTCTGGTGGTTCTCTGGGGGACAACATAGTATGTGCTTATTTTTTGGGAAGATTATCTTTCCTTTTTTCTGTTCACTCAATCCTTGTTTTCAAAGACTCTGGGTGCCTATACATGAGCCCGGAGGCTGCTCTGACATTGAAATTCCAGCGTATCAAATACCACGCTCCAGTAGTCTCCTACATCTCATGTATTGGCATCCCCGTGCCTCAAAATGGCAGTGGGGGCACTTTCTCTAAATGGAACTTTAGGTAAAGTGCCATTGCCACCATCTTGAAGTGCAGGGATGCTAATACATGAGACACTCAGGGGGCTTTAATTAGAGTGGCTCCCAGAGCGTCTGTAAACAAAGCGCCCCCCCCCCGCCACTCCCTAAGCATGTGTATAAGTGCCCTCTGTCCCTTTATTACTGCTTTTAGCAGAGCAGTTGAGAAAAAAATCTCTCCCAGAACCCATGAACAACATCATCAGTAAACCCCATGTAAAGTGTTCCTCCTCTGTAAGTGTCCTTAAAATCACAGTGGTATCAAAATGATGGTTACAATAGGCACTTTTACACGTGCTCTAACGTGTTCTGATTAGAAAGCATCAGACTCAATTAATTGAGTCATCTGAAGCACCCACCATGGTGGTCCCTGACACCATAAAATGGTGGCAGGGGTGCTTTAACTAAAGCTCATTGAACGAGCTTTTAGTTAAAGTGTCCCCACCACCATTTTGAAATGTGGGATGCTGAATACACAAGGCACTGCGGGCATTTTAACGAGAGAGACTCCTGAGAGTAGTTCCAATTAAAACAGGCCACCCACCCATCCTGCAACCCCAGAGCACATGGATAGGGACCCAATGAGATCAGTCAGTGATTAGGTAGAGCACTTCCTTAGGAGATTGTATGGAAATGTATTCTGATAAAGCTGTCATTGGAGTGGGAGAGAGTGTTTCTTGCTCTGTTCTCTGGTGGCTGGGGCATTTCCTGCAGATATAGAAGACTTGGGTTCAGGTCCCTGATCTGCATGACTTGGGGAGATTTAGAATGAAAAGCCCCTCTGCTTTCAGTCAGGCAGGGGAATTGGGACTTGAGCCTAGGGCTCTCCTAGGTTCCAGGCCACACACACACACAGCCATGAAGACACAATCCCATCTTCATGCAAACATTTGAAAGGTTTTGTTTTCTTTCTGATGTGGAACAGAAATAGAGTCCAAAAACTCTAAAGTTGTTGCAGAACAAAACTGACATCTTCTAATCAGCCCAAGCCTAAATCCAGAATATTGCCACTGAAGTCAGTGATAATGAAAAGAATTTGGCCCCTAGCACTGAGTTAGCTGTATTGTGTCCTCCAATTTTGAGTGATAGTTGCACAATCTGCATTTTTGCTATGTACCTAATACACATTTGGATATGATTTATTATAGTGTATAAATGTATTTGTGCTTCTGTTTGAAAATATGTTGTAGATGATATTTGAACAAATCAAAATAACATAGCTCAGACAAACAGAGAGAAAACAGAGAACAACTGCCAGCAAAGTGCAATTTAGAAAAATAGGAGCTACTTAATGTTACCAGTGACCTCTAGCGGTTACAGTGGAAAAAGCGTTGTTATCAAAACTTGGTCAAACTTGTGTAAGAACATATTTACAGAGCAGGCTTACCGCACATTGCTTCATGTGTTGTTGCCCAACCCTCTTCTCCCCCTTATCATTCTTATACAAAACCCTTAGCCATGTGAGTGCTGTTTGTGAGAAAGTGCATGTACATGTTTATGTGCCCAGATTGGGGTATGAGGTAAACACATATTTCAGTTTGAAACATATTTCTAACCTCTAACTGTATTGTGGAGGCTACTAAAATACACATTTATGTTAAAATTGTCCTCCAAAGCTATCCTTTAATCCTCACTGCCTTTAGGCATTTATACACATACCTTTTCATCCTGCAACACACTGGAGATCCAGCAGGTCAGAGCAGAGTCAATTAATCAAGTCTGCTCTGCACACGAGCTGACATGCACCGTGCTGCTTCATGTGTAGTTGTATAAAGGGTGAAACACAGAAAATAGAGGCGTTGCGGTTTTGAACTAAAACACCAACAGAGCTGGGGTAGTCTCAATATATGTGTTTAAAATATTCATGTATTTTATTTATTATTAAGAAAATCATGTCATATGTAGGGAAGATTTCCAGGTTATGACATATAGAGTACTCCATAAATGTATTTTTATCTGTATCCACCAAAGAAGTGCAGGTCAATGTATGCTTTAATAGATGGCACAGGATGCCCCACTGCTATCCAAATGATTTTGTAGTCTGCATCCTCATGCCTTTAGGATGCCAAATGCATGCTCTGCCACCAATGACTATTTTATATATATAAAGGGTTTAGTCCCATCTGTCTGTGTGTCTGTCTGTCCACAACACTCCTGGGGGTCAAGACACCAGCCAATGCTGTGTCAAGAATGCCTGTCAAGAACGATGGGTGGGACCTGGATCCAGTGGAGTGGGCCAGGCGGATGCAGACTGCAGGGAGAGCGGGGGGAGAATGGGCAGGGAGAGAATGGGGGTGCCGCAGGGCCAGATGTGGAGTGGGGGGATAGAAGGAGGTGGTGAGGGGCCAGATGCAGAGAGCAGAGAGTGGCATGAGGCTGGACGTGGAGCGGTGGGGAGGGTGGAGTGGTGGCAGCCCAGGGTGGCAGGGCCACACGTGAAGCAGGGGGAGGTGGTGGTGCACAGCCGGATGCAGAGCGGTGGCAGTGCAGGGTGGTGAGTGGAGCAGCAGCCACTGTGTGCAAGCTCCCTGACCCCCACTGCCCTTGGGAGATGGTGGTGGTGTCGGGTGGTGGGTGGCAATGCTCCATCCCCAGCCCCCACCCACTTCATTCTTGATGGGCAATATGCTAGTGTAATATAAAATATAAAACAGTTCTGGCAGTAGGAGCTAGGACCCTGGACTTCCTTCTTTCAGGTATACTCTCTGCACTAGGATACAGTCACATTCGCCTATGCTTGCACTCCTTCTGATTCAATTAATCTCTCACTCTTGGCTATCTAGTGAGCCAGCTTTAACAAGAGGTCAAGTCTTGGGACCAAGTAAATGGGAGCATACTTTTGTAGTGTACTTGTTATGGTACTCTGGTCAGAAGTCAAAGACCTGGGGTCTGCTTCAAGAAATCTTTATTCATTTTACATTATATAGTTGTTGGTTAAAAACCTGAATAATGCTTGGAGAAAGGACTGGAACTCAGGACTCTGCTTTCACAGGAGGGAGCCATAAGCTGGGACCTCCTCAGTACCAAACTGGGTCACTATAGAGCTAAGGCAGGATTTAGGTGCTTAGGCAATCAAAATGGATCACTTGTGAGAATTCCCCATGACCAGATAGATTCTAGAAGTTTAGGAAACTGCACTGCAAAAGAGAGGCATTGTCTAAACATAGGGGCCTATTGAGGTCTTTTTAGCTTGTAGGACAGAATTAGTCAGGATTGCTTTTTTTGGTACAGAGTGCTTAATTTATATTTAAGGAATCAAAACTCATGGAAGAGGTGATATATTTTATTAGACCAACTAGGTATTTGCAAACAAATTATTTTAATTAGACACTTCCACAAATAAATTAGACTGTGATGACTTTGTTGTCTGTGATGGACCCATTGTTTGGCACTAGCTAGAATTAGCAAAAATGAAAAGACTGCAGAGCCCAGAAGTACTTTCAAAGTACTTAATAGGCTGGCAGGCAAAAATCTACATCCATGTAGAGGCCTGGGAAAGATGGGCAAGTTCTCTCATAATAAACAGGGAACAATTCCTAGACGATCTCAAGTTTGTGTGCTCTAGGATTCCTAGCACTACATCCCCCAAAATCCTGGGGGACTCCTACGACCACATCCCCAAAGCCATGTAATCATGCTGCCGATGCAGATGCAAATATCTGGATATGAGTTGTTTGTGACTCTGCTGTGTGGACACTTGGAGGAAACTTTGCCAAGCTGGTACATACAAAAGTCAAGACATGAATACACTGTAGTGTAGACATACTTGGGGACAAGTCTGCACTGGTTCTGTACAGAACTACACTAAAGTTACTTGGTAGTAAATTCTACAGATTAATTGTACATTTTTTCCCCAGAAGGTTACTTTTAATTAGCTTTAAACATTGCCTTGAAATTTCATGGAATGCTCCCTTTTTCTTATGAAATTTAAACGGTGGAAAGAAAAGTGATTCATCTTCTTTAAAATGCCTGTTTTTTTTTTACCTTTGTGTCTTGTTACTGGGCAGGCTGAACTTTTAAGAGGTTCTTCTCCCAACTAAAATAGGTCTATTAGATCCTGTCCCCTTCTCAGCCATTCACATGACTGTGGAATGGGAGCAAGATATGTTGAGAAGGAAATGGAATAAAAGGCAAGCCCTGCCTCCTAATGAGGGAGATCAGCTTCTTTTCTTTGCTTATGATGTTTATGGAGACACGTGGAAAATAAGTCAATAAATCGACTATTTTGTTATGTAAACTAAAAATGAGGACATTGCTTAATGTTTATTCTGGGGCTGCAATCAGACTTTTTTCAATCAATATTTGCAAATATCAGCATTCCCTCAGAAAACAAACTTTGGCTCATAGTGTACCTGTGCACAGCTGGCATGGTTCTAGAAAGAAGTTTATAAAGAGCTAAGCTCAAAAGTATTTTAGCTACTGTATTATCAAATATAAAATAACATTTGGATAAACTATGTTCTAGTTATTAACTCTACAATTTGGCATAAACTAAAGAGCACTGTGGCCTCTGTTTTACTAATTGTATGTGCAAGTGCAGCTTCTAAAGTGTATTTTTTTTTAGTTTGGTTTTTTTTGTTCCTATATTATTCAAACTTGAGCTCTAATAGGGTTGCTTATAAGGTTTCCAATGAAAGGTAGTGAGATTTGCACAGGTGTCAGAGAAGCTTAAGTTACCCCACAGAATCTCTAGTGCTGGTATAAATGCCTTTAAAGGCAAAGATTTCAGCTTGCTTCTCAAAGCCCAGGTCATGGTCTCAGAAGCACTTATAAATTGATTTCTAGATCAAGCAAGCACAATGAGACAGTAAGTGGGGAGGTGCACAGACTCCTGGACAGTTGATATTATTTTCTTCAAGAGCAGAATCGCATTTTACACTTCTGCTACTCAAAAGTGTCTCAATTAAAGTATGCTTTTAGGGGTGTGTCCACACATGGAAGCACGTGAGCTTGCAGCAGCTCAAATAGAAGTGGTGTAAATTTGAGCTGGGGCTTTTTGCCTCAGTGCATGTGCTCAGACATGCACTTTGTTGTGGAGCAATTGTGCCATTTGGGGCAAAATAACCCTGCCTGGCTCTTCCCGGATCTGCAGCCAGGGAGAGCTAGAACCTGGGGCCAGTACCTGTGCTGTCCCCAGCAGTATAAAAAGCTGCCCTGTCCTGGCCCCACTGTACACAAAAAAGCTGCCCTGGCAAGTAGCTCAGGGCTACTTGCTCTCAGGAGCTTCTGGTGCCCAGCCAATTGGTACCTGGGGACACTACCCCTTGTGCCAGCTGGACTGCTGAAGCAGCCCTGAGAGTTCGCTGCACTCTCTACCCACTGCAGCAGTCTGGAAGTGGGGGCTGATGCCTGGCTGTGACCTCCTGCCCATCTGCCAGACCTAGATGGATGGGGATTGCACAGCCAGTACAGGCATCTGCCCCTCTGGGCAAGCTGCCAGTGGGCTGCAGCTGCAGAGTTGGCCTCTGTGTGGCACTACCACCATGTGTATCCCCTGCCTCGCCATCTGGGCAGCTATCGCCTGGAAGATGTTCTGGGTGTGGTGGCCTGCTTTGAACTGTCAAAGCATATCCTCCTGGCCCCATTTGGCCAGGAGGTCAGCCACAGCCAGCTGGGTCCAAGGTGCCAGCTCTGAGCAGGCAGGATCATGCCACTGGCCTCCCTAGCAGGAATTGTGGTGTTCCCTATTGGAAAACTGAAAAATTCCCGATTTAAAAATAAATAAATAAATAAATATACAGTGACTTTGGGATTTATTTAAAATACCCCAAAATCCATGTTCTTCCACAATTAAAACAAAAGACCACTATAAAGAGAGAGAAAGTGAGACAGAGACCAGTTGGGCAATGTTTTATTGATATATCTACAGTGTTAAAGCAATGTGGAAGCCTACCAGTGTCTCTATCATAATAATAAAGTGAACTCTAAATATATGTTTGATGAATACATGAATATATATTTTGCTGCCCCCTCCCCCCCCCAACAGGGGCTATGGCCCCCCAATAGGGGCAGAGTAGGGATTAAGGGCCTGGGGGGGCAGGTGGGGGATTGGTGGTCTAGGGGAGTGGGCAGGGCCAGCAGGGCCCCCCCCCAGTCCCCTCCCCCCTTCTCCAGCCCCCACAACCCCTTACTTATAGGCACTGGAGCATGGGCAGGCTGCATGCTTCAGCACCAGGGTGAGGGGCCAACCACAGAGACACACTGGCAGCTAGAGAGTCTCTGTGGAGGACCCAACCTCTGGTTACCTCAGGGTATGGTCTGGGACCCTGCCCTGCACTGCTTTTTTTTTTTAACTCAGTTTTTTAGGTTTTTAGACCCCTGGATATTCAGGGGTTTAATTTTTCCCCCATGCTGCAAACTTGCAATGTGGGGAACGCTTTTTCGTTCCCACACATGCCTCTTACCCCATCTCAAAGGGGTTTGAGTTGGGGCAATAGGCACGTGTGCACCCATCTGGACATGCCCTAGGGCTCCAGAACTGGCAAGGATAATTCTTAACATTCTGGTGTTGGTGTCACACTGTTCTGGTAAAATACATGCAGATGACATTTGAAAAATACATGTTTCAACTGGAATAAAGGGCAGTAGAAACTGCCCTTAATGACTTAAAAAAAAATTCTGTTGCATTTTTAACCTGTATCAAACATGGCAGGTATAACTGCACATTGCTGCTGCTGCTGGTGTCATGAAATAACATATATATAAGAAATGAAAAAAAATGTATGTTTTTAAAATAATGATTTCACAACAAAGTTTTCCAATCTGGAATGGAAATGCCAATTTACTGTGAACTGGAAGCTGAGTTTTTACCAGTAACAGCTTTATCTAAAGTGAAAGCAGATAAATAACCACACTAGAAATGGAACATAAAAAATAAATAAATAAATAAATAAAAATAAAGCAGATGGGTGTGGCTGACATGATGTTTCATGATATAATAATTCTGAAACAGCTGTACTTTGTTTAAAAGATAATTTATATTACATACACACATAAATGCTAATGGTGACTTAACTACATACCCTGCATCAGACTTCTTTTTTGAGAAGTGGGGAGACAGCTATTTTATAATTTGCAGGGGGGGGGGGGGTGAAGAAAGTGTGAAGGATACCAAACTTTTAGCTGCATATAATTTTGAAATTAAAATTAATTACTAGGATCTACATAAAATTAAGTATGCTGTGCTGGCTCTAATTATTTATCTCTTACTAAAATATAACCAGAGAAAAGCTGTGTGGCAATTATTATTTTGTCTTTCATGTATCTGGGAGGTAGCAAGCAATATTGAAACATCCCTATATTTTAGTTCCTGGCTACCCTTACAGTGTACTTGGCCACAATTTAAAGCTGTTCTCAGAGTGAGAAAAACCCTTTTTGATCTGAAGCAGGGTCTCATGTACTTGTGCGTTTCCATGTCCTGATACCCTAAGAAATATAATAAAATAACATTGTGAGAATTGACAAGGCTTCGCATTGGCTAGCCGATGAAGCTGTGAGTAGGCATTAGGAATGCCGTTTTCTGTTCTTGCTTTGTCACTGATCTGCCATATGTTCTTGTGGATGTTACTTTGCCTTTCTGGGTTAGTTGCACCTATTTATCTGGTGAATTATCTTAGAACCTGAACACTTCAAGGCAGTTGTTCACTGTTTCCATCTCTCCAGGTACCTGCTGCCCAGCAGAAAGGAGGCCCAATCTTAGCTGAAGCCAATCCTGGTGCAACATGCATAGTCTCAGTGTTACTTCAGAGAACTGTTGCTAGTTGAAAATGTTCAAGGAAAGAGCTTAGTATGCATCAAAAGTAAAGCAATATGATAGGTCCTTAAAATGGAAACAGCCCATTAGGGCTGTGTGATGCTTCAGTAGCCGATTCAATTAAGAGGAGCTTTGGCCCGATTTGGTAGCCAAATCCAAATCTAATTGGGAGATCCATTAACAATGTCTAAATCAAATCAGAAGTATCTGAATCAATTCGAAAGGCAGGCCTGCAGGAAACAGAAACTGGGAAAGTGGGCGGGGGGGACGGGGACGGGGACTGCTCCAATATTGACATCTGCAGCTGGCCAGTGACTGTGATCTTTCCCTGAGTTCTCTTCCAATCACAGTACTCTGGGGGAGGGACATAGAAACAACATACAAGGCTGTGTGTGAAGTGATTTGTTTCTCTCTGTGTGTGTGTGTGTGTGTGTGAGATAGAGCGTGTCTGTCTTGCAGCAGCAGCATCTGAAAGGTTCTGGCTTGGTACCACTAGCTAGTCTCTTGCTAGCAAGTTGTATCCAACCTTTCCTACTTACCCTTGCCTACCATCCCTATTGTTATCCCTTTCAACTTATTCTTCCCCCAGAATCCTGTTGTTTGTTCTTGTTAGTCTGTCTTTTTTTTTTCCCTGCACAAAAAGAAATCTGTGTTTTCCCTGACAGCGTGTCATCACTGTGCAGGAAAATACAACACACGCACACAGACATGCATGTGCACACACATTTTGCAGAACACCAAACATGAAGTGTGCTGGAAAGGCAGATGCCAGGTCTTCTGGCAGGGGAAGGAGAAGGGCAGAGGGAGAGCTGCAAGCCACCCCACTCCCCTAAACAAAGACGCACCCTCTTTCCTGGCAGCAATGAATCTTCTGCTGCTAGTGGGAGCAAGGAGGTGGGAGCAGTGTCTGCACCTGCACTATGACTAACTATAACCTGCATGACATCTGACTCCCCAGATACCTCTCCACTTTTACCTGGTACATCCCCCTCTTTCCCCCCCCCTCCCCCCACCCCCTCACCCAGCCTCTCTCTCACCCCCTGATGCCTCAGTTTATATTTTCACTGACTGGATTTCTTGCATGCATACCAGCCTCTGGCTTCTTTACTATTCATTCCTTCCAGGAAGAGCACACGCCAACTGCAGATGCTTCCTCAGCCTGATGAAGGGTTTTTAAACATGAAAGCTTGCTAAGATATATTTCTCCAACTATTCAGTTGGTCTAATAGTTTCTCACCCCATTCTCATAGGAAAAAAACCCAAAAAAACTAGGCGACTGTGGCACTGATGCCTACACAGTCAGATGGGTGGCAAATTGGCTAGATAGTCACACCAGAGAGTTGTGGTGGATGGGTCATTTTTGACCTGGAGGGATTTGGGCAGTGGAGTTCCCCAAGGCTCGGTCCTTGGGCCTGTGCTATTCAACATCTTTATCAGCGACTTGGAAGTGGGCGTGGAAAGCATGCTGTCCAAATTTGCTGATGACACAAAGATGTGGGGAGAAGTGGGCACACTGGAAGGGAGGGACAGAATCCAACTAGATCTAGACAGGTTACAGAGGTGGGCGGATGAGAGAGAATGGAATTCAATGCAGACAAGTGCAAGGTGCTGCATCTAGGGAAAAGTAATCTGCAACAGACCTATAGGCTGGGGAACACTATTCTCAACAACACAGTGGCTGAAGGGGATCTTGGAGTCATTGTTGACTTCAGGATGGACATGAGCCACCAATGCGAGGAAGCAGTCAGTAAGGCTAACCACACCTTGTGATGCATCTGTATATGCATGACAAGGAGGTCCAGGGAGGTGATCCTCTCCCTCTATTGGCACTAGCCAGGCCACAGTTGGAGTATTGCGTCCAGTTCTGGGGGCCGCACTTCAAGAGGGATGTGACTAACCTTAAGAGGGTCCAGAGGAAGGCCACTCGCATGGTCAGGGGGCAGCAAGCCAAGCCCTATGAGGATAGACTAAAGGGCCTGAATCTATTCAGCCTCCACAAGAGAAGACTAAGAGGGGATCTGGTGGCCGTCTATAAACTCACCAGGGGGGACCAGCGGAAAAATAGGTGAGGCTCTGTTCCCCCGGGCACCATCTGGGATAACAAGGAATAACCATCACAAACTGATTGAAAGCAGGTCCAGGCTGGATATCAGGAGGCATTACTTTATGGTTAGGGCTGCCAGGCTCTAGAATGGACTCCCAAGGGAGGTGGTGTTCTCCCCTACCTTGGGGGTCTTCAAGAGGACGTTGGATAGATTTCTGGCTGGGGTATTATGATCCCAGCACTCATTCCTGCCCAGAGCAGGGGGTTGGACTTGATGATCTGTTTAGGTCCATTCCAACCCTAGAAATTATGAAACTATAGGCATACACCCCTTAACACACACAAGTGATACAAGTTTTGCTTTCAACAGTTTGAGGGGCATGGTTTCACAGAAACCCCTGCACCTTTCTCCTTGAAACTTGGCAGGCTTCATGCCCTCAGAAGGGGCTACCATCTCTGCTGTTTTCATCCAAATCTGCCAAAAACGACAAATGTATAGGTATTTTAGCGATTTTTTTTTTCTTCCCATTTATAGTCTATGGCTGAGTCGCTGAATCTTCAAATCAGATTCAGCCGAATCGAATCAGGACAGTGATTCAAATCACCGAATCGAATCACTGTCCCTTTGAATCAGCCGAACCTGAATCAAATACTTACTGCTTTGCACAGGCCTACATCCCATCTAAGCTATAACAGCCAGTACTAACACTAGTAAACTGAAAAAAATTATGGCATGCTAGGGCAAATCTCTGCAAAATTTACCTATTATGGACATAGATTTGGACTAAAATACCAAGGAAATTACTTTATAATGACTGAGTGATATCAGTGGGTTTCATCTGACTTCCTTCTTACAACCCTCTCCCCAGCAGAACAGGGGAGGTGGCTTTATTACTTTAGGTGACTTTCAATCCACTTTCTTTAATTGTTTTTGAAAACTCTTATGTTTATACAGTAGCAGGTTGAAATGGGACCCTCATCCCTGTCCAACTCTGAACCATTGTCACAGACATTTTCTTAACATTGAAAAACTTAATTTGCAGCTGTAGAGTTTCTGCATGTTTTTGTTGATATGTTTGTATGTGGGGGGGGTGGGGGTGTTTCTGAATTCTTTTTTGTGAGTCGCTAGGAAAGGTGTGATTGGAAGAAGGGCAGTAAGAGACAAGAGGCACATTAAGATACCCAGGGAAATGGCTGGAAGATGTTGCAATGCCAGAGAAAAGTAAGAGAGCTACAAGAGGTGGTGAGGCTCTGAAGCATCCTCTGCCAAGAGGAGTTCACTGATTCGATGCCGGGAATCAGTGCTGGGACTTGGGAGGAAGAAATGCCAGGAGGTAGCACTAGAGAAGTATGAGACAACCACCACCAAAAAGTGACAGGTGGTGGTGGTTGGAGACTCCCTTCTGCAGGGGATGGAGGGATCCATTTGCTGACCTGTTGTCTCAGGAAATCTGCTGCTTGCCTGGAGCCAAGATGCAAGATGGCATGAAGGGGTTACCAACACTCATCTGGCCCTCCGACCACTACTCTATGGTGTTCATCCAGATGGTATCCTCTTTGATCCTTCTGGTCAAGGGAAGGGGACTGGGCAGAACTGGGTGCATCCTGCAGATCAATGCCTGGCTATGCAGCTGGTGTTGCCGACAGGGCTTTGGTTTCTTTGGCCATGGGATGATGTTCTAAGAAGAAGGATTGCTAGGAAGAGATGAGATCCACCTGATGAAAAGTGGGAAGAGAATCTTTGCAGACAGGTTTGCTAACCTAGTGAGGAGGGCCTTAAACTAGGTTTGCTGGGGGATGGAGACCACAACCCTGAGTAAGTGGGGAAGTGGGAGACTTGGAGGAAGAGCAAGCAGGAGGAGGCATCAGAGGACATGCTCTTATATTTCCTGAGAAATCGGGGCAATCGGCTAGTTGTCTCAGGTGCCTGTATACAAATGCACAGAGCCTGAGAAAGAAGCAGAAAGGCTTGGAAGTCCTTGCACAGTCATGGAACTATGACATAATTGGAATAACAGAGACTTGGTGGGATAGCTTGCATGACTGGAGCACTGTCAGGGATGGGTATAAACTGTTCAGAAAGGACAGGAAGAAGAATTGCAGTTTACGTAAAAGAGTTGTATGATTGCTCAGACCTCCAGTATGAAACTGGAGATAGCCTATTGAAAGTCTCTGGGTTATAGTTAGAGGAGAGAGCAACAAGGTGGATGTCATGCTGGGGGTCTGCTATAGATCACCAGACCGGGAGGAAGTGGTAGATGAGGTTTTCTTCAAGCAGCTAGTGGAAGCTTCCCGATCACAGGTCCTGGTTCTTGTGGGAGACTTAAATCATGCTGACATCTGCTAGAGGGCAACACTGCAGTGCATGGCCAATCCAGGAAGTTTTTGGAAAGTGTTGGGGACACCTTCCTGGTGCAAGTGCTGGAGCAGCAAACTAGAGCCTGTGCTTCTTGACGTGTTGCTCAGACAGGGAAGAGTTTTATGGGGAATGTATTAGTAGATAGCAACTTGGGCAGCAGTGACCATGAGATGATAGGATTCAGGATCCTGAGGAAAGGAAGGATGGAGAGCAGCAGAGTAAGGACCCTGGACTTCAGAAAAACAGACTTTGACTTGCTTGGGGAACTCATGGGCAGGATCCCCTAGGAAGCCAGTCTGAGGTGGAGAGGAGTCCAAGAGAGCTATCTGTACTTTAATGAAGCTTTACTGAGAGTGGAGGAACAAAACATCCCGACGTGCAGGAAGACTTGCAAGTATAGCAGAAAACCAACTGGGCTTAGCAGGGAACTCTTCAGTAAACTAGATCACAAAAAGGAAGCTTATAAAGAAGTGGAAACTTGGACAAACAATTATGGAGGAATACAAGATTATTTCTCAGACATGCAGAGATGAAGTCACAAAGGCCAAAGTGCAATTGGAGTTGCAGCTAGCAAGGGATGTGAAGGGCAACAAGAAGGGTTTCTACAAGTATGTCAGCAGCAAGAGGAGTATCAGGGAAAGTGTAGGTCCCTTACTGAATGGGGAAGGCAAACTTGTGACAGGATGCAGAAAAAGCTGAAGTGCTCAATGCCTTCTTCACCTCAGTCTTCACAGGCCAGGTCAGCTCCCAGACTACTGCACCAGGCAGCACAGCTTGGGGAGGAGGTGAGCAGCCAACAGTGGTGAAAGATCAGGTTAGTGACTCTTTAGAAAAGCTGGATGTGTACAAGTCCATGGGGACAGATGGAATGCAATGAGGGTGCTGAGGGAGTTACCTGATGTGATTTGCAAAGCTGCTGGCCATCATCTTTGAAAACTCATGGTGACCAGGAGAGGTCTTGGATGATTGGAAAAGGGCAAGCATAGTGCTTATATTTAGGAAAGGGGGGGGAAAAAAAGGATCCAGGCAACTACAGACCAGTCAGCCTCACCTCAATCCCTGGCAAATCCATGGAGCAGATCCTCAAGGAATCCATTTCTAAACACTTTGAGATGAAGGTTCTTAAGAACAACCAACATGGATTCACCAAGATCAAGTCATGCCTGACCAACCTGATTTGTCTTCTATGATGAGATGATTGGCTCTGTGGATGTCGGGAGACAAGTGGGTGTGATATACCTCAGTGTTAGCAAGGCTTTTGATATGGTCACTCACAACATTCTCGCAGGCAAGCTAAGGAAGTATTGGCTGGATGAATGAACTGTAAGGTGAATGGAAAACTGGCTGGAGCATTGGGCTCAAAGGGTAGTAATCAATGGCTAAATGTCTAGCTGGCAGTTGGTATTGAGTGGAGTGCCCCAGGGTTTGGTCCTGGGGTCAGTTTTTCATAGGTTGTAAGGCCAGAAGGGACCTTGCAAGATCATTGGATCCAGCGCCCTGCACCAAGCAGGAAAGATAACTGTGGTCAGGTGACTGACTAAAACTCCTCAGCAAGGTGATTGTCTAGTCTCCTCTTGGAGATTTCCAGGGTAGGTGATTGCACCACCTCTGGAGGGAGCTTATTCCATAGTCTGGACACCATGACTATGAATAAGTTTTTCTTAATTTTGAGCCTGAATTGGTCTTCCAGGAGTTTGTAGCCATTACTCCTAGTGTTCTCCCTGTGTGCCCTGGTGAACAGTTGCTCACTGAGCTCTTGATGTACTCCCCTAGGGTAGTGGTAACCTGCTACCAGGTCCCCTCTCAGCCTTCTTTTTTTCAGGCTGAAGAGCTCCAGTTCCCTCAGCTTTTCCTTGTATTGCTTGCTGTGTAAGACTCTGATCATACGAGTCGCTCTTCTTTGGACTCTCTCAAGCTTGTCCATGTCCTTGCTGAAGTGCGGTACCTAGAACTGGATGCAGTACTCCAGCTGCAATCTCACAAGTGCTGAATAGAACTTTTTTTGTTCAGTATCTTCATCAATGACCTGGAAGATGGCATAGAGTGCACCCTCACTAGCAGATGTGACACCAAGCTGGGGGTGGAGTAGTAGATATGCTGGAGAGTAGGGCTAGGATTCAGAGTAACCTAGACAAATTGGAGGATTGGGCCAAAAAAAAAATCTCATGAGGTTCAACAAGGACAAGTGCAAAGTCCTGCACCTAGGACAGAACAATCCCATGTACCAGTACAGGCTAGGGGCCAACTGGCTGGGCAGCAGCTCTGCAGAAAAGGACCCGGGGGTTACAGTGGACAGTAAGCTGAATATGAGCCAACAGTGTGTCCTTGTTGCCAAGAAGGCTAACGGCATATTGGGCTGCATTGGTAGGTGTGTCAGCAGGGCAAGGCAAGTGATTCTTCCCCTCTATTCAGCACTGGTAAGGCCACATCTGGAGTACTGTGTTCAGTTTTGGGGTCCCCACTACAGAAAGGATATGGACAAATTGGAGACAGTCCAGTGGAGGGTGACAAAAATGGTTTGGGGGGCTGGGGCACATGACTTACAAGAAGAAGCTGAGGGAACTGGTCTTATTTAGTTTTGAGAAGAGGAGACTGAGAAGGGATTTAATAGCAGCCTTCAATTACCTGAAAGGTGGCTCCAAAGAGGATGGAGCTAGACTGTTCTGTGGCAGATAACAGAACAAGGAGCAAAGGTCTCAAGTTGCAGTAAGGAATGTTGAGGTTGAATATTAAGAGACTTTTTCTCATGGGGAGGGTAGTAAAACACTGGAACAGGTTACCCTGAGAGGTTGTGGACTCTCCATCCCTGGAGGTTTTAAGACCCAGCTACACAAAGCCTTGGCTGGGATGATCTAGTTGGGGATGGTCAGTGGGTTTGACTATGTGACTTCCTGAGGTCCCTTCCAACCCTAATTTTGTTCCAAGTTCATGCAAGTATTTTCATTATCTAAATCAATTTAAAATATACCTTTAGGTACTCCAATAGAATCTTCTCATGTAGATAAGGCTTAATACTTGACAGCCCCCTTTTTATTAGGTAATTATTTTCCACTAGGTATAATAGAGTCCTGACTCGCTTGTTTGCTGCTATACTTATTCTGCCAGGAGCCTTGTGACGTTAGGATAACAGCTCTCTCTAAGATTTCCTAGCACAATAACCTAAGACTTATGGAAAAAATAAATTAACTTTTCATAGAGAAGTAAAAAAGTTGATAGACTGAGAAGTAGGAGTACTCTACTCTATGCATTTCAGATTGCGAAATGTGCTGTAACTCTCATCTCCACAAAAGGGAAAAAATACAAGATAAAATGAAATCTTGCAAAGACCAGGATAAATTATTACCTTGTAGAACTAGCTGTGTTGTAAACTTGATCCGGAACAGCCCGTTATAGTCAGATGTAAATTCATGGGATTTAATTATAATTTAGTTCTCAACTCTCCTGGCACAGAATGAGGAGGCTTTCTTGGTAGAGATG